>NC_068306.1:12629170-13274170 GCF_025860055.1 Xyrauchen texanus | reverse complement strand
ATCCGAGGCGCAGCGCCCGTTCGGGAAGGTCAGCTCTCGGTCCCCTCCAGGGCGGAATGATGGCTCACTGCGCGGGGTGTGAGAGGCCCATTTTGGATCGGTTTCTCTTAAATGTTCTCGATCGCGCATGGCACGCCAAGTGTGTCCAGTGCTGCGAGTGTAACTGCAACCTGACTGAAAAATGTTTCTCCAGGGACGGAAAGCTCTATTGCAAAATTGACTTTTTCAGGTAAGATATGAAGCTGCACGCATTTGGGCTGCCTCACTTCGTCAAACTTCTGGACTTTAATCCCCATGTAAAGAATGCGTCATGTAGGATTTCCTACCTTTGTTTTCCTCTGTGTGGATAAATCTCAATTTGTGGATTAACCTGCCTAAAAATGTGTAATGTACTGTTAAACCTTTGATCCTCCCTAACATCGCGTCATTCATTAATAGCTTTTGATTGATGACCATTCATTGCTTATTGTAGTCACACACTTTCAGTGTGAGAATTCCTCTAGAAGCATTTGCGGCCTTTTGAACACATGATTGTGGGGAAAAATGTTTATTATTCTCGAAAACACATTATTTTGCCAATTCCACGGAATTAGACGTTTGATCCACGATTGGCCATTGGGTTTCTGAAACACAACAGGCTGCTGTTTGTAATTATTTTTACATTAATCTAGGAGTAGCCTATAAAAGAAAATTCTAGAAAATAGTGTTTAGCTTTTAACTTGTGTATGTCATAGTTCTGTAACACATGGCATACAAATTGATAGATATAATAGCTAAAATAATTAAAGTATTTTCATTGAATATGTGAATAATTCAGAAATATTCTCATGTAGGACTATTTATTGCTATATAAATTCACATATATATATATATATATATATATATATATATATATATATATATATATATATATATATATATATATATATATATATACTGCTCTCTGCAACCAGGGCAAGTTAAATCCCCAAACATAAAATAAGTGTTCATATTTTTCCCAATCTTTCGGTATATATCTTCGTTTTACTCCCGGCATAAGATCTGTATAATCAAAAATATTAAATACAACGTAGTCTCACCTGTGTTACATCTGTAATTATGTTGCTAAGATATTGAAGTAACACTGCAGGCAGAATAGGCCGCTTATTTACTTTTATAAATGTTTAATATCGGAAAATTAGTTCTGTCAAATATTATTCTTGTTTACATGTTACTGTGCTATTTAATGTCATACAGTGTTTAAGCTTTCATGTATGCCATTGTTATCCAAAACGGCCTTGACCATCACGTTCTATGGGGCCCATCCAACTCTGAGCTTGAATGTGGAGCCATTAGTGGGGCGAATCAGTAATCATCAGTAATGCGTCCATTTGTTGTGTAAGTAGTGTTATGGCCTTTCACTGGGAGAGATGCATTTGAAAAGCGCGAGAGCGACTCGATACCATAACAAATGGGGGAAGATTTAGTACATTAGTGTTAAAATAAACCCGAGGGGAGAAACAGAAGGGAGTGCGCTTGACGTGCATCACTCCCCCTTTGGAGTTGAAAATCATGACCGGCCTGTATACCTTGCCATTCCCGTCTCATTGTCATTGAAATATGAATTTAGCACACCGTATGACCTCTATATGTACTGCTGCCTCCTCTTTCAGTATAAAAGCATATATATATATATGAGAGAGAGAGAGAGAGAGAGAGAGAGAGAGAGAGAGAGAGAGAGAGCAAAGTGTATTGGAAAATTATCTTTCATTTCATAGGCTTAATAAATAAATGAATATCCCACATATGCTAATATATAAAATCAGGATAAATATTCTTCGATGTGTAAATAAGCACAGACATACCTGTTTTTTGCTTCGTTTTGTTCTGTTTTCGTTTCAACTACAAGCTTACGTTGTCATACTGAAGAAACTACAGTAATATGTATTATTATTATTATCATTTAATTGTAATAATCTGTCTTTACAACATGAATAAGGCTTTGAACGCCTTACCTTTTGTATTCTGCCTAATCCCATAATATTACTTCAATTTTCAGCGTGTCGCATTATATACAAATATCTTGAGCCTATTGCCAAATTCCTTTAGAAATAATTATTTAGAGTTGACGGCATGGTTTGTTTAAATGCTGAATAGAAATATGAGATGCCCGTTATAAACAGACGTTTCATGGGAAGTCTATTAAAGATAATTTTGTCTATATTAACTACTTAGTATGCCTTCACACGATCATTTCTTAATTTTCTAATGAATTTATTTTCCATGACCTGTTCTTACTGTTCTTTCACTGTTATGTTTACCGTTGGGCTTATTCGTTTTTTATATATTTTTTATTAATAATATTATTAAAATACAGTTTGTATTTTCACCTGTCTGTCCCCTTCAGGCGTTTTGGTACGAAATGTGCGGGCTGTTTGCAGGGCATTTCGCCCAGCGACCTCGTGAGAAGAGCGCGCAGCAAGGTGTTCCATCTGAACTGCTTCACGTGCATGGTGTGCAACAAAAAGCTGTCCACGGGCGAGGAGCTCTACGTCATAGACGAAAACAAATTTGTGTGCAAAGAGGACTTCCTGAGCGCGAGCGCTATCAAAGAGGTCAATTTAAACTCAGGTGAGATAGGTGACTGGAGCATAGACTATTTCTGTGTGTGTGTTGGGGAGGGGGGTTGATTTCTGAAGGAGTCTAAATAGATATTTGAATTGGCTAATATGTGAAAACGCATAGGTTGGGCTTTTTAATAAGATTGAATAATATATAATATATATATTTATTATTTTTTATTATTATTATTTATTGTTTTTCCGCAAGAGCTTCAAAATGCATAAATTGAGTGCGAGCGCGTGCACGTCGTTTTTTAACAATTGTGTTAAAATCGCGATCGCATTAAAATTGGGGCCTAATTGACATTTTCACTTTATAAAAAATTTTGTTTGTTTGTTTGTTTGGCATCTTATAAATTGCCTTCGTTTAAATTAGCTAATATGCTCTATGTAGCTTTCTTAAATGTAGGCCTATATACACTTTAGAGAGCCCGTGTAGCCTACACTGTATTCAAATGTAAAATCAATTGGAAGAAAAGGCCTACATTAAATAAAAAAAAGAAAAGAAAAGAAAAAGTAATTCAGTGTTGGTTCACCATTCACTTTGGCTATGTCCCCAATAATGTATTGACCACTAGTGTTCAGAACTACGGACAAGCTGTTTGTTTCCCAACACACGAATGACATCATTATCACCTCCACTCATGGGTCAGCGCTTGTCCAATTAACGAATTTAACAGCGACTGATTGCTTCGTCTATAGGCTGCTATTTTAAAGAGACACTGGGCCTACAACACGCATATCCTTTTGAAATTGATGGCGTGCCAGTTTTATACAGATTATGATTTTAATAGCTTTTATAAATGAGTAGTATATTTATTTGAGTTTGTATGACAAAATAATAATCATAATAATATCCCCAATATTTAACAAAATGTAGGACTATAAGAATAAAAGTTAACCTGTAAATTGTATAGGCCTGATTGAAATTATTTTACGCTACGATAAACCATGTGCCCGAGAATATAATTTCAGTCAGTCTTTTTTCCATTGCAGCTGAGCACTGTTTTGGTGTTGTTGTGTCCATCTTTGGAGAAATGTCCATAACTCATTTTCCTCAGCTCATGCGTTCGTGTCAGATAAACGCCTGTAGTCGTATTTCCCCGCTCCTCAGACAATGACAAGCTGTTATCAAGCACAGCAGCCTGTCCCAAGAGACATCCAGACTTAATTCCTCCGATATTTTGCAGAAGTGATCGTAGGCTATGATTCACGTCAGACCTCTGCTTGTTTACTCTTTTTTGGATATTCGAATCAGCTTGAGTCATAATTGAACATTTTGTGAAGGGCCTCAATATTTATACTTTGAGGGCAGCGTGTTGCACTTTGATATGGCTATAATTGCACACGCATATATTTTGTTGTATAGTTTTACATGGATAGTTTAATTGTGGAAGAAACATTGGGCTAAATTTTGCATTTGTTTTGCAATGTGCGTTTTAAGTCCCCCATTGTGTGTAAATATATATATATATTGCTATTCAACATTGTTAAAAAAATATATTATATAAATATATTATTATTATTATTATTATTATTATTATTATTAATAATACAATTATTTATTTATGTATTTTTTATTCATTCCAGTGTCATCGTGTACGGACCGGAGTTTATCACCTGATCTCCCGGATCCGATTCAGGACGACACGAAGGAGACGGACAATTCTACATCATCAGATAAGGACACTAACAACAATGAAAACGAGGAGCAGAACTCGTGCGCGAAGCGAAGGGGCCCACGCACCACCATCAAGGCCAAACAGCTGGAGACGCTGAAAGCCGCGTTCGTGGCTACGCCGAAACCTACGCGACATATCCGCGAGCAACTCGCGCAGGAGACCGGCCTCAACATGCGAGTCATACAGGTAAGATACACACCTGGATATTTATTTATAATTCATTTGTGCATACATTTTTTTTGGAAATGTTTTATCAGGTCTTTATTTATGTATTTATTTCTAATTAATGTAGCTATGTATCCATTTGTTTCTAAATTATAAAAAAATAATAATAATAATTATATTATGACATGTAGTCAACCTTTTAAGCCTTCTTTTGTTATGCTGTGCATGTGTTGGTGAATTCACACTAACACTCAAAATCTACTAATTTGGACATTTACTCTATTAGCAAATACATGGTTTATCAAATGTAGCCTATACTGGTTCGCCCATTGGTAGTGTAACATACTACACCATATATATGCCACAACATTAAAACCACCTGCCTAATATTGTGTATGTCCCCTTAGTGCCACCAAAACAATGCCAACTCGCATCTCAGAATAGTATTCTTAGATGCTATCTTCTCACCACTATTGTACAGAGTGGTTATCCGAGTTACCGTAGACATTGTCGTTTCAAACCTGTCTGACCATTCTTTGTTGACCTCCATCATTTTCGCCCACAAAACTGCTGCCCCCTGGATGTTGTTTGTTTTTGGCACCATTCTGAGTAAATTAAAGAGACTGTTGTGAAAATCCCAGGAGATCAGCAGTTACAGAAATACTCAAACCAGCCCGTCTGGCACCAACATTCATCCATGCAATTATCTAATCAGCTAGTCATGTGGCAGCAGTGCAGTGCATAAAATCATGCAGATACGGGTCAGAAGCTTTATTTAATGTTCACATCAATCATCAGAATGGGGAACAATTTTGATCTCCGAGATGTCTGCCGTGGCATGATTGTTGGTGCCAGACGGGCTGGTTTAAGAATTTCTGTAACTGCTGATATCCTGGGATTTTCACGCACAACAGTCTCTTTAATTTACTCAGAATGGTGCCAAAAACAAACAACATCCAGTGAGGGGCAGTTCTGTGCACAGAAATGGCTTGTTGATCAGAGCGGTCAACAGAGAATGGCCAGACTGGTTAGAACTGACAAAGTCTATGGTAACTCAGATAACCACTCTGTACAATTGTGGTGAGAAGAATATCATATCAGAATGCTATTTTGAGATGCGGGTTGGCGCTGATTTGCCGGCACGAGGGGGACCTACACAATATTAAGCAGGTGGTTTTAATGCTGTGGCTGATCAGTGTATATGTTGGCGCATTCCCTTATTTGTTGTAAATCTAGTGAAGCAGTTCATTAAAATTGTTAATATCAGATCATTTATATAAGGTAGCAGCCAGGCCTTGATTAAAAAAGGCAAAAAGTAGCTAAGATGAAAACATCAGCATCAATTAGAATCAACTGTTCTCATTAAATGTAATAAAAAATCCTGCTAATAAATTGCTCAGACAACGTGGAACTTAACTATATGTGGTAGTTTCTGAAGAGATGGGCATACTTTGAATTTCTGAAAGAGTAATTTCAAGTTAACACGTTATCTTGTATTAACATATATTGCCTACATAAAAATAAATCGTTATTGGTTTTATTTGTGTACTATTTTATGATTTCCTGTGTATAGTGAAATTGTTTTTCTATTTAGAAATATCAATTGAAATCAGCTTGGTGGAGCAGCTTAGTCTGACTGTCTGTCTTGCCAGTGCCATCAGTTGCGTTCCCACAGCTCTGTGCGCATTCAGAGAGAACCTCTGTACACTTATAATATATATATATATATATATATATATATATATATATATATATATATATATATATACACACACACACACAATTGACTCAACGGTGCTGCAGCATCACGTTAGTAGATTGAAAAAGTTCCGGGTCAAAAGACTACTCATTGTTCTGGCAGCCATACGTGTCAATTACTTCAGGTGGGCATATGCAAAATCCTATGAAAGATAGGTGGTATACGTTAGTAAACACAACCATGCCATAGAATCAGGGCTGTGTCCAGGATTGTTTTGCCAGGGTTGGCAAAGGGTTGACAAGAGTCAAGTAAGGAGTGGAATCCAGTTAGTTTGGGGGAGGGTTTGGAGATTTCTGTCTGAGGGTTTGATTTGTCTACTGAGGTGAAACTCTGTATCCTCCCAGACATGGGCGGAACGTTGTTATGGTCCATGTGCGACACTAATGGGTTAAACCGTTGCGCAGCATCTCCAGGACGCGAGTGGGGCTGCAAAGCTTCTGGCCCTGCATTGAATCCATACAGATTTCAGATCAACACCTTATGTGAGAATGAGGGTTTTCCATCAGTTTTCTAAACATACTAAAAGTATTTAGTCCAGAAAAAAGGCTTAATTTATCCTTATTACTGTTATTTTAATAAAAAAATAATTATGAGTTGAAAATGAAGATGATGAATAAATAACTGGAGAATCTTCAGATTTTGCAAAAAAATGCAGAACCACAACATTGATGCATTATCAATAACCATAAGGGCACATACCACATCCTCATAGTCTGGTCATTCCATTTTGAATTTATTTATTCATTCACCTGTTTATTTGATTGTTTATGTGTAAACAAGCACACAGCAGACTTGGTAGCTCATCTTCCCTTGTCACTGTCATCATCAATAAATCACAACCCTCTCACTGCTTTGTTTCTGAGCCAAAATGGAGACAGCCTTTGCCATGCGTCCCCATTCATTTGTCATGTGTTAAATGCGGATTGCGCTCTGTGCGGGGAGTCCTCCGGAGCCATGCCGGTTTAGCAGCATGTGTGTGTAATCCCTAAGCAACGCTCACTCAGGAGGAGGCAAAACATTTCCATAAAAATGTACCAAACAGTTAGTCGATTGTTCTCAATAAGCAGGTGTTGCCTTTGCTGAGCATGGAGAGGAATGCTTAAGTGGTTTTAGTTAGAGAATATGTTTTGTCTCTCAAACACACTCTCACTATAGTCTCTCTCGCTTAGCAGAGTAACTGTTGTTAGCATATATTATGCAGTGGCAATTCAGATTCGGGCCTGAACGTGTTACATTTTACCATTATGCATAACAATGTCTCTTTATGTTATTTTCATTTATTTTTTCTGTGTTCCTGTGCAAGCAGTTTATATGACAACAGTGTGAAAACACCCCTCATGGTGTTTGTTGAAGCACGCAGTTATTCTTTTGACTAAATGGTTAGATTAGAGTTTCTGTGGCACAGTGGTATGCCAAATTGCCTTGGTCACTGTCGAAGATTGAAACAATGTTCGACAGTGATGAGTTTGATATTGCATCAGTCACACTTCTATATCAGTTCAATTTGTAATGAGTTGCTGGTGTTGTGATCAAACGATACCTGTCTGCACTGCGGTAGATCAGAAATTGTGTGCATGCATGCACACAAACGATTATCATCACAGCATATTCATTTTTGCAGGAATATATATCTTGGGCAGCATTTGCAATATCATTGAGCTCTGTAGCTCAAGATAAAACTTTAAAGTCTGACTAATTTAAAGAGCTTCAACTTATCAATTATGTGTCATTTCTCTTCATTAATAGTTTTATAACTGTTGCTGTTCTGCTGTTTTCGTGTTTATCCTATTTGTCTGCAATATAGCCTGTTCTGCATTACAGCTTATTTCTTTAGAAGTCGAACAATATGTTGTTTTGATGCTAAATCTTCATGGTCATTACGTTGGTGTAGTGAGGATAAAGGGTATATAATTCATATCTCTGATCGTGGTTATTCATTACATTACAATGCTCCAAAAACAATATGGAAACATTACACATGAACAGTGACATCTGAGTGTCAATTTACTGTTTCGAATGTCCTTATTTCATTTAAAGGTATAGTTCCCCCAAAAATGAAATTTCTCTCATCATTTACTCACCCTCATGCCAAACCAGAGTTCTATGACTTTCTTCTGCTGAACACAAACAAAGATTTTTAGAAGAATATCTCAGCTATGTAGGTCCATACATTGCAAGTGAATGGGTACAAACATTCTGAAGCTCTTAAAAGCACATAAAGGTAGCATTAAATTTATCCAGAAGACTCCAGTGGTTAAATCTATATCTTCAGAAGCGATATTATAGGTGTGGGTGAGAAACAGATCAATATTTAAGTCCTTTTTTAATATATAATAAATTCTCCACCTTTGACCAGCCCCAACCAGTAGGTGGTCATTTTTGGGTGAACTATTCCTTTAAGAATGTGTAGCCAATACCAGTAAATATATAAAATAATTGTTGATATGAGAGTGCTAACAGTAAATGCCTCCTAGTTTTTAAACTTTCTGTGGGCCTTCTGATAAATAAACAATAAAATCGTATTAAATCTCCTTCTGCAAAGGCTCAAACAACTTTAAGCTTTGACGTCAACAAAAGACGAGTCATGATGGCAGCAAACATGATCTTGTTTAGCTCTTCTAGATGGTTTAATTAGGCAATCTACAATCTCAGAATTGTTTTTATACAATGTTGAAAACTGTTTTCTCTGCGAAGTTGGCCAAAGTGTAGTAAATCACAGATGCTTAACACATTGATCTGCATGGTAATTACAGACATCCTAATTGTTGCTTCTCCTTGCAGGTATGGTTTCAAAATCGACGGTCTAAAGAGCGAAGGATGAAGCAGCTCAGTGCCCTTGGTGCCCGAAGGCACGCTTTCTTCAGGGGACCCCGCAGAATGAGGCCACTCGGAGGAAGGCTAGAAGACCCTGACATCCTGGGCCCTGGAGGATACAGTTACTATGGAGGTATATAAACAGATGTTTTCCCCCACTCTCTGATTCTCCTTACACACACAAAGAATGTTCTTTCTCTCAAAGCGCACATTTATGCACAGTAACATCATCTTTCCATGCACACCTTCACATTAACTTCAGGGCTTTCCTCTAACCTTGAAAGCACAAAGACTCCCTGCACCCTTACACACGCACACAAATGCACACTCTTTCTCTGTATTAAGACACTTTGTCACCCATTGTAACTTTAAAGCAGAATTCTAAAGGCTGTATTTTCTATCCATCTAGTTCTCTGTTGTCTCCTAAAAAATCAGAGTAACTTGTAAAAATGAAAAGTACAACAGAGGATCCTGAAGAGGTCAATGGAGAACATAAAAATGCAATCAGTATAAGGGCAACAACCGTTTTAGAAATTGGAATTTAAAATCCACGTTTTTCCCAGATATTCCCAATACCATATCATTATCGAATAACCTATATTTCAGAAGCAAAATCTGATGTTTGCACGTAGATGGACGAACTAATTCCTGAAAGTCTGACATTGATGATTTGACTATCTATCACCTCATGAGCAAGTGGTGTTTCTTTATAGTAAATTGTCTTTTGATGATTGATTACCACATTAAAGTATCACAACTGCGGAAAAAAATAATGGAATTTGGAGAACAGTTAATGACTTTCTGTAGCACTAATTATATAGGCCAACTCAAAGAGGTATGTGAGAGAGAGGATGGATGTTTCAGAAAAATGTATAGTATGTGTGTCATTGCACACGTGTCTTTCTTTACTCATTTACACTATTCCTAAATCTATTTTGATCCTCTTTTGTCCCCTTTATTAAAGCTCTGTGATTTCCTAAATTAATTAGCACATTTTCCTTTTCAATTTTGTCTTACACTACTTCTGTAAATCACTTGGTCACAGCTAAATTATTCTGACTCATTGTGTGGGATAGTGAAATTTATTTTTTATTTGGGCATGAAATAAACATAACAAAACCTAATGAGTTAATCGAATTATGATTGTGGTGATGAGCCATGTGCTGAACAGCTAAAAAGAGAAAACAACAGGTTGAGCCCTTTAATGCATACTTTGGGTCTTTAGTTTCTCAGGACCTCATTCCACCCCGTTTACCTCACCGTTTCTTATTCCCCCACCTCTTTAGTATTCCTCAAGCTTTCTTTTCTAAGTAGTGTAACTATATCAAAAATATATTTTTAAAAAATTGTAATTGCTTAGTAAGCAAAAGTGCTTTGGGTCATTATGTAATATGCTTTTGTGCTTCTATAAATCATATTTAGGGGCCAATCACAGAAGGTGCTGAAACCCAATTGTATTTGTTAGGATTTTCTTCTTCTTTTTCTGCCTTAAAATGTCCGTGTCAGAGACCACAAGTCGTAGAGATCCCAAACTTGGCAGGGTGGTTCCAAATGCGCACCGCTACTCATGCATACACACACACACACACACCTCCATATGACACTAGATGGTGCTATTATAAGAACTTATTATCCGTTATCACGAATAACTCTGGAACCATAAGGGCTAGAATAAAAACTCAATTTCCTCCGATTTCTTGAGTCAAGCCCTACGAAACGTTTATCTCCGATTTAATTTCCATCTATAAAATATTTCTGCCATTTTGAATTTTTGGCAAAACATACCTTTTCGAACTCCTCCTAGGTAGTTTGTCCAATTTGCATGAAAATTTGTATACATCATCTACAGACCCTCCTGACAAAAAACTATCAAAATAATGTCGATATATGTTCCAAAGATATTAGCGAAACAATTCCTTCAGTTGAACGCACTTTGATTCATTGATCATTATAAAACTAAATGGTCACCAGCAGCCAATCAGACTTCAGCACCTTATAACTTGAATGGCCGATGGTCATGAAACTTATACACAAGGGTCTCTACTTGAAGCTGTATATAACATTTTGTGAGAATCGGCCAAATGGTAGCGCTATAATAAGCTATTTCGTGTTTTTTCTAATAACTGTGGAAAGGAATGGGCTAGAATAATTTGTCGTAGTTTCTCCAAATCCTTCAGTGCCCCCAAATGATATGGTCACATGGATTTAAATTTTCGCATGAAAACTTTCCAACCATTTGTTTGAAAAAACACATTTTTCGAACTTGTCCTAGGCTTGATTCGCACAAACATTTTGTATACACCATCTACAGACCCTCCTCACATATATGTATTAAAATAATATTGATTCGATAATTCGTTTGGAAGATATAAGCGAATATGTTTTTGGGTGTTGCCTGTAATCACTAATTGGCCTGTATCTTGTGAGCAAAAAATTCAAACTTAACAAAACTTAAAACACATGGACAAGAGAACATTCTTACTTCACATGCAAAAATGTCATCCATTTGTGATGCTAGGGGGCACTATAACTGAGATAATAATTTGATAATTGCGTGAATTAGTAGGTATACAGGTGCCCCTAATAAAGTGATCAAGTGAGTGTATGTGTTGGGTCGCTAAAGACCCAATGTATGTAATGTTTGGCGAAACAGCCAGGCATTTAAGGGTTAACAATTCACAACGATTTAAGGAAGCATTTTCTAATTGGACTCATTATTTTCATGTCTTCTACAGAATACCAGGGTGACTACTACGGACCAGTGGTCAACTATGACTTCTTTCCTCATGGACCCCCTTCCTCACAGGCACAGTCTCCAGCCGAGTCCCCTTACCTCTTAAGCACGGGTACAGGAGCCCTGGAGGGTGGCCCGGTCCCTGGTCACCACCCCTCAGACAACCAAAGGTTCACGGACATGATTTCCCACGCAGACACCCCCAGCCCTGAACCAGGCATGACTGGACCACTCCATCCCAATTCACAGGGGGAGGGCGGCTACGCGGGGGGTCCTAGTCCACCCTTCCCCCTGGCCAACAACACCAGTTACAGTGGCCCCATGTCCCATCCTGGTCAAGAGATGGGGGAGAACACAGTTTGGTAGGGACGGGAATTCTGGACATGAGCGGTGGTCTGGGATAAGGCCATGGACTATGGACAAACAGGGGCTCTTCACCCTTAACGGTCTACCCAAACCTTCCTCTATCAGAGTTATCACCTCAGTGCTACAGGTTACTGAGGCAGGGCTTATTGGCTGGTCTTGGCACTCAACCGAATATTTGGACAGAGGACTCTTCACAAACCAAGAGGCAAAAAGACATCAAATACCACCCTCTGTCTTAGTTTAGTTTCTACTGTCAAAGGATGTGTATTGTCAGTGGTCATATGACCAACCACAATGGTTTAACTCCATTTTTATGGTTTCCTAAGTTAAATATGAGTGTGTCATAATCAACAATAGCTCAAATGTCTGTCCAATGTTTTTTTTTTTGTACTGCTATGACTTACTGATTAGCAAAGTTGTCAAACAGCTTCCGTACAGAAATACATTTGATTACCGCACTACTGGAGAATACTCTATTGCATTTGATGGTCGGTTTACTTTCAGAAGTGAACTAGTACTTAAAGGTAAATGCATCTTCATTGTTATGTTGGCTTTTGTTACTTGCTTTTTCAAGACTCTAAGGCTCAATGTGTTCACATTTTAAATGTTTTCTTTTTCTGACATAAAACTGGTCCATTTGTAACATTTTTGTTTCATTCATTAATTGATGAATTGGTTCATTAAACATTTTGATGAACACTAAGTATACCTGTGTTCTGATAAATCTGTGCCTCTCAAAACAACATTTGCTATGTATGACTATTTAATTTTATTGAGATTTGGTTTACCGAATCAGAGAAAACATACATTGTTTGCTAATACACTATTAAAGTACAAATAAGTTTGATTTTAAGCTTTGGTTATTATACTGATTTTGAAAACCTTTTTGGTAACTAAAAGTTAGCATAGAGTGCCTCATGATGTTAAACGTTTTTTTTTTTTTTTTTATTGAGACAACGTGGAATATCTTTAAATAAAAATAAATAAATAAATAAAAAAGACAGAAAAAATGGTGCAAACCCAAAGATAATTAGGGGCCAACAGCACCTAAAACAAACTCCATTATACGTTAAGTTTTAACCTAAAATCTTTATATTAAAAAATGTAAATCGGTAGACTTTGCACTTTTGAGTTCAGACAACTACCCACGTACACTTTTGTTTCTGTCAATGACTCATCTGATATTTGTCTTAAAGCTGCTGTAAGCTATTTTTTTTTTCATGGAAAAGTATGCTAAAAAATGTTGTACTCACTTAAAGATATCTCACCAGTCTCAGTGACAGCTGTAGACTTTATAAACAGCAAACAAAAATGTGTCCGCAGACCGTAGAAGTTTACGCTTTTCACCTGTCAATCTTTTTGCTCATTCTCATAGTGTTGTATTTGAAGTGGATCATTGAGGCTATGATTCATGTTTGTCAGTTGAGGGCGCTATTGTGCCACTTGAATTTGACAGCCACAGACCTTATTCACGCAAGCGCCATTTTTAATTGGAATGATGGCTGTGTGGGATAGACTTGCAGTCTCTTCAATGGCCTGTACTGCAGTTTAAAATGTTTTTTGGATCGTTCCATGGACAAAACATTGAAAAATCTGTCCAAGAACATTCAGTATACAGAGAACACCAGACAACATGAGTTGTGGAAAATCAGATTAAACAGATGGTAAGTCTATCCCTCACAGCATCGTCGTCATTCCCATTAAAAATCAAAGATGGCGCTAGCGTGAAACATTTCCATGCTGCTCTTTTGCTCAGTTTTGGTCTCAAAATTATATTTGAAGGGTGGGCTTTGGAATAAGGGGGCGTGGCTTATTCAAGGCTCAGTGATGTGAAAGCTTCATAACACTACAACCGCTTACAGCAACTTTAAGTAATACTAGTTTGTCATTTGTTACATTTTTAGTTTGTTAATTCAAGACATTATGCATCTTTACATTACATATCACTTCCATGACAATTGGCATTTATGACATCACACAGTAGGAAATTACTTCTATGCCAAAGGATGAAATCAATAGCAACATTCTCAAATTCTCCAAATTACTGTGACATTAAATACTTCAAACAAACAAACAAACAAACAAACAAACAAATGCATCTGCATCACATGCAGATATCTACCTTAGCTACAGCACCCTCCATGTCCTCTTCAAGAGGCCTTTGCCCACAGTGTGATCTGTCATTGAGAATGTCATAGAAGCACCCAACGAGCCTGTGCGTTGCTCAACTTCATTTATCCTTCGATTTGGTACCTTCCTTTGAGAGAGAAAAAAACATGTTTTAATGGAAATGATTTTCAAAAGAACATTGGAGCTATAATGAAGAATCTCCTTTAACAGCTGAGGTCTCTCATCTCAATGGGGGGAAACAAAAGGACAGGACAGGCAACATCTGTGCCTTACCACTGCACCCTAAACAGCCCCAAGTCTGAAACCATGCGCCATCTGAAGGGCTAAGGAAGAAAAACAACTGTCTAGGCAAATGTCACAGAGAAACAAGGGGTTTTATGATTTTATAAGACTTAAAGGAATGTTCTGGGTTCAACACAAATTGAGTGCAATGGACTACCGCAAAAACATAATTTTGACTTGTCCCTCATTTTTGTTAAAAAAGCAAAAACTGGGTGAAAATGATGCACAAATGCTGTTGCTTGATCTTAAGTTGTATTGAAATCAAAGCACTCCTATAATATTAGTTATTTAATAGTTTTGATACTAATTATGCACACACTCATATACAGTCACCTAAAGGATTATTAGGAACACCTGTTCAATGTCTCATTAATGCAATTATCCAATCAACCAATCACATGGCAGTTGCTTCAATGCATTTAGGGGTGTGGTCCTGGTCAAGACAATCTCCTGAACTCCATACTGAATGTCAGAATGGGAAAGAAAGGTGATTTAAGGTTGTTGGTGCCAGACGGGCCGGTCTGAGTATTTCACAATCTGCTCAGTTACTGGGATTTTCACGCACAACCATTTCTAGGGATTACAAAGAATGGTGTGAAAAGGGAAAAACATCCAGTATGCGGCAGTCCTGTGGGCGAAAATGCCTTGTTGATGCTAGAGGTCAGAGGAGAATGGGCCGACTGATTCAAGCTGATAGAAGAGCAACTTTGCCTGAAATAACCACTCGTTACAACCGAGGTATGCAGCAAAGCATTTGTGAAGCCACAACACGCACAACCTTGAGGCCGATGGGCTACAACAGCAGAAGACCCCACCGGGTACCACTCATCTCCACTACAAATAGGAAAAAGAGGCTACAATTTGCAAGAGCTCACCAAAATTGGACAGTTGAAGACTGGAAAAATGCTGCCTGGTCTGATGAGTCTCGATTTCTGTTGAGACATTCAGATGGTAGAGTCAGAATTTGGCGTAAACAGAATGAGAACATGGATCCATCATGCCTTGTTACCACTGTGCAGGCTGGTGGAGGTGGTGTAATGGTGTGGGGGATGTTTTCTTGGCACACTTTAGGCCCCTTAGTGCCAATTGGGCATCGTTTAAATGCCACGGCCTACCTGAGCATTGTTTCTGACCATGTCCATCCCTTTATGGCCACCATGTA
The DNA here is from genome assembly GCF_025860055.1 of Xyrauchen texanus. NCBI lineage: Eukaryota > Metazoa > Chordata > Actinopteri > Cypriniformes > Catostomidae > Xyrauchen > Xyrauchen texanus. The sequence goes on along the minus strand of NC_068306.1, from coordinate 13,258,476 downwards.
CCCATCATCTGATGGCTACTTCCAGCAGGATAATGCACCATGTCACAAAGCTCGAATCATTTCAAATTGGTTTCTTGAACATGACAATGAGTTCACTGTACTAAAATGGCCCCCACAGTCACCAGATCTCAACCCAATAGAGCATCTTTGGGATGTGGTGGAACGGGAGCTTTGTGCCCTGGATGTGCATCCCACAAATCTCCATCAACTGCAAGATGCTATCCTATCAATATGGGCCAACATTTCTAAAGAATGCTTTCAGCACCTTGTTGAATCAATGCCACGTAGAATTAAGGCAGTTCTGAAGGCGAAAGGGGGTCAAACACAGTATTAGTATGGTGTTCCTAATAATCCTTTAGGTGAGTGTATATACATACACAGTATTGATGAGCTATGAGCAGAATAAATTCTCTAATCAATACATGGGAATGCCATTGTGCTTTATGAATAATCCAATAATTCCAATTTGAAAGAAAAAAAAACAATATAAGATGTACAATAAGAACAGATATATCTATTAAAGTTTTACTGAATTTGAAGTTTGAGATGAATAGGCATGATTGCTCTCTCTATACCTTTACACTGTAAACACGCAAACGTTCTCCTATTCTCTCATGTACAGGAGCCAACAGAGACACTATCAAATTCTAACAAACACAATTTCTTTTTCACATATATATGTTTTCATATCCATTATGTTTTCATGGTTATGATTCTTATTACTCATGCATTTAGAGACTTGTAGGTTTCCAGGGTCGTCGCTCCCCCTGCCTCCCTCATTTCTCCCTCCATTCCTGTCTCAGTGGGCTCAGGTGGGCATGTGGAGGACCACGCAGGCTCCAATTTTCCCCCTGACTGGTTTTAACATAAGGGGTAATGTGAAAGGAGCAGAGATGGGCTCTTCCACCCTATCTTTCCCCCAGAGGGAGACTGTGAGTTAGGCTAGATCTCGTGTGCAGCCCCACCTGTGGTGGAGAACGTGGTGTTCGCTGCCACCATACCATTACTGCCTGCCATATCACTTTATGATTTACTTCTGCTTCTCTCTGTTTGCTCCCTGGAGCCTGCCAACACATCTCACTTTCTCTGAGACAGAATAGAGGTGTTTATCTCAGGGCAGTGAGGAAGAGAATGGGACCACATTAACGGACTGAAAATGTGTCTATATACACATGCACTTACGAACTGGACAAGAGCTTCATGGGCACACTTATAAATCTCAAAAAATCTTTAGTTTTCAAATACTGTATATCCGTTATCTTGCCTCTGTTCACGCACGTCGCACGCACACACACACACACACACACACACACACACACACACACACACACACACACACACACACACACACACACACACACACAGCAAAGTCCTTTATCACATGGGCCTTTTTGTAATGGATTTCCTTGTTTTGCTTCAGTGAGAGAGGAGAGGCAAGGAGGAGGTGGAGGGGAGAAGCCTTCTGTTGTTGTTTTAAATCACCTGCTCGTTCTCTCACACCTCTCTCCTTCCCTCTCCCTCACATTCTCCGGCCCATGCTTTCCCACAATGCCCCCCTCCACCCAGCAACACAATCAGCCCCAACACACAAGAACCCCCCAGTATGCCTGTCTTTCACCCCACACCCTCTCAGCATCCCTCCTTCACCCCATCTTCAGTTAACTCAATCCTTCTCTTTTCCTTTCTTCACCTTTTCTCCACTTTGCTCCATCCATCTTCTCTTCATTAAAGCTTACAGTGATACTTAAACATCTATTTTTTTCATGTTCAAACATGTTAAGTATATTGTTACATGGTTTTATTTAAATGTTAACGTGATAGTTCACCCAAAAATGAAAATTCTCATTAATTACCCTCATTATATCCTAGGTGTGTATGGCTCTCTTTCTTCATCGGAACACATTTGAAGGAAAAAAGAAAAAGATCTTAGCTCAGAAGGTCCTTAAAATGCAAGTAAATGGAGATTTGCCTTTTGAAGCTCCAAAAATCACAGACAGTGAGCATAAACATCATCGATACGACTCCAGCTGCTAAAGTAAGGTCTTCTAAAGCGATACAATCATTTTCGTGCGAAAAAGTTTGATATTATATATTTAACCATCGCTTCCGTTAAGCGGTCTCTCATGTGATGTATTCGCATTGCCATGATACAAACGTAATCTCACGTTTTCCACCTGGTTGAGACATCCAGGATAGGCACACAAATGCACCACTGTGGGTAAAGAAACAGATAAATACAGATCTAAACCAAAAACAACCAATCTACTGGTACAGCGTTCCTCCTTCTCACTTGTAAACAGCGCTGCTCTTCCGGCTGTGCCACACTTGCGTCAGTTCTCGGGAGATTTAAATGCCAATGCGATTACATCACTTGCACATGCCACTGCAGAATGGAAGCATGAAAAAAAAAAGGTACTTAAATATTGATCTTTTTTCACTCCAAAAGGGATCATGTCACTTTAGAAGACATCAATGTAACAGGTGGAGTCGTATCGATGGCGTTTATACTGACTGTCTGTGATTTTTGGAGCTTCAAAACAGAAATCGACATCCGCTTGCATTTTAAGTACTGAGCAGAGATATTTTTCAAATTTTCTTCAAATGTGTTTTGGTGATGAAAGAAAGCCATACAAACCTGGGATATATATCATAATGAGAGAATGTAAATTTTTTGGTGAACTATCCCTTTAAGAGCAAAGTGCATGGAATGAAATTGGAGTTGTTTTTGCTTTTAAGATTTAATAGAATGAATATAAATAAACTATTGATGGTATTTTTCCAGAACACACTAATGCAAAATATAATAACGCTTCATAATTATTGTGTATTTTTAGTTATTTTGTATTCTGCATCTATAGGACATAGTACAGCAATATTACAAAAGGTTTACAGAGTGTGCAGTGTACGCAGTTTAAAATTTGATAAATCTTTAAATCGATTTTATTTTTAGCATTAATTTATTTAAGATTTTAAGTATCACTTCGCAAAATATTTCCTTTATTAAGGGTTTACAAAGAGGGCTCATTATTGACTAATAATTAATTTACAAATGCATTATAAATCATTGATATGCATTTATAACAACAAGTGGGTTACATTGGTTAACATTTAAGGCATAATGTTTCATGAACAAACAATGAACAATATATATTTTTTAATACAATTGTTCATTGTTAGTTCATGTTAGTCCATAGTGCATTAACTAATGTAAACAAATCAAACTTTTGATTTTAAAATTGTGCACATGTATATGTTGAAATTATCATTAACCAAGATTAATAAATACTGTTCAAGTATTGTTCATTGTTAGTTCATATTAACAAATGGAAACTTATTTTAAAGTGTTACCCAACCAGTACTGAGTAAAATACTCAAAGTAATTCACTTCAAATTACTAATTACGTATATTAAATTGTAATCAGATTGCAGATTAATTCATCTGGAAAGCAATCACATTACTAATACTAATTACTTTAAAAAGAAATTCAAAGCATTTTGCACAGAAAGACTTTCACTTTTAAAGGTCATCTGGCTCTTGAAGACCTGAAAAAGGAAATGTTGGTAACTTGGAATAGCAGCTTTCTTTTGACATCAATGTAACAAGAAAATGTTAGTCAAGCCTTATTAATATAAACACAAAGCAGACTTTAGCAAAATGACATGATACCTCCATTAAATCTTATTCATTTTATGTTTTTGATTAATACAAGTGAATAAATGTATTTATAAAGGAAGAAAAAATGCTCAGTTTTTGGGAAGTATTGCAAAAAAGTCATCCTTTTTATTTATATTGTTTTAACTGCATATCAATGATGTATTATGCCCTTGTACATGACTTATTAGTCATTATGAATCCCTTTATAAACTTTTAAAAGGGAATATTAATGTAAAGTGTTACCATTTTTGGTAAGGTAATGTTCCATTCTTTAACATCAGTTAATACATTCAGAATCATGAACAAACAATTAACACATTTTTTTTTCATCTCACTTTACATGTTTAAGAACTTCAAAGAATGCATCTTATTTTCTTTTCCCAACCAGTTTCTTTCTCCCGAGGTTTTTCCATTTGAACACAAATGCCTCTTAACGTTCTCATTTTTCCACAGTGGTCTCAAATTCTACTCTCGAGCACAGCCAGATCATCGAGAATCCTCTCTAACCTCTAACCTCCACCTGCTCAAACCTCCTGTGCTGTCACCTCTCCTATCACCTCTAACAATCTGCCTCCCCTCTCTTCTACTGCACACTTCTACATGCGCCCAGCCTCTCCTCGCTATTGCCTGGGGCTGGAAAATCCTATTAGCCTTTACCAGGGGAGAGAGCAGGAGACACATCATTAATTACACACACAAACCCACTCCTGACAGTGCCAAGCTTAATCAGCCAGGACCATAAACACACACACACACACACACACACACACACACACACACTAATGCAAAAATGCACTCACTTATGGAGAACTATAAACCATTCAAAAGGTGGAAAATTTACATAAAGAGGATGTCTATGTGTTCAGTCTCAAAATCCCTCTTTCCACATTTCTTAGTCTAATACATCTTCAAAATACACCCTAACGAACTCCTTTAGAAGATTTGCAAGGTTACAAGAATATAGACATATTCAATGAAATACAAAAGATGTGGAAATGACATGAAATTTGCTAAAATAGATAAAAGCAGAGAGAAACAGACAGGGCAAGCCGCCAGCTGGGCAGCTTTTGTTAGAAAACACAAAAGAACAGACACTCTCACACACCTTGCTTTCAAATGATTGGTACCAAATAATCATTCAGCCCTTTTTTCAGCAGCCATATCACCCTGTAGCTCAAGACCAGTTGCCCACTGAAGCTAAGCAGGGTTGAGCCTGGCCAATACCTGGATGGGAGACCCCTTGGGGAAAACTAAGTTTGCTACTGGAAGAGGTATTAGGGAGGCCAGCTGAGGGTGCTCCCCCTGCAGTCTGTGTTGGTCTGAATGCCCCAGTATATTGATGTGGGCACTATAGTGTAAAAAGGCTCTGTCCTTTGAATGAGATGTTAAACCGAGGTCCTGAATCTCCGAAGTCATTAAAAATCCCAGGGCACTTCTTGTAAAAAGTAGGGGGGTGTAACCCTGGTGTCCTGGCCAAATCCCTCCCCCCAATGGCCCTTATCAATTATGGCCCCCTAAAAATCCCTCGCCAATAATTTTCTCTATAACTCTACTCTCTCCTCTCCATTGTGTTCAGGTACACAATGGCTGCTGTCGCATCATCCAAGTGGATGCTGATGATGATTGAGAGTCCTGTTCAATGTTTAAATTGCTTTGAGTGTATTGTCAGAAATGCACCAATCACTCAGTATTGCACAGGTGTATGATCACACAGCTGAAATATTAAGTTTTAAGCACCTCATCAAGGCTCTTCATGATAAAGGTCTATCCAGAAAAAGACTAAAAGGAGAGCAAAATGTATGCCTCTGAGGTGAAAATCTAGACAGCAAAGCTACTTATATGGGACAGGTTCAACTTCTGCCATTCAAATAAAAAACACTGTACAAGGAATATTCATATTTACTAATGTAATAAATTGGGTTGAAAATATTTTTGTTGAAAAACAGAGGACACAGGAATATATAAAGGTATTTATTAACTATAGGACATTTACAGATTCAGGAAGGTATTTCAGAAAAATATTACTCAAACATTTAAAACAAGTAAAAAGAGGTTTTCAACTTATGCCCAAAATATTCCACTTTTGATTTGCCTTTCTCAAAATGAAAAATCACATTCGCCCTTTTAAGCTGAGAGAAAATCTGAGAATTCAGTCACACCCAAAAATGTAATATCTGGCATTCTTCTGCTTTCACCCGTTATAAAAATGTGAGCAACAGATCTCAAGTGTTCACAGTGAGATATCAGTGGAGACAGAAAACAGACTGTCCTGAAAGAGTGTGAAATCACTTCACTCCTTGCAATGGCTCTTTTCTTTCTTTCTTTCTTTCTTTTTTTTTTTTTACATCCTAGAGTGCACTCTTGTGGTCAAACAAAAATGTGCAACCAAAGATGAAGACTAAACACTTGTTATTTGAGCAGGAAAAACTCAATGACAGGGTGTCTCTTTCACAGCTTGAAAATAAAAATATGAATGAAACATATATGGCTTTAGACTTTTAGAAATACACACGATAAACAGAGAAAATAAAAAAGTAGCGATATTTAGGTGAGTTTAAATGTACAATGCTAATGGTGTCATACAGCACAATTTGTATACACTGCAAAAACACCAGTCATTATAATAAGAAAAAAATAACCACTTCTCATGAGTGGACAAATTGCTATTAAAAGGGACAGTCCACCTAAAAATGAAAATTCTGTTGTTATTTCCTCGTACTTATTTAGTCATATCGTTCCAAACCCCTATGATTCATCCTTCGGAGGAAAACGAGGACAAATTCTAAATAATGTTGAACACCTCCTTTTGTGTTCCAAGAAGTCATTCGGCTTTGGAACAACATGAGGTTGAGTAAATGACAACATTTTTATTTTTGGTGAACTGTCCCTTTAAAGCTCTTGTTACCAAACAAAAAGCTTCCATTTCATCAATTAACTTTTGGCTAACCGTTTAATCTAGTTTTATTTAAAATACCATTATATGATAACATTTCAAGGCAAAAGTATGTCTTTAATTATTATATTAGACAGCAACTCCTTGTCATATACTGAATATTTAAACCACATTGTTAACATTTAAAGTATATGTACCGGTAAACATAATATAAACTTGGAATTTCCTCAGGGCTACAGATATTTGCATATTTATGAGTGAATATATCTAGTTGTGTAGATTTTTAAGTATAGACATGTGTCCATGTGGTTGTGTGTGTGTGTGTGTACAGTATGTGTGTGTAATTCACAGCATTTGAGAAAAGAGTTTCCAACATAGGAAAAACACTTCTCAGGACAATCTTTATAACACAAAAATGAGTCCTCTGATGCATTATGCAGTTTAGTTGAAAGCTAAAAGTATGTACATTTGTGGAAGGCTTTCTTTGAAACCTTAAATGTGTCAGTCGATACTTAAAAGTATTCCTAATGCATTAAAAACATCTGAAATCACAAAACCAAAAATACTGAAACTCAATCCATGGCAAAATTCTGTCAAATATTCTGTCATTTACTCACCCTCATGTTGTTCCCATTTTATTTTTTCTCTTGTGTAGAATAAAAAAAAAGAGCTACAAAAAGCAGAATGACAGCCACCAGTTAATTTCATTAAATAAAATAAACATGTAATAAAAGTGAATGGTGTCATCAAGGCTGTCATTCTGCCTGGCATCTCCTTTTGGAAAGCATGAGGGTGAATAAATGATGCTAGAGTTTCCCTTTTGGGTGAACTATCCTTCTAAGTGCTTCACATTATAACTGAAGTCTTGCAAATTTGCAAGCTTTTTTTATCAGCAGCTCAGGATTGGTCAGGATAAGCTGCAAAGGTAAGACAAAATAATGTAAAAACAGTTAAAATCACAGCTATAATTTTGAAACATTTGTAAACCCTTAAAGGAGTAGTTCACCCAATAATTTAAATTCTCTCATCATTTATACACCCTCATGTGTATGACTTTCATTCTTCTGCTGAACACAAATTAAGATTTTTGGAAGAATATCTCAGATCTGTAGGTCCATACAATGCAAGTTAATTGTGACTAAAATGTTGGAGCTTCAAAAAGCACAAAAAAGCAACATAAAGGTAATCCATACAACTACAGTAGTTTAATCCATGTCTTCAGAAGAAATATGATAAGTGTGAGTGAGAAACAGATCAATATTTCAGACATTTCTTCTACTATAAACTCTCCTCCCTGCCCAGTAGGTGGCGATGTGCATGAAGAATGCGAATCAAAAACAAAAGAAGAATGTGAACGTGAATGTGGAGATGGTTGCTAGTAAAAAAAGGACTTAAATGACTTATCTGTTTCTCACCCACACCTATCATATCGCTTCTGAAGACATGGATTTAACCACTGGAGTCCCATTCACTGTATTGTATTGCATTGCATGGACCGGAGATATTCTTCTAAAGAATATCGTTTTTGTTCTGCAGATGAAAGAAAGTCATACACATCTGAGATAGCATGAGGGTGAGTAAATGAGAGAATTTTCATTTTTGGGTGAACTATCCCTTTAATGTAAGTAAAGGGCTGTGCTTATAGCACATTAAAGAAACATTCCAGGTTAAATACAAGTTACGTTTTATTAGCAGAATCTGTGGCATGCTGTCGATTGGTACAGAAAAAAGTTCAGATTTATAGTTGTGCACTTACAATGGAAGTCTATGGGGCAAGCAGACTTCCCCATAGCCTTCCATTGTAAATGCATCTCTGTACTCCAATTTTTGGTGTTTCACAAACCAATTTCCAATATAAAATTGTATTCTGTGGTGACAGATGCTGTGAAAAGAGCTTAACTTGAATTTAACCCAAATTATTCCTAAAATATGAAATACTGCACTTTTTTAATATGCAGTAAGTTGTTTCTTTTAGCAAAAAAAGGTCACTCACAAAACCTAAATTAAAAGCACAACCTAGATTCACACCGCCTGTTATAAACCCAAACCCAAGTATAAAAGAACTTCTATGCCTTTTTTAGTAGAGATCTCTGATATAAAGGTGTATTGAGAGATGCTTACTAACTGTACATACTGTGCAAATGAAATTAAACTGGGTATTGAGTGTAGACGGACAATGGAGTGTTTTTGAGTGACACAGAATCAGCGTGTGAATGTGTGTACTCAGATTTTGCTGCGTCTCTTGGCTCTCGCACCGGGTGTGGACTTAATCACTTTGGTTTTACTCCTCAACACCCTCCTATCAATCACAGGTGGCTCATCCTCCTCTCCCGTGCTGTGCTCTTCAGCTTTCTCTTCCTCTGTGCTACCCTTCTCCTCTTCTGTGCTTGTGAGCTTCTCCTCCACTTCTTCCACCATCTCCCCTTCTACTTCCTCTAAGATCACTGCTTTGCTCCGTCTGCTGGATGTGCGTTTGGGGGTTGGAGGGACGGGTTTGCTTCTGCCTCCTCGAAGGACTCGAACATCAGTGGCGGAATCATTAGCCTCATCTGAACTTTTCCCCTCATCTTCTGTAGCAAAAGTGTTCTCCTCTTCTTTCTGTTTATGTTTTTCATCAGTGTCAGCCTGTTTGTCTTCCTCTGGCTCCTCCTCGGGTACCACGTTATTTTGACCCCCTGCTTCCATTTCCTCTTTTTTTTTGTCTTCCATGGCAGGTTGGCTCACCTCTGCCTTAAGTGGCACATCGGAAGCGGTTTCAATAGCTTGGTTCACAGGTGGTTCCTCTGAATCCATGACGGCCTCTTGCTCCCCTGCCACAGCAGGAAAATCAGAAGCCTTGTCTTCTGGAACATCGGGTTCCGGGTGCGCCAGTTCCCCTGCTGCGTCACTGACCCCATCTGCCAGGTCAGCTGGAAGGTCCACAGGAGAGGCCTCAACAGCTGTGGGCGCATCACTGTCTTTGGTGTTCTCGGCTGCATGAGTTATTTCCTGTTTCTCATCAACTGCAGAAGGTATGTCCATATTGTTTTCCTCCTCAACTTCAGAAGTTACTTCCTCTGCCTGTTCCTCTTCAATGGCAAGAACAACTTCCTCTGCCTGTTCCTCCTCAATGGCAGGAGCTACTTCCTCTTCCATCTCCTCTTCAATGGCAGGAGCTACTTCCTCTTCCTGTTCCTTCTCAATGGCAGGAGCTTCTTCCTCTGCCTGTTCCTTCTCAATGGCAGGAGCTTCTTCCTCTTCTTTCTCAATGGCAGGAGCTTCTTCCTCTTCCATTTCCTCATCTGCAGGGGTAATTTCCACCTCTGCCTTCTGTTTCTCCTCAGTAATAGGCTCTTGGTCAATCTGCTCAGATTTTTCAGATTCTTCTAAGGGATCAGTAATGTCATCCTGCAAAAGACAAAGCAAAACAACAGTTGACCAATTCAGTTCTTGTCCAATTTGAAGGGTTGATGCTGATGATCTAAACTTCAAGTCAGAGACAGGTTTTGGATTAGAATCCAGATTTTACACTTCATATCAAGTGGTGAGTCAACTACAGATAGTCTTAGTCTGAGACAAAAGTTGCTCTTTTACCAAATATTTTTTAGTGCAGGTGGCAGTCCAAAGTTATAAAGGTTTTTGGATTCAAGAATAAACAAAGTCACATTGATGAGTTTGCAGGTTAGTGGATGAAACTGATATAACTGCACAAACTGAAAGTTTAATATGCAATTTCTCTGTATGTAGCCTTGAAAAGGTTTCATTCAAGCTGTCAAACCACAAAAAGACATATTGGCAACTGAAAATAAATTTTGTAGGCTATTTGTAAGATACATATTCACAATATACACTCACTGAGCACTTTATTAGGTACACCTGTACACCTACTTAGCCATGCAATTGTCTAATCAGCCAATCATGTGGCAGCATTGCAATGCATAAAATCATGCGGATACGGGTAAGCAGCTTCAGTTAATGATCGCCTATTAAATAACCCTGCATTCAAAGTTTTCCAAAGTTGTGTTGAGAAACATGTACGAAGAGAAAGACTATATGGAGTGGTGGTGGCATAGTGGGCTAAAGCACATACTGGTAATCAGAAGGTCGCTGGTTCAATCCCCACAGCCACCACCATTGTGTCCTTGAGCAAGGCACTTAACTCCAGTTTGCTCCGGGGGGGATTGTCCCTGTAATAAGGGCTTTGTAAGTTGCTTTGGATAAAAGAATCTGCCAAATGCATGCATAAATGTAAATGTATTGTGCAATGAGTAACCCTATTTACATCTGAAAAATTGCAGATGTCGATCGATACTCATAAGAAAAATGTTCTGCTTATTGATGTGTGAATAAGGCATCCATGTCAAGTCTGGTAACAGTACAACCTTGCCCTGAAACAGACAAATAGATGTCATTAAGTTCCATAGAACAGTCACTAACAAAATATTATACCTTCCTAACCGGAGTCTCCTCTGCTTCTTTCTCTCCCTCTACTTCCATGCCCTCTTCCTCGGCAGTGCCATTTTGCACAACAGCTTCTTCCTCTAGGGGATGCTCCTGATCCAGTGTATCCTCTACAGTGTCAGCTGGTCCCTCGTTTTTTTCTTCTTGACCATCATTCATTTCTCCAATCAACTCTGCCACCTGTACATAGAGATAGTGATCAATACCTGTGATTTGGGTGTGTGCATAATTGCATCCAGTGCATCTGGAAAGTATTCACAGCACTGTAGAATTTTGAGGAAAATAATGAATTTAATCAATTTTTGAACAAGGCTACATAACAAAATGTGGAAAAAGTGAAGCGCTGTGAATACTTTCCGTATGCACACAAACACAATTTGTATATGCACATCTGCTGTAGAGGGCACACAATTCCACAACGGTTTTATGAAATACAAAAACAAACATAATTTGCACAAGCAGCCATGTCTGCAAACTGTCCTCATACTAAGCCTAAGAGGAAATATTGTGCCAGACATCAACAAAGCGTGTGTGGTATTTAGCAGGGGTCAAAAAGGGCCTCATTCCTCACCGGATATTCATGCTCTGCCTCAGTGGCCACAGCCTCCAACACCTGGACTGAGGTTGCTTCGTCTTCTTGTTCTTCTGCACTCTCTACATCCTCTGGTTCTTTAGTCTCGGGTACAACAGCATCAGTTTCTGTTTCCGGTTCCTCTAATCTGATCACACATCACAGGTTTGAAATGATAAATACAATATAAAAGTCAGTTTAAATGAAAAAATACTAAGACTAAAAAAAGATGCTACTTTAACTACATTTTCACATGAGTGGTGCTTATATTTAAAGACAAATCTAAGAGCCCATCTGTTGCATTATGATATCATATGCCTATTATCTCACACAGAACAGTAAAGTTACAGTAATCTGAAGGACAACCTCATTGATAAACTGCTATTAGGCATCGTGTATAAGAGGTTTTCGAGACCTGTTGATCTTTTCAGGTCGGTCCTCCTCCTCTGCTCTCTCCTCCGGTTCTTCTCTTGGCCTTTTCTTTTGCAAGCGCTCGCTGCTCCATGTGCGTTTGGATATGGGCATATCATTCATTTCTACTGAGAGAGGCAGCGAGACAAAAGCAGGGATTTTATTGCCAACTTAAACTGCCTGAATAGGCAGGAAAGTGTGTTTTCATGAAGTTAAATTTATAGAAAAAATGCAAACCTTCTGCTACTTTGAGATGTTTTTTGAATACCACCACTTCTTCCTGCAAAACCAACATTGCAACAATTCACTGGTTAACAAATCTCTGAGTGACTACACACAAAGCTTACATTTGGCATTTAGAGGTAAAAGTGCAATTATAATATATGTTAAGGAAGTATTAAGTCCACTTTGTCTGGAACGTTACTGTAGAAAAAGTTGTCTTGAAAGTTATTGTAGAAGATGGTGGCTTTATTACAAAAGTAGAGCTTTGAATGTCGAAGCATGGGGTTGAATTTAGAGACCCTACTTCTCCTATAGAGTTAGTATTAACAAACCAACCACATTTTTGCCCACACAGCACAATGAACAGAACCCAGGTGTCTCAAGATGCGTTTGTAAATGTTTAAGGCTTTTTGTAACATCACAAGCCATCTATAAAATGCGGTGCAGCTACGCAAGATGCTGAAGAAAAAAAAGAAAAAAAAAAGAAACAAAAAAACGCAACAAGATGCAGAGGTTCAAAGACATCCATAGCGCATGTTTACATAGAAAAACGTTTTATAATAGTGTAGACAGACGCAAAACAACGTGTTCAGTGTGAATGGCCGCTTAAGACAGTAAAACCGCCAAAACCCTCTCCAAGACATTTTGTCTCTAAATTCTTCCTCTTTAATGCACTATCACTACAAAATAATCAACGTAGAAAAAATGCAATAAGCATGCTAAAATAAAACAAATATACTCAACTATGACTCGGCAGATTATTTTATCCAAAGAGATCTACAAAGCATTCAAAGAGTACCTTGGGAATCGAACCCATGAACTTGGCATTGTTTGCTCTGTGCTCTACAGGTTGAGCTACAGGAAATTATCTGACCTCACTAATTAGTTGGTTGTTGGACATCTAGTCAACCATCCTGGCCCATCCCTACTATTAAGACAAATAACATGAAAGGACAAGACACAGGATCTTCAAATTTACCTTAATATCCAGGCTCTCTTCAGTCATTTGCACCTCGTTATTCGCAACCTCTCCATTTTTGCTGTGCTCTTCTGCCCATGAGCTGTGGTTGCCTTTATGGAGACCATCCCAACAAACACAAACAATAAATCAGTTATATCAAAACTATAAATCTGTGTCAGTTATGTGACATTGGTCTCTATCACCAGTGCCTTCCTACCCAGCATGGCTGGAAAAGGTCATTTTGAGAAATAATCCTATAACCGTAAAGGTCAGCATTTGATTTGTAGGTTATACTAGATTAGAATTTGGCCAATATATCGGTTTTACTGATTAATCTGTGTCGATGCTTTTTGGAACCATCAGTTGTCGGCAAAAATATTCAACGATAGTCGCAGAGAGATTTATATGTTCCTCTGTGGCCAAAACCCTTCATCTGGTGAATATATAGGCTACAAAATGAAATACTTAGTGTATTATTATTACAATATTTGGTGAATATTTACATATAAAGCATTGTAACAGAGCCAAGACTTTGTCAGGATCACTGTTTATTGACAAATTTGTGATTATTAATGTGGAATTTTATCAAAAATATGACAAATGACAAGCATTTGTCACAAGCATCATCTTCAATTGGTGAATGATGATCTACTGTAGAAGTATTACTGTTCACACAGTATATATTAGCCCATATGACAATTTTTATTTTATAGTGACACCTATTGTGGTAATGGCAAAATCAACTATCAGTCGAGCTCTATTCTAGACTAACATAAGGAGGTCCAGGACAGATAGGATCCAAGCAACACTAATGACAATACTCACATCGCAGTGCCAGGGAGCAAAGTTTGCTTGCCACTTTCACTTTCTGGTAGGGACCTCCGACTCCCTCCACCTCCCAAAGCAGGTCAGCATCGGCTGGATATGTGCTCAGGTACTGGCTGCATACTGTGGCAGAGGTGTTAGACACATAAACTGTTGTATTTATCTGTGTTTAAATAAAAGAGAACATGAAATAAAAATCCACCTATTTATTTTCTTAAAGCAAACTACAGAGGATTTCTCATTTAAGTTGTTAGAAATTAACAAAATACTATTATGGAGCCAGTACATAATAAACATCAGTGCTCAAAACTGCATTCTTACCTTAATGTTCCCGGTCTTACTGTGCTAGATTCATCTTCTATGCTCATTATTTAAGTAAGAAAATGTTTGTTCTTCATAATCTTCAGTTACATACATTTTCTAAAACTATAAATCCCTCCCTCCTGTTCAACCACCTGGCTCCATTCTTGTACATTACTTTTTACAATTCCAAGCCAAGCCTTACAAGACTCCAAACCAAAAAAATGACTGAGACATTGGCTCCTAAACTGAAACATTAAGGAGCAAAATGGCTGTTTTTAGTCACCAAATCACAGAATTGCTCAATTTAGACTGCTGTTCAGAAACTAGATAGAAAGTAGAAGAAAAGGAAGTCAGCTGATAACCCATTCATTGTAGATTTAATAAACAGTATAGTTATGATACGTTTGCATTCCTTATTGTCTCAATTGTTCACACCCCTTTCATAATTTATACAAATATAAGAGATAAAATATATTTTTTTACTTAATACTGCTCTTTACAATCTAAATTACAGATAATTACATAGAATATGCATATGTGAGATGTCTTGAGCATCAGTGAATGTTTGCACCTTGTGTAATAGTTGTGAACAAGTCCCTCAATTGTCCTAAGTGTCAAAAAGTTTGATCTCATATATATATATATATATATATATATATATATATATATATATATATATAACACACACACAAACTATATAAATGGTTTTACAATACTGCCTTAGTCTTTTACGTTTAACGAATGGCCCAGACACAGAGACTACAAGAGTGAAAATTGAATGAAATCCCAGATGCAGTTTATTGTGCTACTCCAATCCAAATCAATAAATACCACAAGAAAAAAGTGGTACACAATACAGGACTTTTAAATATAAAGAAGCCAAAAATACACATGGGACTCTTATTTTGAAATGTCTGTGCTCCCAGTAGTGTGCTCACTGATGGCTGATTTGCTGAGAAAGTGAATCTGATTCAAACTGCTAACCTGAGGTCCCTTTAGTTCTTTTTGGGTGATTCATGAAAAAGATCTGGTTCAAAAGAGTAATTGGGTCACGACTCTCTGCAGCGAGCTCGTCACCACAAATGAATAGGTGAAAAGCGGCGCAAGACACACTGGTGTGCGCTCTATAGATGTATTCAATAACTCACAAGATGATATCTGATGAAACCGCATATGAACACACACAACCCGATTGTCACCAATGGCGATATTTTAAATTATTGTCACAATAAATACGTTTGTCACATTTGCAACCATTTTAGTCACAGTCTGGAGCCCTGTCTTAACTTTTATTGCATATGCAGTTTCACTTGGAAATATGTCACCTTAGGAAAGTAAAATTGGTTGCAAAAAAAAAAAATCTACTTTTTCAACTAGTATTTTTTTTTTAAAGGTTTTATTAGAGAAAGCACACAAACATTACAATTTTCAGTATAAAGTGCAATATGTGGTTTTTCACATAACTATTTCAGAAACATTTTTAAAAGGAATATTCCGTGTTCAATACAAATTATGCTCAATCAGCACATTTATGGCATAATGTTGATTACAACAAAAAAGAATTTAAGACTCATCCCTCCTTTTCTTAAAACAAATAAATAAAAATCAAGGTTACAGTGAGGCACTCACAATGGAAATGTGGCCATATTTTGGAGGGCATAAATATGAAGCTTATAATTTTATAAAAGCACTTACATTCATTCTTCTGTTAAAACTAAAGTTTTATACTAGCTATAAAGTTGTTTAAATCATCATTTTTACAGTCGGTTTAGGGTTTGTTAACATTACATCGTCATGGCAACAACTTTGTAAAATTGGCTGTTCCTTTACACAGAAAGGTTAGTAAGTGATTTTATCATGTTTACACACATATTGTTTCTGTCTTGTGGCTATAATTTCGAAAAAGTGAGAATTGTAACATTCAGAAATTGGCCCCCATTCACTTCCATTATAAGTGCCTCACTGTCAACAAGATTTTTTCCCCTTTTTTAAAGAAAAGGAGGGGCAAGACAAAATTAATTTTTGTGGTTATCAATATTATGCCACAAATGCTGTAGATTGAGCTTAACTTGTACTGAACCCAGAATATTCCTTTAAGAATCAGAGGAATCTTCAAAAACGTCACTGTAGCCATTTTATCTTGATCATTTGTATAATTACATTTTACATTGCCACCCTTATTTAAATCTTTTTTTTGTTTTGGTTCCTTATACAGTAAAAGCCAGTAAAATACAATGCTCGTTTTAAAGAGGCATTTCAAATAGAAAAGTGAAGTAGATTTCTTACCCTTTTGCATGGCCTGTGTTAGAGGGTATTTCAAGCCTAGTTCATCATCTTTAAAACAGTCCACAAAGTCCTCCAACATCTGCAAGCCATGACCATTACCACGGTGATCCATCCGCACAAATATAGAGTCCATGACAGGAAGCAGGTAGCACTGGCTAACAAAGCTATTACACAAACTACCTGTAGGGAAGAACAAACAGTAGATTATGCATCTGTGTAAGGAATGCCAAACATTCCATACATTAGATTGGATATTTACTTATAAACTCTTGAATGGCCACAATTCTGTGCATTATCCTTGATTATTATACTTCAATAATAATTAGTTACATTTATATAGCACTTTTGTCACACTGCAACGCTTTAGAAAGAGTGCAGGAATATCCTCAACCATCACTAGTGTGCAACTCAAGGCAGTTTTTGATGAAAACTTATACAGAGGGAAGAATGAGCAATGATTCTACCATGCTGCTTGACTCTCCTGGGAGAAAGACTGACCTTTAGGTTTGACTGAGTAGAAGCCCACTGCCTCTCCATTCTTCCAGAGGATTTTGGCGTAGTCGTCTTCTCCATGGCACAGGAATGGCACTTCCCTAGAACTCATCTCCACTGTCCGGTAAATTATGCGGTTCAGAACATATAAGACTATCCTCTCGCCCACAGACCTTACCTGTTCAAAGAGCAGCAAACAAACAATGTAATGTACAAAAGAGTTTCAAATCTGCTCCTGAAACAACAGAAACGCGAAAAATGTGGGTTACCAGGACATTCCAGGTTGCATACAAGTTAAGCTCAATTGACAGCATTTGTGGCATAATGTTGACTACCACAAAATAAATATTTGGCACATCCCCCCTCTTCTTTAAAAAAAAAAAAAAAAGCAAAAACCAAGGTTACAGTGAGGCACATACAATGTGGCCATATTTTGGAGGGCATAAAAACACAGAAATATGATTCTTATAATTTTATAAATGCACATTAATTGTACTGGTAAAACTCCTGGTTTTAGGGTTTGTTGACATTGCACTTTCTTGTCAATAGAGTTGTAAAATTGGCTGTAACTTTACACAGAAAAGGTTAGTAAGTGATTTTAAATCACACTAAAATCATGTTTACACACATATTGTTGCCATCTTGTGGCTTTATTTTTGAAACGGTGAGTACTTTGTAAGAGCCTCACTGGAACCCAGAGTTTTGCTTTTTTTTTTTTAAGGAGGGACGAATCAACATGTCACAAATGCTGTCGATTAAGCTTAACTTCAATTGTACATTGTTGTCTTAAAAAAATATTCCAGGTTCAAAGTAAAACAGTAATCAGAAATTACTACTGGTAGTTGAAATAAATGTGTATATATTGACAGCCCTAATAAAGAAATAAAAATGAAACAATAGGCCTCATTCATTTGGGAAATGGTTGGGAAACATTGTTATAGGGCAATAAAACCATGAAGATGCAGGGAGAGGAAATCCAGTCTTTCGCACATGGGGCATATTATGGTACATATTATGGTAAGATGAACAGGACCTCGTTTTGCAGAACTGTTTTCAAAGATGAAGTTTTATGTATTTTTGAGTGAGGGAGGCAAAACAGGCAAACAGAAAGAATGCCTATGTGTGTACTATGAAATGAGTATTTCAGGACCTTGCTCTAGTGAATAATGAAGACATGCATTGCCTGTGTATGACTTAGACTGAGGCAAAGACTCATTATTTTCAATTATCAGGCATAAACTACTGCCTGTTTCCACTTATTTGTTTGGCCAAACTGCTACATAACATTTCCCTCATAAACCAAGTCTTTCTATAATGAAGCACAACCCAAAATGTATTTTTGTATTAAAGACATCAGAGCACTGGAGGAGCGCTTGAGACCATTTAAGAGTCCAAAATACAGCCTCAAAGAAAATGACTAAATGTGGCTTTTTTTATTGACTTGGCAAATTGTATAGAAAGTCAATAAAATTGTATTTTATTGACTTTATTGTATAGAAAAGAGCAGAATGGAGATCTTGCTAGATAACTCCTTTTGTATTCCATACAAGAAAGGAAAACATACAGATTTGCAAATAATTGTAGTGATTCTCTATTCGGTACAAAAATTAGTCTGTACCATTTGCTTGAAATTTAAACATGCAACATGATCATTTTTTTTTTTTACAAAATTGAAAGAATACCTTCACAAGGCCTTCTCTTGCAGGATCGGAAGTTTTGAGAATATCTTGCACTGCATGCCACTCATCAGCCAAAAACAATGCCACAGCTGAAGAGAGAGAAGAGGAGAAATAAAAGGATATAATAGATAATAGCAATTGTAAAATGGTTGGTCCATATGGGAGCCTTAGACTGATCACACAAGGTATTGTCATCGGTAAATGCAAAGGGAAGGAAAGTTGGCTACCCGTGAACTGGTCCTCAGGAGCAAAGAGAGCCAGGACTTTATGTCTGAGATTGACTCCATACAGAGGAACGAAGCCGACATTGGCAGGACTGATCCGGATCTAAAAGAGGCAGGCAACAGGAGTTTTTTATGGCATTACATTTCCAAATTATTGTGCATCCCTTCTAAACACATTATTCTTAACATAATGCAGGGAAGAGCAATTTAATAGGTTGAGACAGGCAGTGTGTGAGCAAAGGTCTTAGGAAGTGTGAATTACGATTTTGATATCATTTATTCACCCTAATGTTGTTTCAAACCATATGACTTTCTTTCCTCAGTAGAACCCAAAGAAAGATGTTACGCACAACTGGGGCTTTTTCACTGCACGGTACAACTCAACTCTGCTCGCTTTTTGCGGGGGTTTTCCACTGTGGATAGTACCTGATACTTTTTTTTAGTACCACCTCAGTCGAGGTTCCAAGCGAGCCGAGCAATACTAATATGTGATTCAATATCCATTCTCAAGTTCTCCACCCACTGAGTGTTTGTGAAACCAGGAACAATCATATCCCACCACTCAGAAGCTCGGTTGAAGGCCCAAACAGACGGTCTGTTGTGGCGACTTTGCAAAAATTGAGAGATCTGAAATACACAATATGCATTTCAATACATAATATTGGCAGCCAAGTTCATTCTATCCTTTGCGACGGTGGTACGTATAGCGATTGAGACCCTAAACACATTGCTATAAACTAGATGGCAGGTTAGCTTAACTTCTTGCGTCATCTTTGAGTTAACACTGTGATGTCCTCGTCGGCGCTTGGTGTATTATTTCCCAAACTATTAATTTTTTTTGCTGTATTTTTTGCAGTATAAAGAACACAATTCCTTCGATATCCTCCATTGCTCCCTTTGTTGTGCATTTGTGTCACGTTTAAGATTATGTAACGGCAGTAGAGGCGGCACAACTATGACGCTTAGCCTATAATCCCACCCACGTTGAGGTGGCACTAAACTGCAGTGGAAACGCAAGCTCAAAAAAGGAAAGTGAGTAGAGTTGAGTCTAACCGTAACGTGCAGTGGAAAAGTACCAAATGTTAGGATCTGAGAGCCTAAATCACCACTCGCTTTCATTGCTTTTTTCTTCAACTCATATTAAAGTGAATGGTGATTGAGGCTCTGAGACCCTATCATTCTGCCTAACGTCTATCTTTGTGTTTCACATGTTATATGGGTTTGGAACAACATGACAGAGTAAATGATGACTTATATCCTTTTAACACAAAAGTACACTCGGAGCAATTCATGGTGCATATTCTGCCCAAGAACTTCGCACACATACACATGCCTGTCTCAACCTATTATTACTGGAAATTTTGGGTGAACTATCCCTTTAAAGGGTCATGAAGGCCCCCTGTTTCAGCACAGTTCAGTTGTCACCATTTTCAAAAACTGCCAGGGAGAGTGGAATGCAGGGCAGAACAGTGACTGAACACAAAAACGGTCTAACTGTTCCAGTCAGCTTTAGTTCACTGATGCAGTTAACAGCAAAGATTTTAACAATTACTTGTGACAAAATTCACAAATAAATGATACACTGTTTTATGCGCTCACAATACATTACACAAAAACAGTGTTCATTTCAAATGTAATTTGATACTCAAAAATATGCCAAGCCATGTACTCTGTATTGAAAATAAATAAGATCTAAAATCTTTTAAGATTTCAAATAACTTAGAAGGCTTATTCCAAGGCATTAATTCACAAATGTAAGCTATTAGATCAGTGTAAACACTCAAATTAAAGAAGGATGGATCGATAGCATTAGTGTCTGAGACTATCAGTTTAAAACATAAACATCAAGTATATCTCGAAACTCTCACATTAATAAATGAGTGTTGCGTTAACATTTAGAAGGTTTCTCCATAGATTGAAAGCATGTCCCCCATCAGCATCGTGAACACTCCAGTCAGGTATCAACTGAAGCGCATGCTGCTTGAGAGATTGAACTGCTCTTATGAGAATATCAGGTGGGCAACGTTCAGACAGGAGTAGAATACGATTGTCAGGCCTGTTTTGAGTGCTTAATATGGTTACATTCACACACAGTTCGGTTATTTACGAGAGTGACAACCGCATTCTATAATCGAACTGACACCTGCAAATTTTCAGGACTCACAACCGCATTCTCAGCAAACCTGTGCCGTGTGAAGGGAACCGTACTAGACAACAAGTTGTTAGTTACATCATGTACAGTGAGAGCCATGCTGCACTGTACACACGTGTGTCTTGTGTGTTTCATGTGAGGTTTCATTAACTTGCAGAAATGGAGAAATAAGCTGCGTGTCATCCGAAGATTCAGCCACTGATTTCCACCGGCTGCTCACAGGCACGAGCAGAGTGACAAAAGCTGCACACGGTTAAAAAGCATTAAAAACCGCTGTCGGTTAACTATGATATGATAGATGAACTCACGCCTCAAATTGTCTTATTTAATTACACGGCAGCAATTGTGAGAAGACATGCTAGTGTTACGGACGTCGCCACTTTTTAGTCACTGTCACTATAGTTACAGCTGTTAGAATATGGTTGTGACTTCGGTTGTTCTTTCATACAGACAGCATTCGAAATGCTACTCTAAGCTGTTGTATGAACAGGACATTTCAAGACTCAAACCTGTAAGTAATTACGGTTGTCAATCCCACCACTGACTGTGTGAATGTAGTCATGTAATGATGCACTATAGTGTGTGAAAATGTCACATCCTGTGACGTTGACTCGATGTCGATTTTAAACCAGGAAGACAAAAACAGCGCAAAAAAAAAATCCACATTAACAACTTTCCTCCTCAAATTAAAATCAGTGGGTCCTAAAATTATCTTTCATGTGCAACAATTTAATATCGGTTAACGTCTCAAAAAATGTGGTTTATTGTTTCTTGACACTTTAACTCTAATGTAAGCACTGTGGTGTCCGTTACCTTTCTGGAGCTGGGCAGGGTAAAGAATTGCGTGTTATCTGGGTTGCTGTAGAGCAGTTTATTCATGTAGATCTGGGCTGAACTTTCCAAATCCTCATGTCTCCCAGAAACCAACAAATCTACAGGGAACTCCATCCCTACAGGGGTTAGAGATCACAAACCCAACAACCTCAGTGCATTGTCAAGTAAATGTCCAGAAAATAATTATAGATATATATATATATATTAGTACACTCAGTGAGCACTTTATTAGGTACAACTGTACACCTACTTATTCATGCATTATCTAATCAGCCAATAGTGTGACAGCAGTGCAATACATAAAATCATGCAGATACGGGTCATGAGCTTCAGTCAATGTTCACATCAAGCTTCAGAATAGAGAAAATTTGATCCTAGTGATTTCAACCGTGGCATGATTGTTGGTGCCAGATGGGCTGGTTCAAGTATTTCTGTAACTGCTGATTTTCTGTGATTTTCACACAAAACAGTCTCTAGAATTTAATCAGAATGGTGCCAAAAAATATCCAGTGAGCAGCAGTTCTGCAAATGGAAAACCCCTTGTTGATGAAAGAGATCAATGGAGAATGGCCAGACTGATTCAAGCTGACAGAAAGGTTTATTTCTGTCTAACTAGAAAGCCTTTGTTAGATATACACAAACATATCAGTTCACTCAACTTTACTTTATTATAAGTTTTACCAACTTATCACATCGTTTCAAATTAACATTTATTAAATTATTGTTTCTACTTAATTTAATTGGCTCAACAGAAAACAATGACTGAGGGGAGTCATTTTACTTGATTCCCCAAAGACGTGCAGCATGCAGATAAAACTGCACTTCAGCAATGCACATTCAAATGCGCAAGGAGAAATTACATGGATTGAAAAGCACCCAACTTCCCCAAAGGAAACACTAATGACCCTAATGGTGACTAAACATGAAACTAATTACAGTAAAACAGCATCAATAAAACGAAAAAGATCTAAAAAGCTCCTTTGGACCAAACAAACATGCTTAAATTATTTAAGCACAAGGGTTTATGGGTATTCCCCACAGCCTCAGTTCTGTACTTGATCATTAGCAGTACTTAAAATCTTAATTTTATGGATTTTTAAGCCAAAGAACTTCAAGGAATTATTAATGCACTTTATGTATCACTATAAATTCCCTTTATAATTTGTGTTTTAAACATTAATGCAAATTTAGTAAAGCTATTTTATTACTATGTACATTTCTGTGCAGAAGCTATTTGTTTTCATTCATCATTGTTGAGCCAACTAATTTTATTTATTTATTATTTTATATTTTTCCTTCAGTGGAGACATGCTAATATTAGATTTCCTATTGTGATGGAAGTAGCTAGCCTTGGAACCCATGGACTCGAAAACATTACCACATGTTTTTAACTTTAAATTGTTTTTGTTACATGTAGCCAAAGAAGAGTCAGCAGAAATCTAAAATTCTTGCCATTACGTAGCTAAATAGGAGGTTTATAATGAGACAATGAAGTATTGATCCAACGAAGGCTAAACTAGTTGATGCAAAACTGCATGTTGCTGAATTCTGCAGTCAAATTGAGCCTTGTTTAGTGTACATTAGTGTGGCACAATATATTGGACTTTGTTCTTTAAGTTTGTGTACAGGATAATTAAGTCATTATTAGGACTGCTTGCATAGGTTCATGTTTGTATTTGTACATGGCATAGGTCTTAACTAATTGGATATGGAGGTCAAGGTTTTACTTCATAAAACTCTCCACACCTCCAACCTAATTAGAAAATGATTCTCACACTAACTACAAATTCCCCCCACACATGTCATTTTGACCATATAAAAACGGCAAAAAATAATAGGATTTACATTTCTTGACGATACAAACAGTGCATGTAAAACAGCAAAAGAAGTGTGTTAAAAATTGTAAATTGGTTCTGGGTACATTCAAAGCTGCTTTGCCTGTCATTACACTCAGCACGCAAGCTGAGTGCAATGACAGGAAAAGCAGCTTTGAATGTACCCAGAACCAATTTACAATTTTTCTGTAAGCTGTTTTTTTGTCAGCTGTCCAAGGAAATCAACACATAACACAGCTTTTGTATTGTACATGTGTCCATTGACATAAGCTAGAAAAGGCCAATCACAATCTAGTAAGAAGGGCTGGGTATTGATACAGATTTCCCGATTCATATGGGTATATTTCAGTTCTAATAGCCCTTTTGCTTACTTATGAAAAACATATTTCTACCAGCTTCCTACTAGGTACATTAAGAAAATATAAATTTTACTAATTATATTGTATTAGTTTTTCACCATTTTGTTCACATTTTGGCTTTTTTTTTAAACGAAGAGATCCATATAATCAAACAATAAATAAGATATTATATTTCATATATTATTTTGTTACATGTTTATTGTTTAATTGCATTTGTTTTATTTACAAGTATTTCAACTGATTTGTTGAACACATGCTAAAACCAGTACCGTCTCTAAGTAAATCTGCATTTCTGTAAAGAGGATCTGTAGATGAGCGCATGTTAACTAGAAAGGACTCGAATGGCTGATTCTAATCTATGCTATGCATGATTAAAATTAAACGCATTTTGTTGTTGTTCAATAAAATTTTGATTTTTACCCATCCCAACTACTAAGCAAATACTGTGATGATCCCATTGCTGTCAGTTGAATTTTGGTGAAATTGTTATCGTAATATTTAAACATCATGTTTATTAAAGGTTCACTGTCCTGTTGAACTGCTAGAGGCAGTATGTTATATTGGTTGAGCTGAATTAATTGCTGAAAACTGTGGAGAATGAGGAGGAGTAAGGACAGGTGAATGAGGAAGAGAAGGAAAAGGAAAAGAAATCGGAGAAAGAAAGGGTGGATGATAAAATAAGAAAAGGAGAATGGAAAAAGAGGAGAAAGGCAGAAAAGAAAATTAGAGGAGGAGAAATAAGATGGGGTGGAGGAAAAGGAGAAGAGAATAAAAGGAAAAGGAAGACAAGGAGGAAGATGAAAAATGAGGGGAAGGAGGAAGAGGAAAAGGACCATATGCAGGATGAAAAGGGGAAGGAGAAAGAAAAGAAGGGAGGAAGAGAAGCACCAGCAGGAAGGCAAAGAATGGGAAGATGATAATGAAAAGAAACGGGTGGAAAAGAAATAGGAGAAAGAGAAAGTGAAGAAAAGGAGGAGAAAGGGAGAAGAGGGTGAGAAAGAGAGGAGGATGAGAATGAGAAAGAAAAGGAGGAGGTGGAGAAAAAGGATGAAGGAACAAGAAAAGAAGGGGCAGGAAGGACAAATAGAATGTTTGAGGAGTCTCAGTGCTACCTTGCGCATTGTAAAATACAAATATTTTATCAAACAAAGCTGAGAGGAAACAGAATCTGTATTTCACATAGACTATTCCAACAATGCAGACACCCTGACAATCATAGCCTGCTGGCTGCTGTCCAACTTCTGCTTGCCTCAACGAATCCCCTACCATCAACAACTATCTGTGTCATGCTGACAATCAGACCGAACAGTAGCACACATAGCAGTGCCCGCACAAACAGGCAAACTCTGCTGCACACGAAACAAAAGCAGAGATAGGAGTCTAAAAAAGATAAAGAACAATACAGTATACCAATTAGTACCCAAAACAGATACATAACACACGTCTATACAAGAGAATTGCTCAAAAAGGTGTTAACAGTGTCCATTTATATTTTTTAATTGCTGATATTCCCTCAAGGTTACAAAGCACTGAAGCATATCTTGTACAACATGCACACACAGTAGAGCTTGATGATTAATTGAATTTTATTTTCAATTAAGATTTTGACTTACAACAATTATGAAAACAAGATAATCGAGATCCAAAGATTATTGTGCCATTCTGTTTTTCAATGAAACACCCCGGTAGGGCTGCATAATGAATCCTATTTTAATCACGATTTCTGACTCTCATGGTTAAGCATAAACGTCTGCAATATTACTGAGCTAACAAACAGAAATTATCAGCCAGTTGAAAATTGTTGCTCATTTTTACAAAATTATGTGTCTACAGATGATAGTTCAAATCACAAGTGCTTTTGAAGTCTATTTTCACCTCACCTGACCAATCATGCTCTCTTCATAAGTTTGCCACTGACCAATCACTTTGTAATTTTTGAGAACCCGCTGAAATACGGAGCCGCAGATGTTTACGAGTATGTTTCTAATGTGCTTTGCTTTAATTAAGGAAACCGAAACATACTGCCTTCGGAGACTGTATATGGAGGTAGGATGACAATCTGAAAGATTTACCTCATTGCACATTTGTGTAATTTCAGGTATGTTTGGCCAAGTGTCTAAAAAATCTAAAGTAAGCCCATGGCAGCAGGGTTTTGTGGGTTGAGGAGGAGATAAGAGCATTTCACCAAGTTTGGATGGAGCACCAGAGTCTGCCAAAACTGTACATCAAAGTAAAGGCTTGAGACCGTTTAGCATTGCCACTTGCTAAATTATTACAGAAATTATATTCCTACCATTTATTGCAATAATAATAATAATAATAATAATAATAAAACAAAATATTTTAAATAGAACTTAAAAGTAAAAACCCTTGCATGGGCAAAACAAGAATAATTTACATGTTTGTAGTTTTAACACCTTGTTCAACATGAGAGCTGTTGTTAAAATGCAATTTTATTGTTTATTTCAGAAAACAAATATCAAAGCTGGCAACAGTATTTTCTTCCCATTCAGTCCATTATACACTGGAACAAAATACGTTTTTGATTAGTCTTTTGGTGTGTTTTCCAAAATAATATCTAAAACTCATACATTTTCTTTAGGAGCTAATCTGTAGAAGAAAAAAATGTTATCGGACAATGTTGAATACAATATTTAATCAGGTCTCGACATTAATTTTTAAAGGGGAAAGTGAAAGAGAATTTTACTTTCCCGACCAGACAAACTGATTAAAATGTCAATAATGAAAAAATAACCGGCTATATTTGTGATAGCTAAGGCCTGTGTCACTTTTTATAAAGTTCATATTCTTATTCTGCAGCTGAAAGTTATCCAGAGTATGTAGTTTTATAATGCACAAGCGATCTAGTATTGATTAACAGGAGTGCTGAACATGCGCATTGAAAATGGAAAATGTATGAACATATTATATTGAAAATGCTTGCGATAATGGGCACCTGAACGCTCAAATACATTTCAAAATTCTGCCAAAATGCCCGTCTCGGTGAGGTATTCATGTAAACACAATGAGTTATGTCTAAAGTGAACGTAAACTGTGGAGAAAAAAGTGGATTTGTATTAAAATATCAGACTTTATAAGTATAAATGTAAGCTAATAGACATGCTGCCGTGTAGTGTAGTGTGACATTATAATAATCAAACAACCATAACAAGAAAACACTCACTGCTCATGAATGGGTAACTTAAGAAGCTTTAAAGAGTATTAATGTATTATAATCACACCATAAAGAACAGTAGTAGTTTTATGTTGCATTTCAATCTGAATGTTTACTTGAATACTTGATAACCTAACTGCTGTTAAAATAGCACTGAATTTTCTTAATTTGTACTTTTCCTTCTATTATTTTTAATCCATTTCAATTCATTTCTGGTTTTGTATTGTTATTTTATTACTGACTGTTAACTAGTCTTGAATAATTAAGAACTTGAAAACATTCTTCCATAATTAACATTGTTAACAGTGTTATTATTTGTTGTGGTTTTGAAGCTGGAATTGAGAATAGTCAACTTTCACTCCCGACTACTGACATTTTTGGTATTGTGTTAATGTATAGCCTTAATTGTACATGGTAGATGAAAAAATAGATCTCATTCCATACAAATGTGAGCACCCCTGCTGTAAATGATTGTGATGGAGGCTTTCCTTTATTTGACCACCATATGTGACATAAAATAATTATCATATGACAACAGCCTCCTCCCCTACCCAGTGCAATTTACATTTCAAGGAAATCCACTGTTGAAAATATAGTTTAAGTTTAATAAATGCAGGAGTCAATGAGTAATCATGTTAAATAATCGTGATCTCTATAATGACCAAAATAATAGTGATTATGATCATAATTGCGTAGCCCTAAGACACAGAGATATACAGAGGGAGAAAAAAAAAGCATACCAATTACAGAATTTAAACATGTTATAATAAACATAAAAGGTTACAATGCTGTGTTTTTGCCATTGAAATTATGATTAATAACCCAGAACTGTTCTTCCTATTTAAGAACGCTATGGTCTTTACAGCAGTGGTTTTCAAGGACACACAAGAGCACACATACAGACATATCAACATTATGCTGCCCATGTATTCATATAGCACCAGCACAATCAGAAACAGCCTTGGGCCTTTTGCGTAACAGCTGTCTACAGGAAAAGCCATAAACTACAGGAGTGCACACAATAATACACACTGTGCTTTCACTACAGAATGCATAGAATGTGTTCAGTCACTGACAATCAAACACTTATGCATGCATATGTCCACTCCACACAGAGGACTTTTAACACAACACCTTAATCTACACAAATAACTTCCAAAACACATTAAATAATTCAGTGTAAAGGTATTTGCTTTATAACTACTACAAACCAAAACAATATGCATGTGCTTTGAACCAATGAATATCATACAATACATATTTAACACATAACACATTCACACACTGCAGCGTTATTTTGTTATTTTTGAAAATGGTTGGAATCAAACATACAATTCACATCTGTTCTGTAAAGCAGTTATTTTCTCTCTTTAAAACACACACTAAGCAAATATGGTGTCCAGCATTCCAACTCACCAGTGGTCTTCCGCAAAACTAAGGCAACCCCCCACTCTCTAGCCATGCAAGAACCATTTCTATCCTTGGACACCAGTTCAATGGTTCGCAGTGGGTATTTAGATCTATTTTCGCCAATGGTGTAGTACCACGCAAGCAGAGCAGATAAGAAAGCCAATTATCTTCATGAATCCGAGGCTGAAAACAGCAGGGGGTGTTGAAGCATTAGTGCCACTGCACGGGGAAATGAAGTCAGGTTAATCCAATGTACTATCTCATTTGCCATGTGAATTGTGAAAATGTTTTTTTTTTTTTTTTCTGAATCCAAAATCAGAGCCATAAGACAGACTTAAAAGTGAAATGTGTAAAGTTTTCCATGTTAAAATTAGAGCTGTCGATTTAACTTGTTAATTTTGTGAGATAAACAATAAAAGCAATAAATAATGCCACCTGCCCTGTATGTAAATTATGTAATAAAATATGTTTTCCCCTAACATCAGAGCAAGTCAAGCTTGCGATAAAGTGCATGTAACTTTGTGTTTTTATGAGCCACATCAGCAGGGGGCAGTCAACGCACCTCAACAAACTTCACAAGCAGCACAGCAAGAGAATTAGAGCCAGTCACACAGAACATGCTCTTGACAGCTCGATGAAGATTATCAGAATGCATCTTGATATGTGAATTGTCAAAGTTTTACCTACTTATCATTTGACACTGCATCCTAAAACAGCAGCGTTTATGATGCTGACAACCAGAGAGAAGCTCCAAAATTGGCCATCTAGTATGGAAGCAATTCCATGCCACATATATTTGCAAAAATATAAAGTATTGCAAAATAAAATATAGTTTTGCAAAAGAAAAAAAGTATTGAGCAAAAAATATATTTTTTTTTAAAACAAAAATTAAGTATCACAAACGTAAAATAAAGTATCGAGAGAAAAAAAGAAAGTTTTGCAAACAAAAATAAAGAATTGCAAAATATAAATAAAATACAGCAAAAACCAAGATATGATTAATTGTAAAAATCAATGACTGTTGTAAAAGAAACTAAAGAACTTCTCCTTTTTTATCTCTGCAACAGATTTTTAGGCAGCAATGATTTTGCCACACATCTTTTTCTTTACATTGCCTACTAATTATTTTGCAATGCTCCTTTTAATCTGCATTTCCATCACGTGTGAGCTCGTGATACCGTTTTGCCTTTGCGCTTCACTTTTCTGTGCGTTTCACTTTATGGCACTGTTTTGACGTGGGGGTGGAGTCAGGGGATTGGGGCGTGTACAATGGGCTCAATGATGCCTCCCTGGAAGTTATGTCATTAGCTTGAGACACGGGCATGCAGGTGGATCTATTTCGATCTCACTCAGACCGTCACCACGGTCTTACCATGAATGACGCCATTCTTCCGCCTATCCTCGAGACCTAATATCAACAATGTCAGGTGACTGACCTTAGGGGTTGGCAATATAACATCCAGGTGAACCAACCACTTTCTCTTGCCTTTCTTGCCTCATCTGAGACCGTCGCGGTAGAGCGAATTTTTGATTACAGGAAAAACTAGTTCCAATCCGTCACATTTTCGTGCAGGTGCTTCACGTCCCTGAGGATTGAGGTGGTTTTCTCCGCACGTCGGTGAGTGTTTCTTTATTTTTTTCAGCTTGTTTACAGGTATTTATTATTGGTTCTTGGGTCAGCTGTTTGCAGCAGGAGAGAGTTTTTCCATCTTGTTTACTGCGTGTGCGCACGTAGAGTGATGGATATATTATTTTCTAATAGATTATATGATTTTCAAGGAGTTCTGTTCACAGACTTATTTTGAAAGATGAGTATGAAGTGATTCGTCACAATCTATATATTAAGGATATCTGGTTAACTGTGTTTAACTAATACCTGCAGTTTAAGGAAGTGTTTGATTTGATTAATGAATGGTGATTCGTCACAATCTATGTTAACGGCATTGTCGCTTGTGTTTTTCAACTAAATGCTGGTAGTTTATTTTAAAATCTTGCAGTTCAACTCCAAGAATTAATTAAAATACTGTGATTCGTTACAGTTAATCTGTCTATTTATTTAGTTTTCTTATCATAGACCATTATTATATGAGTGACTTGACCTCTGGCTTCAAGTCATGAGTTATGAGTCACTCAAGATGTCGGTTTTGCCAAACTGGCATACAGTCAAGAGATGGGCACCGTGAATGTCCCTCCTGTTTGGGTATGCAACATCTGTTAGATGATATCGAAAACCCCTGTGCAGCTGCAATAGAGCTAACTTTGTAGGAAAGAGTGCAGAGAGCCAAACATTTAACTGGTGGCAAAGAAATGATTCCCAGTAGTCCCTCTCACAAACGCAAGAGGCCTGATGAGTCGATCAGGTCTCCAAGTTCTGACATGCCTCAAGATAAACGGGAGAAGGCCACGGTAGTGCAAGAGCCCAAGGACGATACTCAGTTACAAATATTGGCAGCATTACGTGACTTAGCTGGTAAGCTTGAAACACGTAACACTTCAATAAGCACGCAGCCATCTGCAGCCCCTATTGCACCCTCTCCTGGAGATGAGTTAAAACCACATCAGGAAGAGAGGGATGATTCTATGGATGCCGTGTCACTGCATGCAAATAATTCCCTTTATGGTAGTGAGGAGGATATTGGCGAATATGAGGAAGATGAATCCAGGTCCGAAGTTTCAGAAGGAAGCCTGCATTCTGACATTCTTTCATGCATTTTAAGTGCAGCAAGGATCCTGGGCCTTGGTGCTCAGGAAGAAGCTACAGCTCCAACCCCCACACAAGGTGTATGGACGAGTATTTCCCCTGCACAGCCTACTGTGTCCATTCCTGTGGCTGAGGATTATTCCCAGATGCTGAGGAAAGCCTGGAATAATCCAAAGGCCTTGATTTTTAATCAAGTTTAATGCAGGTTGCAGGCGGTTTGTTAAATTGGATTATCCCCCTGAGAGTGGTATGGGGAACATAACATCAGTGGAGCGAGAGATCGCAGCCTTAACCACTTTGGGACCTGATAAGGTTACAGATAACCCTCGTTGTCCTGGTAAAGAGTGCCAAAAGACCGATCGGTTAATGAGCCAAGCGTATAATGCAGCTACCCGAGCAGCTCGATCAGGAAATGCTTTAGCAATAGTTCTGGCTGCTTTGAGGAAGGTTGTTAATAAAGAAGAGCATGATATGATGAGTTTAATTGACACAGCACTCATCACACACTCACAGCTTACTAGGGATATTGGAGCATCCATGTCTTCAGCTATCTTAGAAGACAAATCTGGTTGGCGCAGACATCTTTGCCTGACGCTATTAGGAAGGACCTGACTAATATGCCAGTGGTTCCAGGTCGGATATTTCACACTGATTCACAGTCTCTGCTGGACACTGCTGATCAAGCAAGACGCAGAAGGGAATCAGTTCAGCAGACATTTGGTGGACTTACCAAATATGGCCATAGAGCAGCCCATTCCTTTCAGCCCCCACACTTTCCTCGTTCAGAAACTCGGGGGTATGACAGAAGGCGAACCAGGGGTTACCAATTCCATGATCGAGGCACCAGACCATTTTACCAGGCTCCCCAAACTGACCAGTCTCATACTCCAGTCAGGGGAGCGTCATTTAAGAGGCGTACTACCAGGGGTTTCAAACCTCGGGGAGGCCAGGCATAGCGGTCTTGGAGTCGCCGGAGAATGCTCCCAACTATGCCTGGACAGTTGGGAGAAGGTAACACCAGATCCTTGGGTTCTAGATACCATCAAGACAGGATACAGGATACAGTTCCGGCGGCGCCCTCCTACTTTTTCAGGGGTTCAAATGACCATAGTCAGAAACCCAGTCCAGGCACAAATTTTGGCCAACGTAATCACAGTCTTAGTACAGAAAAAAGCAATTGTACAGATAAGTACCAGCAAACAGCTCACTGGGTTCTATTCGAAGTATTCCTAGTACCAAAGAAAGACGGGGGACTTCGACCCATTCTGGACTTACGACAGCTGAACCGATTCATAAAAGTATTGCCCTTCAAAATGCTGACTACAGTTCAAATTCTGGAATCCATAGAACCGGGAGAATGGTTCACTTCCATAGACTTCAAGGATGCATATTTCCACATACCCATCTGTCAGGATCATTGCCCGTTTCTTCGCTTTGCTTTTCAAGATCGGGTCTACCAGTTCAGGGTCCTTCCATTTGGCCTGTCTCTGTCTCCAAGGGTCTTCACCAGAGTGGTTTCTGCAGCCCTTCGTCCTCTTCAATGTGCAGGTTTGAAAATTCTATCATACCTGGACGACTGGCTAATTTGTGCTCCTTCTCGCAGCCAAGTACTGAAGGACACAGAAATGGTCCTTCAACATGTACAGTCACTGGGTTTCAAGGTGAACTGGGAAAAGAGCAATCTAAGTCCCAGACAACAGACAGTGTTTGTGGGAATTTCGCTGGATTCCCAACTGATGACTGCATCTTTGTCACCCCAGAGGGTGGAACAGTTGGTCAGTCTAGCTCAGTCATTTCGTCTGAACAAGAGAATGAAGTTAATTCAATTTCAGCGATTATTGGGCATGATTGCAGCGGTAGTGACTGTGGTCCCACTCGGCCTTCTCAGAGCCCGTCCACTACAATGTTGGTTGAACAACTTCCACTTGCATCCCAAATTACAAAGGCATGTGAAGATAAAGGTTACACGAAGATGTATCCAAATGTTACGCCCTTGGAATACGAAGACGTTACCATCACAAGGGGTTCCTCTAGGCAACATCCCAGCAAGGCGATCTGTGATGACGACAGATGCTTCTCTAACGGGGTGGGGAGCAGTTTGGGAAGGCAGGTCCATCAGGGGACTCTGGGAATCCCCTTGGACCTCGGAGCACATCAGTGTGCTGGAACTCAAGGCAGTCCATCTCTCCTTGAGGGCTTTGCTCCCGTTGTTGCAGAACAAACATGTTTTGGTGAGAACAGACAACATGTCTGCAGTGTACCACATCAATCACCAAGGCTGCACCAGATCAGCGCGATGTCTCCAGGTGACAAAGGAACTACTCTCTTGGGCATTTCTGAAGCTCTCATCACTCAGAGCAGTATACATACCGGGAGTAGCAAACAGAGCAGCAGACCTGCTGTCTCGAACTGGACCTCTCCCGGGAGAGTGGCGTCTCCATCCCGAAGTGGTAAGAATCATATGGAGTCAGTTCAGAATGGCGAGGGTCGATCTGTTTGCGACTACAGAGACAACTCATTGCGATCTATGGTATTCCATGAACAACCAGGGAGGTCCCTTGGGGATCTCAAGAATGGCCGGAGGGATTGTTGTACGCCTTTCCTCCCCTACCTCTGATTCACCTGGTGCTCAACAGGGTAGCGTTGGGTCATCACAAGGTTTTACTTGTGGCCCCCAGGTGGCCAAAAAAGCATTGGTTTCCGAACCTTGTACGTTTGGTCCAAGGTCAACCTTGGCAGTTACCAAAGAGAGCCGATCTTCTCTCCCAAGCGGAGGGCCAAATCTGGCACCCAAAACCAGAGATACTACAACTGTGGGTATGGCCCTTGCTCAGCCCCTCTCTAAAGACTTAGACGAAGCTGTATTGAGGACAATAAATAGTTCTAAGGCACCATCTACGTGGAGTAACTATTCTAGCAAGTGGCGGATATTCTCAACGTGGTGTCAAGACCAACAACTAGATCCAGCCAAGTGTGACACCAGTTTGGTTCTTCGTTTTCTTCAATCATTGATGGATTCAGGGAAGTCAGTTAATACCATAAAGGTCTACATTGCAGCCATCTCCCACTTTCATGTATCAGTGGATGGTGCAAATATTGGCAAACACCCTTTGATGTCTCAATTTCTTAAGGGTGCACACCGTTTACATCCAAGGAGAAGTATGAGAGCACCTGCTTGGGACATTTCTATTGTCTTACACTCACTGACCAAAGCACCTTTTGAACCTCTGGAGCAAGCCGATCTCAAGTTCTTGACATGGAAGACAGTCTTCCTACTGGCGATATGTTCGGCCAAGAGAGTTGGTGAATTACACTCTTTATCAGTCAGTGAAGAATGCTTGAGATGGAAGGCGGAAAAAACGGGGGTTTTTCTTTGGCGAAACCCGTCATTTCTACCCAAGGTCCTTAAACCTAGTACAATAAATCAAGTGATTGAGCTTGATGCTTTCCGTCCAGGTCCCCTTTGTTCGGGTGCTGGGTTAGATAATTCTTCTCTATGTCCTATTAGAGCATTGCACACATACATTGAGCGTACTCATCAATTTCGGCAGTCACCCATGCAGCTATTCATATGCTTTGACAAGAGGTGTGCAGGCAAACCTGTGTCTAAGCAACGATTGTCTCATTGGGTAGTGGATACAATTTCACAAGCTTATGTCAACCAAAATCTACCTATCCCTGGTGATCTGGTGTCTCAATCTACCAGGAGCATGGCTACTTCCTGGGCGGCACTCAAGGGGGTAGCGCTCTCAGACATCTGTGCAGCAGCCTCTTGGAGCAGCCCATACACGTTCACTAGATTTTATAGGATTAATGTGGCAAATCCGAATTCTTTGGGGTCTGCTGTATTATCTGTGACTAAATTAACCCCTCGTGACCCTGGTGGTATAAGTCATCCAAGGTAAGACCGTGGTGACGGTCTGAGTGAGGTTGAAATAGATCGTAAGTTATGACCATAACTATGGATCTATGAGACCGAACGATGACCATCACCATCCCTTGTCACTCGGGACGAACTGGGCGTTCCAGGCAAGAGGAAGTGGTTGGTTCACCTGGATGTTATATAGCCAACCCCTAAGGTCAGTCACCTGACATTGTTGATATTAGGTCTCGAGGATAGGCGGAAGAATGGCGTCATTCAAGGTAAGACTGTGGTGACGGTCATCGTTTGGTCTCATAGATCCATAGTTATGGTCATAACTTACGATCTCAGGTATATAAAGTTGATTGTTTCCTTGTATTTAATTAGCATTAAATGTGTTTTAACAGCGTTTGCTTCAGATAAAATAGTTAGAGATCAGTTAAAGCGGTGGATTTATTAGCCATACTCGCTAACATAGCCAGCATCTGCAGTTTTTTCTCTCTCAATTGATTGGACTATTGATTGATTCTTATGTTTACTTTATAGATTATAATTGTCTAGCCTATACCATAGTATGTTGTCTTCTAAAAAAAACGTAAACTACATATTTAGATGTAACATTATCACTGTTAAAGGAGACAATAAATAGATTACAAATAAAAAGTTAAACGAGCATAACAAACGTGCATGTGTTCTGTCTTTAAAAATAAAGTTTTGAAATATAAAATGTTCACATCCCCTATATTCTTAACCCTGCGTTATACAGCAATGTGGCATGGGGGGGCGTGGTCGCGTGTCAGTCTGCGGGAGAGAGAGAGCGGTAAGGCTTGTCACCTGGTTTGTAATTATCTCGAACACCTGTGTCTTGTTGTAGTAATACGGAGAGAGACATTTAAAGGGACGCCAAGTGTCGAGAGGGAGAGAGAGAGTGGATCCAGAAAGCTCCACAGACTGAGTGTGATATTGTTTTGTTTATGTTTACATTTCTACGGCGGTGACCATCGTATGTTCGTGAAAGAAATTAAAGTGCTGATTTCAAACCTGCTTCGCTGTCTCCTGACTCCTCCATTGCTCAACGAACCTGTTCACAAGCTACTTAAGTTCTTACAATGCTCACAGTAAATGTACGTGTATCTAGGTCATCTCATGTAATGATTTGCCATGTCACATTTAGCAGAGAGAATATCCAGATGTTGTGACGAATCTTATTAGTGTTCTGACTCAAAGCTTCGGTCATATTCAGGCGGGTCAGCAACAACAACAACAGCTTTCTCCTGCTGTTTCTCTGCCTCGAGTAGAGCAAGATATAACCAGGTTATCAGCACCTACTCTTAAGAATCAATCTGTTAAATTTGTTTTGCTTTTGCACAATTAACATTATAAGTGATGTTATTTTATTGTTTGTAGATCGTTTCCTGGGATGCTTATTTTTTACGATCGTTTAACTTTTTATTCGTAATCTATTTATTGTCTCCTTTAACAGTGACAATGTAACATCTATTTATTTATATATTTTTAAATATGGAGTTACATTTTTTTTTTAGAAGACAACATACTATGGCGTA
Source organism: Xyrauchen texanus (assembly GCF_025860055.1). Classification (NCBI taxonomy): domain Eukaryota; kingdom Metazoa; phylum Chordata; class Actinopteri; order Cypriniformes; family Catostomidae; genus Xyrauchen; species Xyrauchen texanus. The sequence continues at coordinate 13,221,621 of NC_068306.1, read as the reverse complement.
GACAATTATAATCTATAAAGTAAACATAAGAATCAATCAATAGTCCAATCAATTGAGAGAGAAAAAACTGCAGATGCTGGCTATGTTAGCGAGTATGGCTAATAAATCCACCGCTTTAACTGATCTCTAACTTCTTTATCTGAAGCAAACGCTGTTAAAACACATTTAATGCTAATTAAATACAAGGAAACAATCAACTTTATATACCTGAGATCCACCTGCATGCCTGTGCTCAGCCATGATGTTTGATCCGTGTCTCAAGCTAATGACATAACTTCCAGGGAGGCATCACCGAGCCCGTTGTACACGCCCCAATCCCCTGACTCCACCCCCACGTCAAAACAGTGCCATAAAGTGAAACGCACAGAAAAGTGAAGCGCAAAGGCAAAACGGTATCACAAGCTCACACGTGATGGAAATGCAGATTAAAAGGAGCATTGCAAAATAATTAGTAGGCAATGTAAAGAAAAAGATGTGTGGCAAAATCATTGCTGCCTAAAAATCTGTTGCAGAGATAAAAAAGGATCAAAGTTCTTTAGTTTCTTTTACAACAGTCATTGACTTTTGCAATTAATTATATCTTGGTTTTTGCTATATTTTATTTATATTTTGCAATTCTTTATTTTTGTTTGCAAAACTTTCTTTTTTTCTCTCGATACTTTATTTTACGTTTGTGATACTTAATTTTTGTTTTAAAAAAGAAAAATGTTTTTTTTTTTGCTCAATACTTTTTTCTTTTGCAAAACTTTTTTATTTTGCAATACTTTATATTTTTGCAAATATATGTGGCATGTAATTCATCCCATAGTCTAGCGCACAGGTACATAGGCGACAATTAAATATAGCACAGACTGAATGCAAGAACAGACTAAATTCTAAATTAATTAGTCAAAATGTTTTATTATTTGAAAAGGCCTAGTTGCAATTATAATTTTTTAAATCCCAGTTCATAGTGCAGAGACAATCAAATAAGCTATACGTCAGTTGATTTACGCAGTGTAAACACTGTGGCCCTGTAAATGGTCTGCACTTATAGCGTCTTTTTAACATTAGCGGTATTCAAAACGCTTTACACTGCGCCACATTCACCCATTCATGCACACATTCACACACCAATGACGGAAGAGCTGCCATGCAAGGCACTAGCCTGCCATTGGGAGCAACTTGGGGTTCAGTGTCTTGTCCAAGGGCACTTCGGGGACGTGATTTCCCGTTTGTCCATACAACTGTAGTGCTTGGGAAACCTGTTCGTAACATTTTTTTTTTTTTTGGCACAATTACTTCTGCAGACCCTAGTGACAATAAAATTGCACACTACAAACTTACACCCAAAAATGAGGGTAAAGGTAAATGTTGCAAAATTAATCACCACCCTTGAGTTTCCACACCTATTAATTCAAACAACAAACAGTGACCCAGTCATCTTGGCTGAACGGGGAACGGCTGGTCGTGACATGCTGGTGGACAGTAATGCCTGTGTGCGTGTATGTGGTCACCAAATCTCCCCTTACATAACAAGTGGGCCAATACACTCTCCTGCATGCCCTCAAACACAGACAGACAGTGGTGTCAGATAGAATTAGCAGTCAAGCACAAAGGCAAAATTCTGCAGCCAGTTGAACTTTTGTTGAACTGTTCCGTTTCTATCCCATGGTTAAATCAACACTAATGTTGAATCAGCATAATTAATGTCAAAGGTTGTGGAGGAGAGCTGCATGATTAATCGTTAAAATATCACAATCTCGATTCAGAAATTCTAAATGACAACGATTCTGCAATGTCCATTCCCGTGGCATGCCTTTCTAAAGCGGTCAAATTTAAATTTGAAATTCACTTCAAGACAGGTTTTTAAATGTTGATCTTTTCAACTTGATATGGCATCTACAAAACACAGCACTCCTGCGCGAGAAGCTGAATAAACTAAAACGCAGCAGCCAAAGATGTTTGTTCAGCACAGTGGTTTACAATCTGCAGGGTGTAGCCACGATTAGCCAGGAATGTGACAGAATCTCTGATTGGTTCAATATTAAAAAATCCCAGCATTACCAAGATCTGATTAAATTCGTTATCCGTGCACTGTTTGATTACAATAGGCTGTATTTAATACTCGTTCTTTAATACATTTTTAAATGTAAGTGTTTAAAAACTTTTGACCGGTCGTGTGTATGTACAGTGAGGAAAATAAGTATTTGAACACCCTGCTATTTTGCAAGTTCTCCCACTTGGAAATCATGGAGGGGTCTGAAATTGTCATCGTAGGTGCATGTCCACTGTGAGAGACATAATATTAAAAAAAAATCCAGAAATCACAATGTATGATTTTTTAACTATTTATTTGTATGATACAGCTGCAAATAAGTATTTGAACACCTGTCTATCAGCTAGAATTCTGACCCTCAAAGACCTGTTAGTCTGCCTTTAAAATGTCCACCTCCACTCCATTTATTATCCTAAATTAGATGCACCTGTTTGAGGTCGTTAGCTGCATAAAGACACCTGTCCACCCCATACAATCAGTAAGAATCCAACTACTAACATGGCCAAGACCAAAGAGCTGTCCAAAGACACTAGAGACAAAATTGTACACCTCCACAAGGCTGGAAAGGGCTACGGGAAATTGCCAAGCAGCTTGGTGAAAAAAGGTCCACTGTTGGAGCAATCATTAGAAAATGGAAGAAGCTAAACATGACTGTCAATCTCCCTCGGACTGGGGCTCCATGCAAGATCTCACCTCGTGTGGTCTCAATGATCCTAAGAAAGGTGAGAAATCAGCCCAGAACTACAAGGGAGGAGCTGGTCAATGACCTGAAAAGAGCTGGGACCACCGTTTCCAAGGTTACTGTTGGTAATACACTAAGACGTCATGGTTTGAAATCATGCATGGCACGGAAGGTTCCCCTGCTTAAACCAGCACATGTCAAGGCCCGTCTTAAGTTTGCCAATGACCATTTGGATGATCCAGAGGAGTCATGGGAGAAAGTCATGTGGTCAGATGAGACCAAAATAGAACTTTTTGGTCATAATTCCACTAACCGTGTTTGGAGGAAGAAGAATGATGAGTACCATCCCAAGAACACCATCCCTACTGTGAAGCATGGGGGTGGTAGCATCATGCTTTGGGGTGTTTTTCTGCACATGGGACAGGGCGACTGCACTGTATTAAGGAGAGGATGACTGGGGCCATGTATTGCGAGATTTTGGGGAACAACCTCCTTCCCTCAGTTAGAGCATTGAAGATGGGTCGAGGCTGGGTCTTCCAACATGACAATGACCCGAAGCACACAGCCAGGATAACCAAGGAGTGGCTCTGTAAGAAGCATATCAAGGTTCTGGCGTGGCCTAGCCAGTCTCCAGACCTAAACCCAATAGAGAATCTTTGGAGAGAGCTCAAACTCCGTGTTTCTCAGCGACAGCCCAGAAACCTGACTGATCTAGAGAAGATCTGTGTGGAGGAGTGGGCCAAAATCCCTCCTGCAGTGTGTGCAAACCTGGTGAAAAACTACAGGAAACGTTTGACCTCTGTAATTGCAAACAAAGGCTACTGTACCAAATATTAACATTGATTTTCTCAGGTGTTCAAATACTTATTTGCAGCTGTATCATACAAATAAATAGTTAAAAAATCATACATTGTGATTTCTGGATTTTTTTTTTTTACATTATGTCTCTCACAGTGGACATGCACCTACGATGACAGTTTCAGACCCCTCCATGATTTCTAAGTGGGAGAACTTGCAAAATAGCAGGGTGTTCAAATACTTATTTTCCTCACTGTAAGTATGTATGTATGTATATGTATGTATATACATACATACATATGAAGTCTTCAGAAGGTGAAAAGAAATGTAAGTATTATTATACTTTTTACTTGATGGTTACACCACATTACAATTTAAAAGTTTTAAATATTATTGTAGAAAATGATATAAAGGTTTTTTAAAACAATTATGAATCTAAATTGGACACAAGGATTCAATTTCTGAGAACTTGACAAGTGCTTTAAACAAGATTTTTGAAAGAACAAAAATTAATAATAAAAGTGATATTACAAAAATCAGCACAACTACCAAAAATATTGCATATTTTGCCCCACTGAAAAGCTAATTTGACTGAACATTGACTGAGCATGACAGACATTGATTCTGAAGTGGTATGGAGATGTAAATTTACTGGTATCGACAACGGGAAGGTTATGCACATCTAAAAAAAATAAAGATAACACCTAACTTATATAGGGCTACATTTTTCTCACAGTGCGACTGAGTTGGGACTCTTTTCATCAGGCTCTTATTGATTCTAGTTCAGTTCTCTCTTTAAAGGCAAACAAAACCAGTAATATTTTTCTACAACCATGGCCCTTTACCACCGACACGGATTCCTGGTAGAGATGCACCGATTGCAATTTTCTTGGCCGATTCCGATTTTGTTTCTAAGAACTATTATTGACCACATATACAAACAAAATCTACCTTTCTTCAATGCTACATTTTATTTTCATAATAAAATAAATCATTAAACATTACAATTTCCCCCAAACTGCACTAAGTTACAGGATCTTCTCTCACTTAAACAACTCTCAAAATAAAGTGCTCTGTGACTAGAAAGAGGTAGAAATAACAATTAACTGCAAATTAGTTGCTTTATATAACAGATCTCATTTTCCACTATTTTTATAAATGGACCTTTTTCTCTTTATTACTCGTCTAACAAAACAATTCCAAAGATCTGAAAAACTGAAGTGTCCAATACGCTCAACTTACGTTAGATGTCCAAATATCAGTTGTAAAACTGAGCACTGCTTCGGGAACGGCTTGCATACCTGTCAACACTCCCGTTTTGTTATTTCTCCCAAAAAAACTCCCGTAATTTGTATGGCCCAAACCACGTTATATGAATAATCACATCAATATATTATTCCAAGGTGGTCCAGTTGCCAGATCTTGTATGAAACGCATCCTACTCACATAATCGACACATCATACACATTACAAATCATTTATGACCACAATCTGGCAACCTACAACCCATTTGCGCTGTTGATATCTGCGCAGGCAGTAAACGCGGGATGTTAAATCAAGCATCACTGGTAGATGGGAGAGGAAGACTCAGCTGGTGCTCCGGTGAAAAAAACAAAATATACATGTACATTTAACAACAGCTGGATGGAAGAATTGAATTTCATATCCCGAAGCCATTCCGACAATGCCCACGCCTTTTGCAATGTGTGTCGCACTGATTTTAATATCGGACACGGTGGGAAAAAATACGTTAAATCACAACGGCACAATTTGTATGTATTTAGCCTGCCTCTGCCATCCAGCACCCCCCTTCCCCTCTCCCGGATTTGTGTACCCAAATGTTGACAGAAAACAGCCTGCGTGTGTTACATGACACGAGATTAAACAACTCGGGCAACGCGACGTCGGAAAGTACCTCATACACTGTATCGAGGAAATTTATCAGATTTCTGATCCCTCTGTCCTCAACTATGGAGAACAGCTGGTCATCCAGGGCCATGAATTCCATAATCGTCCTCATAATTGCTTTGGTCTTTTCGCTGCTCATACCAAGGAATGATAGGAAAGGCTGCTGACTTGTGACTGGCTCTAAGCTCTGGCTAGCTTTAGCCGCTTTCACTTTTTAGCTTCTTTTTTAAAATGGGCATTTTCAGCTGGGTGATGGTGTTTTAAATGTCTAATTAGGTTTGTTGATCCGAAAGTTATTGTGGTGGTTCCCCCACGGTTTACTTTGGCCGTACAATTATTACACATTTCGAACTTTATTTATTCTTCACTCACACAGTGAAGATCTTCCACGCCAATGACATGTTTACATGCAGCTGTGACGTTATTGCCTGCGCCGCTGGCAACAAAACGGACCGGCTTGGAATCGGTAAGACGTGAGGCTGACCGGCCGGTTACCGGTCCGGGCATGCGGAAAATCGGCTAATTCCGGTCCCTGGCCGGTCGATCGGTGCATCTCTAATTCCTGGGCCGGTGCGAATTCTCGAAATATTCTGCGCGTTTCCACAACAGAAAAGGCCCTTCCAATGTGGAAAAACTGGTTCCGCACTGGCCCCAAAAGCTTGCTGGTCTTTACGCAGGAACCGTTTACGTAAGGGGCCGGAGGGTGGGATAATGTTTAGTCACCAGGTAAAGATTTCCAAAGAACAATAGTAGCTACTGTCTGCAGCAAGGAGCACTTCTTTACTCGAAAACAACAATAAATTTTTTTTTTTTAAAAGTGTCAGACATCATGAGCGTTCAGGAAACGTGGAGAAAACGATCGTTCTACTTGCGATATGGTCTTCTACGGCGATCTGTGAAAACTCGAGAGATCACAAAAGGACAAAAATAGTCTCAGAAGAGATACAACGTGTTTTTGAAACCCTCTTTGGTAAACGAGTTAATTGGTACAATGTCTTCGCAAGGTGAAATGTAACTGAATCTGTGATTTTTCTCTGCTGTTTGGAAACTTTCTCGTATGGTGTAACACTGGCAAAGGCATCTGAAATAGTTTTTTGCTTTGGACGGCATTTAGATTTGGCTTTGCACACAACATACAAAGATTTGTGGTGCTGGATTAAATGATCAAACAAATTGGTCATGTTTCCTCGTGTTGTGGCAACAATTGCAAGACACTCTCGACAAAGTACCTGTTTTTGGTCAACATCATCCTGTCTGTAGAGAAAATATTTCCATATAACTGACAATGCATTTCATTTTTTAACCAAATCCTCCGTTCCTTTTCGCCTGTTCCTCGCTCATCATTTCATCAAGTGCAAGCCGAGCCTGCACGTCAACAACGTGCAGAAATGAACGTTTAAAAAATATATAAACTCTGTGTATCTATGAACCCATAAATCAGAGTAAATTACGTAATATCAGACAGATATAATGCTACTTTTCCTATTGGGAAAAAAATATTGTACACTATATGTTTATCTTACTACATCGCACGTTCTACGATGCGACTATTGCGGATGCGCACATCGCGATGTCGATGCTGAAACGATATATTGTGCAGCCCTACCAAATAATAAACACATTTTTATAAACTAAAAAAAAAAAACTTAACAGAGTACAGAGACCATAAGTAGAACCTAAGAAAAAGCAGCAGTGGAGGGCGCAATGATGCATTGGACTCGGTGCTCGGACACTGAACACCCTGCTTACTGACCGAGGCATTGAATTCAGCCAGTAATGCTCGAGACAAACACAGAATTGCTGGGGCCTCTGTAGCTGATCTCGACAAGATATTATTGTGGCAGGGCAGAGGGAACGGGGCCGGGTCGTGATTCTACACACCCGGTCCCTTATCAGGCAAAATAAGCCTCTGAGAGGGATAAAGGCCGACTGTGGAGGATGGTGCAGGAGAGAGAGATTGTTTACGGACATGTCGGTCATGTGTGTGTTTGTGTCGTTTAAGTTAATCATTAAAATATTATTTACATTGCCAAGCCAGTTCTCGCCACCTCCTTTCCATTGAAGTCCTTTACAATTATATTTTCCAACTTTGTTAGCGTTTACACTTCTTATCTTATTTTGTGCATTATTTTGTTCAGTAAGGGGACTACACTTAGGAAGATCGCAGCTATCTGTCAAGTAGACCGGTGGGATTCTCAATCAAAATGTAAACATAATATTAGCCTATATGCTTATGACAAAAACCCAAATATAACCATCTGCTACACCAATGCTAATGACAATTCCACTGCTACAGTTTATAAAGCCACATTCAAAAAGTTATAGTAAATAAGGTAATTACGTTAAGCCAAGCGCACACTACGTGTCTGTCGTATTGAGCATCTTAGACATGTCTCGTTGAGCAATGTAATGTAACATTGGATAGCATTTCTCTGTATGTTTAAATATGTCCTCAAAAAAGAAGCAAAAGCTGTACACAAACACTGTGACGTGCCATGTTTGTTTGTGGGCAGGTGAGGTAGTCGCATAAAACTACTATGTATCCACGTAGCCCATTATGCCACAATTCAGTTATCTAGTTAGTGGAAAAGCACAGCTAGTTTACAAAAGGCTCCAGAAAACCCCAGCCATCAACCAGTCGAGCACAGGTGCGGCACGAGAACCATCGCCATTTTGGTGGAAAAGCCCTATCAAAGAGCATTAGAAGAGAACAGATTTTACACAGTAGGAAAAATAGCTTTGTCCATAATTCACAAAGGTCCAGGCTTTAAGGCCCATGATTCTATTTTGCGTTTGCCCTTTAAAAAACATACACATGATTTATTAACTTCCACAGTTGTAACAAAAATGTATGATATTCCATTTATGCCATTCATGGAATAAAAAAAAAAGACGCCAGTTCAGATAATAATGAGGAGGGTGAGGGGTGTGAGTGAGAAATGTGAAGTTTCTGAGGGTAGGGTGAGTTCTGGATTTAGCTGGTTTGGTCAAAGGGAAACAACCGTAAGACAAACTACACTATACAACTTTGTCATTTTGAGACAAGTTAAGACCAAGGTTGTGACTTGTAATGTTGACCATAAAAACATTTTTATATTTTTAATAGAAAGAGACCATACAAATTAATCAGTTTAGAACATAGTGAAATATAGTTCATATTTACTTAAGTACAGAGAAAGTACACATAGGCACTAACAAACAAGTGAATTTATCAGCTAGAAAATAAACTACATTAAACAAATGGTTTGCTTCAGAAAAATCAGCTGTGGGTGTCATAACAAATACAAACTCTTTCAGTAATTAACTTTATTCCATCAGTTCCAAGTTCTACACAATATACTGACAAATACAATGTCAGATGTCTGAATCTTTTAACAGGACCTCTCATTCTTTCTTTGTTCTGGTGCAAAGGGAACAACGTGTTCCCTTTCCATGGGGGGAGGATATCTGACAAGATGCATACCTCAAAACAACTCACCAACACACAAACTGCACTGACTATATGATCTTTATTCATAATAAACCATTAAAAGTGTGCGGGGAAAGGTTTAATAGCGTAAATGATGCGCATGTTTTCCTGTCCCGTCAATTTAAAGTGCGTTTTAACAACTCTAATATCAATTTAATGAAACTATCCTGCTCCAAGCCAAACTTTTATTAGAAATAAACCGCTGAAAGTTGTAAACAACTGTCAATTAAGTTTTAACAATACATTAATTAATGCATCCAATGCATCCATTGCCGTTGTGTTAACATGAAACGTATAGAAGATTTCAAATCAAAGATATAACAGCCAATTAAACAGCTCAAACCTAATAGCACAACTACACATGTAGTGCACACGTATCGATACGCACTTAATGGCATCAGTTACTGTAAATGAACGCTTAGAAATGATAAAACCATCAAGTAAACTCAAGTTTGGTCAAGCACGCACGCTTATTTATTTATTTTCTTTCAAATATTTGCCTCACCTGAAGTCGCGTGCACATTTTAATCGTTAAACCTCCAACGACATAATGCAACATTTTAAGACAACGTCTCAAATTGTTCCACTCCTTGCAACATGTAACATTATGAGAGATGCGAGCCGAAACATCGATCATTTACGATCTAAAACATTTATCTAAATAACATTCATCCTCCCCACACTGGGCCGTGCCAGTTCAGTTTGCTTTCGCAACATTCATTTACAAGCGATATCAAAAACTCGACAGTGCGTGCTTCTGTTGGAAAACTGTTGACTCACCTTAACACTGCTGACGATGAAATTTTTCTGTGTCTTATATTTTCCTTTGAACGATTTTTTTAATCAGTACCCAGTATAGGCACGGTGCCTCCGGTGTTGTTAAGCGTGATCTCAAGGACGCGCTCAAAGCTGCGCGCGCACCCGTGGAGCTGAGGGATCTACGGGATGAACGAGGTCTCATACGTAACATCTCCTGATAAATGTAAAGGATTTGAGGGGATTACCATGTGTTTCATGTTTAAGTTAGTGTCTCGACTCACGAGAAGCAACTAAGCTCTCATTTATTAAAGCATCACTTCAATTACAATTCCTCATTGCGACACTATAAGCAGATGCTTTAAGTGCTGGTGAAGAAGAAATATCAAATTAAGTATGTCAGTGTCACGGAAGTCATGAAACTGTTGCAGCGCTTTAGGTAAGAAAAGGCCAGCTTGCACAGTGTCATGTGTGGTATGTGACGTGAAGAGGATATATGTTTGACATTGGATGGGGTAAAAATAGCCGCCAGCCTTTCATTGGCTATCAGGCTTGAGTCTGTCTGTCTATCTATCTCTCTCTCTCTCTCTCTCTCTCTCTCTCTCTCTCTCTCTCTCTCTCTCTCTCTGTCTGTCTGTCTTATTGTCTGTCTGTCTGTCTATTTTAGCACTTTGCACTTTTTTATCCTCTGATGAAGGCTGAAATAGCCAAAAGGTCAGGTATCTTTTTTAAGATAATTTTATTTACAAAACCAAGTATTATATATAGGTGAAACAAAACATCTTTAATATTCCCTTGTCATAGGAATAATGTTAGGGACTTTTATTTTGAAAAGGGAGATATATATATATATATATATATATATATATATATATATATATATATATATATATATATCTCCCCGGTCTGAGTATTTCACAATCTGCTCAGTTACTGGGATTTTCACACACAACCATTTCTAGGGTTTACAAAGAATGGTGTGAAAAGGGAAAAACATCCAGTATGCGGCAGTCCTGTGGGCTGAAAATGCCTTGTTGATGCTAGAGGTCAGAGGAGAATGGGCCGACTGATTCAAGCTGATAGAAGAGCAACTTTGCCTGAAATAACCACTCGTTACAACCGAGGTATGCAGCAAAGCATTTGTGAAGCCACAACATGCACAACCTTGAGGCGGATGGGCTACAACAGCAGAAGACCCCACCAGGTACCACTCATCTCCACTACAAATAGGAAAAAGAGGCTACAATTTGCAAGAGCTCACCAAAATTGGACAGTTGAAGACTGGAAAAATGTTGCCTGGTCTGATGAGTCTCGATTTCTGTTGAGACATTCAGATGGTAGAGTCAGAATTTGGCGTAAACAGAATGAGAACATGGATCCATCATGCCTTGTTACCACTGTGCAGGCTGGTGGTGGTGGTGGTGTAATGGTTTGGGGGATGTTTTCTTGGCACACTTTATGCCCCTTAGTGCCAATTGGGCATCGTTTAAATGCCACGGCCTACCTGAGCATTGTTTCTGACCATGTCCATCCCTTTATGGCCACCATGTACCCATCCTCTGATGGCTACTTCCAGCAGGATAATGCACCATGTCACAAAGCTCGAATCATTTCAAATTGGTTTCTTGAACATGACAATGAGTTCACTGTACTAAAATGGCCCCCACAGTCACCAGATCTCAACCCAATATAGCATCTTTGGGATGTGGTGGAACGGGAGCTTCGTGCCCTGGATGTGCATCCCACAAATCTCCATCAACTGCAAGATGCTATCCTATCAATATGGGCCAACATTTCTAAAGAATGCTTTCAGCACCTTGTTGAATCAATGCCACGTAGAATTAAGGCAGTTCTGAAGGCGAAAGGGGGTCAAACACAGTATTAGTATGGTGTTCCTAATAATCCTTTAGGTGATTGTACATACACACACACACACACACATCATTATTACATAACACTAACTGTAAGAACTACATTGTTTTGGCAGAACTATTGTATTTATGATCAATGTTAGTATTATTATAATTATATTAAATATTGTATATTAGTGGAATATAAGACACTTTTATTGCAGTTGAAGATTCTAAGTGGATATTGTTTTTCACTACAAATGCCAGTTTGTTTTTTAGAAACCATAATTACATCTACAAATGAAGAGTATGGTTTTACCTGAGATTAACATAATACAACAGTTAAACTCTGTATATTATACAAGAACTGTACATTTTCATAAAGGCAACAAAGGAGAATTTAACAAGCGCTTTAAAGCCTGGACTCCCATGAATTAAGGGCAGTGGTGTATAGAAACAAAGTACAAATACTCCAGTGCTGGAACAGGGCTAAAACAAAGTGTGGATTCAGGTCTGACTATGCGAGACTGTAGTTTGAAGTAATCACTTTTCTTTGCATGATACAGTGACTGCATTTATAGGACAGCCTGTATCGGCATTAGCTAGCTAACCAGCTTTATCAATAGCTGTTTTTTCTGTATAACACTAATGAATGGGTCTTTTTGCATTATCTTGAACATTGTCTAGCATTCATTTAATGTGTTATTGTAGTTTACCTTGCTTAATAATTACAGATTAACATTGATATTAACCTGACTTTTAGCATAAACAGATAAATTATTTGAAAGTTACAAAGCAATGTAGCTTGCAATTCGTAGCAGGCAAGATCAAGTTAGCTAAAATGACATCAATTCTTATGGCACTGTATTTCACATGCTTTGCAGTTATGTAAACTACCTGTCCAATTAGAAGAACGCCAATTCAGGGGCGGTTTTGATCCCCAAAACTGAACAAAGGTCCATCCAGGAATCAAATGCCCTGCAATGTTCAATCCAGTTTTCGCTCGACCACGATTAGCCAGACGGGAATTAGTCGCTAAACTTTTTTTTTGTTTGATTGTTTTTGTTTATTTTTTGTTTTTGGCTTACTCTGAGTTGTGCTGGGAGCCGGACGTTTGCTGGATTCAATCTCTAAGTTAACGTTACCTAGTGTTGCAGACTGTCTGTTTACGCTGTTGAATAGCGGAAGCACTGAGGTAAGGCTCTCATAAACGTCACATCCTTTGGATTTTCACGGCAAAAGCGACCCGCTCCCTTCGCATGAAAATCTGTCTACAGGCTTTAAATAGGCAACCTAGGAAGTTCGGGAATGGCTAATTTTTTAAGTTGTATTACGAGCCATCACACTTTGGCAAAAAAGGCAAATATTACATGAAAAAAGTTACACATTGCACCTTTAAACAAGATATGATGTGTACAAATAATTACCAGCACTTAAAAAAATTCTGCAGAACATAAAACAAAAACAGATTTTCAGAAGAGTATTGCTGTTATGTAGGTCAATTCAATGTAAGTGAATAGTGGCCAGACCTTTAAAGCTCCAAAAAGCACATAAATGTAAGATAAGAGTAATCTATAAGACTCCAGTGGTTTCATCAATGTCTTCTGAAGGGATCCAATTGGTTTTTGGGTGAAAATAGACCAAAAACTTTTTGTAGCTTGAAATGTCTGGCCACCATTTGCTTGCAATGAATTAACTTCTAGAGCTGAAATATTCTTCTAAAATCTTTGTTTGCCTTCTGCAGATGAAAGAAAGTCATACACACCTGGGATGGCATGAGGGCGAGTGAATGATGAGAACCACCAATCAAATAAATTGCCATGTGTTTAATGAACTATTTTGTAATTTATGCAATGTACCTGTACTTTTGATACTTAAGTAAATTTAATATCAGTTACTTTAATAATACTTTACTCAAGTCGTTTTCTCATGAGCTACTTTAACTTTTACTTGAGTCATTTTCCCTGAAGATATCTTTACTTTTACTCAAGTATGATGAATGGATACTGATTAAGGGCGAATTATTTAAGCTAAAATGTTCTAGTTCTAACGAACTCTAATTGAAAAAGCCAATTCAATAATTAAGAACCTCATGAAAGATAAATCTGAGTGGCCCTAAAGAAAGAAATCATATTGTTGTCATTCTAATTACTATAGCTAATGATCTCACATTATTCGTTTTAACCCCAAACCCAATAGATGACAGAAAATGTAAGATATTTTACGGTTTCTTTTTTGGTCATCCGTTTTTCTTAAAGCTTCTCCTCTAAACCTTCAATAAGAATAAGATCTACATTTTGGTCCACTTTATTAGCAAACCAGTTGCCATAGTCAAGAAGCCATATGAGCACCATAAATACACACAGCCCGTACACGGACCCCAAGTGGGTTTTAGATGTCAGTTCTGTAATGTCAGGGTCAGCTCTTGGCACCTCCCCTGGTACTCAAGACACATGTAACCCTGGTGATTTTCCCCTAAAAGTTAAGCTGGAGTATTTAAGACCCTTTCAAATAATGTTTCTTGGGTACTAAGTTTATATTTCTTTACGATGTGTAAATGGGATCTGCGCCTTTAAGAGCATCGTTCTGTGGTAGAGTTTGGTTGTAATGTACATGTGCAAAACGTGGGTTTTACAAACAAGTTAGGGTTTGTCCTTTATTCATTGGAGCATAAGTTATTAAGCCCGCCTGATACCTATGTAATGTATGTATGATTGGGTCTTGGAAGTTGGGAAGGGAAAAAAAGAGAGGAGAAAGGAGAGAGGATGGATGGATGAAGGTGTGTGTTGAAACGCGCCGTGCTGAATGTGTGAGAGAATAGTGATTAAACCGACCAGGATTGGTTGATTTATTTCTGATTATTATATTCTGTGGGTTGTCATACCATTCTAAAAGTACATTAATCATAGAGATTGTGTATTTCTAAAATATTCCAACTACATTTATGTGACATCACTCTAGAATAGACAGGTAATTGTAGTTTACTGTTTATTTATCATCTTTCTAGTTTCATTTTTTCCTATTTCATTTAAATTCATATTTGTTTTTTAATAAACACTGTAATTGTTTACTTGATGTGATTTCATTAATTTTACTAATTGGTTTGGTTGAAGATTAACCTGAATATTTCCATTGGGTTAATTCACATTCACTTTAAATGCATGGTTCTAGTTCAGGAGAGGAAATTGGGTATTGTGTTAAAGGGTGTTAAGAGAGTTCCCTTATAATTAGTCGAGAGACTACAAAGTTTGAACCCGAGTACCCGCCCTAAGAGCTCAGGTACGTCATTCCTGAGAGGGTAGAGGGTGCTACATAAAGTGGTGGCCCATACGGGGATTTTTCTTTTTCTTTCACCCTAATTTAATAGATAACCCAGAAACTCCCTTATTATATTAACATAGTTCTGTTCTAACCCTTATTGAAGTGATGGATTTGAGTGGAAACCCTGAGCTTCGAGCAGAACTGACCTCATGGTGCAAAGATGCTGTGGTGGATGAAACGCATGCCATTTTGCTGGTAGGGGTTCCTGCTGAAGCTGATGTGGCCTATATTGAGGATGTAGCTCAAACAGTGAAAGCTTGGGGAAGGGTACGTGTAAGAGCTACCAAAGTTGGTGTTAGCCCAGATACTTTAAAAGTCTTATGTGAGTGTCTGGAAGCTGTTAACCCATTGACCGTCCCACCAGTATTGCTGCCTGATGAGGGGGAAGATCCCTGGAGGGTGGTAATAGTTCAGAAGTGTGACACATCTCCTGCAAAGTTTGCAGAAAAGCTGGCAATGTTCCTCGCGAACGAAGGGAAGTCCATGCAGGATTTGCAATCCTTAGTTGCTCCTTCCAGTCTCAGTGCTGGTTCTCCTGAGTCGATAATTCGGGCTGTGGGGGACCTGTTGGACAAAACGGGCAGACAAACCACTGATAGTAGTGCATATAGACGATTACGTACTTTTTCTGGTTCTGTTCCAACACCGTCAGGAGAGGAAAATATGGAGAACTGGATGGACCAAGCTCGCATGATGATCACAGAGTGCGAGTGTTCTGAGAAAGAGAAGAGAAGAAGAATTGTGGAGAGCTTAAAGGGACCTGCTCTTGATATTGTCAAAGCCGTGAGATTTTCTAGTCCTGAAGCTGATGCTCTACAGTATCTAGAAGCTTTAGAAAGTACTTTCGGAACCTCTGAATCAGGTGAAGATTTATACTTTGCTTTCCGTCTTCTCCGCCAGTGTCCTGGTGAAGCACTGTCTGATTTCCTCCGCAGAGTAGAGAAATCATTAACCAAAGTGGTACAAAGAGGTGGACTGTCCCCACAGATGGTGGTAGAGTGAGAGTAGAGCAATTGATTAGAGGAGCAGTTGAATCAGACCTGATGCTTCTACAGTTAAGGCTGCGAGAGAGAAAAACGCAACCACCTACCTTCTTAGCTCTGTTAAATGAGATCAGAGAAGCAGAAGATGGTGAAGCCGCCAGACAGAAAATCAGAACTACAGTAAAGAGAGTCCATAGTCAGGAACAAAAACTCAGCTTTGCTGTTGTAAGCGAGTTAAGAGCAGAAATCCAAGCCTTAAAAACCAGATTAGGGGATGAATCTCCCAAAATTTCCAATGCTCCCTGGATGCTGGAGTCAAAATCTAAGCCCACTAAGAAAAGTGTGGAGACACCACAAGGTGAAGTCGAAGCTCTGAAACAACAAATACAACAGTTGCAGCAGCAGATAGGAGTAATGAAGGTAGGCTATGGTTTGCCAGTAGACCAAGCTCAACAACAGCAACCCAAACCCGTTTCTGCTCAGTCAAGGACCAGATCTTCCACCGATAGGGACGATTTCTTCTGTTACCGGTGTGGGGAAGATGGGCACATCGCCACAATATGTAAAGCTCATGAGAATCTTACTTTGGTTATTCAGAAACTGGTCCGTTCACTAAGGAAGGCGAAGAGTGGAAGGAATGATGCCTCAGGAGACAGTTCTAAGGCTGGGACTCATGATTGTTATTCTGCAAGAAGTCATGTTGATGTTGCAGGAGCAAACTGTCTTCCAAAAGGACTGGTGGGTCCCTCCTCCACTGTTTCAGTGACGATAAATGGACATCCGTGCAAAGCGCTGCTAGACAGTGGGTCTCAGGTAACAATTGTTTTTGACTCCTGGTACTCCAAATACCTATCTGAGGTGCCGTTACAGCCTCTTCATGGACTCTCTATTTGGGGATTGAGCTCCTCAAGCTACCCGTACAAGGGGTACATAGTGATTGATGCCTTGTTTCCTGCTTCTTTTACTGGAGTGGAAGAGTCGATCTCCATTCTAGCATTAGTTTGTCCTGAGCCCCAAGGGTTTCAGCAAGTCCCTGTGATAACTGGGACGAATTCCAGTTTTTTTGGAAGATTAGCTGCATTGAGTGGAGACCATAATACTGATGTGTTGCATGCCTTAAGGATCCAGTCCAACTACTCTGATGTTTGCTTAACCGAAAAGCCAGAGGCAAGGGTCAAATGGGTGGGGCCGCGTGCTCTTATTGTTCCTCCGAGAGGTGAGGTATATGCAAATTGTAAGATGGAGTATGAAAAACCGTTGAAGAAGGACATTTTTGTAGTTGAAGCTACGGCTGATGACCAATTACCTGCGGGACTATTCATTCCCCCTGTAGTGCTGCCTTTCTCAGCTATAAACATGGACACTTTTCAGCTGCCTGTGCATAACGAAACATCCAAAGAGGTTGCTGTACCTCCTGGCACTGTCCTTGCTCACATGTTTCCAACAGATACTGTCACCGAGACTTGCAGGGAGAGAAGCATATCAAAGAAGATCGACCCAGACTTGTTTAACTTTGGCACGTCTGTCATTCCTGTTGAATGGGAAAAAAGGTTACGGCAAAAGCTGTCTGAAAGGATCAATGTGTTCTCGCTTGAGGAGTGGGACGTTGGATTGGCAAAGGGTGTGAAACATCACATTCAATTAAATGACCCCAGACCATTCAGAGAGAGATCCCGTCATATAACTCCTGCCGACATTGATGATGTGCGTCGACACATAAAGGACCTGCTGGTAACGGGCATAATAAAAGAGTCTCGAAGTCCTTACGCATCCCCCATTGTGATTGCTAGAAAGAAAAATGGAAATGTGAGGATGTGCATTGACTATCGAACACTTAACAGTCGAACTATTCCTGACCAGTATACCACCCCGAGAATAGATGATGTGTTGGATTGCTTGTCTGGTAGCAGATGGTTTACAGTATTAGACTTGCGAAGTGGTTACTATCAGGTCGAGATGGCAGAGGAGAGCAAGGACAAAACTGCATTCATATGTCCATTAGGGTTTTATCAGTTTGAGCGCATGCCACAGAGAGTTACTGGAGCTCCTGCCACGTTCCAGCGGCTCATGGAAAAGGTAGTAGGAGACATGCATTTACTACAGGTTATTGTTTACCTGGATGATTTAATTGTGTTCGGTCGTACGCTGGAAGAACACGAAGAGAGACTCTTCAAAGTGCTTGACCGCCTTGAGGAGTTTGGGTTAAAAGTGTCCATCGACAAATGCCAGTTTTGTCAAAAGGAAGTCAAGTACGTGGGACATATTGTTTCTGATTCTGGAATTGCCCTAGACCCAGAGAAGGTGGAAGCAGTCACGCGCTGGAAAATGCCGACTGAACTCAAGTCCTTGCGGTCTTTCTTAGGATTTTGCGGGTTTTACCGGTGCTTTATTAAAAATTATTCCGCTATTGTGAGACCACTGACAGACCTCACCAAGGGTTATCCACCAGTGAAAGGGAAAAGAGACACTGCCTCAACAGGGAAGTATTTCAAGGAGTCTGAACCCTTTGGTGAACGCTGGAATCAAGCATGTACGGAGGCATTTAGGAAGATTGTTCACTGCCTTACTAATGCTCCAGTCTTGGCTTTTGCGGATTCTACTAAGCCCTATGTGCTTCATGTTGACGCCAGTTTGAATGGTTTGGGTGCAGTCCTGAATCAAGAATACCCAGAGGGGTTGCGTCCAGTGGCTTATGCAAGCCGAAAGTTGAGTTCTACTGAGCAGCGTTATCCGACACACCAACTGGAGTTCCTGGCTCTCAAGTGGGCAGTAGTTGATAAGTTCCACGACTACTTATATGGCGTCAAGTTTGTTGTGAGAACTGATAATAATCCACTCACCTACATCTTGACGAGTGCCAAATTGAATGCCACTGGACATCGATGCCAGGAAAACAAAATGTGGATGCGGATGTACTGTCTCGAAATCCTTCCAGCAAGGAGTCTGATGAGTGGGCAGAGATACCACAAACAGCAGTAAAGGCTGTATGTTATCTAACCAGTTCGTCCCTAGGTGATAGGTCTTATTCAAGGTTGATAGACCAACTCTGTGTCTCTCCCCAAAGTATCCCAACGATGTATGCTTGTCCTGCCCAGCTTGTAACTGGTCAAATGGAGTGGTGGACTAACAAAGATCTAAGGTCAGCTCAGGAGCAAGACCCTGTCATTGCTCCTGTAAAAAAAGAAGTGGCTTCAAACAAAGTGCTTACTATGCCCAAAAGTTCAAATCCAGCTGTGGCACTGTTACAACGACAAAGCCAAAAATTAACCATCAGAGACAATCTTCTCCATAGAGTAACAACAGACCAAGATGGAAAAGAGCGATGGCAAATGGTTTTACCTGAGAAGTTCCATCTTCAGGTAATGAAATCCTTGCATGATGATGCAGGACACTTGGGGGTGGAGCGGACAGTTGAACTGCTAAGAGATAGGTTCTACTGGCCTAAAATGAACCAGGACATTGAGCGGTATGTAAAGACTTGTGGAAGGTGTGTGGCCAGGAAAACTTTACCACAGAGGTCATCCCCGCTGAATCGCATCACTAGCATTGGGCCTTTAGACCTAGTATGTATGGATTTCCTCTCCATAGAACCTGATTCAAAAGGGATTGCAAATGTCCTGGTCATAACGGATCATTTTACACGTTAGCCTTTCCCACAAAGGATCAAAGAGCTGTGACCGTGGCCAAGGTTCTGTGTGAGAAATTTTTTGTGCACTATGGGTTGCCCGCACGAATACATTCTGATCAAGGCCGAGACTTTGAGAGCCGTCTCATTAAGGAGCTTCTGGGAATTTAATTAATTTAATTTAATTTGACCAATTGTCACACATTATACATACATTTCTGCATATACATGGTGAAATTATTTATTTTTCACATATCCCAGCTAAGCTGGGGTCAGAGTGCAGGGTCAGCCATGATACGGCGCCCCTGGAGCAGATAGGTTCAAGGGCCTTGCTCAAGGGCCCAACAGTGGTGTCTTGGTGGTGTTGGGGCTTGAACCCACAACCTTCTGATCAGTAACCCAGAGCCTTAACCGCTGAGCCACCACTGCCCCATGGGAATGTTGGGGATCAAAAAATCCCGAACTTCACCTTACCATCCGCAGGGTGACCCTCAACCTGAGCGATTCAATCGCACCCTTCTTTCAATGTTGGGTACCCTTGATCCTGCAAAGAAAGCAAAATGGAGCTAACATATTAGCCAGCTGGTACATGCTTATAATTGTACCAAGAACGAAGCGACAGGTTACTCGCCGTACTATCTCTTGTTTGGACGGGAGGCTTGTCTACCTGTGGATCTTTGCTTTGGTACTTCACCTGATGGAGATAATGAAGTAACATATCAGCAGTATGTGGAAAGAATGAGACATGAACTTCGAGAAGCTTACCAATTAGCAGAGGAGACTTCTTTGAAAAATCATCAAAGGAATAAACAACATTATGACAAGAGAGTGAAACCTCAAATGCTGGAAAAAGGAGATCGTGTTTTCATTCAAAACCTGGCTCAAACAGGAAAGCATAAATTGGAGGACAGGTGGAATTCCATGCCTTACATTGTAGTGGAGAGGTTAAGGAACTTACCTGTATATAAGCTAAGACAGGAGACAGGAACTGGACGAGTGAGGACTCTCCACAGAGATCACCTGTTGCCGATTGGAGACAGTGTGAGAATTCCTGCTCCGAGTGGTGGAGAAGACATAAGACCTCCAGTAACTAGAGCCCAATCTGTAACGAAAAAACAATTAAGAGGAAAAGTATGAACACCACAGAGTGGAAACGTCTTCAGAGAGCGATGATGATATTTGCTACCATGTGCCAGACCGAGGTGGAATGCAAATCACGCCACTGCACACCTTATTGCCTGAACTTGCTGGTGAGGAAGTTGTGCACAGTGCTGATGGAAGTAGAACTCTGAAAGACAATGTGACTGAAGAAAGTCTGGAAGAGAATATGAGAGAGAGTTCCTATTCAAACCCTGAAATGGAAGTGGAGGAGTTACCAAAAGAGAAAGTTCAGGTCAGCAACATTCCAACCGTGGAGATAGCATCTACTGATAGTCGTTCAAAGAGAACCGTGAAACCGGTCATGAAGCTCAGTTACGATAGTCTCGGCAAGCCTTCAGATAGACCTTTATCTATGGTGTACAAGGGTATGGTCATCCATCTTGGAAACTCTCCGGTGAAGGAAAACGATTGTAACACCTTGTGGTGTCATCCACTGGCCCAGTGTTCTAAGTGTAGCAAAGTAAACTCTAATTCAGCTATAATGGCCACATTACAGATTTGAGTTTGACTTTCTCTGTAATCTCATAGGGACATGAGAATTTTAGAGGGAGGAGAGTGTAACCCTGGTGATTTTCCCCTAAAAGTTAAGCTGGAGTATTTAAGACCCTTTCAAATAATGTTTCTTGGGTACTAAGTTTATATTTCTTTACGATGTGTAAATGGGATCTGCGCCTTTAAGAGCATCGTTCTGTGGTAGAGTTTGGTTGTAATGTACATGTGCAAAACGTGGGTTTTACAAACAAGTTAGGGTTTGCCCTTTATTCATTGGAGCATAAGTTATTAAGCCCGCCTGATACCTATGTAATGTATGTATGATTGGGTCTTGGAAGTTGGGAAGGGAAAAAAAGAGAGGAGAAAGGAGAGAGGATGGATGGATGAAGGTGTGTGTTGAAACGCGCCGTGCTGAATGTGTGAGAGAATAGTGATTAATCCGACCAGGATTGGTTGATTTATTTCTGATTATTATATTCAGCAGAGATTTTGTTTAACCAAGGGTTCGCTGGCTGTAAGTTATCTTTTAGTTTGTATACACTTGTGTGAGTTCCATACGAGTTAGTGCTAACTACAAACGAAGTAGTAACTTGAGTATCTAAATAATAAAGCAGACTTTATCAACGTGAATAACGGTGATAAGGAGGAGCTGCACGACTGCACATCCAGGTAGCGCCCTGAATCGCCGAGGGGTTCAGGGTTCCCCTGGCAACGAGGGATCGTAAAGAGTCCAGGACGCGCATATCAGGGACGAAGTGAGTGATCGGAGTTTCCTAACACGGGAGGACTCATTACTTACGGATTGAAGGTATCCCATTTAATGTTTATTTGGCTCTTCGGAGTGAAGCGGCCAATTATCTCTTTATTTTGTGGCCACAACGCACGCGAGCAACGATACAGGCCTGCAATGAGGGGTGAGCGTGTGTGTGTGTGTGGGCCCACGTCAGTTAATGTGTTTATATTTTCATTTATAACTGCCATAGCATTTATTGTTATTTATTTTCTGTAAAGGGCAGTTCATATATATGTAAATAGATTGGATGGTGCATTTAAAAAAGTGTTAAAACCATATTGAGAGGCATTTTATTTATCATAAGTTATACTTAATTGTTAATATTCATATTCATCTGTGGGTTGTCAATGTCATACCATTCTAAAAGTACATTAATCATAGAGATTGTGTATTTCTAAAATATTCCAACTACATTTATGTGACATCACTCTAGAATAGACAGGTAATTGTAGTTTACTGTTTATTTATCATCTTTCTAGTTTCATTTTTTCCTATTTCATTTAAATTCATATTTGTTTTTTAATAAACACTGTAATTGTTTACTTGATGTGATTTCATTAATTTTACTAATTGGTTTGGTTGAAGATTAACCTGAATATTTCCATTGGGTTAATTCACATTCACTTTAAATGCATGGTTCTAGTTCAGGAGAGGAAATTAGGTATTGTGTTAAAGGGTGTTAAGAGAGTTCCCTTATAATTAGTCGAGAGACTACAAAGTTTGAACCCGAGTACCCGCCCTAAGAGCTCAGGTACGTCATTCCTGAGAGGGTAGAGGGTGCTACACACACAAACCATAGTTGCTCAAAAGTGTTCATCAGATGTGTATGTATCCTCAGACCAAGTGAAGAAATCCCTAACTAGAGTACTCGGAACAAAAAGCACAAATTCCCTTGAAAGAGTGAAGTACGCACTGCCCACAAACATTTCTATGTTGTGAGAATGTGGGAATTTTTCAGGGCATAGTGGAAACTCCAGCACCTCTTCTTTCCTCCAGGTCATTTGCTCTCCACCATGTTCATGCCTTTAAGTGCCTTTAGATCTGACACCAGTTCTGCATTTGTTCGCAGTGGAAAATCCTGACCGCACAGGTTGATGACATATTTCCACTTGACCTCAGACTCTAGAATATCAGACAGGCGTGAGATGCCTGCATACTGCACCCTCTTATACTGCCAGAACTTTTATAGCCATATGAAGTCATCTGAAGACTTCAGGTCATAATGTATGCAATATATATTATGAGGCATATAGATGGCCCTTAACAATCTCTCCACAAGAGACGCATCCTTATGAACAACCAAAGAGTAAGCAATGGGAAATTCAAGCTCCACCTCACATCTCTGTATTACATCATAGAGGAAATAGAGGAAAAAGTATTTTTTTCTAGTACTTGCTGCAATCCAGTGGAATAAAGTAAGACTTTTTGCTTGAAAATTGAGGACACAGAACTGAAATGGGATGCTTTTAAACTTCATGCATTGAAAAAAGATACAAAAATGTTTTATCATAAAATTGTAAACATGTACAATGTTATTCATTAATTATTGCAATAATGTCTTAAAATTTAGGGGGTTTTCTGTAAAATAAGACACTTTTTATTAAATTATTCTGATGTTACATCAAATACTCTCTTGTAGCTAGGCTACTTACTAGGCTATATGCTAAAGTCAACATTGACTCAATCATGCCTGTTAGCTAAAGTTAGGCATCTCTGTTGCCCACGGACCACGTCGACCAAAGGTAACAAAAAGCACAATCATAAAACCGTTATCTACAAACCTTAAATCTACGAGCAAAGACATGTCCATTAACTAATACTATAAAATTACATTAGAAGTATCACGCTAATTTATCCCAGCTGAATTTAATGTTACCTCTCGGTGGTACAGTTGATCACTGAACCGTGGCCTATGGACAACTGGCTAGATATGCCGCCTTCCAGGTGTTTAAAATTATCTCATAATTACGAGATCTTTTCTCAAAATTACGAGATCTTTTATCAAAATTACGAGATCTTTTCTCAATATTACGAGATAAGGTGTCTACATTTTATTTTCTATGGTGAATGTATTACGCTTCCGTACAAAAATCCTTTAGAAAAGAACCAAAGATTTTTAATGTCATTGACATCAGTGCGATTGGTCTTGAGGTACTGTATCAAGTTTAAATGCACAAAAGCTATGAAACAGGATATTTTCAGCTTAAATTTGTATTTTGTTTCTCACACAAAGCTATCTTATGTCTTCAGAAAACTTGGAATATAGTACACATCTCGTGTGGACTATTTTTGTTATGCATTTCACTGGCATTTTTGGAGCCTGACAGTATAAATCACCATGAATATGGCTGAATTGGATACTTTACAGAACTGGATACTTTACAGAAAGCATGACTGATAAGACAATCTCAATGTCAGTGTTTATTTGATCGGGTTGGGCTCTTGAAAATCCAAAACTTAAATTCATTCTCACGAAACCGGTCAAGAAATGGTCCTGTTTCACTAAATAAGAAACAAATTTGAAACTATATTTTGCAAATAGAAACTGACACCTATATTTTGAGCCATTAAGAGTTTTTACAATGTGACATTATTTTAATTAAAGAGCACATTTCACCCCCAAATTCTCAAAATTGCATGTCTAAAAAATAAAGACAAAAATAAGATGGGCATTATGATATTCTCAGTGATATTTCAATTGTAATGTATGTTTATTCTATACATCATAGTAGGACTCCCTTGGTACTGTCTTTCATTTTTACTTAAATTCAGAAAAAAATACTGTTACATTAATGAGAATCATCACTTCAAAGATTGGAAAAGTAAATTAAAACTTTAAAAATAAAAGTAATGAGAATTAGGGGTTAAAATGTACTTAAGTGTCTGAAAATAATGGTCACAATGCAAAATAAGTCTTATTTGTTTTAAATGTAAGCTTATTTTTCTTAGTCTTGATTTATAGTCAGGTATGGATAACATCTGGATAACAGCTAAAGTCTGGAAACAATTTGTCTATATTACTGTATTGCAAGGTATTTTAAATGAGTGAAGTTTTTCCTCGCTAAACTCAGTTTTGTCAGTAGGGGGCACTCTAAGCTTTACACTGGACTGGGCATCAGTAGCTGATGCTGATATAGTGGAAATTGTATTTAGTAAGTGATTAGTGAGTTCAAGTGTACACACTATGGAGATCGCACCTGATCTTACCTTTATTTTTTCAATTTACACATCACATTCTCCGCAAAAATAAGTAAATACGTAAAATAAACAAAAATAAAGTAGGGGAGTAGGAGCTTTTTACATTACAAAACCAATCCTTCAACAAAGAATACACATATTTTGCTTTGGGACTTTTCATCCCACTCACTGTCTCTAAATACATTGAAAATTCCTCTTTAAAAGCAAGTAATTGGGGAGGAATTTTGAAAAAT
Source organism: Xyrauchen texanus (assembly GCF_025860055.1). NCBI lineage: Eukaryota > Metazoa > Chordata > Actinopteri > Cypriniformes > Catostomidae > Xyrauchen > Xyrauchen texanus. The sequence continues at coordinate 13,196,314 of NC_068306.1, read as the reverse complement.
GTACATTTGTGTATGTAAAATTTCAACAAAAGCAATGAATTATTAATAACGTAAGATACATTTTTATCCTTAATTAGTAAACCGAATTTAACAATTTTCCATGAAATTGCAGTCATTTTTTGTTGCGTCCAGCTAAATTCATCCTTCCAGAATTAATACACCAAATTTCATTGGAAGAAACAAGTGTTCAGCTGTTTCTATCTCTAACTTGTATATTTGACACAGATTTGAGACCCCAACATTAAATCTTATTCTAAAAAATTATTTAGTTTGATAAATATGATTCATAATTTAAAAGTGCACCTCTTTACATTAAGGGGCAATGGGAAATGAAAAGAAATTGGTTCTAATTGCACTCACATCTTTCTTCTCCAAATGTTGAAAAATGTAAGATCTCTTTACAGTACCTGGAAAACATTGTTGTAGTAAACCATCTCTCAAAAATATTTTATCTGCTAAGTTTACATTTTCTATCATGAGATCATGCAATTTAGGTTTTACCACTGAATATTTTAATTGTTCCTTAACTAATTTAATCATCGACAATGGGGTACTTTTAAAAATGTTATCAGACACTTTAGGTGAGCTACTTATATTGTATTTAACAGAAAAAATAATTGAGACTCATTATATTCCCAAAGTTATCCATAACATGTCACTTACCACATGCCTTTTTGCCACACTGTTATACATCAGTTATTCCAGATTGACATGTTATGTGGGCTAAAATTATGTTTGAAAATCTATTTCCAATATCATAGTACTTGTTGGTGAAAAGCATAAAGTTTTACAGGGAGTTTAGAAATTTTAAAGTCACACTGTAACAGAAAACTTATTCCACCACATTTTTTTAAATACAGCTGAAGGAACTCAAACCAGAATGAGGACTCAATATTAAAAAACGATTGTAACCATTTAAGCTTGATAACCCCATTCATAATGTCAAAGTCAATCATCTTAAGACCTCCATAATTTTTAATCATACCACTTTTACGTATATAATGACTTTTCCATATAAAATCAAAATTCAATTGATTTATTTGATCTTTTTAGCAGAAGCTGCCAGTGAGAAACCAGGATAGCCTAAATTTATGTAATTTACATGCATTACTTAAGAGGTGAGTTGGGCCACTCATCCCAGTCTCCATGGTGTAAAAACATGGTGTAACGAGGTTCAGTAATGAGGATGTGTGAGATGGGGATTCCAATCCTTTTACTTTATTGTTACTTTATTTCAGCACAGTCAACACGTTCGCTCACAGCGTAATTGTGAAGCTCTAAACAAAACTCCAACAGCTATGACACTGCAGCAGCCAACACATGAATAATGTCTGGCTGGAGGCGTTGAACATCAATCATTTTCAGTTGATCAAAGGCGTGCCTCAGGGTCTCTTCTCGCGTCCGCTCCAAAGGGATATTACCAGCAGGGAAACCTCTAAGGTCTGGGGAAGCTGGGACTTCCCCCTCCCTTGTGTCATCCTGATGTGGAACTGACACAGACAGCCCCAGCTCTGCCTCCCTAGCCAGCGAATCGCACGCTGAAATATAGACAGAATCAGCGGATATGTGAGACTAGGGCTAACCGCCACCTCTATTCTATATTTTTGCCCCTGAAATTTAATAGCCACAGGCACTAAGGGATATTCATGAACGTCCCCATGCACACACCTCGAATTACCCGATATTGCGGATGTTGCTTTGGGTTCTAGATGACCCACTGTAGGATGGCCCCGGACAAACGCGGTAGCAGGCGGACCGCCCACTGCGTTTGGGGCCAGCCCAACCCTGCAGCAGCCCGCTCGAACAGTTCAATGAAAGCTTCGGGTTCATCCTGGGGACCCATCTTGGCCAGGGTGATCTGAGGTGGTGGCCCGGGGTCGTTCCTGGATTACCACGTGGCAGCAAGCTCTGGAACACCTGCCGGACCTCCGCCTGGGCTTGTAGGAGCACCGCAAAGTTCCTCCTGTTCCACTCGAAGCTCCAGGAGGGCCTGGTGTTGAGTCTGGTGGATGCCAGCGAGGGTCTTAATGATGTCCACCAATGGCAAGGACTCCATGATGATGTACCTCCCTCAATCCAGGATTTCTGCACCAGTGTAATGAGGTAGCGGGAGACGGCCATTCCAACTTTATTTCAGCACAGTCAACATGTTTGCGCAGCGTAACAGTGAAGCTTCTAAACTAAACTCGAACATTTATGACATGGCAGCTGCCAACACATGAGCAGCTTCTCAGCTGGGCTCTCTCTCTCTCTCTGTCGACTGCCGCTGTCTCCTCTCCTTAAAAGCCCCAGTCACTCCTCACTGAAACACAAATACAGGTGGCAATCATTCACCACTCATCTACGCCGATTCACTTTCCACAGCACGGTGCTCAGCCACACACCCAAAACATTTGTCACAAAAAGTACAACAAATATTTATTTATTAACAGATTTTAAAATAAATTAAAACATGTATTACCTATAACCTCCAACGGGTCTATTTCTATAACTAATTTTCTGTCTCTCGTCCACAATATTAATTATTTTTATCCATGATGTTCCATTGTTAGACCACCTGTCTCTTTTATTGCAATAGATTCTGCTCTTGGATCGAGATATTAATACAAAACCTGTATATCATCAAAGAGAGAAGTTTTAAGGATTTCTGTTCTGAGAATACAAATAAATGGGGAAAAATTGCAAATCAAAGCAGGAGGATACTGTTATTTTTCTCATATTATTTTTTTTTTTAAAAATGATAACACTTTTCTAAACACCTGTTTGTCACTATATATTGCAAAATTTGCCTGATCCATGAGATCTTTGCATTTGGAGTCTAAATGTTGAGGCTATTTTTTATATTTTTTTAAATGTTGCAAAGTTCTTCAGAAGTGTAGGTGACAAAATGTTCAATATCAATATACTGCAAGTTATTTTTTACTATCAATCTCCACTTTCACATTCTTCTTCTTTTGTTTTCAGTAATTTACATTCCTTGAATTTTAAGTAATAAAGGACTAAAATATGTAGCTGTTTATCCCCCACACCTATCAAATAGCTTAGGAAGATATAGATTTAACTACTTGAGTCCTATGGATTACTTTTATGCTGCCTTTATGTTCTTTTTGGAGCTTCACATTTTTGGTACCATTTACCTTAATTTGTGTTCTGCAAAACAAAGTCACCCACTGTGACATGCACAGAACGGGGGCAGTAGAGGAGCTAAATTAAATAAAACAAGATTAAAATCTCGTAATAAACTCACAATAATGGTTATAATGTGTTATTATGAGGGTTCTTTGTAAATTGCTGTCATATTAAAGAAAATTAAACATAGGCACCTTTAACAGCTTGCTACAGCAGATTGGTTGAGGATTTCTGATTCAGGCAAACCAAGATAATAGTCTAATCACTATCAGAAAACTACCATGGTATTATTGACTGAATGATTACAGTATATTAATATTTCATGATACTGTACTCATAGGTACTTCAAAATACATTTACTATGACATGTCATAAACATGGGATTATCAAAGACCATGTCTGTGTCTCGTTTGGAAGGCTGCATGCTAGGTAGATGTATACCGAGTGTCCTCCTTTAAACAAGTCTCATTTAAATGAGATGGCCTTCATAGGACAAATGGAAACGGAACGTAACATGGTTGCTATGATAGCACGCCAATCTTTAACAAGCGGGAGCACTTCGAGTGAGAAGGGAACAAAGTCCCTCTGGAAGAGAATGCATGAGGTACATTTTAGGAGAGTTATAATGATGTAAAGAGAAAAGAAAATAGATTTTACAGGTGTACTTTTAGTCTAATACTTTATTTTAATTATATATTAATATAATTATACATACTATATACTCTGCACCCATCTACTGAGGAACTTCAACTTGGGAATTAACATTCCTTGCGTTTGAACATCATATTTACGGGCAAATAGCGTTATTCTTTTTTTAACTTTCCTTTTAAGCAAAAAATGGTGGGTTGTGACACCCACCTAATGCATCACCTCATGCATCCTCTGAATTCCTGTTAAAGAAGGTCGCATTCGAAGGCAAATGCGACAAATGCAACACATCCTTCCCAAAAAAAAAAGTGTAAAACGAAAATGGAAAACATTGTTTAAAAAAAAAAAGTATTAGTTAAATATATATATATACCTACTACTCTTTTAAAAAAAGAAAAAAAGAATAAATAAATCAAATACATTTCAGTGCATTTTGAATCCTTTCGCCCCTGTCCCTGATGAGGTTTCTGCACTCAACTGGTCATAAACATCTGGGATGGCAGAGGGTGAGTAAATGATGAGAGCATTTTCATTTTTGGGTGCACTATCCCTTTAAAGAATCTAAAAACACACACAACCCCCCTTCCTCCAATAGTTTTCTCTAAAGAAAAAAACATCCCTCTCTGTTGCTGTCTGTATCAGCTATATTTTGGGACTTTGTTTTGTGGCATTTACCATGCTACTTACTCCTTAGTATTAATTGCTTACTGTATGTAGCCTTCCTCGTGTGTAAGTCGCTTTGGTTAAAAGCTGCTGGAATTATGTTCGGAGCTCTATTCATGTTTACACGGCAGGGGGCGACATAGTGTACAACCAGCCCTTCAGTAGTCACACTGCTCTCCAATATGAGAATACATTCTTCATCCTTTACATTATACACAAATGGTTTTGCATACATACTACTGAAAACCTTGTATACATAATGAATATGGTAACCTTGCAGATACATAATACATACTTGTGTATATGTCATAATAAACCTTTACACCCCAGTGACAGTACAATTACTTCATCATTAATCTGATGAGGCTGTCTCACATGATAGTCAATAGGTGATGTGATTGTGTAATTCCATGTTCCTGTTCTTGTCACTTGCTGGTAGGCTACAATATCTTTGCTGTTAACATCCGAAAACCATGCCGATTACATGAATGATCATTTAGCTAGTTCATTTCATAACATTACAACTTTGTAAACATCAGCCTTTTTAAAATGGACAAACAATCTAAAGTTGTACATATTTGACGAGAATAAAGGCAATTCATTACTTGTTCACATAAGATGCCCTTGGGTGAAGGCAGGGGGGTTAACCGGCTTTAATACATTATTAACTATGACCAAATCCAGGCAAATTCTTCTGTTACCTTTTGAGCAACAATGCTTAATTACATCAGGAGATAAAAGCGCAAACTAGAGAAGGAAGATGGGGTTTATTAGAGACTTAAGCAAATATTATATGTAATATGCAGCTGTTGGTGAGCTTGTTTGAAAGTCAAGAAGTGCTAGACAAAGCTGACATCTATTACTTTTTTATTCCATCCATGCTGTTCCATCTCTTTCTCCTCCCTGCTTTCTCTCTCTCTCTCACCTGTTAATGACGCCGGCATTACCTCTCAAATTACCAAAACATGATGGTTTAGATGGTTTTGGCCAGTGCCGTTGAAAAAGAGAGTTGCGACACTATTTGAACTCGCCAGCCATGTGGTTCATGTAGCTCTCAATAGTTCCAAACAAATCCACACTGCCAAACTGTTTGAATGGGTTTAAGTGGGATATATTAGTGACTATATTTGTAATGTTATCTTAAGACTTTCACATAAGCATGCACAACAAGTGATTATCAATGAATGCAAGCAACTGCTCAATTTAACCCAAGAAAGAAGTTTGGTCAATGGTGCAAAATAAACAAGGCAACCAATTGCAATCAACAAGGCATTTTATTATAGAATATATCCAGGGAGAGGGTGCATATGTTTTTCCTTGAATGGGCAGTCTTCATAAAAACTGGATGGCAGAAAGCATGCCAGGAAAGGTTAAAGGTGTACAAAATAGCCATTGCATTTTTTCTTTCACCGCAACAGTAGAAAAGGAGGTCTGGAAAAATGACCATGAGCACTCAATAAACTTCACTGGATGATAACTGCTCAAAACATCTCCAGACACACATGCAAGAACCAGAGAGTCAAATTCTCATCCATAAAATTATAGCAAACACATTCAAACTCCACGCTACAGTTACTTGGATTTTTGGGTGAGGGCATTCCACTGCCAGAACCAGAGCGGTGGAAGATGTATTCAGATCTTTTACTTAAGTAATAAAGTACCAATACCACACTGTGAAAACACTCCACTACAAGTAATAGCCCTGCATCCAAAACCTTACGTAAGTAAAATGATGTAAGTATTATCAACAAAATGTACTTAAAGTGCCAAAAGTACTTTGCAAGACAAGTTTATTTATATAGCACATTTCATACACAATGGTAATTCTTTACATAGAAGAGATTAAAATAAGAATAAAAAAATATATATATGAATAATTGAAACAGTTTAGAATATAAAATAAAATACAGTACAAACAGTCGGACACACAGTGGCACAGTGCTCATTCAGTAAATGCACAGCTAAACAGATGTGTTTTGAGTCTGGATTTGAATGTGACTACTGTAGGAGCACATCTGATCTCTTCTGGAAGCTGGTTCCAGCTGCGGCTGGCATAAAAGCTAAAAGCAGACTCTCCTTGCTTAGAGTGAACCCTTGGTATTTCTAGCTGATGTGATCCTAATGATATGAGTGATCTGTTGGGTTTATATTCAGTGAGCATATCTGCAATATATTGAGGTCCTAGCCCATTGAGTGATTTATATACCAGTAATAATACTTTAAAATCAATCCTAAATGTAACTGGGAGCCAGTGTAAAGACCTGAGGACTGGTGTGATATGTTCATGTTTTCTGGTTCTGCTCAGAATCCTGGCAGCAGCGTTCTGTATGAGCTGCAACTGTCTTATGGTCTTTTTGGGAAGGCCAGTGAGGAGTCCATTACAATAATCCACCCTGCTGGTGATGAAAGCATGCACAAGTGTCTCTAGGTCCTGACTGGAAACAAAGCATCTAATTCTTGCAATATTTTTCAGATGATAGTATGCTGATTTAGTGATTGCTTTGACATGACTACTCTGACTCTAGAGACACACCAAGATTCCTGACTTGATTTTTAGTTGTTTGACCCCTAGCGTCAAGGTATGCATTCACCTTGAGAACGTCATCTTTGTTTCCAAACACAATGACTTCAGTTTTGTCTTTGTTTAACTGAAGTTTTGGCACATCCAACTGTTAACTTCATCAGTGCATTGGCACAGGGAGTCAATGGGGCTGTAATCGTTAGGTGATAGGGCTAAGTAGATCTGGGTGTCGTCTGCATAGCTGTGGTAAGCAATTTGGTTCTTTCTCATTATTTGGCTCATTGGGAGCATATACAGGTTGAACAGGAGTGGTGCAAGAATTGAGCCTTGAGGGACTCCGCATGTCATGGACGTCCACTCAGACTTATGGTCTCCTATACTCACATAATAACCTCTCCCTTCTAAGTATGACCTGAACCATTTTAGGACCATCCCAGAAAGCCCCACCCAGTTTTCCAGCCTGTCAAGAAGTATGTTGTGATCGACAGTGTCAAATGCAGCACTGAGGTCGAGTAGTACCAGTACTGATAATTTGCCTGTATCAGTATTTAAGCGAATATCGTTTATTATCTTTATGAGCGCTGTCTCAGTGCTGTGATGCGATCGGAAACCAGATTGAAAATTGTCAAAGAAAAGTGTTTTACTATTCTATCTGATGTTTTTTGATTAACAGTACTGCTGCATTATTGTGTATGTTGCATTTTACTGCTGTAGATTTTTAAGGTTGAGCTATTTTTACTGTTGGGTAGTTTAATCTACCGCAATGCATCTTCTATCATCAAATGTTTGTAGTGTCGCTGTGAGAACCAAGTATCTAAAAACAGCCCTATCTTCGTCTTTGTGAAAATGTATTTTATAGCTAATCCAAAGGGAGTTTTAAATAGTTTATTTAGCTTAAGAAATAGGAGAATTTTCTCAACCCATAAAGGAACACTTAACCTTTCAATTTATATCAAACATTCCAAATCACCACATTTGGTGATACATGGTTTTCGCTGGACAGGAAGGGTATGAAAGGTAACTACTGTAGTAACTAAAGCTGTCAGACAAAAGTAGTGAAGTAAAAAGTACAAAGTTGCTTCTGAGATGTAGTGGAGTAAATGTATAAAGTTACAATAAATGGAAATACTCAAGTAAAGTACAATTACCTCAAATTTGTATTTAAGTACAGTACTTGAGTAAATGTACATTCCACCACTAGAAGCAGACCATGTCTGAGGCCCCAGAGGAGACTGGGTCTTGAGTCGAGTCGAGCCTGTTGCTGCTGGAGAGATCAGGGAGTAGTAAAGGAAGTTGAAACTGTGTTAAGGTTAATACATTGAAGGACATACTGTAGATTAAATACACATTTAAAAGCCAATGTTTCCCATAGATTTTAATGAGGTGGAGATTACAAAAGTGAGAGTACACACCTACAGTTAGGTTCATATGTATTTGGACATTGGCATTACTTCTGTCCAGTACATTGAATCTGAAATGAATAATGACTATAATAAAGTAATTCAGCTTAACTGTTTTTTTGGAGGTGTAGCCAACATAAAGAATATGGCATGAATGGCCAACACCCCGACTCGTCACATACGGACGCTTCGGGCGGTTTCGTCGCATATTGACGCGCCGGGTACACCTTTGGCGTCGTTTTTCGACGCGCAGGGCGGTCCCATAAACTTCCATGTATCTGCGCGAACCGGAGCGTGCAGCGTTGAAATGTCATGTCTCGGGTAAGATCACGCCGCGAACGGGTGGACAGTCGAGACCGCGATCAATAAAAATCAAAAGGAATACGCTACAATGGCCCTCCAACCGGTTTTTTATGTTTCGAAACCGGACGCGTCGTAAAACGACGCCAAAGGTACACCCGGCGCGTCGATAAGCGACGCCAAGGGGTCCTGCCCGAGCGTCCGTATGTGACGAGTTGGGGTGTGAGAATGTGTTGCAACGGCATATTTCAGGAATCACCCTCATTGTTATCGCGTATGCTCTAATTAGACCCATTTGCAACGCAGCTGCTATTTATCAGTTTCACGAATCACACAAACTCTGAAAAATGACTGTTTTTAATTGTGCAACCACTGAGGCCAAAAATTATCTAACGATGATCTTACATGAACAAGATCATGTAATACGGTATGGTCTTGTACTAAATGTTGCTAACTTTAACAACAAATCTAATCACCGAAGATAAACTTTGTAAGTTTAACAAATGCCAATAACAGCAATTAATTTGAGGTAAATGTAAGCCAACTGACATCAGGTTATGGTAGCTAGGGAAGTGTTACTTACATTGGCTAAATGCAATTAAAAATCTAACTAGCTATTATCTAACGATAAACCTTAACTTTAGCTAGCTACATAAAGTATCTCTCTTGACTAGATTCATGAGAGGCCAGCTAATGCCAATGTCAAATGAATGGGGTTTAGTGCTGGAACTATTCAGTGTTTGGAACTATCGGTTGCCCCATGACGCGTCTCTTCCGTATTCTCCAATTACAACAAAAGTCTATGAAAGTGTTGCAACTCTCTTATTCAACTCGCTGGTTTTGACACTACCATATACTGCTGTTGTAATCGGAGAATGCGGAAGTGACGCATGTCGTAGGGCAACCGATAGTTCCAAACACTGAATAGTTCCAGCACTGAGCCCCATTCATTTCAGTGTTTCTCAAGCACACTCGCTGGTAAGTTGATGTAATGACTGCATTTGTTTAGCAAAAAAAGTATAACTGCAGATAGCTAATTACTAGGGCTGTCAATTGATTACATTTTTTAATCTAATTAATTTCATGGTGTCCAGATTAATTAATTGCGATTAATCGCATATACAAATATTTGCTGAGAAAGCCCCTCATATAAATATAATTCAACATATAAGGATGAAATTATGATACATAGTTATCTTTACATGTAAACAAATTATATATATATATATATATATATATATATATATATATATATATATATATATATATATATATATATATATATATATATAAAAAATAAAAAATATTCAGATAATTAAAATGCATTACAAAATTATTAATGCATACAAAAAGCGGCTTTAGAATACAATGTATGGTTTACTACCATATTATTGAACATGTGCCAATCATTGGCATACAGTTCACAGCAATCCATTTCACAAGTGAATTTGTCAATCAGTTGGAGATTTATTATGAGGGCTTGTTTAAGGACCCGTCAATTTCAACAAGCGTCAGACATGCTTGTGTAGCGTCTTGGGGTCTGTGTTGTTCTGCTGCTCAAGGGCGTTTTTCTTCATTGTATAAACTGCGCGTTGCCACGCAGCTGAAGTTTCACTTACTGCCCTCTGGAGTAAACAGGTGGTACTACAAGCTTGCATTTCTCAGGAATCTTCCATATTACGGTCCGGGGTCATTGCGTTTAATTGCGTAAATTTTTTTAGCGCGTTATGTTTAGTCAAATTAATCGCACTGAATTAGCACGTTAAATCAACAGCTCTACTAATTACATTACATATTTTTCTGTTGAAGAGCTGACATGTGAAACCATGGCAGACTGACTTTGATGACCTAGCAAGCCAGTTAACTACAAATGATCCAAAAAGCAATAAGGTGTGTAATTGTCAGAAACAGCTCCATGTATCCTCCAAAATAAACATAAAGCTGAATCAATGCCTCTAAACAACAAAAACTAAACATTATAACCTTCATGAAGGTAGGATTTATTGTAGGACTATAAGACTGTATTAGTTTTAACTCGGTGTACCTAATAAACTGGCAGCTGTATATATGCTTATAGGCATTGTAGAAATACCACAATTGTTTATTGTAAGCGTAATGGAGTGCAAATAGAATAGGGGTGTAAATCGGACTTTCATTATTATACAATCTTTTATCGATTCTCTTGGCCTGCGATCTGATATTTGCAGATGCTTCAAAGTCTGCCGTGATACAATTTCGATTTGATCCAATATTATGTGCCTATTTTACACAATCAATAACAATTTCTTTGCCCTCAAATGCCACCAAAATATATTTTGAATATTTGATTGAGATCTCTTAAAAGTGTTAATTTAGTATCCACATTGGGATTTCCAACTTATCAAACACAAGTGATCATCAATCCTTTGATTACAGCTTATTTTTATGTTTAACCCAATTCAAAGTACTTAAATACCCATGAAGTGTTTCCAACTATCCGTGCTCTTCACGGTTTTCTTGGCTACAACTTCCACAGTTATGAAAAATTATTTTCCAGTTAACTGGGATAAATGTTAGTAAGGGTGTTGATGTGTAGATGTGTAAAGTCTTATAGGCTAACTAATGTTGGAGATGAGCAGGTGATTTCTCTTCCCCTCATTATTGCTGTTCAGAATGTTGGCGTTGAAAACCCGTCATGGCTATTTTTCATGATATTGGCTCAACTTTGTGCCCCTGCAGACCTCTAACACTGATCTGATCAACACTTAAAAAACAATACGGACGGAAAGCAACCTACACTTTAATAATTATGATGATCTAAATGTATTTTCTTATTATTCCATTAAAAATTCATAAATTATTATCTTATTACTGATTGCACTTACCTAATTAGAAACAGCCAAATTACAGCACAAATAAAACTGAAGTATATCACTTCAAATAACTCAAACTCAAAACAGAGTAAAATTCAATGTTATCTGGCCCCAAAATAGAATACACCAATCTGCGCACAGTGACAGATAAAAAACTGAGAGCCACATTGACAAGGTTCAGACTCAGTGGAAACAACATCACTATAAAGGGCAGACACAGGAAAACATTGCAACCACAGGAAGAAAGGTTGTGCCTACACTGTGAGCTAAACTGTGTCACAAAACATCGAGACAGAGCTGCATTTCCTTTAAAACAAAAATCACAAAATACACAGACAACCATTTAACAAGTAATGAAAAACTGCCCTTCTCATTAGAACACAAGGACAGCTGCGTGATAAAAGCACAACATGTGTCTGTTTGCCACATAATTAGAGGCAGTGAGTGCTGAGAACTGACTTGACTCTGTTTTTTTTTACTTGACTCTGTCATATTTTACTATGGCTCTCTCTTTTTGTTTTATGTGAGTAACATTTTCTTTTTCCTTTATGTCAAGGCAACTTAATGTTTTATTATTTAACATGATACTTTTTACCATATGTCAAGTTTACATTGTATATCTTGTCGTTTTTATATATATTATGTACATTGTTTGTATTAGCTTAGCTGTAGCTTAGCTGTAAACCCTTTGGCAGTACAGATGTACAAATATATGTCACGCCGAGAAATGCCTTAATAGTGAAACTGAGTGAGAAAGAGAGAAACAGAGCCAAGATTACTGTTCGTTAACATTAAATATACAGTTTATCTACCAATACAAAACTGAATTTAGAATAGAATAGAACCAAGAATATTTTTACTTCATATAAGTCAAAGAGATGCTGACACAGATTTGTTTTCCTCCTATAGATACTAGTCTGGTCGTATAAAATAAAAAATACAAAATATTTAGCAAAAAGTAAGGAATTAAAAGATTGTGATAATTGTCAGCAGTTAAACAGTTGCCTATTAAAACATTATAACAACTGTTTTAATGTATTTGTAGTTCTTTGCGTTGCTCTAATTAAATCAACCAAGTACATTTTCTACCTAATCTACACACATAAACTTAAGTTAAAATCAAGTTGGATTCATATTAAATACTGGTAAAATACTGTACCAGAAGAATTATTAATTTGAAGGATTACTGAAACACATAATTACACTATATCCAGATCACAACTCATTAAAAATTGCATTGAACTGGAATTTGTTATTGAACCTTTAATTGAAAAGGGAGGTTACTGATAAAAAATACTTCAGAGTTGGCTTAAATTGGCAAGCAATTTGGATTTCTTGGATGGATTTGGACTTTTCTTGTTTGTATAATTTCGGCTACATATACAAATAGTGTTCAAAGCCTCTAATTGATTATCTTTTAAGGAATCTGTCAAATTTAAATGATTTCCATTGCTTTATAAATATATATATAGAGAGAGAGAATCTGTTCCCCATTTAGCAGAAACAGGAACGAGGAAGTGCTTTGAATTCACAGAGATGTTAACGCACACATGGATCACTTATAAACGGTTTCTCTTGATTGTCATATGTCTGCCAATTTGAACGGATTCACATTTGTTTTCCAGTTACCAGAGACTTTCACTTCCTATGTTTTGTGATTCCAGAGATTTAACGCACAAGCAGGTATGTTTTACTACCTATAATTTAGCAATAGCATAAGTTTATAACTTTGTTACTGGACATATACCAATAACCGGTTTCATTTAAATAAATCTGCCTAAGATTACTACTTTAAAAACACTTTTTACAATTTACATGCCTGCAAATCATCTGTTCTCCAAAGACCTTAGGGCACTTGGGCATTTCTTTTATTTATTTCTTCTGTTAAATTTCTCCTGCAGGATGAATCACGAGTATTTATACATGTTAGACATATTGCATTAACAATTGCAATAGAGAGATTTAGGATGTGATTCATGGAGTAACTTTACCTTTATGGGATTGTGTATTTATCCCCTCAAGGGTTGCCGTAGAACACGTGCGTACGTCCATATGCGGCTTTCAATGAGTAAAGAAATAACGTTCAATAAAAACAGACTTTTGTGCCTCCGCTTTCTGATTTCATTGGTCATTTTAGTGTAGGAGAAAAATGCAGGAAAAAAGTTGATTACAATCAACAGTTGGGATGAGTGCAATTGCAGATGAAAGCATTTAGATCAGCTTGTCGTGAAGTTTCTGTCAATGAAGAAGCTCATTGTTCACTTGAAGAGAACACAAGAGCCCGCCAAGGCGACAGAGCGATTCATGTTGGATCTTTTTTTCCCCACAGTTGGATCAGTTAACTCCGCAGGGAGTCCGGACCGGTTGAGTGATTAATGATATCTGGCAGACGCTAATGTGTGCTTCATCTTTCATCTACAGGCCAGTGATTATGTAAATGAAGCTCACACTGAAAACCCGGCTAGTGTGGATTTGGCTTCAGTCATATTCACTATGCCTTCGTTGCTTCCTGTGTATTCTTCCTTAGTCAAAAGCTGCTATTACAACCTGTATGAACTTGCCATGCCCAGAAACATTTCCCATAACACCAACGATAAATTAAAGTGAAACCGGAGTTGTGCTCACTGTAATAATCCTTGCTTATATTTTTGTGTGAGTTTGGCGCAAACGTCCGTGGGTCACATGCACTTTAAGTGCTTCAAAAGGGGTTACGCCCGTTGCACACATACTCCGTGTGCAGTGCATATGCGGTGCGTATACGGTACAGGAGCAGCACGCGCTATAGTGCTTTCACACATGCTGCGTTTGCAGTGCGCTACTGATCCGCAGTTTCTGTGTGCAACAAAATCAAAAATGTGGAGATAGGTCTGACTGCAGAACCATACGTCATAGCAGTGTGAGGACGACAGCGCCAGCCTAACCGTCTGATGCCGGAAGTGGGCGCGGCAAGGCATTGCGCTACTTCCGCGATTTGGAACGTTTTAATGTTTAAAACAACGTTATTATAAATACTTTTTTTAAACGATTTAATTGAAAAGATATATATATATATATATATATATATATATATATATATATATATATATATAATCTCTCAAATAGTATAAAAGATAAGAATTATGTTTTGCCCAACAAAAGACAATACACTACTATTAACAAATGTTAATAGTTTTTTAAAAGTTAAAATTATACTTTATCCATTTGTTTTGTTCAGTCAAATGATTAACAATATAAATTTAACAAAGCTTAAAACAAAAAAATACAATGAAAACAAAGCTTGAGCGTTTGAACATTTGATTTAATTGAAAATAATCTTTCATAGAACACAACAAATATATGATGGACTGAAAAAACAAAAATGATTAATTTAAATAAAATTAGTTTTTTCATCAAATCATCTTTTGAAATATCAAAAGAATCACACACTAGCTGTACCTGCTCTAAATAAATAATAGTAATTAAATAAAAATACAAAATTGAACTAAATAATAAATAAATTATATAAAACTAAATCAAACCAAAGAATATAAATCTTATAAAAGTTATGCAGGCACACATTTAACAATAATTCTCAAGTGAAAAATAATTAAAATAAATCAAAACTCCATACAAATGCAGTTAATCCTGATGTGCCTTTCATCATGACACTTGCTGAGAAAAAGTTCCATGTCTTCCTTAAACTGGAACTGAAACATGAAAGGCTCTTTGGCCAGTTCCAGATCATCTTTATTTTCTGCCTGATCAAGTTTAAGAAGGGCCTTTTCCTGGTCTTCCTTATTTAGGTTAAGGTACCACGGCTCTTCCACAAAACCTCTGAACTAGTGGCAGTTTTCCCGGAGCCATGCAACTGCGGTCCTGAGGTCTTTGACTATCTGTAGTTCCTTCATGAGAGAGGAGTACAAAAAAGGAATGAAATATTTAATTCATTTAAAAGAAATTATTCTCACAAGAGAAAAGATGGTTTGCACCACATTTAGCTGCTAGCTAATTTCCATCTGTTGTCCCTGGGGAGATTGGAAGTGTCCTCAACAATACATTGTGTTTTAATCAGGATGCATGTAAATTATTGTTTTGAAATTATGCTCTTTCATGTGCCCGTTTGAGACGATAAAAACATACCTTGTCGCCGATTTCAGTTTCTTGTGCTTTAGGTGGCACCTGCACATCAACGGCAGCATGTTTCCTGTGACAAATACATTTTTAAGTTAATTTATAGACAGAGAAAAACTTGAGAGCGAGAGAGTTACCTTTCAATGGCAAAGTTCTCCATCAGAATAAGGCACCACCAGTTTCGAATAAGAGGGAAATCACACTTGCATAAGGGGGGAAAAAGTGTTAATAGATCAATTTAATAGATTATATTATTTAGTTAAAATATATATTTTTAACAAAGACTTACAGCTGTGAAATCAAAGGGTGTCTCAAAGACCATGTGCAGAGCATACTGAAATCCCCCCCCACCAAAAAAAGGAAATCAGTCAAGTTCAGGCAACCATTTTTCAGGAAGGCAACTTTTTTTTTAAACTTTCCCTTGTTTCTCACCATTAGCATGAAGACCCCACAGTCTACAGAGCCGGTCAACTGTTGTGGAACATTCTAAAACAATGGAATATCATTAACTTATTCCTGGAAAGGATGTGACAAACATATAAAACCACACAATCTATATAAGTAGCTTATGTTTTTTGAAAGCCTAATAAAACTAACCTTGTTTTTGATCAGCTTCCATGGTCCTGGTGCGATTCTGTTTGTCAATTTACTGCAACAAAATCAAACAGAAATATTTTTATATATTATAACCATAAAAATTGGACAAAGGAGCCAAGTTTATTCATTCTAAAGCAAAAAATTACCACTGACTGAATTGCAAAAACAACATTTCAAATTTAGAATATAAAAGCAGCATGCAGATCATCATGCAAATGAACATCATGCCCAGAACAAACAGTGAACATCAATAAAGAGCAAACTTTGGAACAGTGAACTTCGAACAGCAAACCTTGAACTGCGAACTCTGAACATAATATTTATATTTGTAAGTGCAACCTGAAGACAGTCACATATTTTACATCACCAATCCCGTAGGGGTGAGTTGAATCAAAAAAATACATAGCCTTGTTTTTAGGCTTCAGAACCTGTGAAATACAGTTGTTAGTATATTGAATCCTAATATCACTTTAATCTTAAAGAGTTAGTTCATCCAAAAATGAAGGGAACAACATACACATAGCATCCAGTGTCCTGGCATCCAAGCAGGGAGCAGAATGTAATCCTTGGATCCTATGTTATCCTGGGGGGAATATAAGATTCATTCAATTATTGTAACTGCATTTATAACTGTTCCAGTTTTAGATAAAATACAACTTGATGGACTTACTGGAAACGATAAAAATGGGTCCAAATCAAGTGGTGGTAGCCAGGTAACTACAACATAGCAATTTGCTGCAAACACATCTGTTCCCTAAGCATAACATTCAATTGCACATCCATTACAAAACACAATTATGTCTCCAGGTGATCATGAGTTATAGTTGTAGGCAAAAATACCTTTTCCTTAGCCATCATGACGATCACATCAAGGCAGCTGTTTGCAGTCTGTTTTTAAATATATTATGTATTAGTTATATAATAACATAATATTATTTAATTACTAATAAGAATATATTAGTTGTATGGTCAATTTTTCTATTTTTGAAATCATTGTGTGTCCACTTACTGTTGCCTCAAGCTCTGCATTGAAGCCCAAGGTCAAGAAATCTTTTCGCTGCAGTTTAATGCTTCCAACTTGAGCAACTGTCTCATCTCTGTCATTTTTACTCAAAATCTGGTCAAGCTTTACAACAGATTAAGATAAAGAGACCCAAATTACACTCAGTATACACAAAATGTGTTATTAAAAGTGTGATAAAAACAAAAAATATTACCATTGATGACTGCCAATCACTTGGCTGTAAATCCCAACAACTTCTACTGGCAGATAAGCGTTTAATGTCACAAACCATTCCTGTTGCAGTGAAGACATTTTGGAAATAAATCATACACACAATAAAAATACACCACAGAGTTTCAACAATGTATTACCACCATTTAACCCCTGAATGAAAACACTCACCACCAGTTGTAACCATTGTAGCAGCCGGGGTACTGTCCTCCATCACAACATCAGTCCCACCTGGTTCCTCAGGGGAGAAACAAGGATTACCTGTTTAAGAGAGTTAAAGGCGTATTGAATTGAACTGTACTGAACGCAATACATCAGTGGTTAGTGGACCATTACAATATTATAACAGGATATTTTAATGTCTTTCCACAAATATTAGTAGGTTAATATGAAAAAAAAAAAAACGAAGGTAATTTACCAAACACAGCTTGTCCATACACATTTTTCACCATCATGCCCCCAAATGTCTTCTTTAATCTTTCCAGCAATTTGTTGTTTTTCTTTTCATTATAGTGATGAATTATGTTCCTCATTTGAAAGAGATGGGTTGATGGCAAAGACATGTTCAAAAAGTAGTTGTTTTTTTTTTCATCTTTGCGAAGAGTTGCTCTGCAACCTGGCTGTTCACTTTGCCAGCCAATTGAGGTACTAGAGTGAGCTTCCTCAACACATCTTTGCTGTCTTTTGTATTGGCTTCATGAAACCGATCATACAGCACATAGTGATCCGATGAACCCGTCACTGGGTGACCATTAAGGTCTGGCTCCGTCTTCTTAGTGTTCAGCCAAGGTAGCGACACTTTAAGCTGTCCACATTTGGCCAATTCGATGTTGGATTGAGTGGGTGGGTTCTGCCAAGCGACCTTCAAATGGAGAGATGGGTACCTCTTCTGATGCCCTTAAATTCAAGTGAGTTGCAAGACCCCGTGCAAAGTCATAAATTATGACATTTGGCATATGGTTCCAGGATAATAGTAAGTCTGCAAAGTCTCGAGGGCTCTCAGCTCGGAGATTGCATTTGATACTGTAAACAATCCCACATGGGCACATGATCACTGCCCAGCCTCCTAAAACAAATATATTAATCACATCCAATGAGTAAATCAAAGTATAAAATGTGTTTGTTTTGTTTCTAACTAGATATTAACTAGATTGCAATGAAAATATTATGTGCAAGACAACTTAAACTTACCAGAGGCCCCCCAGATTTTGTCAAAGATTTTGTCATACGTTTGTCTGGATTTCATTTCATTTGACAACCTCAGAAGAAGATCACTGCGGGATCCATTGGAGTCCAAGCCACATTCTTTACATAACTTCCGAATGACCCCAACCTAACAAAATATATAGTCTTGTTAAAAAGGTAATATTAAAAACAAAACACAGTCGGGTGTTTTTGACTAACAAACCCTACCTTTTGTTTGTATAGTTCTTCTCTGAGTCTGTCCTCTGTAACCGTAATTTCAGAAATTTCAGATACAGTCTTCGAAACATGAATCTTTTCAAACTCTGTGTTTAGTACAGAGTCTGAACGCCGTGTGGCCTTCCCTATCCAAGGAGCCCAAAAATGGTATGTTGGTGATACCGCACATGGATTGTGTCTACCACCTAACAACCACATAAAAAGCATTGTATTATGTTGCATTTTTACATGCTTTCCAATAGTGTACAAAGCACTGTGTTCATACTTGCAACAAATCCACGACCAATCATATCACAGGACATGGCCTCCCAAAACTTTTCCAGGTTGACCTCCCCATCAAAATTCTCTGCAGGACCCTGGATGTCACTTACTAAAGAGTGAAAAAAAAATTGCATTATGACAAGGTCATACTAAGAAAAAAATTAAAAAATACAATTACAATTAACATATAAAAACATGTAAAGTAAGTCACTTTGGATAAAAGTGTCTGCAAAATACATAAATGTTAATGTAAACACAATTAGCAAATGGAGTATCACAATAGTCATACCTGATAAATGGAAAACACCTTTTTTGTGTAAATCCATGATCACCACAGGGGGATGATCACCACAAGTAATGCAGGAATACTTGTACTCATGATCAGTAAGGGCCTCAAAGTGCAAGTATGCATGAAGCACTGTGTCTGCTGGTGGAAACTTCACACCTGTCATATCTTGCAAAAACTCGACTGCTCTGCTCACAGCAGTATGGGCCTGAGAAAAATATATAAAAAACATCTATGTACAAACTTGGAGACATTGAAAGGTGCTGTACTTACTGAACATTCATACATTGAAGGTTACCTGTAGAAGGTTTCTTAAGGTTAGGCATAAGTGTATGTCAAGGATGATGTGGTCGTTAAAGTTGTGGAGTTGGTCTTTCCACTCTTGGTAGCGATAAAACATTCCACACAGTGGGCACTGCTTACAGTAGGTGGATACTTCTATCATTCAAACAAAGTATTACATCAGAGGACAGTGTAATTTCATTGCACATATGCATATTTATAACACCACCCTACCTTCAACAATGCACCAGTTGGAGAATATTTTAGCTCTCTTTGTAATTAAAATAGGGTCACTAAGGGGGACGACACCTGGGCATCTATGACACACAGTTTCTTCTGGACAAAGATATTTTGGGTAGTCTTTGCCTAGTGATGGTGCACGTATATTGTCTGGTAGGACAGCAGGTATCATCTTGTTCTGTAGAATGTACTGTACCATTTGTTTCAGTCCCAGATCATGTGGAGGATACAATGGATGGTCTTCTGTGACGTTGCTCTCCTCTGAATGTGTATGTACCTTTTGGGGTGGGGATTCTTCTCTGCTGAAGACAGTACGGAAAAGCTCACGGTCTGTTTGAAATAGATGCCATTTCGCAATGTACTTATGCGGACACGAACGGCGCACTTTGGAACAGGGGCAGTGCCATGTGTTTAATTTGGTGTTGTAAACAACAATGACACGCCCCAACCGGCTATAATAGGACACATTTGGCTCAAAAACAGAGATGAACTTTTTTGTTTGAGGGCTGCCAATTGAGGTTTCTACAGACAGTGGTACACTGCTAGAAACGGCAAGCTGCTGACAAGCAAGGCATATGTTTTTCTTCTCGTCACCAAACCACTTTGCTCTCACCATTTCTGTTAAAACATCTTCCTTTAGAGAGACTGCTTCAGCTGAGGATGTGCAGAAACTTACAGATCTGACATGCATACACTGATAGGATAACAGACCACTCCTCTGTGCTACTTCCATGTTTACCTGGCAATCGTTTGATTCGCAGCAGACTTTTTGTTGTTCTCCCCATGTTTTGTATTGGACATGAAGAGGACTACTCTGACCCCTTGCAACTTTAAGCACTGTGAATATGCCATTAGATTTGTCCACACACTGGCTTGCAAGGTGGAATCTGGCATTAATGTCCTGAATTGGTTGATTTGTGTGTTTACGGTCAATATGTTTTTTTATATTTTTTTTATTCATGAGGGTACTGCACATTGGGCATTTCTGTTTAATAACAGGCCGTGCAGGAACCCTGCCTGGCACGTTAAATGCTGTTCTGGTAGCTGATGGGGTCCCAGTAGTCGGTGGCATGTTATAAAGAGTGCTGGTAGCTGATGGGGTCCCAGTAGTCGGTGACATGTTGTATAGAGTGCTGGTAGCTGATGGGGTCCCAGTAGTCGGTGGCATGTTGTATAGAGTGCTGGTAGCTGATGGGGTCCCAGTAGTCGGTGGCATGTTGTATAGAGTGCTGGTAGCTGATGGGGTCCCAGTAGTCGGTGGCATGTTGTATAGAGTGCTGGTAGCTGATGGGGTCCCAGTAGTCGGTGGCATGTTGTATAGAGTGCTGGTAGCTGATGGGGTCCCAGTAGTCGGTGGCATGTTGTATAGAGTGCTGGTAGCTGATGGGGTCCCAGTAGTCGGTGGCATGTTCACGACCCCTGGGAGAGTAAATGTTGCACTAGTGGTAGTGGACAGCAGCTTCCCTTTACATACATCTAAATGATTATGAAAAACATCTCTCCTGAGAATTGTGGCTGTACAGTAGAGACAGTGGAAATGAAGAGATTGTCTGCAGCCCAATCCACATCTGTGAAATGTGAAATCTGAAATATGACGGGAAAAAAAGGAAACACTCAGTTCCTGTGCTTCAGAGTGTAACTCCAACCCTTCTCAAACTTATTCCTGTTGTCTGTTTAAATGTTTAATGGGATGCATTCATAGATATGAAATATCATTATAACAAAATACACAAATATATAATTGTTTGTGTTTTGTTAGCTTAAGTTTCAGTGTGCATTGTTTGTGTAACCTTTAGACGTTAATGAAGATAAATAAATATTTTATGGCTAAATCATGCAGAAAACCATCTAATTCCAAAGGGACTACTATTAAATATGTGTACATTGAAATGCAATGTAAATCGCTTTGGATTAAAGCATCTGCCAAATGCATAAATGTAAAATAATATCTATTGCCACTGTATATTAAAAAATAACTCCAGATGTTCATACCTCCATGAACAACAGCCTTTTTAAAGTGGATTTTAATGTGATAATTCAATTTGTCCCGTCTTGTCGGTTTAAAGATACTGCTATTACAAAAAGGGCAGTGAAAATTTCTGCAGCATGTTGTGCATTGCTCCAAAGGTGGTAGCGCTGAACCTCTCTGTATCGTTATGTGGTTCTATAGGTGAAATAAAATACAATTAATGCAATTCTCATGGTCAGAACATTAAACAAATGCCGTAAAATACAACGCCAACAACAAATTAAATCACAAACCATGAATATGTAACCTAACAAAGTGATACAATCCAACTGTAAAATAACAATACGTGATCAAGTGCCTTCATCACAATTCTCACTTAGTCACATTTATTATATAGCACTTTTTACAATACAGATTGTTTCAAAGCAGCTTTACAGGGATAATAGGAAAATTATGCAACAAAGTTTGTCTCTGTAGATCTAGAACAAAATAGTGTCATAATCCAGCTTAAGTAAGTTCAGTGTTGATTAATTTCTGTTGTAAAAAGTTATTAATTCTGTTAATTAATCTATATAGCCATTCTGGAGAAAACAGTGATGTTATCGTCCAGTTCAGTTCTCATATAATGGTGTCAATGACAGATCAATAGTATTGTTGAATATTAACTTACAAAATACTTAGAGCCATTTTGCATAAGCGTATAACGTTAAGTATGTTGCATCCATCAAAGATATAACTTATTTTTACCTTCTTCTCTTCTTCTTTTCCTTGTTCTACCGTGTGCTCCGCCATAGTTAAACATTAACTCCGTCCACTTCCGGCATCAGACTGCTACCCCGCCCACTTCCGGCATTAGACTGCTACCCCGCCCACTTCCGGCATCAGACTGTTAGGCTGGCGCTGTCGTCCTCACACTGCTATGACGTATGGTTCTGCGGTTCTGCAGTTGGTTATTATTGAAAATGTGTAAGGAATTTTGATTTTAAATCCAAACGTTAACTTTGACATGGTTTAAGACATTGAAACAGTTTGGAAATTAATTTTAATCATTGTGATTCTTTGTTTTACAGTAGTTCGAGTTGAAGAAAAGCTATTGCGCTATATCTGTTGCTAAGAAGGAGAAGAAAAAGACGTCTTTTTTTAGGGTAAAAAAATCATGTATGATGTCATTTTGCAACTTTTGGGACTATAATCATACTTTTTTGTTTTTCTTGACCCTGTAATTTAGTAACTGTAGAACACATTAACTGTAATTATGCGTATATGATGAAATTATTACAGTTTCTTGACAATCTATGTCTATTTTAATGTGAACAATGCGCTGCCACTTTAATTCAGTGCGGTGCAGCACAGCAAAAATAGACTCGGTGCGTAAACGATCGCTGCACTGCTGTATACACACCGCAACTGGAACGGATCGACGGACTGCATCCGCGTGCAGTGTAAAAGCTCTAACCTGTTAACATGGGTACGGAATAATATACGCAATACATATGCACCGCATACGCACTGCAAACGGAGTATGTGTGAAACGGGCGTAGTCTTCACATGCCCTTCAGGCGCTGCTCTTTGCGTTTTCCACTGTGTGGCTTAAATGAGATGGTCCGAGTTCATTTGAAGTTGATTAGATTAGCTTAAAATGAATTTAAATGTTTATGAAAGTCAAATTTGGCAATAATTATGCTGACTTTAGACCTGCGTACACTTTTGGTATGACTTGGCATGAATCATAAGCTTGTTTTGATATTGTTTCACTGGTGTTTTTCCATTCACCACCATTACTTCCGCTAATGTTCACAAATATGGCCACTGCAAGGAAAAAATTACACCACTGAAAAAGGTCAATACACTTGATGGTTTGCGGTTACTGCAGGGCCGGCCCGAACCAATAAACAACTTAAACATTTGTTTAGGGCCCCGTCATTGGTTCGGGGCCCCACCCACCACCCCCAGTTATTTAATTTTTTGCCCATCAATTACTCTAATCAACAAAACACACAACCGTATCAATGAAACGTAGTATGTTTCATTTCGTATATTTTTTTCTAAATTAACTAGAATTTTCTAGAAACCTGTAGGGCCCCATACACTATTTGTTTTTAGGGCCCCCAAAACCGTAGGTCCGGCCCTGGGTTACTGTCTTGTGCCATGAAAGGCATTTATCACAAATTGGGCATTTGATGGGTTGTCATAGGACAACGGATCATTTAAGTAATTACAACTACATGAGCCAGCAAACTTTAAACATTACATATAATTGAGTTACTAGGTAAAACGTATGCAAATGTGTGCACGTGCACGTCCGTGTGCTTCTATTTGGTAAACTTTGTACCAGATTTCCCATTTAGTTAAATTAAATCTAGTTTGCCTCTATGTCTGGGATCTGTGTTCTGAAAATCAGACTCTTCAGGATGTTATGATTAATGATTGTATGAAAACTGTTGACTGGATGTACTGCCAGTCTACCACATTAATAAATGTATAAAAACACATAGCTGATCTTGCTAGGCATTCATTGTGTTCATTGATGATAGTCATATACTTATTTAATGCTCATTCCACAACTTTTTTGCTAATGGTTGTAATTTACCAAACAAGGTTCATGTGCATGTTTTTTTAGATTATACTCAGAAGTAGATCAGTTTCTTAGCATTGTCTGTTACATCAGTGTTGCTAAAAAAGTAATGCAAGCCTCTACTTCTCCTTACAGAATGAGAAGATTGTGGATTCAGCACAAAGTGAAGGTCATACTTTTCATTTTAATTCTGACATTCCTAATTTGTTTTAACACCATTGGGCTAACTGGAATGTTTGAAAGCCCACAGCTGACAGGTGAAAATGGCATTAATTGCTCAGCAATATATGACATGGATCCTGTGGAACTGGGCAAAACTTTAGCCATCCATAAAAAAAAGAGCTATGTGGGGCCAACTGACCAGGATATTGCCAATGCCACCTCCGATTGTAATTGGTTTGTGAAATCAAAGGGCTATGATGTAATACAAGGCTCTGAGATGGAGCGTGAATTTCCCCTTGCTTACTCTTTGGTTATTCATAAGGATGCGTCTCTTGTGGAGAGATTGTTAAGGGCCATCTATATGCCTCATAATATATATTGCATACATTATGACCTGAAGTCTTCAGATGACTTCATTATGGCCATAAAAGGGCTGGCCCGCTGCATCCCTCATGTCTTCATTGCCTCAAAATTGGAGAGGGTGCAGTATGCAGGCATCTCACGCCTCAAAGCAGATCTTAATTGCCTGTCTGATCTTCTGGAGTCTAAGGTCAAATGGAAATATGTCATCAACCTGTGTGGTCAGGACTTTCCACTGCGAACAAATGCTGAACTGGTGTCAGATCTAAAGTTGCTTAAAGGCAGGAACATGGTGGAGAGCAAACGGCCTGAAGAAAAGAAGAGGCGCTGGAGTTTCCACTATGCCCTGAAAAATGACAAATCTGAATTCTATGAGTCACCTATCAGCACTTCCGAGGCAAAGTCTCAACCACCTCACAACATAGAAATGTTTGTGGGCAGTGCATACTTTGCACTCTCAAGGGAATTTGTGCTCTTTGTTCAGTGGAATTCTCTAGTCAGGGATTTCTTGACTTGGTCTGAGGATACATACTCACCTGATGAACACTTTTGGGCAACTCTGATTCGTGTGCCTGGAGTACCAGGGGAGGTGCCAAGATCTGACCCTGACATTACAGAACTGACATCTAAAACCCACTTGGTGAAATGGTCGTATTTGGAAAAGACTCTTTACCCACCATGCACTGGGGTCCGTGTACGGTCTGTGTGTATTTATGGTGTTGCTGAGCTCAGATGGCTCCTAAACTACGGCCACTGGTTTGCTAATAAAGTGGACCCAAATGTAGATCCTATTCTCATTGAATGTTTAGAGGAGAAGCTTTTAGAAAAACGCTGATGTCAAAATAATAGGAAAATTATTATTATTATTATTATTATTCATTTAATGTGGCCTCTACCATAAAGCACATTGAACAAAGGGTTACAGGATTGTTTTTGAGTTGACAAAACCAATAGAATCAAGCGTGATTGGTACCAGTATGCTTCTCTTTTCCCTTTCAACTCTGACTTTGATCCTGAGTTTAGGATTAGATCACACACATGAACGAATGATGTTTGCAGCAAACAGCCAATCACGGGAAACAAGGATTGGACTGTTGGAAACAAATTCTGAAAATATAAGACTGTGGGGGCCTTGGTAGCTCAGAGAGTAAGACACTGACTACCACCCCTGGAGTCACGAGTTCGAATACAGGGCGTGCTGAGTGACTCCAGCCAGATCTCCTAAGCAACCAAATTGGCCCGGTTACTAGGGAGGGTAGAGTCACATGGGGTAACATCCTTGTGGTTGCTATAATGTGGTTCTTACTCTCTGTAGGGCACGTGGTGAGATGTGCGTGGATGCCGCAGAGAATAGCGTGAAGCCTCCACACGTGCCATGTCTCTGTGGTAACATGCTCAACAAGCCACGTGATAAGATGAGCGGATTGACAACTCAAACGCAGAGGCAACTAAGATTTATCCTCCGCCACCTGGATTAAAGCGAGTCACTACGCCACCATAAGGACTTAGAGCGCATTGAGAATTGGGCATTCCAAATTGGAGAGAAATGGGGAGAGAGAGAAAAAGGGAGCACTCAGAATAGCATTCTGAATAGCCTACTGTTTGCAATAATTGGCAAGCAATAAGATGTACTTGTTCTTTTTTAAAAAGACACAAGATTTGATGTACTGTTTACATTGAACTTCATGTAAAATACTGTAAGTTCATCTCTAGTCCATGAAAGAAGGGGTATGGGAGGCATTCATCTCTTTCTATAGCCATCTTCTGGAGTGATTAAGCTTTTCATATTTTAAAATTGTTTAAAACTATTGGCAGGTATTATATTAATCCATGTTACTAGTAAGATTACCATGTATCAAGATCAAATTTGATTGTGCAACAAGACATAAACATAATTTGTGCAAAAAGTAATAATAACAGATTGTTGTTTTGATTCAAATCATTAAAAAGAAAAATTTGTCAAATAATGCAAATACTTTTGAGACAAAATTTTACTTTCACTATCACCGGTTTTACTCATTCCTCCAATGTTCATATTACCAAAAAATTGCAAATCATGTAACCAAGGGAACTTTAACTGAGTTAAATAAAAAAGTATTTTCAGCTTTACTTTCCATTTGCATTGGAGTTGAATATGAATATTGGACTTGAATATTCTTGTTTGCTTTACTGAAACTGGGCAGCAGACTTCTAGTTCCCTGCATGCTTTGCATGGTACTTGACAGGGAGAGTAAGTTTTTTAATTAAGTGTTATTTTAGGTATCTTTGTGCAAGATGAACATGAAAAGGGTTACTTGTTAGTGTTTACTGTTTTGTTATTTTATGGTGAGATTTAGAAGAATTTCTGTGATGTTGCATTTTTAAGGGTTACCATCATGGTGAATACTGGCGTTTGAGCCTAGGTTGAGGACCAATACAATGTGTATATATTTTCTATTGCTTTATCCAATGAGCAGTTGTTGTTCTAACCGCTGTTAAATAAAATTATTGCACACTGTGTTGTTCCATCAGTACTTATCATGCTAACGTGTTCTTCACCAGCTAGCATATCACTAAAATAGTTTATAATGAGTTATTTTGACTTAGTACATTTTGTTGTTTACTAGATTCAATTCAGTTTTGAAGAATTTCAGTTAAATCACATTGTAATTTTAATTTAAGGGAACTGATTTCTTTAATTCATTGGCCTCTGTTAGTTGTGCATATCTAGAGCTTGTCAAGCGTAATATTAACTAAGATATGACATCATATACACTTTCCACTTCTTGAAATGCCTATATTAATGTATCACACGTCAGAGCTTTTAAGTCAAAGCAATTAAGGTTATTGACTGGCTAAGACTTGCTTCCGAAAAAAAAAGTTAAAATGTTCTTCATGCTTTTTTTCTTACAGTAAGGCATGTAAATGTATTTCCTCAAGCTATTTTAAACTCTTTACATTCTGTAACTTTTTCAGACAAACCAATATTATAATTTGTCTCTACAAAATACTTCTGTACTTTTCACTTTTTAATGTGCATGCTGTGCCCTTGAATAAAGCACTAAACCTCTATCTGCCTCTATAGGGGTACGTACAGATATAAAGCAGGACAAGGTGTAAGACTGTCAGATGGCAGATAAGAGATTCACATTATTCTTCTAGACTCATACATTGCTGACAAAATATTTTGCTTAGATTAGATATCAATAAAGACATTTTTTGAAGCATGAGATGCATTGACGTAGTCAAACTATATGTATCAGTTTTCAAAAAAGCCTCTTTAAAAATATATATTTTAAACTTTTTTTTTTTATTGCAACATAGGAGCAACACAACATTTCACACAGGCAATCATGCTGCTTCCAAATGTTCACAAATCATTCTACAGAATTACTGACAAGTATCACGTTTACCCTCAGGCACAATGATCTGGTCCCATGCAAATCAGGAAGTAAATGGGTTCACATAAATAATGGTGAGCATTGTTTGGAGGTTTTTACTCCACAGACAGTTAGTTTTATGCTTAGGGTTTTGGTTTGGAAGTATGGTTAGTAAAATATGCACTCTTGTTGACTGTATTACATCATTTACAGCTAAAAAATATAACTCACTTTTGGCGCCACCCTGTGGATACGTCACCTCTACAACACTTTCAGCTTCAGCCACTTGGGGCTGTTTTTTGAATTTCGGCAATCACAGACAGATTTCAGCAGATATTATTTTTACTAACTTTAGTAGTCCTACAATGGTAAGTTTATTTCTATTTTTGATAAACCCCAAAACAACTTTTTACCTTTTATTCTGTCTTAGCCAACCATTTGGCACAGTGAAAAAAGTAGCTACACCAACTGCTGAGCAAGGCACTAGCAATGCCAATGTCATAGGTTTGATTCCTAGGAAACACACATTGTGAGACTATACCTTGAATGCATTGTAAGTCACATTGGATAAATCCTCTGCTATTTGAATAATTATAATTTTTTGTCAAATCTCAATTTTGTTACTCAGCGCATACAATTACATTGTGTTACAGATGATGAAATTATGATTTAAAAAAATATTTATAATATATATACACTCACCTAAAGGATTAGGAACACCTGTTCAATTTCTCATTAATGCAATTATCTAATCAACCAATCACATGGCAGTTGCTTCAATGCATTTAGGGGTGTGGTCCTGGTCAAGACAATCTCCTGAACTCCAAACTGAATGTCAGAATGGGAAAGAAAGGTGATTTAAGCAATTTTGAGCGTGGCATGGTTGTTGGTGCCAGACGGGCCGGTCTGAGTATTTCACAATCTGCTCAGTTACTGGGATTTTCACGCACAACCATTTCTAGGGTTTACAAAGAATGGTGTGAAAAGGGAAAAACATCCAGTATGCGGCAGTCCTGTGGGCGAAAATGCCTTGTTGATGCTAGAGGTCAGAGGAGAATGGGCCGACTGATTCAAGCTAATAGAAGAGCAACTTTGCCTGAAATAACCACTCGTTACAACCGAGGTATGCAGCAAAGCATTTGTGAAGCCACAACACGCACAACCTTGAGGTGGATGGGCTACAACAGCAGAAGACCCCACCAGGTACCACTCATCTCCACTACAAATAGGAAAAAGAGGCTCCAATTTGCAAGAGCTCACCAAAATTGGACAGTTGAAGACTGGAAAAATGTTGCCTGGTCTGATGAGTCTCGATTTCTGTTGAGACATTCAGATGGTCGAGTCAGAATTTGGCGTAAACAGAATGAGAACATGGATCCATCATGCCTTGTTACCACTGTGCAGGCTGGTGGTGGTGGTGTAATGGTGTGTGGGATGCTTTCTTGGCACACTTTAGGCCCCTTAGTGCCAATTGGGCATCGTTTAAATGCCACGGCCTACCTGAGCATTGTTTCTGACCATGTCCATCCCTTTATGGCCACCATGTACCCATCCTCTGATGGCTACTTCCAGCAGGATAATGCACCATGTCACAAAGCTCGAATCATTTCAAATTGGTTTCTTGAACATGACAAAGAGTTCACTGTACTAAAATGGCCCCCACAGTCACCAGATCTCAACCCAATAGAGCATCTTTGGGATGTGGTGGAACGGGAGCTTTGTGCCCTGGATGTGCATCCCACAAATCTCCATCAACTGCAAGATGCTATCCTATCAATATGGGCCAACATTTCTAAAGAATGCTTTCAGCACCTTGTTGATTCAATGTCACGTAGAATTAAGGCAGTTCTGAAGGCGAAAGGGGGTCAAACACAGTATTAGTATGGTGTTCCTAATAATCCTTTAGGTGAGTGTACATACGTATATATATATATACAGAAACATCATGAGAACTATCCATGTGCCACAATGTTTTACAGTATATATATATATATATATATATATATATATATATATATATATATACACACAGGTCCTTCTCAAAAAATTAGCATATTGTGATAAAGTTCATTATTTTCCATAATGTAATGATAAAAATTAAACTTTCATATATTTTAGATTCATTGCACACCAACTGAAATATTTCAGGTCTTTTATTGTTTTAATACTGATGATTTTGGCATACAGCTCATGAAAACCCAAAATTCCTATCTCAAAAAATTTGCATATTTCATCCGACCAATAAAAGAAGTGTTTTTAATACAAAAAAGTCAACCTTCAAATAATTATGTTCAGTTATGCACTCAATACTTGGTCGGGAATCCTTTTGCAGAAATGACTGCTTCAATGCGACGTGGCATGGAGGCAATCAGCCTGTGGCACTGCTGAGGTGTTATGGAGGCCCAGGATGCTTCGATAGTGGCCTTAAGCTCATCCAGAGTGTTGGGTCTTGCGTCTCTCAACTTTCTCTTCACAATATCCCACAGATTCTCTATGGGGTTCAGGTCAGGAGAGTTGGCAGGCCAATTGAGCACAGTAATACCATGGTCAGTAAACCATTTACCAGTGGTTTTGGCACTGTGAGCAGGTGCCAGGTCGGTGCTGAAAAATGAAATCTTCATCTCCATAAAGCTTTTCAGCAGATGGAAGCATGAAGTGCTCCAAAATCTCCTGATAGCTAGCTGCATTGACCCTGCCCTTGATAAAACACGGTGGACCAACACCAGCAGCTGACATGGCACCCCAGACCATCACTGACTGTGGGTACTTGACACTGGACTTCAGGCATTTTGGCATTTCCTTCTCCCCAGTCTTCCTCCAGACTCTGGCACCTTGATTTCCGAATGACATGCAAAATTTGCTTTCATCCGAAAAAAGTACTTTGGACCACTGAGCAACAGTCCAGTGCTGCTTCTCTGTAGCCCATTTCCTGCACACGCCTGTGCACGGTGGCTCTGGATGTTTCTACTCCAGACTCAGTCCACTGCTTCCGCAGGTCCCCAAGGTCTGGAATCGGGTCCTTCTCCACAATCTTCCTCAGGGTCCTGTCACCTCTTCTCGTTGTGCAGCGTTTTTTGGCACACTTTTTCCTTCCCACAGACTTCCCACTGAGGTGCCTTGATACAGCACTCTGGGAACAGCCTATTTGTTCAGAAATTTATTTCTGTGTCTTACCCTCTTGCTTGAGGGTGTCAATGATGGCCTTCTGGACAGCAGTCAGGTCGGCAGTCTTACCCATGATTGCGGTTTTGAGTAATGAAACAGGCTGGGAGTTTTTAAAAGCCTCAGGAATCTTTTGCAGGTGTTTAGAGTTAATTAGTTGATTCAGATGATTAGGTTAATAGCTCGTTTAGAGACCCTTTTCATGATATGCTAATTTTTTGAGATAGGAATTTTGGGTTTTCATGAGCTGTATGCCAAAATCATCAGTATTAAAACAATAAAAGACCTGAAATATTTCAGTTGGTGTGCAATGAATCTAAAATATATGAAAGTTTTGCCCCAGGTTTTCTTCCTGGTGTATTGCCTTGGCATGATGGTTTTTCTACAATGTTTATGACATTAAAAATAAAACATATGTAATGTAATATTACATTAAAAATATGTTTAAGACTAAACTTAACTTGTGCCTCATGTCTCACTTTACCCCACCGCTACATTTTAGAAAAAATCTCTCTTAGCAATTCAGGCTAATCTTCAGCTAGCATAATCACATGGTTTTATATGTTGGTAGTTTATCATATGATATAAGTTTTTCTACCTGAATCAATTTGCTTACCACAGCGCCATATACTTTTTTTTTTATTGTTTTTATTTTTATTTAAAGATTTGGAATACCTTAATTTTAAAAATGGATATTGTATTTTATGAAAATTGTTTTGCACGCAAACAGCATCTAGAGCAAAATGTTATCATGGCTTAAAAATAACTTGTTTGTTCCACTATGCTGGAAGCTTATGCAAATATTTTGCGGTTGTTATGCTTCCTGCGTGTGTTGTGCAACTGTCTAATGAAACCCTTTAACTGGCAGACTGACAGAACATAATAGGAAGATTTATGTGTTCTTAGCATGGGAAGTACACAAACATGTAAGTTTACATTCTCTGTTCTTTCAAATGTGGTGCTTGTCAGGAAGATCCCCACAACACAAACGCCCGCAGGCACGCATGCGTATAATGTATATTTGTTCCAACAGGAATAATGTTTGTAGGGGAGAATGGGGTAATGTGAGACATCGGGTAATGTGAGACACCTCCTGTATCTAGGCAACGGAAAACATTTGTGGTCAAGTGACCATTATTTTTTCAAGCCCCTCCCATTTCCCCTTGGCCATTAAGGAGAGGACCTTATGGCGCTGTGGTAAGCATGTTTTTTTTTCACAAAAATATTTTTTTTGCATGTAAAAGTAAATTTTCTTGCTGTCAACTTAATCAACTGTTGTGCCAAAGCAAACTGATTCAGGTAGAAAAACTTATATCATATGATAAACTACCAACATATAAAACCATGTGATTATGCTAGCTGAAGATTAGCCTGAATTGCTAAGAGAGATTTTTTTCTAAAATGTAGCGGTGGGGTAAAGTGAGACATGAGGCACAAGTTAAGTTTAGTCTTAAACATATTTTTAATGTAATATTACATTACATATGTTTTATTTTTAATGTCATAAACATTGTAGAAAAACCATCATGCCAAGGCAATACACCAGGAAGAAAACCTGGGGCAAAACACCCCTCGAGGAGATGGAGAGTGCAGCCGCTGAGGTCAAGGAAGTAAAGAAGTCTATAAGAGCAGCTGCAAGGGATAGAAATATTGACAAGTCAAGCCTCCTAAGATTCATAAAGAAAAAAGAGAAAGGGGAAGTAAAATCAGTAACCTGGGGTGCAGTAGCTGAGGCAAAGAGAATATTCACAGATGAGATGGAGGAGGAGCTTGCCAAACACTTGAAACAACTAGCTGATCAGTTCCATGGCCTTCCTCCAGTTATGTGCCGTCAACTGGCATTTGAATACGCAGAGATAAACAATATCCCTGTCCCTGCCAATTGGACAAAGACATAATGTGCAGGTAGGCTAGGTTGTGCAAGAGATCACATGATTCTGTAGGTTAACTAAGCCCAACTGATCTTGCCACAAAGCTAAATCTAATAGCTAATAATGAATTGTCTACTCTAGGTGAAGATTGGTTTGGCAGCTTCCTAGCACGTCGCCATCTCTCTGTCCGTACTCCAGAGGCAACGTCCCTGGGAAGGGCTGGATATGTGTCTCCTCGTGAAATCCTACCACTTCCCAAATGTCCCCCCAGAACACAAACCAAACGAAAGCGTGTGAAGACAGCCATCCTAACTGATACTCCTGAGAAGCAGGCAATTGAAAAGGTTTATAAAGAAAGACAAAAGAAACTGGCAGGGAAAAAGCAAAATAGCAAAGAAAAGGGAAAACCAAAAAAGAAAGCAACCAAAAAGAAAATCATAGTTAGCAGCTCTGAGGAGAGTGATGTCCCTGTCCCAATTGATAATGTGTCTGAAGAAGAGAGCTCTGAGGATGAGAGAAGTGATCCAGGAAACTCAGATCTGTCCATGGGTGACTTTGTCATAGTTAACTTTGCAACCAAACAAAGGAGTGTCCGTTACATTGGCATGATTGAGAAAGTTGAGGATGACGAAATACTTGCACAATTTCTCAGAAGAATCCAGGGAAACACGAAAGAGTGGGAGAGACCCACGTTTGTTATAAAGGAAAATGATGTGGCACATGTTCCTAAAAGTGATGTGGTGAAGAAGCTGCCTCAACCTAAAAGGCCTGGAGGAACCACACGGAGAGAGCAACTCCTCATCTTTCCCTGTAACCTTCAGGGCTGGAATGTAGAGTAGGCCTAGTTGTAGAGCATGACAGTAGGCTGATGTTCTAATCCAGGTGGGTCTAGTGTTGTGTTCTGCGGCCCAGGCTGTTCTAGCTGGCTCTAAGGGTCCTGTGTTCTGACCCCCAGACACTAGCTGGCTCTAAGGGTCCTGTGTTCTGACCCCCAGACACTGGCTGGCTCTAAGGGTCCTGTGTTCTGACCCCCAGACACTAGCTGGCTCTAAGGGTCCTGTGTTCTGACCCCCAGACACTAGCTGGCTCTAAGGGTCCTGTGTTCTGACCCCCAGACACTAGCTGGCTCTAAGGGTCCTGTGTTCTGACCCCCAGACACTAGCTGGCTCTAAGGGTCCTGTGTTCTGACCCCCAGACACTAGCTGGCTCTAAGGGTCCTGTGTTCTGACCCCCAGACACTAGCTGGCTCTAAGGGTCCTGTGTTCTGACCCCCAGACACTAGCTGGCTCTAAGGGTCCTGTGTTCTGACCCCCAGACACTAGCTGGCTCTAAGGGTCCTGTGTTCTGACCCCCAGACACTAGCTGGCTCTAAGGGTCCTGTGTTCTGACACCCAGACACTAGCTGGCTCTAAGGGTCCTGTGTTCTGACCCCCAGACTGTGTTCTAATCTAACGGGTTCTATCTGTCATTTGAATGTTAATTAAAACATTTTGAATTATATTATGTTGTATTTGATTTTGTTCAGAGTTACTTTCAAGTGTTTAGAAAAACAATGTGCTTAATTGACCAATCCCCATGATTCTGTTACTATTCCGACATTAGTTTTTGAATGTGTGGTTGTCAAGCTAGCTGTCAGGATTTTAACTGTAACAACATGTGTTGTTATGGTAGTTTCAGAGTGGAAAAAGTAAGTGGATCAGTTTACCCCCAGCTGGTTCACTTTACCCCTTGATTTATCTGGTCTGTCTCAGTTTACCCTAAGCTGGGGTAAAGTGAGACACAAGACCACTTTTTAAAAAACAATCATATTTTTCACTGCCCTTCGTCCTGAATACATTCTGATAATGTCCAT
The DNA here is from genome assembly GCF_025860055.1 of Xyrauchen texanus. Lineage (NCBI taxonomy): Eukaryota > Metazoa > Chordata > Actinopteri > Cypriniformes > Catostomidae > Xyrauchen > Xyrauchen texanus. The sequence continues at coordinate 13,161,059 of NC_068306.1, read as the reverse complement.
TGCTAGGAAACATACTGAATTAATGGGAAATGTGTACATTTTACTGATATATCATTTTAGCTCGCTTAGAGGGGAGCAAATGTAAAAAATGTCTCACTTTATCCCACTTTTGTTTTCTTATTTTTCATGCTAATTCGAAACATCTTAGAATGTACAATCACGTGAGTCAGTGAATGTTTCCTTGTACGTGATAGTGTGTTTTGTATAGATAGATGTGTGTGTGGAATTTATTAGCTTACAAACTGGGTAGTAAACGATTACGTTTGCTATATTTATGCTATAAATGTGGTTTATGAGGACATTTCTAGTGTCCCCATAATTCAAAACGATTTTTTGTGAGGGTTAAGTTTAGGGTAAGGGTTAGAATATATAGTTTGTACAGTATAAAAATGATAATGGAGAGTCCTCATAATGATAGCTGCACCGACATGCAGCAACGCCTATGGGGCACGTTGTATGTAACATTTCACTTTCTTTATTTCGAGGTAGCTGTATAGGCTACAACGTGCGTATACAAAACAACACCACATATGTGTAATAGACACGCGTGTGAAATTAATGTGAAAAAAAAAGAAAAATACATAAAACCTGAAGTACATTTACACAACCAAAACGTGTTGGCTTGTTCCCCGCTCTCTCTACACGAGCTAATCATTTGATGGTTTATGTAGAGTTTTCAGTTTTGATGCAAAAACACAATTTTGAGTTAAAATATGTTTGCTTTTGCAAGATATGTGTAACGTTTTGCATGTTGTGTGTGTGTATTTCGGGGTTTTTTGTGTAGAGCTGAGAGAAAATGAGCCATAGTTTCAGAAACTACGTGCAAGCACTTGTGGAAAAACTGTAATTTGAGCGTTCCGGTTTTTTTGGTTAAGGATGTCCAATCCTGCCATCTGGCGGCCAAACACAATATTGCGTAATCAAACGAAATTGACGAAATGTCTTTTGTAACTACATTACATTTTTAGTTAACCCTTGTCTACTACCATTCTCTGAAAATAATTTATTGGTATAAAAACACAACACATAAACAAACCAACAAAATCTCACGGTAGTTTAAAATCTCTTTATCTGTTAAAGAATGCAAAAATGTTTAACAGACCTTAAACTGTAATATAAGACACAGAGCAATTACAGTAAAACAAAATACTAAAATAAAAGCCTTTATTGTAGAAACTGCTGCAAATGAATAAACAGACAGTAGCTTTACTCACAATGGTTATGAGAGTTTAACCAAATACAGAACATAGAAAAATTCACAGAAATGACAAATAACCCCTTTTGGATGGGAAAGTAACATGATGGCTGGAACAAACGTTTCTTTGGACACGGGCTGAGAAGACATCATGACGTCACTTTCTCTTCTGAAAATCCCTAATGAGCGCATCCAACTGTTAAAGTGGTTGAAACAAGTTAGTATTAAGAAGTACCATAGGTAAACACCCTCGCAATATCCTGACATGGTATCAGCTTATGTAGCAACTGTTTTTGGGGGGTAAAACATGACAAAGCATAGTCTGTACCCACCAGTATTGTCTTCAGAATATTTCTCCCCTGGGGTCTCAGGTAGCTGCATTTTCCTGCCTCGCAGAGTTTAATTTCCTCCGAAACCTTTTACAGAAAGCACAATCCTATGAGCCACATCGTAAATAGACAGTCCTATTCTGTATCGTAAACCTTGTTTAGTCTGCAATTGAAACTAGTCAATGGTTTGGCATTGATGATTGGTTTTAGCAATAAACCTCGGTTCACACACCTCTGAGGTATCATAAGTGTCTATCTCTCTCTTTCCTCCAGGGTACCAGCCGTGAGACCAGTGCTGTGAGCTTGCAAACTGGGCACTAAGACACAGCAACATCCCCATCACCAAAAGCAGCCTGCAGATGTGCACCATTACTGGGGAAAGAAGTATAAAGATGTAAAAGACGAACAGAGAGCGAGAGGGGTACAATAGTTACGCTGACACATTTAAACAATGTCGTAATTGTTTCTGAACAATATGTACGTCCAAGAGAAGAGCTTCAGATAACATGATGAGAACGACTGTGGCAAAATGATCCCAATATTGCAAAATTGAGTCAATAAAATCTTCACACAATAACAATGTCACAATTACTTTTTAACTCAGTTTACATATATACGTACATAGCCTACTATATATATATATATATATATATATATATATATATATATATATATATATATATATATATATATATAAAATCATCTTCTAACATACATTTCTCAATTAAGGTGTCTTTGATCTTGTGTTTTAATCATGTGATGATTCGTTTTTCAAATGTAACTTCAATTTAATTAAATTAAATAAAGCTTAATCTACTTTTGTTTACATTAAAAGGGAATTTGTATTAATAGTTTACATATGTGGGTCAAAATTGATTTAGTAAATCTTTACATTAACAATAAGGTTGAATTCTTTAACATTAGTGAACCACATTGGTTAACATGCACTAACAATAAAAATGACTTTTAAAGCATTTATTAATCTTGGTTTATTAAATGTTCATTTAATATAACGTTGCATTAAATGTTGCATTTAAAATTCATATAATATTAATTGTATACACTAAAAAAATTTTTTATTAAAAGATGTATATGTTAACATTAGTAAATGCATAAACTAACAATGAACCATTTTACATGTATAAATGAACATTTCATAACATAAATAAATGCTGTTAAAAAATATTGTTAATTTTTAGTTGTTGGTAACTTATGCATTTACAAATGTGAACAAATGGAACCTTATGGTAATGTCCGCATTTATTTAACTTTTTCATTTTTCATCTGTCGTCAATAAATACTATAAGATATAGACAATGTTAAATATCATGTTGATATTAAGATTTAAACTTAGTAAGAGAGTAACCTGTAAATCTGTAAATCTCTCACACAGACTTGCACACAATCTAAATTACGTTTTCATTGACAAGTATTGTTATAAAGTAAATGCAACTAATTGTATTTGTAAATTTAAGCTATATTTTAAAATAATAATTAAGGTCATTTTAAAATAATAATAGCATAAGTTAAAATACAATAAATTCTAATTCTGAAGTTATTACCAAAATAAAAATTAAACAAGCAAATTAAACGAATTAAATTGAATTAAATCAACTAATTCAATTAACTTAAGTGTTCCTACCTTTTATCTATTAGCTCGTCTTGTCTTCAAGTATTTTCTGCAGTTTCTTCTGTTCAGAACAGTTCAGTGTAATCACAGAGATTCGGCGCTTACCTTCTGAGATATGTCTTCCTCTCATTCTCTGGAGTCTTCCTCCTCCTCTTCCTCACAATTTATGGCCCGCACCAGATCTCCCCTCCCTGCCCAATAACGCACACACACTTTGACCTCACACACTACTCGTGGTCATTGTGTTTCCATTGGGAGGACAGCATGTGTAATATCAGCTCAATTCCAATTATCATCTCCAAACACTATTGACCCCCATGGGACAATGTCCTCTTTCTCTTACCCCACATCAACGCAAATGCACACATCATCAGTGACGCCCCAAAACATGCAACTTTTGTCAATTGCATCACATTTACGCAAAATATATGCTGTACAAAAAATGGTCAAGCATGAACAAAAAAAAAACTATTTACAATTCACAATTGTGACTTTATACTGTACTGTGCTAAAGTTTTAGGCACTTGTGAAAAATGTGCATAGTGAGGATGTCTTCAAAATAATGAAATAAATTATATGACATTAAGTGATGAATAAAAACTAAGTCCAGTAAACTTAAAAAAGCTAAATCAATATTCAATGTGACCACCTTTGCCTTTAAAACAGCCCCAATGCTCCTAGGTTCACCTGGACAGTTTTTATTGGTTGTTGGCAGATAGGATGTTCCAAGCTTCTTGGAGAATTCTCCACAGTTCTTCTATCTCTTTAGGCTGTCTCAGTTGCTTCCGTCTCTTTATGTAATCTCAGACTGGTTCGATGTTCAGAGGGGAGCTCTGTGTGGGCCATGACATCTGTTGCAGGGCTCCCTGTTCTTCTGTTCTAATCTTTTCTATATGCAAAAGGAATGTTTGGGAGTCTAACATTTATATTTCCTATTGACACACTAAAGCTGAAAATATAAATAACCATCTTAAGACAAATGCTTTTGTGAAACATCTGACGTGCCTAAGACGTTTGCACAGTGCTGTATGACGTAATCGCACTTACGAGAACTACAGTAACAATTTTGAGAATAAAGTAAAAACTGTGAGATATTAAGTCAGAATTACCTTTTTTATTTGTAATTCCAAGGCGAGATGAAGGCTCCATAGTATGGAAGACGGATCCCACAACAGAATGAAAAAATAAGAGGTAATTCTGAATAAATATTACACAGTTGTAGCTTTACTTCTCACAATTGCAACTGCATAACTCGCAATTATGGGAATTAAAGTCGATGTTGCGAGATTTGTTGTGATTTTGAGTTTATATTTTGCAATTACGAGAAATATAGATGCAATTGTGTGTTTATATTTAAAAATTATAAGGAAAAAGTTGAAATTCCTAAATATATAGTTGTAAATGCAAGTATATATCTTGAAATTTAGAGAAATATAGTCACAATTGTGAGTTTATATTCCAAAATTATGAGAAATATATATTCAGGCCATTCACTTGCATTATATGGACCTACAGAGCTGAAATATTCTTCTAAAAATCTTAGTATGTGTTCTGCAGATGAATGTCAGTCATACAGATCTGGGATGGCATGAGGGTGACTAAATGATGAGGGAATTTCCATTTTTTAGTGAACTATCGCTTTAAGATAGAAAGTCAGAATTACCTTTTTTATTGTTTTATTCCGAGACAAGATCAAGGCACTATTGGATGGGAATTATGTAGCGACAAAAAATGTTTAACAACCCCAAGCTTTTCTACTCATTAAGTAAAATAAAATAAAAATAATAAAAATGTAAATTTTGTAAAAAAAAAAAAAAAAAATATATATATTATTAGGCACAATATTTGTCTACAAAACTACTCACCATTATTTAAGCATTAGCCTTTAGAGCAACAGATTTTGTGATCATGAGAAACATAAATTGTTTTGTCATTGGACATCTGATCATTGTAGATATTTCAAATAAATATAGATGTAAATGAATAAATGTATTGTTCTGTGAGCACGCTGTCATTAATGTTTTATATGGCAACTCAATATTGACCTCAATATCATATGATGATAGATGAGCATGTTTTAATTAAAAGCTAATGTCTTGCTCATTTCCTCTTTGTTGTAAAAAGTGGCCATTGTGACCTCACATCTCTGTTCTGCAGCCCTTGACCCCCCAAGATGCACATTGTTCCCAGAGACCCCCAAGCAGCAAGAAACTATGCAAACACTCCAATCTGACATCGGTCTTCATTACAGAGAAAATCCCCTCATGGGGTATTTGGAGTAGGGAGAGTGACGGATGTCCACTGACTCATTGCATTGTTTCAAGTTCTGATTGAGTTCCTGTCAAACAGCGTTTAAACACACACAGGGGTTCTGTTGAGATAATCCATCCACACTCCAGGTTTGACACCAGGTCTACAGGGCCAGGAAGGATGGGAAACAAGGTGACACAAGGTGACACAGCTCACTCGTTGAATTTCCCTCCTTGAAGGGATCAATAATGTCTGTGCATCCATCCATTATCAGGGATGCACCTCTGGATTTGATAACATATGGTGTGAGATTCAAGATTTTGCCATAGCAAAAGGTTTTGAAAAGATGGAAAAATACAAATTTAAAGATAAAGATTCTGTATATAAACCCTAAAATATTTTTTTTAATTAAACTTATTTTTATAAATTGAATTGTTATCCATAATTTTACATTTCAGGATACATTGGTTCTAATATGTATGGTTGAATTTCACAAAAACATGTCAAGATCAAATTTCAACCCAGAATAAAAATAATAATAATAATTAAAAAAATAAAATAATAGTTTTTTTGGAATTGTGACATTATTTGCATGACAATTAAGCACATTTTACCACCAAATTCTCATTACTCTAACAGTGTTTCTTTGTACTATATTAATGTACAAAATAACTGTAATAGGTTTTTATTTAAATTGTCATAAATTGACCATGATGTATATAAATACATCCTCATGCTATCCCAGATATGTATGACTTTATTTAAACTGCAGAACTCAAACACATTTTTTTAAAAGAATATATCAGGTATGTTGGTCCATACAATGCAAGTGAATGATGTCCAGAAATGCAAAGCTCCAAAAAGGTCATAAAGGTGGCATACAAGTAATCCAAACAACTCCAGGGGTTTAATCCATGTTTTCTGAAGCGATATGATAGGTGTAGGTGAGAAATAGATAAAGGTCCTTTTTGAACTATAAATCTCCACTTTCACATTCTTATTTTGTTTTTGGCGACTCTTGGCATTCTTCATGCATATAGCCACCTCCTGAGAAGGGAGGTGAATTTAAAGTAAAAAAGGACTTAAAATGTTGATCTGTTTCTCACCCACACCTATCATATTGTTTCAGAAGACTTGGATTAAACCACTTTTATTAAAATCTTTGTTTGTATCCAGCAGTAGAAAGTCATACATATTTGGGATGGCATGAGGTGATGATTTTCATTTTTGAGTGAACTATCCTTTTAAAGAATCTAAATAATAATAATAACAATAATTATTTTGGTGAACTATCCCTTTAAGACTTGACTGTATATTACAATTAATATCTTCAAATCCTTAATTTCTTGTGCCTGTGTGTGTGAACAAATATGAAGGATTACATGAACTGAAGACAGCTAAAATAAAGATAACATCTCAAGCACTTTTATTAGGTTTGAACAGTTTTTGCTTAGAAAGGCCATTTGGCATTTTATAATTATATATCATTTGCATCATATTTATAATTATATATACATATATATTCCAATTTAATAAAACACTAGAAAACAAAGATGCAAATTTAGATAATAATACAGAATTAAAAACAGAACAAAAACATTTAATACATTTCAAAATGGTCCCAGTACAGTTTAATATTAAAGTATCTTAAAAAAAAAGAAAGAAAAGGCAACAGATAGGAATGAAATATAAATAACCTTACATTATGTACAGAAGGGTGCATGAAAAGGAAAGAAAAAAAAAATGGAAAGGGGCCTCAAAAGAGAGGAAAGTTTTAAGGACTTATGGAACATAAATAAGCAGGCACTCCAAAGGTGAATAACATTTAGAAATAATCCAATCAAAGAGAGAGAATACTAAAAACTAGGTGTTTGGAGAGCAGGGGATAGAAGAAATATTCCCATGAAAAAACAAATCTTTTCTTTTTCCTCATTCTTATTAGAACAGGTCATATCTTAAGCCATCTTTCAATGAGCAGAGCATGACATTCAAGAGGGACATGGCTTCCCTTCTTAATCAGAGAAGTGTTACTTCTCACTCTCTGTAGATTAAAGGAATAGTGCTCCCAACAATTCAATTCGGTCATCATTTATTCACCCTCATACTCATCCAAAACATATTTTGATGCAAAGCGACTGTTTCGAAGAATGCAGACACTGCTCTTTTATGTAAAATAAAAGTGTATGGTGACTACGGCTGTCAAGCTCCAAAAATGACCAAAAAAAGACCACCATAAAAGTAGTCCTTAACACTCATGTTCTGTATTTCAAGTCTTCTGAAGCCATACAACAGCTTTGTGAGGAACTGACAGAAATTTGTCATTACTCACTTAAAAATGTGCCGCTGCTGTAGCGATCAAATTTCATCCATGAAAGCATATTTAAATTTGAGGCACCAAGATGTTTTGTGAGGTTAAACAATTACTTTTATGTTGCATTTTTGGCTTTCTTGCAGCTTGACAGCCCCTGTTCACCATCCACTTCCAAACTTAAACTTAAATTCTGTTCCACAAATGAAAGTCAAATGGGTTTGACATGACTTTGATAGAATTTTTTATTTTGGGGTGAAATTACCCTTCAGTTTGGAGGACTGATCTGAAGACCTCCTCCAGTAGACATAATTGTGGGTTCAAGAGATTACATGGAATGTAATCAAAGAAATAATAGTAGAAATTGGTGAAAAATATAAAAATTGCTTGATGACCTCACACTAACATAATGGAGCCAAAACATGGTTAAGAAGCAATGAACCACTTATCATTTGGGTTCCATTAAATTAACCATATGCCATATGGGACCCAGCTGTGAATCGGCCACAATGTTTCCCCAATATATATTATGAGTGAGACGGGTTGGGATTGAGAGAACATTGGCTACAAAAGAACGGTTGGGAACATGCTTCATGCTACACAAACATATCGAGGCATTTTCCCAGCTGCACTTCTGAAGAAGGATCCAGCCTTAGAGAGGCTGGTATTGGCAAAGTGACTCATGAAGACGGGGTTAGAGTGGTGTTAAGTACATCACAATGGTAAAACACAAAACCTATAAAGCAAAAACTGGCACACGCAACTTTTAAGCAAATTCATCAGCATTTCATGGAATATATTTTAAGATGAACTCATAACAGCCTGTAATATGGACCAACATTGCACCTTTGCTGTAACATGCCCTTTTCCTTTTAATCCATTAAATCATGGATTTGATTAAATTTAAGAAATACTTTAAATAAAATAAAAATAGTTGCTACTTTAAAAAATTTACAAGATCCATTAAGTTCCCTGTTAATCTGGAATGACTGATAGGTGACCATTTGATTTATATTGACACCTATTAGGTATACATACATTTATGATCTATAACATACATTTCATAAAACACACATTTCCTCAAACAAGGCAGTGTGGATCAAGGGCTTAACCTTTACAAATCATTTGATAGCCTATGCCAGGTGGTAATTGACAATTAATAAACATTAGTTAGCCACATTGCAATCAGTTACATCCAATCAATCACACTGGCTGGAAAATAATTCAAGCATTTTTACCAATAACTATCAATCAGCATACACCTTTTAGCTTAAATCAACAGACATCTGGGCTAGTAAAATACGGAATTTCCTTGGTTACAATCGCAAATACAAAAAGTGTCATTTAGTGTGATCTAGAAAAGAAAGAAGACAGAAAAAATGAATCGTTAAATAACACTTCAAAGTGAAGCAAACCCTTAAGAGCAGAAACGGATCACATCTTCGAGAGTACAAAGGGGAAAGTGCGCAAAATGCACAAAAACGTACACAAGAGTATGCGAGGACAAACTATATTTCCTCTAAGATCATGTATCCTCAAAACCTAAACACTCAAGACTTTTTCTCTTTAAAAGGGGTAGTGACATAGACACTGACATAAGATAAATTGGGTCTGACACAAGAGCACCAGCGTAATGGAATGGATACCACAAATACACACTTCACAATACACAAGTCTCAGTCAGAACATCTTCAAAAGGACTTTAATGGTGTTTTCTAAAGGATGCTGACTAGAAAAAAAAAAAACAACCCTGTGAAAATACACCATATCGGTCACGGGATCTCGCTGAGGGTGAGACGATAGCATTGAGAGGGGACATAATCCAATCCACCAATCGAAATGTCCGTGAACTAAAACATCAGCATGTGTCACTATTTATGCATTTCTGTGAACGTGAGTGCTTGTGTATGCATTTTCCGTCACTGATGTGTAGCATCACAATTGGTTGATTCTGCTCACTGCTGAAAAAAAGAAAACCAAAAAAAAAAAGAAAAGTAAGCTGGCTTGCTGGTTTTTTCTGGTTTCCCAGCCTGACCAAACTGGTCTAGTGGCTAAAACCCCTCTAAAACCAGTTTGAACATGCTGTGAGACCAGCTAATACCATCATACTATCTTAGGCTGGTTTAAGCTTTCAGCAATGCTGCGTCACTAGCTACAGGCAACAGCAAAGTAGAATTGAGCTGCCATTTAAATAAGTTTCAGTCACTCAACTGCACATAAAGATGGAAATAATTTCTTGTAAAAAAAACAGTGAAAAAGCACCCTCATCTTACCACAGGCAACCTCTCTTTTTGTGTCTCTTTAGCGGCATCACCAAATATTTACGTATGTATTCATAGTAAACTATATTAAAAAACGGTCACTCTAAAACTGCAACAGAACTGCTTCTAAAAACAAAACAAAAAGCAAAAAAATTACAAGAGCATATTTACACTGAGAGAAACGGGTAAGGGCCATATTAACAAGAGAAATATTACAAAATATTCAACAAGGCATCTCTAATGGTATTTTCTTTGTTTTGTTTTCACCATCTTCGGCACCAATGATTGTTTTAGATCTTCTCGTCCTTGTCGGTCAAGGGATTTCCATTCCCTGTTGCTTTGCACTGGCAGTCTGTTTCTTTCCCCAGTCGAGTACTTTTGTGGTGTTTGTGTGTGAGTAGTTGTGAGTACATGTCCTTTGTGTGAGACAGGGAGAGTCCGTCCAATTCTCTTCCGGGTGAGCGTGGCTTTATTTAAAGTTGGCATAGTCAGAAAAGGCATCGATATATTCCTGGACCACTTTGTAGCAGAACTCGTACTGCTCCTGTGAAAAAAAAAAAGAAGAGAAAAATACGTTTTATTGCATATTTTATTAAGAATTGCATAAATCACTATTACATCAATAATATAGAAGATAAGGTTTCTGCATTTTCTGTGGAAAGTGTGAATGGTGCTTGCTGTGCAAAACTCACCACCACAACGCTAGGGTGTTTTGCTGGGTGTTACTAAGCAGCTGCTATGGCGTTTTTGTTGCTATACAGTTGCTAGGGTGTAATAAGTAGTTTGAAGTGTGTTGCTAGAGCATTCTGATATGCTTAAGGTGTGTTTATATGCGGTTTATATGCGGAGTGCTCAAAGGTTTTAATTGTGTTGCTACGTGGTTTCTAGGCAATTCTGAGAGGTTTTAATTGTGTTACTTTGCGGTTTCTAGGGCGTTCTATGAGGTTTTAGTGTGTTGCTATGCAGTCGCTGGGGTGTTCGGATTTGTTTTAAGTGTGTTGCTATTCAGTTGCTGGTTGTTCTGGCTGGTGTGTGTGCTCCTAGAGCATTCTGATATGTTTAAGGTGTGTTGCTGTGCAGTCGCTGGGGTGATCTGACAGGTTTTAAGTGTGTTGCTATGCAGTCGCTGGTTGTTCTGGCAGGTTTTAAGTGTGTTGCTATGCGGCTCCTAGAGCATTCTGATATGTTTAAGCTGTGTTGCTGTGCAGTCGCTGGGGTGATCTGACAGGTTTTAAGTGTGTTGCTAGATATGTCTCAAGTCCCTGCTTCAATGTAAATCTAGGGGATTTTTTTTTTTACCCGTTTTATCTTTTGCAAGGTGAAAATCATAAGTCTGACAACTTAGAAAAGTAATAAACAACTCTCCTTAATAAGCTACACATTTTGTGTTATCATTCATATCAATAGCAAAAACAGCGGTGTAATGAGATACATGCATACGTTTTATACTTTAGGTTATAATGCAGCAAACAAACTTCCAAATCACTTTAGTGGAGAAATTACTCTCAGTATTTTGCTGTCCAGTTTAATTCAACTGGTCAACACAGTGGCGTAATCAACGTGTATTTGCTCACCAGTGTCTGCACCATGTGCGGCCTCTGTAGTCTTAGACTCTTCACTGTCTGAAAAACATCCAGAATGCCCTCTGCCTTCACCCGCTCCAGAACCGTGCTCAGAGCACAGAAAGTCCCTGTACGCCCGGCGCCGGCGCTGTTAACACACACATACGGATCAATTACCCAACACTTTGTGCACATTAATGAGTTGCCTGCATTCCTTTCCCAGGGCAAAGCCTCTTAATTGGTTGACCCTGAAGACCTAGTGGATGCAGCAACTCTGTCACTTTTTCATCATTAGCTAGTGTTGAAGGCAACTTAGAGATGCAATGTTGAGCAGGAATTGGAGTCACAGCAAGCACGCCTGAATGTTGGCTTCCAGAACTTGCCATAACTGTAATTTTTGGATGCTTAAAGCTGGCTTTCCAGTCCTCAGGTCTTCAATTTATTTTGACATGCAGTTTCATAGAGAGATGGAGATTGGAAATCTAGGATATGATGCTGCAAGTGACACAACTTGTGCTGTTTGTCACAAATATGCAAGAACAAATTGCTAAATTAAATTTATTGTCATAAATGTAAAATTGTTTTAAAGCCAGTTTCTATAGCCACTGTCTGAGATGCACTGCTGTAAAAAACAAGAACAGACTTGGTGACAATTTCTTGGATTACGCTTATTCTTGAGTGTATTCACAATTCCCTCTAGACCTAGACTTATTCTATATAATAAAACCAGCTTATAGCACAGTCTGAAAGTTAACATGAAAAGATTTTTTTTGCTGCTTCACTAATGTGCCGCTTGTACTGTACATTATGTCATATTAAGCTTGTCTACATTCTAACTACACAAGAATGCTAAAACAGTAGGCAGGATGTCTCTGGTGGGGTTTTAGATTTCAGGCCCCTAAATGGATGCAACAGGAGGTGTTGCTTACCTGCAGTGCACAGTGATTGGGTGGTTTCCAGATTGCTGCTGCTGTTTCTGAACTGCAGCAATGATGTTGATCATGCCCTTGCCATCTGTGGGGATGCCCACCTCTGGCCAGCCGTGGAAATGAAACTGCCTCACAGCACGAGACTTATTTTCCTGCAGGGAGAAAAGACAGAGAAGGCAAAAAAATAGAGATATTTTGTAGCAGCAACAATTTTTAAACACAGTGCTAAGGAAATCTTATGTGAAAACTAAAAACACATTATTAAAGTTTACATGGACACTGAGGTTTAAAAAGACATTCAAATACATTCAATAAACATAAATGTATGTAGTTTTAGAAGAAGCTCTGGACTGGACTCACTCTGTTATTGGTGACAAGAAGGTCCCTAACAGTGTAGCTATCACATTCCTCCTCTCTCTTCAATTCAATGGAAGTGTCCCCACAAGCCATCACACCATCACTAGGCCAATACTGAGCACACTTCTCCTAAAGAAGGGGCGAATAACGGAAAATATTCTAGATGCTCTAAACAGCTGCAAACAGAAAGACAGGAAGCAAGTGAACATATCAGAGCCAGTCCACTTTCTACCTGTCCTCTCTCCTCCAGCTCAGTCAACATAACAATAGAGCAGCTCCTCCACTCCCAAATCATCCTCCAGAAGTCCTCGGTGGTGTGCTGCAGGGGCCCCTGACAAGCCATGTACGAGTCCTTTTGCCTGTAGCCCTACACACACACACACACATACATTAGGGCTATTTACAGAGGACACTTTCTTGTGTTCCAAAATGGGTGTTTGGTCATTACAGCACATCTTGCTAATGTTTCAGCATTTTGGGTGTTTTTAAGATGCCCAGTTAAGTTAAAAAATGTTTTGACACACTGCGCAGAAGATCAATGTCAGCTTTAAACAATAGACCAATCAGACAAATCTGAGGGCAGGATAAGCATTTGCCAATGGAAAAGGTACAGAGTGTGCACAACTGTTAGCAACGGTCTATATGAGAGTTAATACGCCTACAAACAAGCCTTCTATTTGACTGAATTGTGCCTTGCTGTTTTTAATGCAAGACAACAAACACAGTCCCTTATTATCTGTTTCTAAGGATGCAAATCACCTATGCCAAAATAGGCTTTAGTTTATCAGTATGGTTATCTTTCCATATTGAGTCTGGTTACCATTACAGCAGTTGTGCTGTTTTTCTATTCAATATGCAATTCAGCCACCCAAAAAGGAGGAGGAAATTTGGCCAGTGCAAAGATAACCAACTCTCAATGAAGACCTGCTAATAAAATGATCAATCTTATGGTGGAGACACATGTTCACTTCACTGTGTGTGGCTCCTAATGTTAACATGGGTGTTAAATGCATTTCTAAAACGCTAAAAAAAAACAATGCTGGAGCATGCTGTGTGGTCTCAACAGAGCGTGGAATATTGCTGCATTATCTCCAGGGTTCACTGAGCAGTGATGAGGTAGTCTGGAGCAAAACGTTGGCAGAGATCAGAGGGGTTTTACTCACATCTATAAATGAGGCGTTGATGTAGTCGGTGTTCTCTTCCCCTCGTTTTACAGGGATGATCACTCTGTTAAACTCATCTGGGAGAAACAGAGATGAAATTTGGTTCAGAAGGATTAAATTATAAGCATAGCAAGGCAGCTCAGTTTGGTTGCAGTATTTCTTTCAGTAGAGATTTTGTATGTTAACCCCCCAAAAAAAACACACAAAGTGAATGCACAACTCACATGGAATGATTTGCAAAACACGATTCTTTTTCATGTTGGCAGGGAGATTCCCTGTTCTCATCTTGTCATTTTGGATTTTTATGGAGGTTAGTTTCTGTAGGAGAGAGAGAGAAAAAATACTGAATAAAAAAATAATAATAAATAACTCTTTTTGAGCTAATATTGTATTTCTATTAACTACATTACCAAGTGACAAGTGAATTTGTGCCAAAACAAAAAATACCAATATAGTTTGATTGGATGCACAACCACACCACAAATAAACTGTATATAGCCTACATACAAATGAATGGTTAAGTCAGAAGTTCACACACACCTTAGCCAAATAAATTTAAATTCAGTTTTTAAAAATTCCTGACAATTAACTGTAGAAAACATTCCCTGTCTAAGGTCAGTTAGGATCACTACTTTATTTTAAGAATGTGAAATGTCACATTCCTAGTGGGTCAGATGTTACATACATTTTGTTATTATTTGGTAGTATTGCCTTTAAATTGTTTAACTTCGGACAAATGTTTTAGGTAGCCTTTCACTAGCTTCTCACACTAATTTGCTTGAATTTTGGTCCATTCCTACAGACAGAACTGGCGTAATGGAGTCAGGTTTGTAGGCCTCCCCTCCTTGCTCGCACACGCTTTTTCAGTTCAGCCCACAACGTTTCGATCAGATTGAGGTCAGGCCTTTGTGATGACCACTCAATATCTTGACATTGTTGTCCTTAAGCCATTTTGCCACAACTTTGGAGGTATGCTTGTTGTCACTGTCCAATCAGCAAAGATTAGAATCCATTTTACGGTCTGCAATATCAGACGATCAGACAGGGTTTATAAAAAAACAATCAATTTTTCAACATTTGTCAATTCTTTAAATGTCCTTTATGATCCCACTCAACACGATACTCTAGAGATAGTAATATTCTTGGATGCTGATAAAGCCTTTGATTGCGTGGAGTGGGATTACCTATTTTATGCACTAGAACGATTTGGCTTTGGTTCAAGATTTTTTTCAGCAGATTAAAACAATATGTTTCTCTCCTTCAGCAGCAGTCCTTAAAAATAATAATATATCTTCTTATTTCTTACTACAAAGAGGTACTAGACAGGGCTGTCCCTTATCTCCCTTGCTATTTGCCCAGGAAATTGAGCCTCTGGCAATTGCATTATGAGATGAGGCCAGCATCAAAGGTATATATAGTACATAGAAGTGATAGAGCATAGGGTATCTTTATATGCTTATGACATGATTATATACAAATCTGATCCTCCTACTAGCCTCCCTATATTTCTTGAACTATTAGGAGGTGTATGGCCAAATTTCTGGATTTAAAATCAATTTACAAAAGAGTGAGATCCTGCCTGTAAATGTTATGTATCAAACAAGTTTTTTTGCCGCATTCGCCTTTTAAGTAAACACAAAAATATTTAGGTATATGGGTTACGCACACGTTCAAAGATCTTTACACTGCCAATATTTCCCAATTTCTTGTGGATTTGAAGAAAGATTTTGAATGCTGGAACTTGCTCCCATTGTCACTGGGGAGGCAGAATTATTAAAATTAATGTTTTGCCCATGTTTATTTACTTGTTTCAGTGTCTCCTTATCTTTTTAACCAAAACCTTTTTCCTAAATCTTGACAAACTGACATCTAGTTTTATCTGGTATAATAAAACCTCACGAATGCAGAAAAGCATCTTACAGAGACATCCATCTCACGGTGGTCTTTCCATCCCCAATTTTCAGTATTATTATTATTGGGCTTCTAATATAAGAGCCATGCTGTATTGGATGGTCTGTCAAGGGAAGAGTTTAGCCCTTCAAAATTTAGCTTTTGACAAAGCTAATCCAATAGTAATTCAGTCTCTTAAAATTTGGGTGCAATTAAGAGGAGTATTTATTAATAGATCTGTCGCAATTTCCTTTCTTCATGTTCAAAAAGTTTCCCATTGCCACCACCTAAATCCTCTATACTGTCCTGGAACTTAACCCAAATACTAAGAAGATTATTGGTAAAGTGTATAGTATACCTTACTTAACTCAGTATTTTTAAAGCTTTTGAATCTATAAAAAAAAAACAAAACAATGGGAAGACAAACTCAAAAATATCAGAAGAAATCTGGCAAGTTGGTTTAGATAAGATACACTCCTCTATCTGCATGAGTCAAATTGCCATTCAATGCAAAGTTGTCCATCAATTGAACTGGTCAAAAGTAAAACTAGCTCATTTCATTCCACATATTGATCCGATGTGTGACAGCTGCAAATTAGAGCCAGCCAGTCTTGCACACATGTTTTGGTCATACCCTAAACTTGCAAGCTTTTGGGAATCAATTTGTCTCTTTTTTTTCTGAAGCCATCTCCAATTACTGCAATTGAGTGTTGGAGCGAGACCTTAGAATAGATAACAGTGTCAAGATGATAACGGCATTTGCTACCCTTCTAGTCAGATGCCTCAGTGTTCAAATGGAAAGACAGACTTCCGCCTGCCTTTACTAATTGGATTAGTGATCTTTTGCACCATTTGACATTGGAAAAAAATCTGCTATTCAGTAAAAGGTAATAGTCAAAAATGTTATAATATCTGGCAGCCTGTCTTGCCACATGTGGAAAAAAATGGATCCTACAGTTGTCTTGTCCTCCTGAACCTTCATCACTACATGCCGATGTGTCCTTGGGCAAGACACTGAACCCCAATTTGCTCCCAATGGTAGGCTAGCGCCTTGCATGGCAGCTCTGCCGCCATTGGTGTGTGGGTGTGAGTGTGAATGTGTGTATGAATGGGTGATTGGGAAAGTGTAAAGCGCTTTGGTAACCTCTAAGGTTAAAAAAAGCACTGTATAAGTGCAGACCATTTACCATGTCAAGACTTTGAAATGGACAATTAATTACATTTAGTGTACTAGGAGTAACAAAGCACACATTCAAAATAAGCCTGTGGGCATTTTAAAGCTGTCGTGTGTCAGTCATACTGCGCACTGGTACCAGTTAGAGCTGGTTCTTGGTATTACTGCAGAAACACTGGTATCGTTGCATCTTTTTTATTTAGCATCGACTTGGTACCGAAGTACCAGTACTTGACAACACAAGTTCAGAGACAGTTCAAAATAATTGGATTAAAAAAAAGTCTTGTTAAATCTGAAATTAAAAAGATAGATAGATAAAGAGTATGTCAAATTTCATGGCAAGATGTCACAATGGATCTGAGGCTGCATCTAGTCAACCTTTGGCGCATTGACATTAAACTTTTTGTGTCATTGTTGCCACACCTTGACTGAATCATAGATTTTTTTTTTAAGAAAATGCTATTAATGTTTTTTTTTTTTAAATTGTGAAACAAACATGAACTGAAAGATTACATTTCCACAAACTTGATAAATGTGTTAAACTAGATTTTTAAAAGATTTCTCATTTTAATCACCTCAGAAAACCTAATTTTTCCAATGGGGGAAAAAAAAAAGAGAATTATTTTTTTGTGGCTAAATACAAAACTCCATTTTAACATCTGCTGAACACACAATTTTAAGCTCAAATGCATTTTCAAAGACCATCTGGAACTGTGCTACACCTCACCCAAACTGATTGTCTGACCAGATAAAGGAGGGGGGAAAGAAGCAAACAAGAAGATGCTGATAAAAGACTGAAGCCATTGAAGACAGTATCTGGCACTATACTGGAACAACAAGACTTGTCAGTCCTGAAGTTCATGCCTGATGAAGTTCTGAGACTTTGAGAGGTGAAACATAAGCAGGAGAACAGGTAATGCGAGCATTTTAGCTGGATCAGTTGGATGACATTAGACTACCTTAAACTCCGCCTCCATGCCGCCACAGCCAGCCCCAGGTAAAGGAGCATACAGTTTAGCCAGGTGAGACTCCAAAGATGTCACTTCCAACTCCGTGTCTCCATACAGGTAGTGCTCTAGCATGGCTTGGAATATGAACACATACTGCATCTGTAAAGAAAAGAGTCATGGTGTTAGATTAGTGTCACAAATTAAGAAGCCTCATTTCTTAAGTATTGTTTAACAATTACTTTAAAGGCCCCATGAAATCAAAACTGAACATATATATTAGCTTTGAGACTATCTATATGCTAGTATATTTTAAAAAGTTGACAACTTTTAGCTGATCCATGCCTTTATAATTTTCATGAATCATGTCTTTTCCTTCTAGGACAATGGACCAAAAATATCGATAAATCATCTAGCACTTATGTTCGTATCCACATTTTTGTTCAAACATGTAGAATATTTAGAATCAGATTGTCCTTGATAATAATACTACCTACTTTACTCAAAACAAAAACTTTCACTTTCAGTGGTTTTACTCAATCCTCCCATGTTAATATAAATTAAAGAATTAATGTTAACAAAAGGAACTTAAATAAACAGTTCATTCAACTAAAAACAGTGTCTCGTCAACTTTACTTCATCCATTTGCATTGGGTTAGGGTTAGGGTTAGGGTTAGGGGCTAACCCTACAACATGAATATTATTTGTTTCATTAACTGAAATTGGACAGAGGATTTCCAATTCCCCTCCCAGCATGCTTTGCATGGGACTCAACAGGGAGAGCAAATGCTAAAATGATATGTTATGCTATGTGTCTGTGTAAAACGAATAAAAAGGGGGAAACTTGTTAGTGTTTACTATTTTGTTAGGTTGAGATTTAAAATAATTGCTGTCAATATGTTCAACCTTATAATTTAAAAATGGCCAATAAGTCAACAGGAAGGAAAATGATGCTTATCAACTTATTTCATGGGGTCTTTAAGCTCAGAGGTGGTTTGTCTAAACTCACATCAGTTTGGACCATCTGGCAGCGCTGAGCTCTGATCCGTGTGACAAACCCAAAGACATCGACTTTCCTCTCTGCCCCCATCATGTCCAGCATAGCGTCTATCACAATGAAGGTCCCCGTTCTGCCCACACCAGCACTGAGCCATACAGAAAAAAATGTGTTACTGCATATCAGAGATCATACACATGCTACACAGATGGTAACTGGCATCATACAAAAACACGCAAACAAGATAACAAAGCTCTTTACCTGCAGTGGACCACAATGGGTCCTGCAAATTGTGGGTTGCAGGTCTTGACCTTCTTGAGGAACTTCAGCATGCCGATGGGAGTGAAAGGAACTCCGAAATCTGGCCAGCTGGTGAAGTGAAACTGTGTGACCAGCCTTTGAGGCTTCTTACCAGAAACATCACCTACCTATTTACACAAATACACACAACAGGTCATTATTCTGGCCCCACTGTAATCCACACAAGCCATTATTAGGCTACTGCTATAATGAGGATTAGTGGTTGATTAAACTGGGGTTTTCTTTGGCTAATATCTGATAACCGATAAATCTGCGGATATCTAGACTGCTGATGGGCAGTGTTATGTGTAATGGTTTAAAGACAGCATTTGTGCCATACAAATTACATCCGCAAAACATTCGCATTATATATTGTTAGGGCTATCAGTGGATTTCAAAACTCACAAGGAGGAGCCAATTCTTCTGTTTAAGGAATGTTGCAGGTTTGAAACAAGTTAAGCTGTCACTTGCAAAAGAAAATAATTTTGAAAGGTCTCTAATTTCAACAGTAAATTATGTTTACATTAAGTACAACAAAAGTCTATGGGGCAAGGCATTCAGGAAGATTTAAAAGCCAATTTTATTAAAATTTTGAGTAGTAAAGTTCAAAATCATACTTTTAGTGGTGGGAAAAACATTCTATGCTGAGTTACTTTGAGATATCCTTTACCAATGAAGCTAAATACTGTAGGTGGACTTTAAAATCTAAACTGTCCCTTTCTGGTATCCTTGTTACAACCTTTACAGGATCATGACGCGAGTTCAAATATTAGAGATTACTTTACACAAACATAGAAAGCAATTTTATCACACCAGTGTCATCGTGACATGATATTTACATTGAGTGGCTATACCAGCAAAACAATATATTTTGGTGTTTCTCCTTATTTCTTACCCCTCAAACTTCCATTAGTAGTGCTGAACTTTAAACATTATGTTTGTTTTTACAATCTGAGGAACAAGCCAAAACGATTGTCTATGGTAACCGACAGCATGCTCCAGATGCTATCAATGTTGCTTAACTTGAATCGAACCTAGAACATCCTTTTTTGGCCAGTTGGATACTATAACTACCTAATATCAATAATCTAAAAATGCCAAATATCAATTGATAAATCAGACTGACAGCTATTGGAACGTTCTTCAGAAATGGTTACCTGCTGAATGCAGAACTTGCGGATGGTGTAGTCCACCAGGACCATCATGTCTTCCACTGACACCCGGATATTTCCGTAAGTCCAGCAGCCCTGGTCTGGCCAATACTGAGCACATTTACACTGCGGATATCAAACACAGTCTATCATACTCATCATCGATGACCATACATTTTTATTAAAGACCATCTTCCTCAAAAATGCACTCTAAATTGATTACGTGAGAGCGCCATAATAGCTGGTGCAGTAAAATGATAGATCAGTTTACTCCTCCTTAGTAACACTAGACTACATCTATAGATCGCTCATGGAATTTACCTCTTTCCGCTCCTTCAGGTTGGTTACCATGACAATGGTGGCAGTGTTCTGTTCCCAGATCATCCTCCAGAAGTCATTGACTGTCTCCTCCTTTGGCCCTGCATTGCAAAATCTCAGGTTTAGTTTACCCATTAGTTTGGGTTTAGTTTTGGCATATTAATAAATAAAATAAAAAAATTACCTTTAAAGTGTGTAATTTTTTTTATATAAAATATTATCTGTAGGTTGATTTCCCCCCCAAATTATCAACACTGCGCCACAATCAAAACTTGCTCTGTTTGAGAATTTCGACAAGGCCGACAATTCTGGCTTAAAGGGATAGTTCACCCAAAAATGACTTGCATTTTTGGGATGACATCATGTCATCCCAGATGTGCATGACTTTCTTTTTTTTGCAGAACACAAAGATTTTGAGAAGGATTTCTTAGCACTGTTGGTCCTCACAATGCAAGTGAATGGATACCAAAACTATGAAGCTCCAAAAAGCAAATAAAGACAGCTTAAAAGTAATCCATGTCCCCAGTGGTTAAATCCATGTCTTCAAAAGTGATATGATAGGTGTGTGTGAGAAACAGAACAACATTTAAGTAATTTTTTACTGTCAATCTCCACTTTCACTTTTTCTTTGGTTTTTGGCAATTTGCATTCTTTGTGCATATCGTCACCTATTGGGCAGGGAGGTAAAAACTGACTTAAATATGGATCCGTTTCTTACCCACAGCTATCATACTGCTTCTGAAGACAGTTTTAACAAAGTAGTCTTGAGGAATACTTTTATTCTGCCTTAATGTGATTTTTTTGAGCTTCAAAGTTCTGGTCACCATTCACTTGCATTGAATGGACCAAGAGAGCAGAAATATTTTTCAAAAATTATGTGTGTTCAGCAGAAGAAAGAAAGTCATACACAACTTGGATGACATAAGGGTGAGTAAATGATGAGAGATTTTAATTTTTGGGTGAACTATCCCTTAAATTAATAGCGTGAATTTGTAGCTGGACAACCTTTTAGTCCAACGAATGGCAGAGAAGGAGGGTGCTTATGGTCAGTATTTTGCAATGTTGATTAGTGACGCTACTGAAACAAAAATTACACACTTCACCTTTAAAAGCATATGGGCACTTATGAAAGTCACTTTTTTATTATTTATTTTTACCTTGTGCCGCAATGAATTTGTTCTTTTCTTGGTATCCCTGAAAAGATCAAAAAAGAAAGTGATAGAGGATGAGTGTGAATGAGTTAATCAAGTTAGATTCACTAGGATTCAGCTTCCAACTATTCATACGAGTCATGTGACTCGTACACTTAAGCCTTATGGGTGTCTTACATTTATGTAGGATGCGTTGATATAGTCTGAATCAGGAACGCCCTCTAAAGAGGTCAAATGCACCCTGGAATGATCATCTGAGACAGAATGTGTAAAAATATGTAAAAGAGAGAAGAAGAAAAAAGGAAAGTCATTGAAGACATGCCATGTAATTCACAAATAAACTCTTAGAAAAATGTTAAAACATAAATGTCCCATTTATGAACTGTTATTTTCACATTTAAAACTCATTGAAACTCTGAGAAAAGCATGCTTTATCAGCTGTTGTTTAGAGAAAAGTGGAGGGAAAGCCTTACAGGGCAGGATGTTGACATATCTGTTCTTCTCCTTGTTCTCCTCCTTTGAGGCAGCATCACATGAGGCTTGAATGGGACACACAGGCAACGACTGCAGGGAATAGACAGAGTCAATCAAACAGCTCACATGGTTGGGACGAGAACATGACAAGAAGATATATTGACTCGAATATGGGTAGTTGGCACAAAACATGTTCCACTTTTTTATGAATCAACAAAGAATTTAGGTTACAATTTCTATGAATGTAAAAGAGTTTATTTTAGGTTAATGACCAGCACTCTTCTGGTTTTCAACTGTTTTAAATCCCTTTTTAACCTCCTTTAGTTCATTTTATATGGTGTGGCAAAAAGTACAAATATTTCAAGCATTCTCTCTATAATATCTATGTGTATTGTGTAATAATTAATGAATTTGCTAAATTCACATTGTAGGACAAGTCAACTTCCTAAAAGTATTTAATGTCAATTTCCCATATAAGAATACAAATCTGTGATATGGAATGTCTAAAATGCACACTTTGGAGTAGTGTAGTTAGCCAAATAAAAAGTTAAAATATCCCATTGTATATATGCCAAATTCTCCAAAGATCATGGTAATTTACAATCTGGTCATTGATTTGTCAATTCCTGAATCATTGTAGTATGGTTGCATGCATGTTTGTGCACCTACGTTAAATTCTTCCCGGAATAATTTATTGTCATCGGCCATTCGACGGTTCATTTCCTCCTCCAGTTTGTCGACAGGGAGGGGTGGGTACTTCCTGTTGGTACTAGGGGAGCGAGCCAATAGTGGCACACTCTGAAGTTCTGCGAGATGGAGCAGGAAGGGAGGCATAAGGAGCGTAAAAGTAGGCAGGAATGGAAGTGGAGGAAAAATAATGTAGAGATATCCGTTAAAGACAAACATAATTCAACAGTACAAGGTCAGAGCATCAAAATGTATAATCCATACCTAAAACAAAACAGATATTTTTTTCAACAAATTATTGGAAAAATAACTTTATCTTTTATCCATGCTGTGTATAGGACTATCAGTAGGGGGCGACATAGTACAATATGATTTAAAAGAACGATTTGTTCCCAAATCAGATATCACTACTTCTCTTGCATAAACTTGCCAAGGAGTGTTAGGGTGGATGTTAGGATGTTTTGTAAATAATGATTAAAATATTTGTCTGTTCATCTCACAAAACTCTTGTATAGCTTCAAAAAACTTAAAATGAAGTGCATGAGTCATACAGACCAATTTTATGATATGCTATTTTTTATCCAAGCTCAAAAGCTCCAGTCGCCATTAATTGCATTACAATTGAAAAAAGCGACCAGTACATTATTCAGAATTTCTATTGTAATCTATGCAGGAAAGGTTAGTCATACAGCTTTGGAATTAATGTAAATGAGTAAGTGATGACAGAATTTACATTTATCTGTCAACTCTTCCTTGCAGAAAAATATTCACAAGAATATACAGATGCACAGAAACATTTTCTTATTCCTACCTGTGTCGTCAGCTCTGCCATTGGTCAGGCGGAAGGAATTAGAGTGGCTCCCTGCCTGCTTGTACTTCTTAAACCTGACACAACAGAGCAGAAGAAAAAGCTAATCATTGTCATGGTAACTTCACAATTCATCCTTCTGGCCCCCCGCTGTCATTGTAGGTTTCCTGATGAATGGAGCTCACTGCATAGGTTGAACAGTTTTTTTTTTCTGTGTCTGTTCTCTTATGATTGTGTGTGTGCTGGTGTCCTATGTTCAAACTGCTCAGGGTCGGATTTAGGCATGGGCAACATGGTTAACAGACAGACAAGTTGGCGCCCTGAACTCCACCACCCCAGCCACCAACAACTTTTGCTTTTGCAACAACCACTACTGAAACTGCTAGTAACAAATAACTTTGTCTCGAAGCTCTTTGTGATCTGCAATCTATTGAAATGCATGCAAAACTAGGAGCACTTTATATTCAATAAATAAAGTGCTCCTAGTTTTGCATGCCTTTCAATAGATTGCAGATCACAAAGAGCTTCGAGACAAAGTTATTTGTTACTAGCAGTTTCAGTAGCGGTTCTTGCTTGTATGGCGCACTGGGAAACTGTTACTAGCAGTTTCAGTAGCGGTTCTTGCTTGTATGGCGCACTGGGAAAACCCCCAACCGGGTGGTGGAGTTCAGGGCGCCAACTTTGGGAAGCTGAAATTTTGTGCATACTTGAACTGACCTGAGCATGTACAGGACAATGATGATGAAGACGATCACCAGGAGAGAGGACAGGGCAACCATCACGGCTATGATCGCAGTGTCATCTTGGTGTAAAGGGCAAACAAATACATTAAAACATACAATTCTTTCAAATGTAGTATTTGGTGTGTTGGCACAATTTTTATCTGCCAACAAATCTAATTTTAAGCATAAGTCTTTGATCTAAAAGTCTTTAAGATCATGAGAAACAAATGCAGCCAAGTGTTTCCATATTTGTGACTGGTAGTGTATAAAATACTCCGATTCTGCATTAGAACATATTGAAGAGGAAAAAATAATAGATAGTCAAAATTTACCTTGTCCCTCATCGTCTTCATTACATGAGGAAAACAGAAAAATAACAACAGCAATATGTCAGAGATGTACAAGAGAACATATTGGAAAGTGCAAATGTTGTAGGAATGGACAAATATTTAAAGGATAGTTCTCCCAGAAATAAAAATTCCCTCATCCTTAACTCACCCTTATGCCATCCCAGGTGTATATTACTTTTTCTTCTGCAGAACACAAAGACTTTTAGAAGAATATCTCATCTCTGTTGGTCCTTACAATGCAAATGAATGTTGACCAGAACTCCAAAAAAGGACTTAAAAAGGCAGCATAAATGTAATCCAGTGGTTTAATCAATGTCTTCTGAGGAAATATGATAGGTGTGGTGAGAAACAGAACAATATTGAAGCCCTTTTTATAGTCTCAATCATCATATTTGACCAGCCTCAAGTAGGTGGCTGAATGTGAAAGTGAAAGTGTAGATTTTCAGTAAGAAAGGGCTTAAATACTGATTGTTTCTGACCCACACCTATCATATGGATTCTGAAGATATTTATTTATTTTATGCTGCCTTTATGTCCTTTTTGGACCTCCAAATTTCTGGTCACCATTCATTTGCATAGTATGGACCAACAGAAATAAAGTATTATTTAAAAAAGTCATATACATCTGGGATTAGGGTGAGTAAATGATAAGAGAAATTAAATTTTTGGGTAAACTACTGTATCTCTGTAACATTTTTGGCCGATACTGATTTTAACCAAAAACTATACACCAATACCAATACGATTTTTGCCAATTAATCAATTTATTTTGTAATCAGATCACTGTTTTGATTAGAAATTATGAATAATTTTACACAAATGCTATTTTCTTGTTTGAACAATAAATAATTCTCATTTAACATGGATTTGATGCGTTGACACATGACAGGCCACAATGAAATATAAATACAAGATAAAAAAATAAATAATTAGATATATATAGATATATTTTTGCACTTCTGTTCTAAATTCTAAACAACAGACCTCACATTTGACATTTTATGATAGACCATTATAAATTCATTATGCATATATTTGATATGCTTTACTTTTTCGGATTTCATTTATTTAGGAAGGCATTTCTTTATATTAAGCAAAAAATATACAGTATATAGAAAAACTTTACAATGAGGTTGTATTAGTTAAAATCTATTTCTGCATTAGGTATCATGGACTAACAATGTTTGTTTTTTTTACCCACCATTAATTAATGGTTCATGTTAACTTATAAAAATACAATTGTACATTGTTAGCTCATAATGCATGAACTAAATAATACAACTTTGAATTTTAAAAATGCACAGATATTTTGACATATGTCAAAATTAACATTAAGCTAGATTAATTATTGATCATTGTTAGTTTATTTTAGCTAATGAGTTTAACTAATATTAACACATACAACCTTATTGTACCAGAGCGTTACCAAAATTGTTATAAACTTTATAAAATGCAATAACTATGCAATTATAAAAAACAATTTTTTATATATAGCAGTTTTCAAGATTTCAATTTGGTCGATAACTGGCTGATAATGCACATAATAGTGGCTGATACATTGATGCATGCCCAAAATGTAGTTCTTACAAACAGCTGGACATCACTAGGTTAAACGAAGGGATCAATCATCTTGAAAATGCACATAAACACAAATAGTACCTGGAGGTTTGCTGACATCAGCTGTGGAGGCATGTGTAGGGTCAAACAGAGTGTCTGTCTCAGGATCTGTAGATGCCTCAGTGGAAGAGAGAGCGGTTGAAGTTGTGGTCTCGGCAGTAGTTAAAACGGTAGTCTCCTGATCCCCAGTTTTGGTGGTGCTGAGGGACGGGGACATGACAGAAGGGGCTGAAGGGTCAGGTGGTGCATCGGTTGGGTCAGACACAGTTGGAGGAGGAATGACAGGCGGGGCTGTGGGAACATTTAGGGTCACTGTGCCCTCAGTGTTATTGATGCTTGTTGTTGCAACAAGTTCAGGGGACGGTGTCACAGCTGGGATGGTTGATGGGTGCTCCTGGGTGACTATGAGAGAGGATGACGTGGGAGGAGCGTCTGTAGGTTTGTTGGTCAGGACTGCAAATGAGAGAGATATTGTAATGCTTTTAGATAAATTATACTGCAATTATATATATATATATATATATATATATATATATATATATATATATATATATAAGGGCTGTCAATCGATTAAATTGGAATTAATGCATTAAATCAACAGCCCTAATATAATATATATACACACATATACATATATATATATATATATATATATATATATATATATATATATATATATATAAACCCTACATATTATTATAAAATAGAATGTTCTGGATCCTGATTTTTCAACACAGCATTCCAGTTGTACTAAAAAAACGCAATATTGCAACAGCTATGAAGAAAATGTCAGTTTAGCTAGCTATTGTATCAATGCAGTACCAATAGCCACCAATTCACCTCTATGGGTACTGCAAATAAAAGGTACTTAAACCTTTTGAACACAAGTTTCATAGACTAAAGAGGCAAAAGTTATGCTAGAAATTTTGTTGTATTGGCAGTTTGAAACATGCCACTAAAAAGCTTGCCAAACAGTTTCAGATATTTCAGTCTTTCCCCATTCAAGTAGATAGGAGCGGTCATTGCATACATAACAAGAAAACAGCTGTCCGAGGGCATTGAGAAGATGGCTGCCGTGTGAACTGGCTTGCTCAAAATGCAATTATGAGTGAATTCCTAAGCAATCATCTTGGCAATATACAGTAGACCTAAAAATGCTTTGTTTTTTGGTGGCTCTTATTGGATTTTAGAATTCTTGAACTTTTTAGAACAAGTACCTGTCTTTAATCTCTGGTTTCAGTGGTATACCAGGTTAAATATAACTTAAGCTCTATCGCCCCACATAGCATTTAAGTACAGCACAATATGTCATTAAAAATATAATGTTTTGGAATAGAAAAGACATTTTGAAAATCACAATTATTGTGTTTTCATGATCTGTCATTATTTTATGGTCACATGGTTCTGAGTAGAGGTCGATTTTTTGCATTTTTTAACAAACATAATTTTTTAACATAAATCGGCATCGGCCAATATCCAAGTATATCAAGCTGATTATTAGGCAGGCGCATCTGTGGGCAGCCTAGTGTTGTTGTGGAACACGTGTTCGACGCACCCTGCCCCTAGAGTCATTTTCCAGCAGAGTGAGCAGACCTCATCCAGTGCCTAAGGAAGGAGCTAAGTTCCTTGGAAAAAACGGTAAGGATTAAATTTGTATAACTCCTTTATATTTAATTAAAAACTTTTGATATGTTACTGCCAACTTCAAGAAAAAAACGCGACAAACGCTGATAGGTGACATTCGGCTACTTTGGATATTGATAGTGTAGTTGAAGTTGCATTATCACAGCAGAAGTGTTGCTATCATGTCACAATAAGCAAGCAAGAATTTTGCAATTACAGACTTTTATTTGTTCTATTTTGTGTGTCTTATATTTGAGAGGGTTGTCACTCAATGCAGAGAAATAAGTAATAAAAAAGATAGAGGCTATTGAAGGACTGGCTTAAAGAGGCTATTGAAGGACTGGCTTTGGTAAGCTCAGACGTTATCGGTTCTGCTGTCGGTACTGGGGAAATTAAGAAAATACATTTATTATTGCTATAAAGAGAAAGTAATTTTATCTCGCCAGCCATTTCTATGTATAATAATATGAAACCATTTGTCTGTGATGCAATTTAGCTATTCGCAGTCAGAGAGAGAGAGAGAGATCTCGCTCACGCGGTGCCACAGCGAGCACAACACGAGCCCTGCTAAATGAGTGACGACGGAGGACAGAACTGGTTACACTTTAGATCTGTGATATTAGTCTGATTTTATTTTAGATTTCGCCTTCCAAAGATTATAAAAAGAATATTTATACATAAGCCGCATTCTGTCTAGCACAACTTCCTTCCCTTCACAGCGGTGCACTGACAGTTCTCCCTAAAACTCAAACTTAACGTCAGAATCAGCACGATCGGTGATTGTTGTAAAATGCGGTCTAGCTACTGTTGCTAAATTGCGGGACGCGTTAAATAATAAAAAGAGTGCAAGAGAAACCGTTCCCAAGGCGGCGCGCGCTCCGAAACAGACCGCAACAAGACAAGCAAAGTATAGGCTACTTTGGGTTTCATGTGCGCGTCTAAACGATCAACTATACACAAAAATATGTCAAAACGACCGGCTTAATTTAAACTTAAACACAGTTTATTTCTTAAATGGACGTAGTTATGGAAATAGTTGGGAGAAAATATGGTGCATCAGGAGCCTATTAGACTCGGCTCAATCGTCAGCATGTTTATTAGACTGCTTCCCCTTTAAGACCATTACTGTGAATCAAACAACAAAAGGTAAAGAGAAAATCACTTACAGCTCTTGAATGAATAACTTCTGCATTAATAAGCATTAATCTATCTATGATAAACTATGCAGTGTTATTTTACAATTGATTACTTCATTAGATTTCTTTTTAGACCACACCTGAACAGTAATGTTAGTAGACCTTCCTGAAATTAAATCATTGCCTATATAACGTTTATCTTTGTTTAATATATATATATATATATATATATATATATATATATATATATATATATAACAAAAAGAAACGTTAAGAATACCGTTAAAGTACCGGATCGATAAGCAGTATCGGTAAGAGTAGTAATACCATTAAAACCTTAACGATACATCCCTAGTTATTCCTGTGCTTCTCTTGGATGCTCTGAATATTGGATTACGTGTCTGGATTGCCCCTTAATTAAAGCTGCATTTGGATCTCAACCTTCGTGTCTCGGAGCAGTTCGTAACACCTGCTTTGTTTATTTAATATATTTGTTATACATTATTTGTACAATATGATTTACATTATACATTTTTAATTTAAGTGTACAAGTGCAGATTGGTCAAGTGTTCAATAAATGTATTTGTTGAGAAATTTTGTCTATCTTAAGTAATTATTACGTGTTACATTCATACTTTCAAATAAAAGGTTAAAAACCAAGCACATATCGCCCAAAATAAATCGGCTGCATTAATCGGCTGACCCGGATTTCAAAAGATCGGCATCGGCCTGAAAAAACCCATATCGGTCGACCTCTAGTTCTGAGTACTCAAGTACAAGGGCCCATCCCTAATAATTAGTTGTTTCATGGTAGAAAGAATATCACCAGTACATTAACCATGACTTTTGTGTGTGTTTGTTACCTGAAAGTTCAGGGAGCACCTGGGCCATACTGAGGGCCACAAAGGCCACTTGCAGCAGGAGCAGAGGACAGACACCCATACTGCCCTGAAACAACACACACACACACACACACACACACACACGATAATAAATTAGCAAAATTGTATTAATTCTCACGTCAACAGTTGCACATACACTGTAATGGGGATCTATTTTTGCAAGTGACGTGGTTGTCAAGGATCAAATAAACCTAAAGTTTGAGAAAGGCTGTTCAGTTGGAGGTAGGGTTAGGGGTCACTCACTTACCTGCAGAAACGAAACCCACATCACTCACTCATTCGCACAACGATCTCCTGTAGACAGAGATGGAAAAATAGAGAAACTACAATTAAAACTCAGTGAGAAGAGTTGTAAACCTTCATATCTATAATTACTTATTTTTCATAAAATGTTTTTAATAAATTCCAGTCTATCCAGCGTTTATATTGTTAACGGAAATTAAATACTAAGGCCACGTCCACACAAATATGTTTTCGCATGAAAACGCATTGATTTCGCCATGTTTGCCTACTTTGAAAAACATTGGGGCTAGGAAATGAAAATCAGGGTTTTCAACAAATGTATTACGGACAACTGATGAGTGTATTTTTATTTTTTTTGACGTCTGTCAGGCCATTTTTTACTTGTTTACAGATGTAAACATGCACTAGACAAGGACTGCTCATTATGTCAGTCGCAAGAGAACCACTGGTTGATCTCGATAACAGGTAAAAATGGAAAGAATAGAGAGAAAAAAACACAACTAACAAAATTATTAAAGATTGGCTTTTTATTTCTTCGCTTCTGTAGCCGCACACCATGTGACTGACAGACGGCTTTATGTGTGTGCTTTACATGCTCGTGTGTTCCGAGAGCACTCGTGGTAATGCGGAAACACACCATAGGTCAAATACACTTAACAATTCAGCCACAAATGGCCATCTTGGTGAGGTATTAATGTAAATACAGTCAGTAATGTCTAAAGTGAAGGTAAACAGTGAGACAAAGAAGCAGATTGCTATCAAAATGTCAGACTTTAGAAGTTTAAATGTAACATAATACGTGCCGCTGATAAATATATCGTTAATATTAATCAAACAACAACAAGAAAACTAACCACTCTTTGCTCTTGTTTGGGTAAGTTTAGTAGCTTTAAAAAGTATAAATGGAGTATAATCAAACACTGAAGACCAGTAGTTAGTAGTTTTATGTTACATTTAATTTAATTCTGAATGTTTACTTAAATGCTTGACAGGCTACTGCTGTTAACTTTTTGAAAGCTTTTAAAATTTCTTAACATTTGTGTCTTTGTTCTTATTTGATTATAGACTGCTGACTAGAATAATAACTTGAAACAAAGTATTATTATTTATTGTGGTATCAAAATATGTATAGGTAATCATCAAATTTCACTACCAACTGTGTTTATATTGTGTGGTAGATCTTGCTATAGTAACATTATAAAACAGTAGATCTTATTCCATAGAAGGGTGAGAACCCCTAAACTTGACAGTAGGGATGTTGGCAAGTTAACCATGCGCATGTATTGGGATATCAGAATCATAATTTGGTTATTTTACACATGCAATAGAGGTCTTCAGCCCAACCTTAGGGGACCGGTTTGGCTCAGTTTTTAAGAATAGGGTGCCGGAGGGACGTATTTGACCATCGCACCGCATCTCCCTTTTTACAGGAGCACCGCATTTTTTTAGACATCGATGTGAAGTTAAAAACAACTGTTAAAGCTACTGTTAAAAATGTGTCTTGTGACTCTTGTTCTAGTCAGTGCTCGGTGTCTTGCTTTTTAAAATCACAAAAACTTGTTCGGTCTTAAGGGTACTTCTGTGTGGACATGGCCTATATGAAAACATTTTGGATAACAGAAACTAAATGAAAAAAAAAAAATGAAGAAAAACCAATGTGGTAAGTCAGTTAAGTCATGAACACAAACACTTTATTTTCTTTTAAGAAACACTATGGAAAAATAAAAAAACATTCCAGTGACACATACTATATGTGTCTTACAAATCTGGAAAAGCTTGTATCCAACTTCCTGTTTCACAACCATTCTCATGATCCAGCTATATACAGCACACATGACCATGTATCATCCTAGATAACAGCAACAGATACTAGACAGACAACAGTCTTTATAGGGCTGTCACGATTATGAAATTTGGCTTTGAAAGATTAATCGTCAAATAAATGATTGCAATTACTTGTCTGTTTTTAGGGCTATGACGTTTAATTTTCTGTTTTAGGGTCTATACTTTCTTCTAGCACTTATTTCTCATGAAAAACAAAAACAAAAAATCAGATTTAGTTTCATCTTTTTATCACAAATATAGAGCAAGCATAAATCTCATCCTTTTCACTGCGTGTCATTAACACTGCGTGTGTGAACCCACTATGACCAGGAACATTTGCCATTACACATTTTTTTAAAGTGAAGTCAGAGCACTTTGCATTCACTATCAAAGTTTATATTTGTTTATTTACATTTCACGTAAGTTTGCCGTGAGCCGTTGCTGAAGGTGAGCGCATCAGAGCACTTGAGAAACGCTTTGTGCATTCTTGCGGACAGGAGCTGCTCTAGTTGACATTTGTGGTGCGGTTCATTGATGTTCGGAGTTTAACTGAACGAAACAGAACTGAAAACTGAAAACATGGCATTTATACTGTATATTTGCTTAAAATTCCCTTATTCGTGCAATATAATGTGATTGGAATTTGAAGCACACAATAATCACTGTTATCTCAAATAACTGCAATCAGACGATTATTTGATAATCACAACAGGCCTAAATCTTTATTCATCCATCAGATTGCTTGCAGATTTGGTCCATGGATTCAATTAGGGATTTTCATATGGTTCGATGTGGGAAGTGCAAAATATAAATCACACCATCTTTAGTCCAGTGCCAGGCTGAGTGTCAACCTATACTGTAATCTCAGTGTTGCCTCACTGACTAAACTGTGATAATCCCAGTCCCAATCTGAAGGGTATAACCCTGAAATAATCCAGCCTGTCTGACACTCATCAAGCATGAGTATCCATGATCCTGCTGCTCTACGGGAGGGGCAAATCAGCTTCCACAGGCCTCTTAACAGTAATCCACCCACAGCTGCGAGAGAGCTTTTACCGGATCAAGAGTCAGTTTGAGCTGCTCCCACAAGAATTCCAATAATTACACCACATTTAAATAACTTTGTAAATTGATAAATTACAATGATTTAGCATAAAGGTTTCCTTATTAAAAAATATATTTTTAAATAAATAAATAATACATCATCATTTACCCATATGCTTCTTTTCTTTCATAGAACACAAATTAGAAATGTAGCATAATGTTTCAAGCCTCGGTCCCCATTCACTTTCCTTGTATGGAAAGATGCAATTTAAAGTGAAATGGAGATTGAGACTATATATTGCCTAACATCTCTAGTGTGTTCCACAGAATAAAGAAAGTCACACAGGGTTGGAACAACATGAGGGTGAGCAAAATAAGGGCAGGATTTGCATTTTTCGGTGACTATCCCTTTAAGTAACTGTTTGTCAACTAAACATCTCTGAACAAGCAGCGCACTATAGGACATTTCAATACATTAGCATAATTGAAGGGGATGTTTTGGGCATTACAAACTCTTCAATTAACCACACTGGGATCTTGCACCTTTCTCTCATTCGGTTTTCCCACATCAATACACCCATTTCTGTTGAGGTTCCTGCAATTACAACCTTGTTTTCCAGAGCACAAACCATGCCAACCAACTTAACATGTAGGTAATGCCAAACTTTGGGGTTTGATGCTTACCACCTTATTTTTCCAACTCATTACTGGTGCTTTCTAAGGCTAGTATTTTTTCTATTACTACTGATCATGCTTTGGAGTCTGAACTAACCCCTAACCCTAAATATGAAACCCTGGTAGGTACTCATCAAGCACCATTTGTGCTACAGAGTGAATGATCCCTCAAAACATGTAGCTTGTTGAAGAGAGGTGTGCTATTACTTTTCCTAGTGATCAGATTTTTTCCGTCTAGCCACCAACAAAATCTAGAACACGCAAAGATAACATTAGCAATATGCTAAAACACTTAGTAGCTGCATAGCAACGTCCTGGCAACCACCCACAACACCATTTTCAGAATATATTAAAAAAAAACTAGTTCCCTTTAACACATACTCAGTCTTTGTTTGTTGTAGCATTTAATTTCAGTTTGTCATGCTGCCATAGCTCATTTGAAGCTATGAATGACTTCATGTAAAACTGTGCAGCTTCAGCATTAATCCTGATGGAAAGTTGCAGTAAGGTAATGCAAACAGCAGACCATTTCCATACAATGAAGTTACAAGCACAGTCACATCCATCTTTGACAATTTAATCAAATCAGCCTAGCCAACGTGTCCACAGGCCTGCTATTCTTTTGCCAAAAACACAAATATTCTGGAAGCTTGTTGTCAAACATAATTTGTTTAAAAGCTGAGCATGCACATGGGTGAGCATTCTACAGGTGGAGGACAATTTGACATATTGGCTGTGGTCACAGAAAATCCCTAAGTTTGGAATAGGGCTATATTTGTGATGAATTTGCTAGTGAACTTAAATTAGGCAACTTTGTGAATATCACAATGATTTTTTGTTTGGCCATTTGGTTTCTAAAAATTTTAGTCAGAATGGTGATCTCTTGTAAATCATGAGCATGAGAGCGGTATGACAAATGGCCAAAAAAAAAACAAAAAGGATATTGAATATCACAAAAGTTCTACAAAATATCCCAGCCCTAGTTGTGAGGGACAGATGGTCTTGTCTTTCCTGTCTCAGTCTATACATTATTCGTCAGTCTATCAGTTCCCATCTCCTTTTCTAGAGTTGGCAGAAAAGTCGTAAACCTGAGGGAGCACATTGCTTCCTTCCTTCCTTCCTTTGCTGTCTGCCTGATTGCCAGCCAGATCCATTATTTGGCCCGAGAGCACCACACCCTCACCTAACAGATCATGGAAAGCAAAACAGTCTTTCTGAAATGTGCCAGGCTATTCATTACATAATTTTATTTTTGTTGAATCGATTAAATATGCATATCCATCCAGTTTTTCTTTTTAGGAATGATGAGTCAGCCCAAGTCATTATCTTAAAAGCACTATAACGAGTAACAGAGGAAATGACGCATCTCTAATATATGGCACACATAATAGGGGTTTTCCTTTGAGATATGACAACATGCATTTTTTAGTGAGCAAATGGCCTATCTCAAATTCCGTACTGTTCAAGAGCACTAGAGGCTTGTTCCTAAAGGAAAGCTAGCAACAGTTCTCCAGACTAACCAAAACAGTAACTTGGGCGTGTCCAGAATAGCCGCATCTTATGAGGAGAATTAAATCTCAAATGCATTAGATTGCACCTCAGCGAAGCAAAAGACGCCTTTCTTAACATAAAAATGTACTACTGCAGAAGTTGCATGTTGATATCTTGCACAAATAGTTCTTGATAAAGCAGTCTCAGCTAAATTTTGTTATTTCTTGGCCTTCACAGTTTTTGTTGAAATAAACATGCTGTAAATTCTACAGGTTATAACTGAGATTGCTACATGTTTAAATTGTGATATTTAATATTACTTTAATGGTATGTAATTAGTGCTGACGATTTAACGTGTTGATTCAGTGTGATTAATTTATTAAAAATTATAATTTTATTAAAAAAATTAAGGCAATTAAATCGCAATGCCCCGGACCGTAATAAGGAAGATTCCTGAGAAATGCAAGCTTGTAGTACCACCTGTTTACTCCAGAGGGCAGTAAGTGAAACTTCAGCTGAATGGCAACGCGCAGTTTACACAGTGAAGAAAACAACACTTCAACAGGCACCACAACACAAACATGCGTTATGTTCTTGCGTTCAAAACACTTGGAGCGCAAATTCGAACTAAGGGATCTTAATATGTGTTCTAGTTTAAATATATTAAACTATATTTAACTTGACACAGTGACCTAAAATGTTTATGTTTGAAATGCTACACAAGCATGTCTGACGCAGGTGTACATTGACAGGTCCTTAAACAAGCCCTCATAATAAATCTCAAACTGATTGACAAATAAACTTGTGAAATGGATTGCTGTGAACTGTATGCCGATGATTGGCTTATGTTCAGTAATATGGTAGTAAACAATATATTGTATTCTAAAGCCACTTTTTGTGTTGTATATCAATGATTAACTGTTCTGCCACAAGAATGTAATACATTTTAATTATCTGAATATTTTTTATTATATACATACACAATACTAATCTAATAATAATAATAATAATGAGTATCAATAATGTCCTTCTACATTATTAAAATGTGCATGTCAAATCTACCGACTTATAAAAAACAAAGCAGATGTACTGTATCATTCTCCTACATTATTTAAACTATTGAGCATTACTTTTATCAGAAAAGAGAACAATAATAGTATAATAACAATAATTTTGAATTTCAATGATGCCCCTTCGTCATAGTAGGCCTAAAGTGCATTTCACATGAGTTTAGGCGTCAAAGCTCCGCTAAACACCAGCGTCAAACGGCGCTTTGTCCTCCAAATTAGGCTGACGAATTGGGAAATTATGAGACGTTTCAAAATTTCAACAATTTTAAAATATTTAATGTAGCCTTGTACCCTCAAAGACACAATTTGTGAGGCAAAACGTGTATGAAAAGCACTTTGGTTTGAAGTTGGAGCCGAGGTTGTGCCGACGCGTTACTTCATAGACTAAAATGTATTAGGCAGCAAGTCATGTGAGCTCCCCTCAACGTGTAGAAACATCAGTCACTTTAACACATTAATAGCTCTTCCGTCCTTTTCTCTCCATGATGAACAAGGTAGACTCACATGCCGATGCCGATGCCGATGCTGAAGCAAACGAACAACATGCCCCCTCTCATTCCGTCAGTCGGTCGGTACAAGCACCATGTCATTCAGTTTGTTTATGAATGAGAAGTTTCACGAAAGCCGCTTCTTACTTTGCATGCGCCGCTGAAGCAAGGCACGCGATTGGTCGTAGCTGTAACCAATCAAAAGATCTGCCTCGGCTGCACCACGATTGGCTGCTGCTGTAATCAATCATGAGGCTGTAGCGGCCTTAACCGTTGTTGTTTTTTCACAATGCGCAGCCGCCAGCAGTGAAAAAAACGATACAAATTTGCTTATTTGACTCCTATTCCGAGTCAGATCGGTACCATGTTTTTGTGCTTGTAACAGAAACCTTGCTAGCGACACAGTCAAATGGTTATTTTTATATTTTCCATGACATTTATGTATTTTTCTAATTTTCCATGACTGGAAAACTGCATTGCAAAATTCCAGTTTTGTAGGACGCATGGGAACCCTGGTCATGTTCGTTACTGTCTAACTCCAAAAATGACATAAAAGAACCATAAAAACCCAATTAAAGTAGTTAATCTGACTCATGCATTTTATTCAAAGCCACGTGGAGACGTGCGATAGCTCTGTGAATCACAAAAGGCTGTGTTTAATAAGTAAATATATAGTATACTATGCGCAGCACCAGCGCATTAGTGAATAGTGCTGCTCAGTTGACAAACTCACGCACATTCTGGTGATGCACTCGCAGCTATTTTTAGCCCTCCGCAATATTTGAGCGCCACTCAAGAACAGCATCTCAGATGTAGATGCTCAATATTTCGGTTCACAAACAATACGCATTTAGAATGGCACCGGAGGTGAATGTTACCAGAATTTGAAATAAGTGAATTAAACTACTGTGAACTTGCCTACAAACAGACACATACAGGACTTCCTGCAGAGTTTATAATGTCAAAATAAAAGCATGCACGATATAAATATATTACTGGTGTATTTAAAATTAAGTTCCCATAGGTTCCTAGCCAGTCTAGGGTAATTCTTTCCCCAAAAAGTGTATATATAAAAATATAATAAAAAGACATATAAACTTGTTAAAAACCTAAAAATATTTATTTAGGAACATTTTTTTATTATTATTTAGGAACATTTTAAATTATTATTAGGATTTTTTTTTTTTTTTTAGTCAAGTCCAGTGAATTAGGCCACTGCTTCGTGGTACTTGATGAAGCAGTTGCGGTCAGCATTGAGGCAAAGGTGGACCTTGCAGACCCTGCAGACCACGTTTGATCTCAAGATGTTCCCCTTCCTGCTGCAGTACTTGCAGGTCTGGCGGTAAACATAACTATCTGGGGTGTGGCTGCGGTGTCCCCGGACAGGCGTGGGGATGTCAGTAGAGGTGCTGAGGCTGCCTGGAGATGCTGAGCTCCTTCGGGGATGAGATGTGACTGGCCTCTGGCTTCCCTGAACACCTGGATCCAATTTTTTTTTTAAGACAGGCCATCCAGAAGGCCAAGAGCCTTGCAGTCACGCCTGTAGAAAACCCAGGCATTTGTGAGGCTGACATCAACAGAGTAAGCAAACATGTACCATCTCTTTGATTTCATGGGGGTGCGGTAGAGGTGGACCAGCATGTCACTCTTGTCAATGCCCCCCATGTTGGCATTGTAGCGCTTGATGACAGCAGGGCAGCTCACTTGTTCCTTCCTCTTGTTGTCACTGCAGTACCGGTAGACTGAGGACATGGGCTCCGCCCCCATGTCTGTTGACAGCAGAGTGACAATCCTGTTGTCCTTCCACCTGAGGGCCAGGATCCCATTGTCACTGGTGACTTAGTCATACATACCACGAGGGACAGCCTTATTCTCCATCTCCTTGATGATCTTGAGTGCCTATTCTGTTGTCCCTGGCTGTCCCTGTGTACCAGCAGTTCTTGTCCTTGAGGTACCGCACTATCTCCAGGCTGGTGAAGAAGTTGTCCGCAACGATGGATGTTTTGGTGGAGGATGTTTGGTGCTGGCTAGGATGGAGACTATCTGGCTGGTGACACCCATGGCTGTTTGTTCAGGCCTACCGTGGGCCTCCAGCGTAGTCTTCCCTTGATACAGCACCATGTCATGGATGAATCCATCCTCAGAAGCCCTGGCAAACAACTTGAATCCTTGAAGCCTCAGGTTGCCAGCTGTCTTGCCTTTGTAGGCAACCATGACCTCATCCACAGACTGCTTGGGGGTCTGTGGCTCACTCCTGAAGGCATTATTCAGGTGACTGAACAGTGGCCGGACCTTGAAGAATCTGTCGATGGTGCCAGGGATCTGGGTGTTGTCGTTGAAGCGGACAACCTCTTCATCAGCCTGAACCTCTTCGATGACATGAGGTTTGCGACTTGAGGGACCCTGGTCTCCATTGCCCAGTAGTCTTCAACGGCAGGTAGCTCAGCAATCCCCATGTAGATCAGGATAGTCACAAAGTTCATCATCTTGTCTTCAGTGGTGGTGAAGGTGGTGTTGACGTTCTTCTGGGTTGCATACAAGTTGGTCTGGTACGTTATGACTTGGGGGCCATAGTACCTGCTGAAGTACTGAAATGGAGTCTCAATGAAGTCAGGGGGACAGTGCTGGTACTCAGGCAGTGCAGGCTTGTCCAGGTCAGCCTTCCTCCAGGTGGTTAGCCTGGCTGCTGGCTTCCCCTTCTTAGTTGGCCCCATTGCTTGTGGTGCTGGCACTCCATCGTCGTCGTCGTCGTCATAGTCATCCTCGTCATCTTCAAGCACCTCCACTGCAGGCTGCAGCCACTTCCTCTTGGCAGAGGGGTCCATATCACTCGGGCCTGGAGTGTCCAGGTTGTGGGTGGGTGGGAGGAATTCAGGGTCTCCCACATTATCATCTTCCTCCTCAGAGCCCTCATAATCACTGATGCTGGGGTGGGCTGGCACAACAGTCTCCCTCATGCCATAAAAGAGCCGAGTAGACAGCTGCAGAGAGTACATTTTTGAGTCAATATCAAGCCCATTTTGAGTTATTTGTGAAGTAACAGTGAATTGCAGATCGACTGAAATATAAAAAAGAAGAAAAAAAAAACATAATACAGTACGTATTATGCTTTTTTTTTCTTCTTATTTATTTTAGCAGTAATAAGTCTCACAGTAAAAATAAACACCAATACATGGCATTTAACTATAATAAAAACTGTTTCAAGGTCATAAAACTGACATATAAATTGTAAATATATAATAAGAAGTGCAAAATAGCATAATAAGTACTGGTGGTACCACTTATTATAGCAGTAATAAGGCTCGCAGTAACAAAAAACACCTATATATGCCATTTAACTATAATAAAAACTGTTTCAAGGTCATAAAACTGACCAAAAGCATAATTCAATATCTATGGCTATAAAATGTCTATAAATGTGTTATGTTTCCCACTGGATCACTGTATAATGTTATTTAAACCTGTGGCAACATCCAATGCACTAGTAAATACTATTTTCCTACGTTATAATGCATTATTTGTAGAAAAAATACCCTAATATGGCTTTCTATATGCATAGCACGTATGTCTAAAAATGGACTTGGTATCACTTGCGCTAATCTTACGTGAACAGGGTGTATGATCAAATATGGTCTCACCATTTTTCATGCCACAAATGTCACTACTTTCTAGAAATCCTATGCAAACAACACCTATCTCAACATATTGCACAACTATTCAAGCATAGAATGTGTGAGTTTCATCAACTTACCATTTTTTGTTTCAAAGTTTTTAGCGTTGATGTGGGAGTAGGTAGTAACGCCTGATATCCTGATCTACGTGGGGATTGCTGAGCTACCTGCCGTTGAAGACTACTGGGCAATGGAGACCAGGGTCCCTCAAGTCGCAAACCTCATGTCATCGAAGAGGTTCAGGCTGATGAAGAGGTTGTCCGCTTCAACGACAACACCCAGATCCCTGGCACCATCGACCGATTCTTCAAGGTCCGGCCACTGTTCAGTCACCTGAATAATGCCTTTAGGAGTGAGCCACAGACCCCCAAGCAGTCTGTGGATGAGGTCATGGTTGCCTACAAAGGCAAGACAGCTGGCACTTTCCAAAATCCAGAACGACACTGAAGTTTGAAATGCTCCAGGCAACTTCTGATTGGTCAGATGCCATGGTGCGACTATCAGTGATGTAGCCTGATCTTCGCTGATTGGCTAGGAGAAATCCATGTGCTCATACGACAACACAAACAGGCATGGGGATGTCAGTTTGAATGTTCGATTAAGTTACCAATATAGTTCCTCGTCCGATAAAGGTTGAAAAAAAAAGGCAAAAATAAAACACTGGTTTCTTTTCTACTGAAGACTTTAATTACTATTAATTTTGCTGCTCCATTATCCAGTATACTAGTTAATAATAAAGTGTTTCTTAATAAGCTATACATTTATATTGAAATAATGTGTAGTTAAAGGTTTTTGTTTCTTTACATATTAAAGAGTACACCCAATTAGTTCCACACAATAATGTAAAGATATTCTAAACTGATTATGCAAAAAAACAACAACACTGGTATCGGATTGGGATCGGTATCGGCCGATACTGAGATTTCCGATATTGGAATAGGAAGAGAAAATGTGGTATCGGTGCATCCCTAATTTACTTGTTTTTTATATTTGTATAATTCTCTCATACTTTGATCTAGATCACCTGAAGCTGTTTGGAAAGTTTGGAGTGTTTCTGAGTTGCTGTCTCTCCTCAATCAGGCACAAGCTGAAGTGCTCCTCTCACGCCATCATTAGAGTTTCTTATGATCTCATGTTACGTTAAAAAAGATCAAACGACTTTTCAACAACGAACATTTAGGTACACAATTTTTTGTTGTTGATGTTGTCGTTAACGTCGACTGATCGTTTCGGCCTTAATATAAATATTAACAAATTATTTTAAAATAATGCAACCTACCTGTGTTTCTTAAGTAAACATTGCTTCAAGTATTTAAAGTAATTATTGAAGAGCCATTAATAAAACTGAAATATAGTAAACAGTGCTTTAGGTTTTCA
The DNA here is from genome assembly GCF_025860055.1 of Xyrauchen texanus. Classification (NCBI taxonomy): domain Eukaryota; kingdom Metazoa; phylum Chordata; class Actinopteri; order Cypriniformes; family Catostomidae; genus Xyrauchen; species Xyrauchen texanus. The sequence goes on along the minus strand of NC_068306.1, from coordinate 13,118,945 downwards.
CTAATAGCAACAATTAACCATTTAAAAAAATGTAATCTAAAAACATTAGAAAAGAAATCTAATGCAAAATAAAACTACTTAAACGATTGAAAATCTTTACTGTGTGTGTTTATTATATATAACATTAATACTGATTCAATGCAGCTGGAGTTTGACTGAGAGTCAGAATTGTCAATGAAATGCATTTGACTTAAAGATTCTAAAGTTACTCAGCCAAGAACAGTTAGTGCTTTTTGCTTTTTATTGTCAATATTTCTGTTTGATAAATATTAATAATAAGACTATAACACACAGCAGCAGACATCACACAGATATTATATTTTGAGATACAAGATTTATTTCCTGTCTGCTTAAGCCCAAAGTATTCTTTGGTTCTGACGCGAATGCTTGGCGTAACAAAGTTGCACTTGTTTAGAAATTCATTACATTTACACATTCCTTATAAATAACTGGAATGAGGCAGAACATTCTCAGTTTGCCTCAAATAAATAAGTATTTGAGGAAAACCTATCTGACTTTTAACAACTATTACTTTTACATAAAAAAGTACACACTATCACAATAAACCACATTTAAACATCAACAATGGAAAACTGTTGAAATGAGTACTTCAGGAAGGAGAAAATACATTTGCAAAGTCATTTTAGTTAGAAAGTACATGAAAACAGGATCGTTTCAGTACAGTGTTATGGTGTGCAGTGTTTTCAAGAAGCAACCGGAATTCAAATCACAGAAATACTAAAAAACTTTTTTTTTCCATTTCACTCCTTGAGAAAAAATTAAAAAAATATCTCTAAACATGCAGTTGTGTATTGTCATGTGCGGTTCCTCTAACTTGTAATGACTGAGATTAATTGTGCAGTTCTAAACACATACCAGAGGAGTCATGCTTTCAATTTGATACAGATTTCCCCATTCAATAGTAATAATAGACCTTATTCACGCTAGTGCCATCTTTGATTTTTAATGGGAATCACAACGAGGCTGTGTGGGATAGACTTAGTCTCTTTAATGGGCTGTACTGCAGTTTGAAGTGTTTTTTGGATCGTTCCGCAGACAAAACATTGATAAAATATCTGTCCAAGAACATTCAGTATACAAAGAATTCCAGACAACATGGAAAATCAGACGTGATCTAGGAGCTTTACACGGTCCGTGCCATTGAAGAGATAGTGAGTCTATCCCTTACAGCCTAGTTGTCATTCCCATTAAGAATCAAAGATGGCACTAGTATGAATAATGGCTTTACCTCATCTGTGCGATGCATGATTAGAGTTAAATGTTTTTTGCAGTTGTTTTTAATCAACAACTGACTGTAAAAAAAAAAAAAAGTGTATTAAAGGAGACAATATTTAAATGGCAAATGGGATGCGTGGATTTAGTCTTGGACACATACACAGAACAACTTTTACTTTCAACATGATGTGAAAGGATCTTGCTGCTGAACATTTCATGACTAAACTACACAATTACTGGTGAGTGAAATGTAAACATTTACCAGCCAGTTGCCCAAATATATTAACTTTAGTCACGTAGCACGAAATTTGGTTGCATATTCAATTTCCTCGCATTGTAGTAGAGGGTTGCACATTGACTGAAAGATCGATCTTGGGATTTAAGAAACTATATAGAGTTCAAATGAAGATCGCAATTAATCGGAAAAACAATATTTTTACCCACCCCTACTTTAAATACAGCTAAACTACAACATACTCTCTCTGCTTTAAGCCTGAGGAGGACACATAATGCTTCTCTTTTGCAAAACCATCACAATAAACAGTACACGCATGTGAATAATCAACCTGTTAGGCAGTGAACAGGTGCACTATACTATCTGGATTCCTATGGAAACCACACGTCTGAGAAACTGACAGCTAATCATGAAGTCAATATACTCTATGTGTTGAAGTGGGATCAGATTTTCATTTTCTCTCCTGAAAGGTGAGGTTATGAGTTCATAAGCTGACCCTAGATCAGTGAAGACTGGTTACAACTGCAATGCCCAGTGAGATGACTGGAGATGTGGCAGTAAAGGTCCTTCGCGCAGCCGGAAGGCAATTCCTAAGGAGAGATAATGGGTATCTGTCTGTCCCCATTCATAGTTTATTAATACTCTGGTCTGCGCCCTGGAGGAGTATGCAGTGTGACAGGAATAAGCTCAATGCTCCACTTCATCTCGCTCAAACTGGAACAGCAAGGTGACACTGCAGCCACTGCTGCCATGAGAAGTCCCCTGATGGCATTCTACTACACACACGGCTCGCCACTCCTGCAACATCCTGTGCACTGCCAATATTTCCAAACAGGAAGTCCCATGCTGTTTCCGACAGTTGCAATTCCCTAGGATCGGGCACACTATGCACATTTTTGCATCGGCTCCTATATGTTTACCAATCCTTGTTACACCACTGGAAGCATGTTGCACCAGCAGCACAGGAGCTCCGGGTTCGCATCCCACATTGAAACCAGGTAGTAATCAAATTTGTATAATCAGTGACAAGTGTGATTATGAGGTTGCAATCCCCCACCCCCTCTTTTTTTTTTTTACGCCACTTATGGTTAGGTTTAGGTAAGGGCTTTGGGATGGGCGGTAAAGTTTATAAAATATGCATTCTCATAACTTGCTTTTGGTGCCCCTCTGTGGACATTTCAACGAGAAAATTGAGCTCACACATGCAAACAACACTTACCGCTTTGGCCACTTGGAGCAGTGTTTAGAATTTTTTAAATCACAGACACATTTTAGCTAATGAAAAGTCAGCCTACTGCTTCTGATTTCACTATGAGATCAGTCTGGCAGCAAAGCTAATTCAGGGCTTGAAAGTTTACTCCAAGTATTTTACTGCAAAATGGCCGAAGAAGAATTTTCATTCTGTGGTGCTTAACATTAAATGTGGAACAGAACACATAGTAAACATGGATAAGGGGGACATCAAGACACACCAAAAACTGATATTTCAATCACTGATGTCAATAATCTCTAGAGAGCAGGGCAAATGAGACATGCAAATGTTTGACAAACAATTCAATAATAAAATGTAGGCAATATTTATTCAAAATTCACAGAAAATGTTCAAAACCAGAACGTGCATTATACATTGACAAGTTTGTGTGTAGATTTTGGAATTTTTAGATTTTAGAGTCACAAAAACAGTTAATAAGGCAAAGTTATACTACAGTTTTATGCATGGCGTACCTTCTCGCTTTCAAGGCATCCTATTTTGACCGAGAGCCCAAATACGGACTTGTGCAATATGCAAAGACGCAAATTGTACGGCGCATGCTGATGACAAAATTTGAAAACTGATGGCGATCATCACAAAATGGCGAAACATCGGCTGAGAAATTGGTCTGCGTAGTATATCGGTCTATTAATATACCAAAAATGTACAGAAATGCGAGTTTGTAAAATCATGAGGTCATCATTTGATCACATAGCACAAATTGGTACTCGCTTGGAGTGAACTAAAACAAATCAGTGAAATGGAGGGACAGATTAGCACCTTAGAAGCTACAAACTAATTTCTAAAGCTAATTTAATAAATATAGCTATATAAAGCTCATTTCTGACCCATTATAACCAGTAACAGGGGACACAAGTTACTAACTCTTTCTGAACACATTTTTTATTTTATTAATTTATCTTAGAAATGAGGATTCTGCTTTTGTAAATTATGTTATAGGAGCTAATATAAACTTCATAAAAGATGCAATATTCTTCTGATAAGTTTAAAAGGCTATAAATAACATGAAGGTTTCCGAAAAGCTTAGTTAAATGTATAGTTTCTCTATCACTTCAGATTTCATTAGTGGTCAGAATAATCAATATCCATTTACTGAAATAATCGCTAGTAGAGGCATTATTTTAGACATATGAGATACAGCGTAGACAGAGAGAGAAGGTACAGATGAGTAACCACCAGTGAAATGGAAAAAGCAGAAAGATGAGATATGGGATTGGGTTTAACCTGATACAGAATGAGAGTCATATCCGGAGGCAAGAGATAGCAATCCTTGTCTATTTATGTTCATCTCTGATCACGCCTACAATATGACTAGGAAATATGCAAGTATTAAAATCAAGGGGAAAATGATAACTTTCAGTAACTCGGGGCCAGGGGGAAATGGTATGGTGGCCTGCCTGCAGTCTTGTGTCAGGGTTTCCCTGAGAATGCTCTGGTCTAGCCACATCACACACACAGGAAAAGGATGTGGCCAAGCTGAGGTCAGTATTTAGCACTCAGACTGAGCCACACAGCGGACATCCAAAACAGTGCAGTTTCAAAGCTTATGCAATTTATTTGTGTTTTTGATGTAACAGATTCAACTGTAAGCCATTTGTTGGATAATTCCACCTAAAAGCGTTAATTCCACTGTGACTTTGTGGCACAATCAGAACATTTCACTGCTTGTTTGAGCATCACAACAAGCCCAACAGTGGCTCAACCAATGGGGTTAATTTGGGGTGGAACTCCCGATGTTTTCAACCAATGGCAGATATGGCATACCTCTTTAAAAAGTGTAATTTTTTAAGAAATACTGTTTGGTGACAAGTGGTGTAGAAATTACACACTTCACCTTTAAGACAATCTTTGCATCTGTTCCTCAAAGCGAAGTAAAATGATTCTCAATTTGAATCATAAAACTCGATAGCCAACGCGTCCAGAATACTTTACTAATATAAACTGGCATATGTTCTGTTCTGTATCCTTTGCTTACAGAGGAAGTTCACAATGTCAAAACCTGTTAGTATAAAGAATAGGGATGCACCAATCTGATACCTGGATAAGTATAGGCTCCATCGTTCCAACGGGCCCGATCCAAATATGATCTTGTGTGTTAGTCATGTTCTTTTCTTTCAAGCTCCAAAATTACATAAAAGAACCAAAAAAGCACCAGTAAAGTAGTCCACATGACTCGTGCTTTTTTTTCAAAGCCATGTGAAGACATGCAATAGCTCTGTGAATCGCAAAAGGCTGAGTTTAATAAGTGAATATATAGTATGCAGGCACAGGGCGTTAGTGAATGCCGTGGTTCTGTTGAAACACAGTCATAGCACGTGCATGCTGTTGATGTACTCGCTGCCCTCAGAGCAGTGCAACATATGAGTGCCACACATGAGCAAAATCTGTGAAGAAGCTAAATAAATTGGTTCACTTATAACATGCATTGAGAACGGCACCAGAGAAACATTTCACATGATTTTAACTAATATAATAAACGTTATACTGCGTCTAACATCGTAAGAGCATGACGTTGGAGTGATCTATAGTCTGATGCCTTTTATGTCTTGGTGGTCCATCATTAGTCATAATGCAGCATATTTGACAAGAAAAGCAGAAATGATTTGTGTACCAGATGCATGCAGAAGAGAGACAAACAAGTGTTACATCTCTCATCTCCATCTCTCCAATGTTTCAATCCAGGGTTGGAAATTAACTATTCATGACAAACAAAATCACTTACGAGGGCAGAAAATGTCCCCACAAAGAGATCCTGTTGTTTTATTAATAACATATGATATAGTTCTAAATATATATATATCAAGATCTTCATTGGAATTTTCGCTGAACTTCACTTGTTTTTGTAACTTGTAAAATTACAAAAAAAGAACAGAGTTAAAGATGGATCGAAGTGAACATAAAGGTGAGAGAGTGTAGTCTTTCAAACTTTTTCAAAATTATATCTAAAAGCATGGGCGGATTAGCCATATGGAGAACCGGAACTTTTCTCAGTGGGACGGCTGTGAAGCGGGGCCGAACGGCCAAACACCCCAAGGGGCAAATTAAAGAGAATTATACTTTTCCCACCGGACAAGCAGGCGGATTCAAATGTCAATAACGAAAAATAACCGGCTATATTTGCGATAGCCTAGGCCTGTGTCACTTTTTAGAAAGTTAATATTCTTATTTTGCTGTTGAAAGTAATCCAGAGAATGTAATTTATGCCCTGTTTGATTGACAGGCAGCTTATGTGTGTGGGCTGAACATGTGTGTGTGTTCCAAAAATGCTTGCGCTAATGCGTGCCTGAGCAATCAAATACATTTCAAAATTCTGCCAAAATGCCCGTCTCTGTTTTATTCATGTAAACACAATGAGTTATGTCTAAAGTGAACGTAAACTGTGGAGAAAAAAGTGGATTTGTATTAAAATATCAGACTTTGTAAGTATAAATGTAAGCTAATAGACATGCTGCCGTGTAGTGTAGTGTGTCATTATAATAATCAAACAACCATAACAAGAAAACACTCACTGCTCATGAATGGGTAACTTAAGAAGCTTTAAAGAGTATTAATGTATTATAATCACACAGTAAAAGTAGTAGTTTTTTATGTTGCATTACATTCATGTTTACTTGAATACTTGATACCCTACTGCTGTAAAAATATATATTTTTGTTATGTTGTTTTTCATCTATTTCTATTCATTGCTGTTTTGTATCTTTATTTTATTACTGACTGTTTAATAGTCTTGAATAATTAAGAACTTGAAATCATTCTTCCATAATTAACATTGTTAACAGTGTTATTATTTGTTGTGGTTTTGAAGCTGGAATTGAGGATCATCCAATTTCAATAGACTACTGAAATTTTGGCATTGTGATAATTTATAGCCTTAATTGTACATGGTAGAGCTTGCTGGAATAACATGATGAAAAAATAGATCTCATTCCATACAAACGTGAGCACCCCTGCTGTAAATGATGGTGATGGAGGCTTTTCTTTATTTGACTACCAAACGTAACATAAAATAATTCTCATATGTCAACATCCTCCTTCCCAACCCAGTGCAGTTTACATCTCAAGTTCAAGGAAATCCACTGTTAAAAAACAAGTTTATTTTTTTTAAGTTTAATAAATGCATGATGTTTCCAAAGTCAATAAGTAATCGTGTTAAATAACAGTGATCTCAACACTGACCAAATTAATCTTGATTATGATTTTTTTTCCATAATCGAGCAGCCCTAGTTTAAAAGTTAACAGAGAATAAAATCAGAATCATTGGAGAAATAATCAAGATAAGATCCCCACCCATCCAGTCACAGAAAAACTCTTTGTCAGGATTGCGTCAGGATATTGTGAAATACTACCTACTGCCTAAAGCGATAATTACGCCACAAACCAAACCGGGTTTTCCATAAGCTGTTATGTCACACAACTAACCACCTAACCAGCTGATATAAACTGATATGCATTTATCTCAAAAGCTATGCTGTGGAAAAACTACAGGGTGTCTTCTCTAGATGCTTGGTTGCCAAAGGTGCAGGTCTATTTCATAATCTCACAGCTTCCAGGGAGAAGTAATTACAGGTCCAGACAGGAAGAGTCTATCAAGAAGCCCTTACAGAGTGAGACCAGACCTAAGAAACCAAATACAGTAAAGCACTAGAGAACAGTGAACAAATCTATGGATCATGCAAAGTGAATCAGTTCTGGGGTTGAGGACCAAAACGGGTGATAACAGTCAGATCTCATTGCAGGATATTAAAGCTGGCCTTCAGACACAAAATCATGACTCACTTCTGCATGTCCAAGCATGTAAATCACAGTATGGGCCCATATTTATTTACCGATTTTAATGCCGCAATTAGATTAATGATCGACTGATGCAAACTCGGATATCTATAAGGCACGGGCCAATATCTTACAAGTAATTCAATTTAATGATGGGAAATGAGATACTTTACATAAAACTGCAGATATCAAATACTTATTTCACACAATATTGATCAAATACTAACAAAAATATTTGAAAACAGAAAATATAACTGTTGATTAGGCTGGACACAATGGAGAACTACCACTTCAGTCAAAATGGTCAAATATTGGCTGATTTACCTGATATAATCAGTTAACTAGCAGCCTATCCTTTAAAGGAATAGTTCACCCAAAAATGTAAATTCTCATTATTTACTCACCCTCATACCATCCCAGATGTTTTGACTTTCGTCTGTAGATCACAAATAAAGATTGTTTTAGAAGAATGTCTCAGCTCAGTAGGTCCTCACAAAGCAAGTGAAAGGCGGCCAGAACTTGAAATCTCCCCCCCAAAGAAAATCACATAAAATCATCTTAAATGTAATCCATACAACTCTAGTGGTTAAATCTGTATCTTCTGAAGTTATATGATAGGTGTGGGTGAGAAACAGATCAATATTTATGTCCTTTTATACTATAAATCTCCACTTTCACTTTCTTCTTTGTTTTTTGGCAATATGCAACCTTTGTGCATATCGCCCCCTACTGGGAAGGGAGGAGAATTTATGATGAAAAATGTCTTAAATATTGATCCATTTCTCACCCACACCTACCATATCATGTCTGAACACATGGATTTAACCACTGGAGTCTTATGGATTACTTTTATGCTGCCTTTATGTGCTTTTTGAAGATTATAAATTCTGGCCAACATTCACTTGCACTGTATGGACCAACAGAGCAGATAAATCTTCTAAAGATCTTAATTTGTCTTCTGTAAAAGAAAGAAAGTCTTACACATATGAGATGGCATGAGTGTGAGCAAATGATAAGAGAACTGTCATTTTTAGGTGAACTAGCCACTTCGTACCACCTCACCATGCGGAAAGTCAAACATATGTACTACTAACCATGGCTTTGGACAGAGGGAACGTCAGAATAAAACGAGCAAAGCCAAAGGGCACTTTCTAGCCTTTTCCAAATGTGAACAAACGATGCAAAAAAAGTCTATCAAAATGCATTAAAGCTCTGCTGCAATAAACCGGTCCACAAACGTCATTTTCTTTAAATTGTTCGACATTCGTTCAAGACACGGCTCCATTGAAAGTCTAAAGATAGTAGTGAGAGACTAGACTTTATAATCTAGTAATCGCGAAGAATTCAGGCACTTCAGAGGAGCGCCAAACACGGACGAACAAAAGCAAAACGACCACTGAAAAAAAGGAAAAGGTGCGTCTTTGCATGGCAACTTTCACCTAAGTGGAGACAATGGATTTAGCGGTTGACGGGACGTCTAAGCGACATAATTCCGTTTTTTTGGAACACAAAAAGCCCCCAATCACATACCCCTTCGCGTGCCCCCTCCACACAAACACACACCCTTTAAAAACATGTCGTGACAAAGCGCTGATCAATATATTCACATTCAGTGCGCCGCAGCGCGTGAAGAGAACGCACTGGACTCCCATTGTTTTCCTCGTCCGTTACTGTTACAATGTAACACAATGTACAACATATAAAGTCTAGAATATATTGTTACAATGTTACCAGTCAGAAACCGTTATTGTTGATTAAATGTATCCAGTCTGGAACGATTAGTATTGTTATAATTTATCCAGTCAGAAGACGTTAAGGTTGTTGCAATGTATCCAGTCTAGATGGAACCATTAATATTGCTACAATGTATCGAGTGAGAAATTATGCCTGCGTTCTGGCGCACACTCCGCTTAACTTTCAATAAAGCTATGCGTGTCCCTCTTCCTCTACCCCTCCCTTTTCTCTAAAGACCCCCCAACACCCCCTTATTTTTTCCCTCCTTGCCTCCCAGCTAATTCGTCAAATGTTCGCGTAGCTTCAAACATTATTGGGTGCGCTCCCAAGACATCCATGTACAGTGCCTAAATGTTATATAAAAACAGCGAGTCTCGGGTCTGACAGAAAGGGCTTTGCTCACTTTGGCTAGCCGACCTACAAATGTGACAAAATCTGCGTGGTGTTAGCCGAGTAACACCACGGGGATATCTGACAAATTGAGGCAATGAACATGAAGTTTGGGCTGCAAATAGCCTATACTTTAAGAAACAAGATGTAACTTACCTTTACACCCCCGTCCCGCAATATGGAGCTTGATGTTCCAGATAAAGTGGAATTGTTTTCCACTTCCCCGTCCCGTCTCCACACCCCAGGAACCGAGTGTGACCGGGGTAGGGGGCCTGGGTGATTGGAATGATCTCGGACAGTCAGCCAATTTGATGCAGGGCAACGGAACGTATGCACTTACTGGTGTCCAAAACGCATGCGTCAGGAAGCCTTAAATGCGTATGTTTGTTTTCGCCTAGATCCTCATATCCGAAAAGTGTATTTTCCTGGCCTCTACAGGACGCAGGGAATCGGCATCCCACGATTTGTCGGTTGTATCCTGGCGCTTCAGTCCCCTCCTAATCCGCCATGTTGTGCCCCAGCGGCTGGAATGGGAAACCGCTGATTCCCAGGCCAGGCCCCTCCTCTCCTCTTCCCACGCAGCGACATCTGGCGGCAGACTTGCTTCAAGGAAAAGGGAATGTACGCTAAGCGCGCTGAGGTACAGTGCGGCACCCAGCGGTAGATTGTGGTATAACACGCTGGTGTGAAGTTCTCTAAATATTGAAACGCAGAGGCCATGCAGAGGGAAATTGGCGTATTGGAACAATTTTAGAGAATTCCTTCAGAGTGTCCAGACTAACCTCATTTCAAAACTAAACTCAGTTGATTTAAACCAGGACCACCGCCACTTCAAACAGCTACGGAGATGCTCAATACATATAGATATCGATGGTTCATATGACATGTCAAGTGCATTATGACCTCTTCTTAATCTAAAAATGTTTAACCACCCCTAATTGCTGTATGGCTTAATAGTAACTGAGAGACTACATGGAAGATTTGTACATTAAAAAATAATTTCTCACACCACAGTACTATTTTAAAGTGAACTGCAACTATACACTTTCATATACATTAATATATTTTCAAATAACTTGAAATATTAATGTTGGGGGAAACAAATCTAGTCCATGTTATTTGTTAACTACCATGGAATACCAGAAAAACTTATATAAATTACTATCCATTTTACACTAAATAAACCTTGGCTGAATGTGGCATTGAAACTACTATTCATATATAGGACACAGTTCTCATTTAAAGGACTAGTTCTGCCAAAAATGAAAATTCTCATCATTCACTCACCCGATGCCATCCCAGATGTGTTTGACTTTTTCTTTAGCAGAACACAAACAGGGATTTTTAGAAGAATATTTCAGCAATTTTGACCAAATCTTAAAAGCTCAAAAAGTCAAAGGCAGCAGAAAAGTAATCCATATGATTCCAGTGGTTTAATCCATGTCTTCGGAAGTGATCCAACCAGTTATGAGGGAAACAAAAACTTTTTAAGTCTTTATTTTTTCTACTATAAATGTCTACTTTCTAACAGCCCAACCATGCCCTCTTCTCTCTTATGAGTTCTTCTACTTTAGTTTTTGGTGATTTGCTTTCATCGTGTGCATCATCAACGACTGGGCAAGGGTCATTTATAGTATATATATATATATATATATATATATAAAAATATAAAAGGACATTTCAAAAATTGATCTGTTTCTCACCCACACCTATTATATCCCTTCTGAAGAGATTGAAAAGAACCTACAGAGCTGAGATATTGTTCTAAAAAATATTTGTGTTCTGCAAACGAACGTCATACAGGTGGGATGAAAATAATTTTCATTTCTGTATGAACTATCCCTTTAAGTAGAATATTACTGAACAAAATACAACATCCTTGCCATTTACTTTAACATTTTATTATGGTGATGTTAATGATAGAACAAATAGCAATTGCAGTTAGTTAATAAATAGTGGAATAAATATGTATTTTCATTAAGCAGCATAAAAAAAAAAGTTTTTGACACTGTTGCGTGTCAGAGAACAGCAAACCAGAAGATATGAATCTCACAAGACTCATGCTCCATTTCAGGCTATATGCTTGGAGTGATAAAAGTTAAAAAGTTAGATGGACCGCAAGGTTTGAGCAAGGAAAATGGGAAATATTGGACCAGAAATGTTTGGGAGTACATTTGAGAATGGATAACCATGGTTGTCGATTGTGTTAAGGTTTAGACAGCCAGATTAGCGATGACAGCCCTGGTAAACTCATTGCTTGACGCGTAGCCTCCCAGGTCTGATGTGCGTACCTGCACCAAAGAAAGGAATATATTTCATACGGTTTCAGCTGTCTGCTCACATGGATGTGATGTGCACACACGATAAATGCATACGGTTTCCTTTCAAACTTTCAGCACACAATGGGCACACAAGTTCACTGCTTATTTAAGACGCTAGTTATCTTCATATTCACTTTGTTAATGATACTCATAAGAACACGGATAAAAAGTCCTCAAACATTGCAAGCACTCAAAACAATACCAGTGACTGTTAAAGTGACCATGTTTAATCCATTTGTCTTTATATATTTATTTTTTGACATTGAGAAAAACAGACAACTGACAACAGTCAACTCAACAGTCCAACGGATGCATGAATAATTAATGAGACAACTTGTGTTGTTTCCCATCAACCCACTTTTAACTGTGAAATGTATTGAAAGATAGGCAGAGCAGCTTAGAATAAAAAATAAAAAAAAACAGTCAAACGTAAAACAACATCAGACATAATACTGGGCAAGTATGGATACTGTGAGAAACACCAAGTAAAGAAATCTAATGAATGAAGTTCAGGAAAATAAAAATAGAAACATAACCGGGCAGAAAAGGAGGTGAGGGAATAAAAGCGAAAGGCAATGAAAAGAAAAAGAAAAAAAAAAAGAGAATGAAGAAAATGTCGAAAAAGATAGTGAGGACAGGAATAAAGTAGTAACAGGACGGTTTTAAAAGGGGCTTTGAAAATATTCAGAAAACAAGTAGCAGGAATAGGGTGATCTGGGATAGACATTGGGTTTGGCAAGCATCCTCAAACAGTCCGATGGCGAAGGTTGGCCACAACTGCACGGACAAAGTCACCAGTGGTGCTGTAACCCCCTAGGTCTCGTGTCCTCACCTGGGATACACAGATACACGCAGAGTCACATACACCCAAAATGGGGTGTGATGGAAGAAGAGGAGAAAGGGGAGGTGAAGACATCTTAAGAATGTATGTACAACAAGCACATACTTGCAGCTTTTCTAGTGTGACTATGAGGAAAAGCATCTTTCAGGAGGAAGATTTAGGCCAAAACCAAAGTTGAACGTCTCCATTGAGAGACGTCTGTGTCAGTGTATTGAATGTATGATTATAATGCATTAAAGACCCCATTAAATAAAAATAGTTTTGTGACTTAGTCAGTGTCTGTTATAGCTTTGAGGCCCTTTCTATGCTAATGTTGACAAAACTCACTTTTAGCATTTAAAATGTAAGTCTTTATCTTCTGGGAAAATGAAACAAAAATCTAATCTCTCTAGAATGAGAACACCACCCCCACCCCACATAAATATAAATGCCACCTGCCTTTGACAAGCAATACAATTAGCAAATCATTATGAATTATGTATCTATGTTTATCTAACGGATCTGAGGGCAGTGACTGGAATTTATTCATTTTGAAAGTGTCGTCAATGCTTTCGTCCATGGTGTAAATGATCAAGTGTGGTTTGCCAGACTGTAACGTAAACTAAAGGCTATAGTCTTAAAGTAAATTATGAGCTCTTCGATATGTCCCACCCAAACGTCTTGTTTCAATAGAAAATACATCAACACAGAAAAGATTGCATAAGATGACACTGAGAAAATGAGTAAGCAAGGTACAGTTTCATTATTAGAAAATCATTGAGTTGTTTACTTAAAGGGATAGTTCACCCAAAAATGAAAATTCTCATTATTTACTCACTGTACTCATGAGTTTCTTTCTTCTGCTGAACACAAAGCTCCAAAAACCACATAGGCAGCAAAAGTAATTCATAAGAATCCAGTGGTTTAATCCATATCTTCAGAAGCAATATGATAGGTGTGGGTGAAAAACAGATTTATTTTAAAGTCCTTTTTTTTACAATAAATTCTCCTCCCCGCCCAGTATGTGGCGATATGCACAAAGAATGTGAATATCCAAAAACAAAGAAAAGAATGTGAAATTGGAGACTGACAGTAAAAAGGACTTTTAATCTGTTTCTCAACCACACTCATATCGCTTCTGAAGACACAGATTTAACCACTGAAGTCGTATGGATTACTTTTATGCTGCCTTTGTGTGCTTTTGGAGATTTTTGGTCACCATTGACTTGCATTGCCAGGGGACCTACAGAGTGGAAATATTCTTCTAAAAATCTTTGTTCAGCAGAAGTCAGTCAAACAAAATTAGCCTTAAATCCCTGTTGAACCAATCGACCCAAGACAGAGGTTTTCAAACACAACATGGCTTAACGCCGAAGCAAAATTAGCAAAATCACCTTATGAACCATTTCATATTTAATACTAAAACACTTTTAAAATGAACAGTGTCATTGGGTTAGAGATACTGCTTAGTTATGGTTATTCAAATCAAAGCCAGTTGCCAGAATTTCAGAGGAAACCCACCATTTCCTAGAATTACAAATAAATGCCACCATGATTTTCATGCTGTCACCTGCACATCCATGTGTATGAACTTTCATCAATCATACATGTTGTATATTGAACATAAACAACAGACACACTTTCACTTACATTATCATGTTCTCTAAATACAGAACACATACAGTTCTACATGCCACAAAATTTATTTCCCATTCACACAGATATAAAATAAACATTAAAGGAATAGTTCACCCATAAATGAAACTTCTCTCATTTACTCACCCATCCCAGATGTTTATGACTTTTTCATCTGCTGAACTCAAAGGAAGATTTTTAGAAGAATTTCCCAGCTCTTTTGGTCCATTCATTGCAAGTGAATGGGTGCCAAAATTCTGAAGCTTGGATTAAAACACCAGAGTCTTAGAGAACACTGGAGATTACTTTTATGATGCCTTTGTGTGCTTTTTGGAGATTTAAAATTTGGCACCCATTCACTTACAGAGCTGAAATATTCGTCTTAAAATCATAATTTGTGTTCGGCAGAAGAAAGAAAGTCATACACATCTGGGATGGCATGAAGGCGAGTAAATTAGATAATTTTCATTTTACAATTTTCAAACTAATCCTTTAAAAACTCTTACCTTGCCCTGCTTAATGACTTTCTTAACAGCCTCAGAAACCATGTTTGCATGATACTCAAGACTGAAAGACAAAGATCCCACACACATATCAATACAGAATACTTGCCAGAAGCAAAATAAGAAAGTCATCCCATTTTATCTTCTACACAATCCTGGTTATCTATAAATAATAGCTAGTTAATGGCAACAAACCAAGATGCAATAAATACATTTGATTTAGAGGACAAACTCAGATGTGAAAACCATGTTTTGTATGAACAGACAAGCTAACACTTTTAACAAAAAGCTAAAGGTAAATGTGAAGCTTAAAAGATTATAAGGTAATAAGAGATGATAATACAGAACATCTTTACTGTATAAACTGTGGGAGAAGTGAACTCACTTGATGTGCCTCAGCATGTTAGATGCACTGAGAAGCATAGCGGTGGGGTTGGCAATATTCCTGCCGACTGCCTGAGCAAAGGGATGTCTGGCACCCTGAAGACACATTATAGAAACATTTGTTTACTTTTTTAGAACATGTGAAGGGATGAGGTTTTGCATTTTATTGCATATTTCTAATTTAAGCAGCAACATACAAGAGGCCATGCTAAGTTGTTAATATAGCCACAGCTAAATGGCGTTGTTAGGCCCAACGTGCAGCCTACAACACGCTCAGCCGTGACTAGATTCAAAATATTAGTCAGGTCCGAATCTTCAAGATTGTGTAACCCTGTAGGCATTTTTGAGGAAAAGTTGTTATAACACATTTTTTGAAAGTTCAATGTCTCCTGAATAAGGATCCACCGTATAACATTGAAATAAGGATCCCATTTTCTTGTAATTGTTATCAAAACAATAGGTGCATTATTCACAGCCGAAACACTACAGGTGGATAGGGTAAAAATTTTAAGTTATAGATATCACCATAAAACTTTTTCAGTTTTTCAGTTATATAGAGACAAACATTTTTTGTATTACAAGTTTTCTGAAATGTCATGTTTACATATGTAAATGAGGCATTATCGATTTAAATATGTGCTAATTTGCATAATCTAAACTTTTATATCGGAATTGAAATCCACAGACTTCGAATAGACAAAGTGTCGTTAAATTAACAGTTGTGCTTTGTATTGTTGTGTATTTTCTTTACACTGATCTGAAGGAATACATGTTAAGGAACCAAAATAACACAAAATCTCAAATGACCACTGCATAAAAAAACAACAACAGTGTTTTTGGTTGTACTTCAAGTTAAATAGTGCCATGAGCATTATGCAGGGATCAAATGTCTAGCCCTTTTTGTAACAAATTTGATGCAGTGCCACAAAACAGGGACAACAGCATTTGGATATGTCAGTGAAGTATAGCATTATAAATAAGATTATTTCTTCCAGTTTGCATTTCTGATTCGCCTGATCATGGAAGCTGTTTGCAGTCTCAAGCGGATTCACCAGTCCCCAAATTTAGAAGAATGTCTCATCTGTCAAGAAAGGAAAAGGGAAAGGTTAGTAAAGGCTGGAGAAAAGGGCTTTGAGACGTTAAAATGTGCTTCCCAAACAAGAGAGAAACTGTGTGATATAGACAGCAAGCCTGCAATCGACCGAATCTAGGAAATATCTTTACATGATGTTAATCCGCTGTTGTGGCACAAGTCATGTTTCTCATTATTCACAAGCAAGACTCTCATTGAAAGTTTACAAAGGAAAAAGCAGATTTCCAGACCACAAAGTGGTGAACCTAGTACATCAGCGACAATGCTGCGAAGCTCAACGACATCTGTCAAGTGGGATCAAACAACATTGCTTGCTTCTGAAGAATTTCAAGCAGTCACAGAGGCCTACATTAAAGCCAACAACAACCCAAACCTCATGTTTTGGTGGGGCTACATGAAGATGGTTCACATTCTTCTATTTTTCATTCGCGCACAGAGGGACGGAATCTGGGACCTGCACCATTGTGCATTCCAGCAAATGTTGCCTTATTTCATGCGGTATAACCACATCAACTATGCTCGGTGGGGGACCATCTACCTGAACGAGATGCACCAACTTCCACAGCCTGTGAAGAAGGAGTTTGAGGCTGGAAACTTTGTAGTCAAGCGCTCTTTACATCGCTTCAACCAAGTGGATCCCGATCATAGTCAGGAGTGGCTAGGCTGTATTGGAAAAAGGGAGGAGGAATTGTTGGTATCACAAAGACATCTTCAGCTCTTGGCAGATGGGCTCTGTCTTTCAACTTCCGATCCCATCTTGCCCATGACACAAAAAGTGCCTTTGGTCTGGATACAGATGATGACTACATCCACAATGAAACCACAAAAGGCAGAATGAAACGGGACTCAATAGATGAAGATGCTTTGCTTGCAGTATTGCAGAGATTTGGTCTCTTTTCGGCTTACCTGCCCCAGACACTGCAAAACATTGCAAACAAAGACTTTGCCACCCAGGATATTGAAGATGAGCTGTTGACAGCTACACAGAAAGGGCAAAGTCAACTGGATACATTTGTAGAGGAGAGGCTGTTGCCATCTGAGGGGAGAAGAGTCACTTTCAGGGACAAACTGAAAAAGAACAAGTATTTGACTTTTGCTTCCCTGTTTGAAGTTCAACAGTCAGACCCAATCACTGGGAAGGCAAAAACTGTCAAGGCAGACAGAAACATTCTACAGCGCCTCATTGCTGCATATGAGGCAGGACGCCCAGTCAACCTCAAAAGCATTATGATGCATGAACTATTCGTTGTACCTCTGTCCTTGGCAGAAGTTAATGGGCAGCTTCGTTCAGGTTCAAAGGCGATACTTACTAAGGTCTTGACTGCTGACATTCCATGTCCCAACCACCTTGGTGCCACAGACCTACAAGACGAATCCATGCTTATCGTTGATGGTCAAGCTTTGGTCATTGCTATTGGGAAGCCACAAGAAGCAAAGACTTTTGGAGACCTGGCAGACATCTTTGTGGAAACTGTTCTCCGAAGTGGAGCACAGTTCCAGCGAATTGATGTTCTGTTTGATCGCTACCACACACACTCAATCAAGAGTGGAACACGTAAAAGGCGTGGAAGAGGCTTGGTGGCAATCAGAAGACCAGTTGAGGGCAGAGATTTACCTCTTCCCACAAAATGGGAGAACTTTATCGCTAACGAGGACAACAAGGCAGACCTTGCTCGTTTTCTATCACAACAGCTGATTGTGAGAGCACCAGACACCAAGATTATAGTTGCTGCAGGTGGCTTCAGTGATGAAGAGAGGGTTGAAGCATCTAATACAACCCTTAACACTGACAGTTTGGAAGCTAAACATGAAGAAGCAGACACAAGAATTATCCTTCACTGCATCAGAAGCAAAGCATCAAAAATTGTTGTCTCTGCAAGAGACACCGACATCTTGGTACTGCTGATTGCCCACTTCCACATGATGCAATGCAAAAAGATCTGGATGAAGACAGGTACAGCAAAGGAGAGAAAGTACGTCCCAGTTCATACTGTAGTGGAACAACTGCAGATGGAGCCACAGGTCCTCGAGCTACTTCCTGGTTTCCATGCTCTCACTGGGAGTGACTCAACTTCATACATTGCAGGACATTCAAAGAAGACATGCTGGAAAGTTTTCATAGAGTATTCACATCTACTAACGGGGCTTGGCGAAGGTCCTGAACTGAGTGACCACACCATTCAGAATGCAGAAAAGTTTTTCTGCAAACTCTATGATGTAAAGGATGCTGATAACATCAATGAAGTTCGAGCAAGCATGTTTGTCAAGGGCATGACAATAGAAAGACTGCCCCCAACCAGAGACGCTCTCTACTTCCACATTCAGCGCTCTCACTTCCAGGCTTTGGTCTGGCGGCAGGCCCACTTGCAGCAGCCAGTTCTGCCACCCCCTGAAACCATGGGATGGAAGACAGAGGGGAATTCCCTTATTCCTCAACTCATGTCACTACCCCCAGTTCCAGATGCTTGTGAGGAGTTCATCACCTGTTCCTGCACCACTGGGTGCAAGACAGCCCGATGCGGCTGCAAGCCTAATCCATGCACTGCATCCTGCAAATGCAGAAAGTCCAATGATACTTGTATGAACAAATAACTTTTGGAATACCTGTGATCACAGTATTGTTGCTTGATTTTGTTGAAATTTCAGAGTTCCAGCAGCCATTTAAACATTAAAAACTGTCCCTTTCATGTTAATGTTGTTTTTCATTGTTTACATGTTTAAATATTCTGAGAATGCACAGTTTAGTTCTAATGTTTAATGTTTAAACTGCAATAAATGCATTAAAACGTTTTTTTTTTTTTTTGGCATCCATTTTGTTTTTATTGTTTATGCCAAAACAGTGATGTTTACAACTTGTTATATGGCAGAAATGGATTCAGCACCTAAAAATCATATAGAAACAACACTTGAAGTACTTTTCCTCAAAAATGCCTACTGCATCTTATCCATGGCTATTTATCTATTTTGGGACTAGACTATATAGCACAAACTAAAATGCCACACTGCTATTATAAAAGTTACATATAATAACAATATTAAGGGCAAAACATGTCATAAAAAAATAAATATATACACTCACCTAAAGGATTGTTAGGAACACCATACTAATACTGTGTTTGACCCCCTTTCGCCTTCAGAACTGCCTTAATTCTACGTTGCATTGATTCAACAAGGTGCTGAAAGCATTCTTTAGAAATGTTGGCCCATATTGATAGGATAGCATCTTGCAGTTGATGGAGATTTGTGGGATGCACATCCAGGGCATGAAGCTCCCGTTCCACCACATCCCAAAGATGCTCTATTGGGTTGAGATCTGGTGACTGTGGGGGCCATTTTAGTACAGTGAACTCATTGTCATGTTCAAGAAACCAATTTGAAATGATTCAAGCTTTTTGACATGGTACATTATCCTGCTGGAAGTAGCCATCAGAGGATGGGTACATGGTGGCCATAAAGGGATGGACATGGTCAGAAACAATGCTCAGGTAGGCCGTGGCATTTAAACGATGCCCAGTTGGCACTAAGGGGCCTAAAGTTTGCCAAGAAAACATCCCCCACACCATTACACCACCACCACCAGCCTGCACAGTGGTAACAAGGCATGATGGATCCATGTTCTCATTCTGTTTACGCCAAATTCTGACTCTACCATCTGAATGTCTCAACAGAAATCGAGACTCATCAGACCAGGCAGCGTTTTTCCAGTCTTCAACTGTCCAATTTTGGTGAGCTCTTGCAAATTGTAGCCTCTTTTTCCTATTTGTAGTGGAGATGAGTGGTACCCGGTGGGGTCTTCTGCTGTTGTAGCCCATCCGCCTCAAGGTTGTGCGTGTTGTGGCTTCACAAATGCTTTGCTGCATACCTCGATTGTAACGAGTGGTTATTTCAGGCAAAGTTGCTCTTCTATCAGCTTGAATCAGTCGGCCCATTCTCCTCTGACCTCTAGCATCAACAAGGCATTTCGCCCACAGGACTGCCGCATACTGGATGTTTTTGCCTTTTCACACCATTCTTTGTAAACCCTAGAAATGGTTGTGCGTGAAAATCCCTGTAACTGAGCAGATTGTGAAATACTCAGACCAGCCCGTCTGGCACCAACAACCATGCCACGCTCAAAATTGCTTAAATCACCTTTCTTTCCCATTCTGACATTCAGTTTGGAGTTCAGGAGATTGTCTTGACCAGGACCACACCCCTAAATGCATTGAAGCAACTGCCATGTGATTGGTTGATTAGATAATTGCATTAATGAGAAATTGAACAGGTGTTCCTAATAATCCTTTAGGTGAGTGTATATATAGCAAATTATGATGCCAACCTCTCTATAGAAGATATAGTCCCACGTCCCTTAGCATTCAGGCCTGGAACTATCCATTTAATAATATACAATTAATTGTTTTTCTAACTATTAATATATTAGTAATATTAATAATAAAATTATAATTCCTTTAATGATGAATGAATGAATGAGAAAAATTATTAGACGCCTACCGTCTCGAACACAGCATACTCGGCGCTAAAACTTTCCCCTGGAACAACACCTGCTCCACCCACTAGCCCTGCAGCCAGATTATCAATGATGTTGCCGTACAGATTAGGCATCACGAGCACATCGAACTGGTATGGATTCTGCACAAGCTGTGGACCGCAGAACAACACGCCAATTACGTTTAAAGTTTAGAGCATCTGGCACTCATTTACAATAAAAGAAGAGTAAAAATACCTGCATGCAGCAATTATCAATGATTATGTTTTCGTATTTAATCTTGGGATAAAGCTCAGCCACTTCTGCACAGCTCTGCAGAAAGAGACCATCCCCGAGTTTCCTGCGGAGATAATCCGAGGCAAGTCAGTTTTTGTGTTTAGATTTGAAACCTGTCTAAGTGGAATAATCCCTGTTACACTTACATAATGTTCGCTTTGTGTACAGCTGTCACTTTGCTTCGGCCCTTTTTGGTGGCGTAGTCGAATGCAAATTTGGCAATCCGGCGAGATTTCACTCTGGTGATGATCTTCAGGCACTCAACCACTCCAGAAACGCTCTGCAAACACAGATCTCATAAATGCAGCTGTATATACAAATATTCATACAATAAAATTAACTAACCAAACAAATCAAAGAGTGATTTCTTTTTTTACATGTTGTGAACAATTTTCAGATTCAGAAAAGCACAACAAATAAACCCATTTATGCTAACAGCAATAGAATCAGTGGAACAGTGTTTGGCTTTAATATTCAGCAGGCTAGATGATGATATATTAATGAAAGGGTTTTCAAACGTTTTCAAGCCAATGACCCCCAGTTATGATAATCCATTTACAGGGAATTCCATTCCAACAATGTAGCCTAATGCAGAGTTTACACCACATGATTTTAGGCCATATTTTCGCCGACTATTTTGTTAGGATCGCCGACAAAAGGCTGAAATTATAGGCAAATCAGAGCTTGCTCCCGTGAGCGACGAACACAAATGTATAAATTATCAAAGATGCAATCTGAGAGAAGCAATATCTCGCTGACATTTAGCATGTTAAATATCTGGACCTGTCTGCAATTGCAAATCACGCAATGTGAAATGTGTTTTCACTGAATACAACTGCAGCGTTGACCTACAGCCAACGAGAGAGCAAGAAACGGGGCACGGGAAGTTTCAGTGTGAGGACTCCTGATGTACCTGCAACAGAACATCAACTAGCATGGCTGCAGTATCAAGAAAGTCTCATTGGTCTGAAGAAATGGAGGAAATATTTGTGGAACATTGGCAGGAGCACCGGTGCCTGTTTGATGTTTCCTCTGAACTGTATCACAACCGGGTGGAGAAAGAGAAGAGTTGGAGAGAAATTGCCAATTCTCTTGGACAGTCAGGTAAGCAAATACAGTAGGTAGATTTTTCAGTAGGAGGTACTTTCATATTGTAACCAATAAAATATATGATGCCTTTAGGCGAATAAAAACATACACATCATATTCTGAAATGCATAACATATGATCATGCATTTGTTTTTGTATCTCGGATCACTTCTCGCGTGTATTCTGTTGTGAAACGTAATATGGAGTCAAGGCAGAGTTGTCAGGGATTCGTCAATACTGAAATGTTTTGTAATGTGTTCACCTCTGTCGCTGATTATTCATGTAATTTGAAAACCCTACGACTTCCATGACAAGACAGACAGTTGCGTAATATGAATGGTCCCACATTCCGACGTCTCTGAAAGTCGTGTAGTGTGTAGGAGGCATAAAGGCAGTAATATTCTGTATTTCCACATATAAAGACTCATTTAGGCTCGCTCTCAGAAAAACAAAGCCGCTGTCACTGGCGCGGTACCCTCAAGGGGCCTTTTCTGTAACTAGTTAAAATGTACAACTTGTTTTGGGTTTATAAATGTACCACAATGACCTACATGGTACCTTTAATGTTACATACATATGCTTTCTTGTTATCTAATTTTTTGTAAACAAACTTTTTGTCTCCTTAAAGGTGAAAATTTTTTTTATCAAAAACAAGGATACCACCCCAGTGACAGCCACATCGCCTAAAAAAAAACAAGATTTAATAAAGATGTTGAAAAACCCTGGGTAAGTGCATTTATAATTGAGCTTTCATTAATGAATAAGCAGAAGAGTAAAAAAGAAGTGTTGTGAGCACAGCAAGTACCTCATGCTCCAGAGAGCTGTATTCTCCCTCGGTCTGCTCACGGATGATAACCAGATCCAGGTTATTGTGATGAGTGCTGTAACCTGGGAGGCTGTTCACATGAACTACATTGGCAAACAAGTCCAGCTTTCTCCTGCACATTGTAAGAAAAGCACTCAACTAATGTGAACACAAGCAAGTATATCAGATAAAAATATAGATGATTGCTTGTCTTTATTTAATTACAAATTAATGGTATCACTTATATTGATGTTAATACTACATCAAAGATGTACCTCAGTCTCATTTCATACGATGCCAGCTCACCCTTGTACTCCATGGGAGTGTGAATCTTCCCTAAGCACAGTGAAAATTAATCCAACATACTCAACTGCAAATCAAACCAACTTCTTAGCATATACCAAAACATCAATAAGCTATATTAAAGGAATAGTTCACCCAAAAAATAAAATGCTCTCTTTATTTACTCAACCTCATGCTATACCAGATGTGCATGACTTTCTTCTGCTGAACACAAAGGAAGATTTTGATTTTCACAAGTCTTGAGTGGTTATATTTATATCTTAAGAAGCGATATGATAGGTGAGGGTGAGAAACAGATAAATATTCAAGTCATTTTTTACTTTCAATCTCATGTTCTTCATTTGTTTTCGGTGATTCCCATTCTTTGTGCATATTGCTAACTACTGGGCAGGGGGGAGAATTTATTGTAAATTAATTTTTTCTCACCCACACCAATCATATCACTTCTAAAGACATGGATTTAACTACTGGAGACTTATGGATTACTTTTACGCTGTCTTTATTTGCTTTTGGAGCTTCAAATGTTTTGCACCCATTCACTTGTATTGTGAGGACCTACAGAGCCGAGATATTCCTTTAGAAATCTTTGTGTTTAGCAAAAGAAAGTAAGTCATACATATCTGGAATGGCAAGAGGTTGAATAAATGATGAGAGAAATTAACATTTTTGGGTGAAATATCCCTTTAAAAATAAAAATGACTTAAGATTTATTGTGTTCAGAAACATTACCTTTAATGGCGACTCTGTTGTTCTTCATGGAGGACAGCACCTCATCCAGTTTCTCTTCACTGGCCATGTTCTGCACCTCACTCAGATGAAATTCCTCAAACTCCACAGGAACATCAGCTGCCTAGATGGCAAGGTGAAATGGGCATTAGGAACAAAGGGAGATGCAAGTGTAAAGCATGAGAGAGGGCTAAGGCGGACCAAAGGATGATGGAGAAACTTCACAGTTTAGATGTGACAGCCTAATACATATATATATATATATATATATATATATAATTGAAGTCAGAAGTTTACACACACCTTAGCCAAATATATTTAAACTCAGTTTTTCACAATTCCTGACATTATATTGCAGAAAATTTCTCTGTCTTGGGTCAGTTAGGATCACTCCTTTATTTTAAGAATGTGAAATGTCAGAATAATAGCAGAGAGAATGATTTATTTCAGGTTTTATTTATTTCATCACATTCCCAGTGGGTAAGAAGTTTACATTGACTTTGTTAGGTTTTTTTGTTGCCTTTAAATTGTTTAACTTGTGTCAAACATTTTGGGTAGCCTTCCACAAGTGCCTCACAAGAATTTGCTGGAATTGTGGCCCATTCCTCCAGACAGAACTGGTGTAACGGAGTCAGGTTTTCAGTTCTGCCCACACATTTTCTATCGGATTGAGGTCAGGGCTTTGTGATGGCCACTCAAATACCTTGACTTTGTTGTCCTTAAGCCATTTTGCCACAACTTTGGAGGTATGCTTGGGGTCATTGTCCATTTGGAAGACCCATTTGCGACCAAGCTTTATCTTCCTGGCTGATGTCTTGAGATGTTGCTTCAATATATCCACATAATTGTCCTTCCTCATTATGCCATCTGGTGTTTATACATGCATACATTTGTTTGTACAGATGAACATGGTACCTTCAGGCTTTTGGAAATTGCTTCCAAAGATAAACCAGACTTGTGGAGGTCCACAATTGTTTTCTGAGGTCTTGACTGATTTCTGATTTCATTTTCCCATGGTGTCAAGCAAAGAGGCACTGAGTTTTAAGGTAGGCCTTGAAATAAATTTACAGGAACACCTCCAATTCAGTACACCTCCTATCAGTTTGCTTATTGGTTAATTGCCTAAATGCTTGACATTGTTTTCTGGAATTTTCCAAGCTGCTTAAAAGGCACAGTTAACTTGTACGTAAACTTCCGACCCACTGGAATTATGATACCCTCAATTAAAAGTGAAATAATCTGGCTGTCTGTAAACAATTGTTGGAAAAATTACTTGTGTCATGCACAAAGTAGATGTTCTAAACAACTTGCCAAATCTATAGTTTGCTAATATGAAAGTACCTTGAAAACATCTTTGACCGCAGTCATCAGCTCAGGTCCGACTCCATCTCCAGGGACCATGGTGACCTTGAAGGTGCTGTCAGCACGTGCCGGGGGAGCCTCCGGAACATTCTGACTGCCAGTCAAACTCAGGGATCGGGCACACAGCGGCTGCAACCGGGCACCGCTCAGACCCTGAGGGGTCAAACATGTTACAGGTCAAATACTTCATCACAGGCGGACATTACATGAACATGTTACTGGTCTTAAGCTTGAGATGAACAGCTCCAACTGCTATTTCAAGAATGTCTCCTATACTTTGGATTACAGATATGACACGTTTATAGCCAGTTACACACATAAACCCCATCTCTTCAAATCATTCTCTCTCTCTCTCTTTAAAAAAAGCCATCTTTCTAGTCATCAAGGTGTATCAACACTAGCAATTTCTTATTTACTGTATATAATACAGTGAGCATTTGTAATCAGAAAAAAGTACCATGGTATTACCATGGTTTTAGGACATGTTTAATGGTGATGATGCATGGTATATTTTGTGGGAACTATTAAGATCTTACCATCAGACATCATCATTGTCTCATGGTACCCTCACAGACAGTACTCTTTCTGTAAGGGATGTAATGTGAGCACCAATTACTCGTTTTATTCAAGACAACCACGGGATTTCTAATGGATCTCTCCGGTGAGCTGCCATCTAGTAGTTTGTTTTCTCTACGTATTAAAACCATGTGTTAAGTCTCTCTGCGTAACTTTAACTAAGTCAACGCATTCAATACACGTATTGATGTTTATGTTAGAGTTTGTATTTGGCCGTGTGGCTCCGAACGTTAAGACACATTTGTAATTTTTCATTATGAACTACAAGCAGCTGAAATATAGTTCCTAAACACTCACCTTGGCCAGAGAACAGAGGCTTCCTCTCAGTGCGGCCGCCATTATGGATGGATGCAAACTGAAAAGAAAGGTCACAGTGGTCCCTCTCCTGGTGAACCTGTACCAGTGAGTTGTGTGCTTGTTTCACTACTGCCACCAGCTGGAAGAAAGTGTTACTTCCATCAGTGGATCCCAGGGAGCAGGAGCCCACAAGGGGTCCTCAAGATTATTTAAATGTATTTAAAATAAGTTAAGGAGATATACAAATAATAATAATATTAAACCCGCTATAAATCGAGACTATTGACTGAAATATAATTAAATTTTATTCTTATAGTTTTCACAAAAAAAAACATACAGTTCTTAAAACATCTGGTATAAAATAAATTATAATAAGACTATTATATTGAGAATAATTTAAATCTATTGAAAAGTATCTGTTAATAAAATAATTACAATTCTAAGTTATAGAAAATGAATACTATACCAAGTCAAAAAGATACATAAAATAAAACACTAAGAACATTTGTACTAAATCCCAGTTAACAAATTAAGAATTTATATATCATACAATGCATGCAAATCAGAATACAGCGAAGTGGAGTTTGTACACACAAACTGAAGTCATGCCTGAAGACCCTCTATGTTTCTTCATTTGATAACTAAATTTGAAACAAAGATCTCTTGTTAGGGTTTTTAATAATACAATTATTGTTAAAAGCTTTAACTGTAGCAAGCATTTGTACCTTCATTAAGCCAGTATATACTCACCAGTCCAAAGTTGACATAGACATAGGCTATATTTCTGATCTAGGTAATAATGTTTTATTTTCAAGTATGTCAGGACCATGCAGATAATAGTCACCTGAAGTGGGACAAAAATCTCAGATTTCATTTTTAAGCATATAGTGTATATAAAATATATACACTATAAATATACAAGTAATTACAGTATTTTCACTAGTAGCTCTTATTTCTGTTTTGGCAACTTAAATTATTGTATTCTTATCAGCAATAAATGCACTTACTAGGCCAGTGACAAGCATGCACCTATGTTCAGAGGTGTTGTTACAATATTGAATTTTCTTGCCTGTATTAGAAACCAAAGTACTATGAGTTGCACAAGTTACACAACTACAGCTTTGGTGTCTAAACAAGTCAGTTCTAAACTCATCTAAAATAGCATAATGTAAATCTTATATACAGTATAACACTGGGAAATGTCAAACTGTTTTTATTTACTATTAAAAACTCATCAGGCCAAATACCATGACATCAAAGCGAATGCCACATCCCTTGATAAGGTCCCTGAACTCCTTGCCATCACTGTTCTTGTAATATTTGGCAAATCTGCCATGATTTCACAAAGCCACATGCATTTATATGAAACCTTACTTTTTCTCAGAAACATCTTTTACTAATTGCAAACTCCAGCTACCTGAAGTTGTACGCTGGGGCCACATTATTTTCAGGGTCTTTGTTGTCTAGTCTGCGAAGTCTGAGCCAGTGAAACGCAACAGCCTTTGTCGCTCATTATTGTCACTTAATTTCCTTTCCCGTTCACTCACAGTCACAAGTTCAGTTATTAACTTTCCACGACGGCCAGACATTTACGTATAAGCTTCCCCTTAGAGTGCCGTTTCACTTTCATTGACAAAAAATTTGGTTTGTCGAAATACGTTCCTCTACAATGTACATTCTTACAAGAGAACCACAACAAGCTTGCAGTTGAAATTGAACATTACTGTATTACAATATGATCAGTTCAGGAACAGTATAAGAACAGTAAGAAAATTAAATAATTAAATGAAAACTAAGCCATAAACATTATGAAAACTAAACAGACATAAACTATAAAACATAAATAATGAATCCAGATACAATGTTCCAAAACAAAACAATCAGCTTAAAGAAACAGATAATTTGCTTGCCCTCATGCAATCCTAGATCTATATGACTTTCTTTCTTCAGCAGAACACAAACAACGATTTTTAGAAGAATATCTCAGCTCTGTAGGCCTATTCAATGCTAGTGAATGGTGACCAGAATTTTGAAGCTCAAAAAAATGCAAAAAGGCTGCATAAATGTAATCCATACAACTCCAGTGGTTTATCATTTGTCTTCTGATGCAACCTAATACATTTTGGATGTGAACAGACCAAAATCGAAAACAAATTCCCAACTGTGCAGTGTGCTAGATTGCGCTAGGAAGTATAATCAAGCTTGAAATCATGATTTCCCAGGAAACTGCTTATGTCAAGATTTATAGTGAAAAAGGAGCTATATTTTGGTCTGTTTTTCTCACCCAGTTTATTGGATCACTTCAGAAGACATGGCTTAAACCATTGGATAACTTTTATGCTGCTTTTTGGATCTTCAAAGTGAAGCTTTTGATCACCATTAACTTGCAATGTATGGACCTACAGACCTGAGATATTCTTCTAAAAATCTTTGTTTGTGTTCTACAGTATAAAGTCAAGGACATATGTGATGGCATGAGGGTGAGAAGATGAGAATTTTCATTTTGGGTGAACTATTCCTTTAAGATGGATTTTCCAGCATCTTGTAGAGGCAATATTTCCCTGCTGAAAACAATAAATACATAGAGCTAAAACCAGCTTAGACTGTGGCTTTAGAGGTTTTGGTAGTTTTAGTTGTTTTAGACTTGGAAAGTCTTAGCTGGTCTGGCTGGGTGACCATCTTAAACTAGCAAAGACCATCTTAATCCAACAAAGACCAGACAACCAGCTAAGGCTGGTTTCAGCTGTTTTCTCAGCCAGGTTGTTTAAACCTATTTTTTTTCTACAAGAAAAACTGAATTCTACAAGAAACACTGATTACTGACAGTAATATCTGATTACATTCCATAAACACAGAGGGAGGAAACATTCGTCCCATGCCCCTTCCCATGGGTGTTGAATGATTTTCTGGAACAATGCTTTGTTGAGTGTCAGTGTGTTACTGCCTGTTTCAAATGATAGGGTCACAGTGAGTGCAGGAATTCAAAATTTGCAAATGAGTACAGCTGGAGACATGATATTTCACAGTTTAATTACATGTATGAGGTACTCACAAAAAGAGGGATAATTATTGCATTGTCCTTAAAAAACAAATGAGATGTGTTTATAAAATGAAATTGAATTCATTTTATTCTTAGTGGTTACACAAAATGCTTACATGGAATGGAATAAATGAGAACATTATTAGATGTATTACAATTATAGGGAACACTCTGAATCACTGGCTATTTTAAACAACAATGTGTATTTATGAGAGGAAATATTTTAAAATTTTGGGTTTAAATGGCTCCATCTTGCCGGGTTCCATGGTTTTTACCATCTCCTGTGCTGAGAGGATGCCCTGGTGGGCCTCATCAAACAGCTCAGCCCCAATTGCTTCTCTGACTCGGTCTTTCCATGCCCTGAGCTTGGGTCTGTCCTCAAACACATCCAGACCAGCACCTACAGGCTAAAATAATATAATAGTTTTATCAGAACTGTCAAAATTTGATCAAGTGTCAGAAATCTGTCCTTTAATCAGCAGGATATCGTACTGTTTTGTCATGTCTACATACCTTTATGAATGACATAAAGCTGAAGTATGTACCTTTTTCTGTGTTAAATGCTTTCTCCGATCCCAATTTAATATGCAGAGACATACAAGTAAGCTATTCATAGGTTAATTTTCTCAAAAATGTAAGCTCTGTTTCTGTGGCACTATGAAAATTTCTCTATTTGTTTTGAGTGACCCGCTTAGACCCTCCCCAACAATGTTACTCAACCAATAACGTGAGTTGGGGCCGGGAATTGGCGAGTTGGGATTTCGTTGTTTGGCCATCTGCAGATAGAAGCGCATTCAGAAAGCTGTTTAGAAACTGAAGTTAATTTCTGCAATTCCGTTTGGTGTCACTATTGTCACAGAAAGTACATACTTCAGCTTTGAAAGGATGGTTAACCCAAAATGTTTAATTCTTTCATCATTTAATAACCCTCCAAAACCAAAGGACATTCTTTTAATGGAACAGAAATGGAGATAGGAGAAGGATATACAGTATTAGGCAGAATGTTAGGCATCGGTCTCCATTCATTTTCATTGCATCTTTTTCTCCACGCTATTCAAGTTAATAGGCAACACTCGGCCTAAGAAAGAAAGTCGTAAAGGTTTGGAATGACAAGATACTGAAAAGAATGAATTATTCAGTCAATAGTTTGAGCATACCTGCATGATCTCCACAATAGCAACCAGATCAGCCAGTGAGATTTGATCACCACCAATGAATGGTTTGTCTTGAAGAAAGTTCTGCTCAACAAGATTCAGTGATGCATTAAGATCCTCTAGTGCAGTGTCCATCTTTTCTTTAGGAATCTCTACTCCCATAGCTGGAATCAGCACCTACAGCAATAACGCAGTCTTATCACATTTGAGTCAGTTTAAAAATACCACAATTACACTAAAACATGCCTATAATGGAAGTCAACATTTATGTTATGACTGACTGTGTAGTCTAGTAGTTGAAGCTAAGTATAAATTAATGTTACACTTCTATAGTGCTTTTCTGACACTACACTCTAATCGCTTTACACTGATGATGCAGCAGCAGCACGCCACAGTACGCTCACCACACACCAGTTGTTGGTGGAGAGGAGAGAGTAGAGTGATAGAGCCAATTAATGAAGGGGGATTATTAGCAGGTCATGATTGATAAGGGCCAATGGGAGGAATTAGGCCAGGACACCAGGGTTACACCTCTACTCTTTACAAGAAATGCCCTGGGATTTTTAATGACCACAGAGAGTCAGGACGCTCAGTTTAATGTCTCATCTGAAGGACGGTGCTTTTTTACAGTATAATTTCCCTGTCACTATACTGGGGCATTAGGGCCCCCTGCTAGCCTCACTAATGCCTCCTCCAGCAGGAACCTTAGTTTTCCCTAGGAGGTCTCCCATCCAGGTATTGACCAGGCTGGACCCTGCTTAGCTTCATTGGGTAACCAGGTGATATGGCTGCCAGCCAAAAAGGTTGAGTAAGAATACTTAACCTGTTGATGCTAATACAACCCCCACTATCAATCTCCACTTTCACATTCTTCTTTCGTTTTTGCCAATTTGCATTCTTTGTGCATATTGCCGCCTACTAAGCAGGAAGGAGAATTTATAGTAAAAAAGGGCTAAAATATTGATCTGTTTCTCTACCATATCGCTTCTGATGATATAGATGTGTGTGCTTTTTGGAGCAACAGAAATTGGTACACATTCACTTCCATTGTGAGGACATACAAAGCAAAACTCTTCTTCAGCAGATTAAATAAATCATACATATCTGGGATGGCATGAGGGTGAGTATGATGAGAGAATTTTAATTTTTGGGTGAAATATCCCTTTAATGTGTTTGCTGCTTTTCACTCACCCTGAAC
The DNA here is from genome assembly GCF_025860055.1 of Xyrauchen texanus. Lineage (NCBI taxonomy): Eukaryota > Metazoa > Chordata > Actinopteri > Cypriniformes > Catostomidae > Xyrauchen > Xyrauchen texanus. The sequence goes on along the minus strand of NC_068306.1, from coordinate 13,087,239 downwards.
CAGAGCATCTTGGATCCATGTATACGCATGGCAGAGTGTTGCCATGACAGATATTCATTTACTTTGGCACGCTTCTGCGAGTCAGCTGGGTACCAGTGGTCCGGAGTGTGGAACTTCTCGGCCAGGTACACCAGAATTGCAATACTACAGGATAATTCTGCATTAATTTACTCAAACAGGTTCACAAAACACAGCACAATAACACAACACAGCCACTCTTGCACAGCTATCTCGAGAGCCCAGGAAAAAGTTTGTTCTTTCTTTCTTTCTTTCTTTATTTATTTATTTGAACTACATTCAATCTTTCGGAAAGATTAAGTATAACAGATTAAGTAGGATTACAGACCTCTCAGCCAAGCAAAAGTCTCCATCTCTGATTGCAGGTAATTTTCTTATCATGCTGACTTTCCCAAACTCTTCAGTATATTGCTCACCTGAGGGACAGAAATATGCAATATTTACACTTTGAACAAATAGACCAACTGTTGTAAAAATATCAGAGCGCCCTTTCAATGAACTTTTGACACAATTAGACATAATGCAAGTATTTTTCTTGTTATAGCCAACCTATAGAAACTTAATATGCCAATCAGAAATAACATGGTTGCATTTCATTAAAGCGAAGAACATTAAAAGGCAAGTCAACAATCAGGTTTGCTTCTTATGAAGATTTTTTTAATGCTGGCAGATCAAAATAAAGTTGCACCCGCAAGTGCAACAAACAAACGGTCAGAAAACACTTTCGTAATGTCGCATACCGTCAAACAACGCAATCTTCTTGTAGTCGAACTGGATGTTGTTTTTCTTGGCAAAGATGTAAACAGAACGACAAGGCTGCGAAAAAAGGTCCAAGTAAATTTCCAAAGTCATTTTTTAAGGATCTGCTTTCTACAGACCACTGAAACACAAACTGTGAAAACTGCAACAGAATCGAATCTAGCCAATCTGGACTGCTGTAGAAATATCGCCTACTGCTACACCACACCCCAGTAAACTCTGATCCCATTTCGGGGAAGGGGAAGGGGGAGGTGGGAGGTGGTGGTGGGGGGTTGCGGGTGTTGAGGTCACAAATATAACGTTACTCGCCCTTTAAAATGTCATAAGCTCTTAAATCAACAATTTCTTCAATAATCCTAACGATGCTCTTTTACATACAAAACACTTCATTTTGACCACCGCTGTCAAGGTCCAAAGATGTGTGGGAGGACTACCATAAAAGTAGTCCATACAAGACCATTTCTTTCTATGGCTCCAGAAAGCTTGGAACATAGTGCAAAAGTCACTTGAACTACTGTTATGTCTTTATACTGAACCTTTAATTACTCTGTATAGTGTTTATGTTTGAATCCTGAAAGCTCCTGCTCAAAAAACTGTTATTCTATGGAATAGAGCTGTTTAAAATATCTATTTTTATGTTCCAAGAAAAAGTAACAGCATTTGGGTTTTGAACAACATAAGGGTGAGTAAATGAGTGAGTAAAAGTACATGTCCCATTTTTAGGTGAACTACCCCTTTAGGTGGCTAATTTTTTTAGCACAGACCTGACAATGGCATACTCAAAATAAAACAGTCTCTTATAAAAAGAAGACTTACAAAAATCAGATGATGTAAATTGAAGATATGAGGAAATTATTTAGAATTTTTTCAATTAAATGTTAATGATTAGGCCTACCTAATAATATTTGCACTAAAATATATGACACTATCTGTCCTTGTCACAACCAGTCTGGCCATATCTGAATACTGGAGTTGTATGCCATTCCGAACTCAGCCGCAGACACTATCTAGAGCACATCTGGGACATCATGAGAATCATGTCTTCACTTTGAATTCATTAAATTGGTACAAATATGGAAGTAAATGCCCCAACATTGGCTGATGCATTATTATAATAAACTATGTAGTAGCTTTATTTCACCAACTATATTTCTGAATAAATAACTAAAAATACTTAAGTATATTTTGGAGTTTGGAGGTTCATTGGTCTTCACTATAGCTGATTACTAAATGGGCATATAAAAGTCTCAATGTTGTTCTTCTTCAGTGTTCACTTGATCAAGGAATTAAATCAAGTCAATTTTTATTTGTGTAGCGTCTTTCACAACACACATCGTTTCAAAGAAGCTTTAAGGAAAATCATGCATTAACTGAAAATGATATCAATAGATTAATATCAATAATGTCTTAGAGTCATCATTGTGTAATTTGATTATATGCTATTATGGAGTGTGTATAAAAATAAGTAATTAAGTAATAACTGTATTTAGAACCCCAGCGAGCAAGCCAAAGGCGACTGTGGCAAGGAACACAAAACTCCATAAGATGTTAGTTAATGGAGAAAAATAACCTTGGGAGAAACCAGGCTCACTGTGGGGGCCAGTTCCCCTCTGGCTAAATAACATGAATATAATGCCAATATTGCTTATTTATGTGTAGTGCATGGTAAGTGTTAAGGGTCAGTGTTTCAACAAAGATTTTGTAAGAACTGTAAGATTAATGACTAATGTCTTTGAAGTTCATCCTGGATTAACTGCAGAAGTTCACTTAGATACATTATCCTTTGCTGGTTGGCTGATGAAGGCTTTTGTTGGCAATTCATTAATAGTCTACACTCACCTAAAGGATTATTAGGAACACCATACTAATACTGTGTTTGACCCCCTTTCGCATTCAGAACTGCCTTAATTCTACGTGGCATTGAATCAACAAGGTGCTGAAAGCATTCTTTAGAAATGTTGGCCCATATTGATAGGATAGCATCTTGCAGTTGATGGAGATTTGTGGGATGCACATCCAGGGCACGAAGCTCCCGTTCCACCACATCCCAAAGATGCTCTATTGGATTGAGATCTGGTGACTGTGGGGGCCATTTTAGTACAGTGAACTCATTGTCATGTTCAAGAAACCAATTTGAAATGATTCGAGCTTTGTGACATGGTGCATTATCCTGCTGGAAGTAGCCATCAGAGGATGGGTACATGGTGGCCATAAAGGGATGGACATGGTCAGAAACAATGCTCAGGTAGGCCGTGGCATATAAACGATGCCCAATTGGCACTAAGGGGCCTAAAGTGTGCCAAGAAAACATCCCCCACACCATTACACCACCACCACCAGCCTGCACAGTGGTAACAAGGCATGATGGATCCATGTTCTCATTCTGTTTATGCCAAATTCTGACTCTACCATCTGAATGTCTCAACAGAAATCGAGACTCATCAGACCAGGCAACATTTTTCAAGTCTTCAACTGTCCAATTTTGGTGAGCTCTTGCAAATTGTAGCCTCTTTTTCCTATTTGTAGTGGAGATGAGTGGTACCCGGTGGGGTCTTCTGCTGTTATAGCCCATCCGCCTCAAGGTTGTGACGAGTGGTTATTTCAGGCAAAGTTGCTCTTCTATCAGCTTGAATCAGTCGGCCCATTCTCCTCTGACCTCTAGCATCAACAAGGCATTTTCGCCCACAGGACTGCCGCATACTGGATGTTTTTCCCTTTTCACACCATTCTTTGTAAACCCTAGAAATGGTTGTGCGTGAAAATCCCAGTAACTGAGCAGATTGTGAAATACTCAGACCGGCCCGTCTGGCACCAACAACCATGCCACGCTCAAAATTGCTTAAATCACCTTTCTTTCCCATTCTGACATTCAGTTTGGAGTTCAGGAGATTGTCTTGACCAGGACCACACCCCTAAATGCATTGAAGCAACTGCCATGTGATTGGTTGATTAGATAATTGCATTAATGAGAAATTGAACAGGTGTTCCTAATAATCCTTTAGGTGAGTGTATGTATTCCATTATAAGATTGTAGTCCATCATTGAAATGCAAACATATTTGTCTGCTGTCTCTCTACATCATCCAAAAGCCTCTCAATGAATTACACAAATCATTTAAAAAAAATGCATTTTTATTGTTTTTCCAAAACATAACAGAGCTTTTATTTGCACAACCCCACCAACACAAACTAATTTTCCACATGTTTGATGTCTACATTGTCAATTTCAATGTCTATGACACTATTAAATTCTATTTAAAAAATAAAAGCATAATGCTGGTTAGATGTATTTTAGTATAATTGTTTTCAATTTATTAGTAAAATGATTATTTTCAAATAAACATAAATAAGGGGAAATATGAAGCTTTTAATACTACATATTCTTAATCCATTAAGAACAAACAGTTGCACATGGACAAACATTCTGATCCTTTAGTACACCAAGCAACAAAACCTGTCCTGCACATTGAAACCTGAATTGGAATCATAAAAGAATTCAAAGATAGAATGTAGTTTTATAAGAAGCTCATCATTCTTAAATGCCATTCTTCCCAACCCGCCATAGATCCAGAGAGTAGAACCTGATAACCACACTTAAACAGAACAGAAAAGACTATCAGGATATTAAATAGTACAAACCCTACAGCACAAAAGAGGGGTCCAAAAGTCTGAGACCACCAGATAACTAATTTAAATATTAAATTATTACTGAATTAAATAAAAACAACAACAAAAAAGTCAACATGAATTTTAAAATCTCCCCAGGGTTTATTATTTATTTTTTATATAATGAAAATAGCTCAGTTGTTGCCCATGGTTCTGTTTCTATTTTTGTTATCCTAAATCTCTGATTTACTGCGGGGTCAAAATGTCTTAGACAACTGTGGAAATTGCTTCTGTTTTGCTTTATTTATTTAATGCAATATTATCATTACAAATTATACTATCAGCATAACATTTTGAGTGAGTTAATTTGTTGAATTGAAATATTTACATGAATTTCAGAATTTCTTAGTATTCTTCTTTATATACAGTATATATATATATAAAATCACCTTTTGCCAAGGAGTATGATATGTGCTTTAGCTGAAGGAAATCTGACCTTTCATTCCAAGGAGTCAAAAGGGCCAGTGTAACAAATTAGCATTGGAGAAATAAATTAAATAGAAATAGTGCAGAATCATTAAAAAAGGATTCTGCATTTTTGACAAAAGTCTTCTATATTTTAAAAATGTCAGCATCTTTAAACTTAGTTAAACTCTCAGGTTTAAGAAAGAAAGAAAGAAAAAAACTTCCTCAGGTCTCAGTCATTATGAGGACATCTTTTGTACATTTACATGTTCATTTTGCTGTTTTAAGCTCAAGCTCTCCTGTCAGGAACTGGAAGATTGTGCTCCTCATTCTTCTCCGCAGTTTCAGTCAAGGTCAAGAGTTTGACGTGGAGATAAAAATGTACACCTATCCACAGGGCAACATCATATAAACCAAAGCTTTTTTTAAAATTACATAGGTACTGCTACAATTCTCATGTCTTCTGATTTTCTAAAAGCTGCAGCTGTTATGGTGCAGTCACTTTTGTGAAAACTTGCTAGCAGGTAAATTTGCCTCTAAATCAATGAACGGCATTATTTCAGTTTCAGCTGACAACTCATTGTGACCCGTTCTTCCCACTCTTCCTGATGTCACTCCACCCATTGTGATTGGTTGAAAGAAAGAGACGCCCGTTCAGCGTGCTCTGTGATTGGTCTGTATCCCAAATTCCTCCATGGCTCCAAAAAGTATATGGCAATGCTATGACACGATACAGTATATCTAAGTTTACAATGGGGTTTTGGTATAAACTGAAGATAGTATTTTTCAAAATGAATGTGAATGAAATTGCAGTTTTATTTAGTTTCCAAGCTGCAAGCTTGATTCAATCTTCTGTTCTTTTCTGTTTGTGTAAAGTAAAAAAAATGGAGTCAATCAGTCAGTCACTTTCAAACAAACACTCTATAATGCTTAATCAAGTGTGCTTATTTAGTTTGGAAATAGTGTCGTATCAATAGAGATCAGGCTGGTTTTGTAACTCCAATTTCAAAGTTCATTAGATCAATTTAAGTAAATACTAAAACAAGTCTGTGACATGGAAACACTGTCCCAAATTGTCCCGATCCAATATGGAAGATACAGATCAGAGCAGCATGGGAACTAATAATGTATTTATATGCCATGTGACATTTGTGGTCAGATAACAACCAAAGAAGACCAAAAATAAAAATAAATAGCTACTCTTTAATAGTACAACCTCATTTACATGATCTCATATTAAAAAGAGCATATTACACAATTATAAATACAAGTAATACTCATTAAGTGCTGCAGATATTGAGATTCTGGAACAATATAGTTTATTTGTCTACATTTAGAGTTTTTATTCGATTATCTTCCAGGTTCTCCTTTAAATCAGAGATGACACACCTAAAAAGGACAACATATCAAAAGGTCATTCAAAGGCAAACAGTTATTAGAGAGGTCATATTACAAATTACAAGTAATTCAATTATTATGCAGATTCTTGAGTATTTCTTACGAAACATTAAAATAATGGTAACACTATACAAAAAGGTTCAGTTTTTGAACATATGTTAACAAATGGAAATTTACTGTAAAGTGTTAACCAAACAATATTTATTTGAGAAATGAGACATGCACATCACATGCCACATGTTGTCAGAACTGTCAGAACTGTCAACATGGGGACCTAGTCTTATGTTGATGTAAATGAGAGGTTTACCATGTGAGAGTTTGCACTGCTTAAGAGCTTCATTGAAGCCTTCGCACAAGCTCAGATCAGCCTGAGTTGTTGCACAGTCCAGGAACTGCCGCACCTCAAAGAGACATGGGCCGGGCTGAGATGCTGGGAGTCGTGAGGGCTCCTGCAATGCACAAATGCAACAGACAAAGAAAAAAGTAGAAATTCAGAACGACAAATACATGAAGAGGGTCTAACTAATACCATGCTCAGTATCCTCCATATGCTTCAGAAAGACAAAAACTAAGTGCCAAAGATGTCTATGTTGCGGCTCAACAAACAGGATGGCCCGGGGCCAGTCTGAGAGCGTTTCAGGCTAGCTCTCATAACGCACCTGATATGTGGGTGCTAGTTTGGGTGCCTCTGAGCTGCTGCTGCCTCCACTGAAAGCGCCTGTGATGGCACTGCCCATCACATGTCCTACAGCTGAACCGACGGCCACTCCGGCAGCTGTGGTGGCCATCTGGGCCATGAGGCCTGGCTGCTTGGGCTGGACTGGAGCAGGGGCCACTGCCATTGGAGTAGGTGGAGTGGGAGCTGGAGCATAGGATGGGGCAGGAGCACTGAGAAGAAACAAAGTTGAAATGTGTTCCTTATCTTGTATCATGTAATGTCTATTAACTAATTAAAACAGACTAACATAAATAAATGCCAAATATCCTTTAAACTACAAAACAATCTTATAAAGTGCTTTTTTCCAATTGCATTGCATGGATGCAAGTGCATGGTGACCAAAACTTTGAAGCTCCAAAAGCACATATGACTCCCGTGGTTAAATCCCATGTGTTCTAAAGCAAAGTTTTGGGTGAGAACAGACCAAACTATAACTACTTTTTTACTTTAAATCTTGTCATCAGCAGCCTTCTTGGCAATCATGATTTCAGGACTGAATACACTTCCTAGCGCCATCTAGCACTCTGCACATGCATATAGCACTAGGAAGATTAATCAAGCTTGAAATCATGACCTCAGCTAGAGACTGCAATGGCAAGATGTACTGAAAAGTGAAAAGGAGTTATATTTTAAACCAATTATATCACTTCAGAAGACATGGATTAAACAACTGGAGTCATATGGATTATTTTTATGCTGACTTTATGTGCTTCAGGAGCTTTAAAGTTTTGGTCACCATTCACTTGCATTGTATGGAACTAAAGAGCTAGAATATTCTCCTAAAAACCTTGGTGTTCAACAGCATAAAGAAAGTCATATGCATCTGTGATGTCATGAGGGTGCGTGAATGATGACAGAATTTTCATTTTTGGGTGAACTATCTCTTTAAACTGAATCAGTAGGTAAGTAGTAGACATTTTGAGCTTTTGGCAACCTCAGATGGAAAGAAGATAAGGTAAATCTAAACCTGGCTTGCATCATTAAATGACAGACATTACACAAACAAACAAACTAAAAAAAAATACTCACAAGGTCACAAGGTTTTCAACAAATGGCATGGACAGTAATACGGTTTGTTTGACCTTTCACCAACAGTTCTGGATTAACATCTTTAAAGGAAAGGGAATTACTGGATTCCCTCTTTTCTGAGCAAACAAACCATTTTACATTCATGAGAATGTCATTTCCATGTGCAGTCTAGAGTTGTTATTAAATGCAGCTTACAGTACATACAGTATCGTTTACCATTAGCAAAGCTTGCAGCTTTACAGAACATTACAAAACTACCAGCCAGACTGTGTCAGTTACCTCGCTGGTGCCGTTGAAGGACGACTGCGACTTCCTCTTGCCATTGTACAGGAAGATAACTGAAACCAATGCAAAATTGTTTCAAAAAACGTTGCAGACAACGATGAAGGTACTTAAATCCACTGTGTTCACGCAAAGACTGAATGACAGCCAAGCCGACGCACGTGCTTATGACCTTGAGTGGTTAATACAGCGCATGCGCGATTCTAGAAAAGAGTCACAATTCATTGTCTTATGTCACTTATTTACATCAGTGACCGAGACAGTTCATTTGACTCTTTTGAGACTTTCTAGAGGGTTCCTTTGCCTTGTTATGTTTGAATCTGACGAAAATGATCACATGCATCCTGTAATACAATAAATACATAAATAAACCCTCCTCAATACTGTAATGCAATTAATAGGCTATTTGAAAATGTGTTTCATTGTCATGAAAATAATATCACAATGCAACAACACAAGAAATTGGTTCTAGATTTCATATTCGTTACGCAAAATATGGGCTTAGTTTCTTAAATTTTTTATTTTCTTTTGATTTTGGGATGAAAGTCCTTTCTTGGTGAGATCTCATTTGACCATCCATTTACCAAGACTATAAATTGGTTACCAATAGGTTACAACATGGCTAAAAGCACACCGTCAGCAAAATTAGCTTTAATTCTGGTCAAAAAGTGTATCAAGATTCAAGAAATACGTTTATTTTTTTGTATTAAAAATTAATGGAGCAACATAATCTGTGTGCAAAGAAATATCAACAGAAGGTTTTTTGGAATTAAATTAATTTAAAATAAATAAATAAATAAATAAATAAAAAAAGCTCCCCCGTATAGCAAGTGCGGTGAAAGGTGATAGTGATTCTGGCTGCCAAAGGTTCAGGGTGCCCCACAACAAATTGTATTTTTGTAAAATATATTTTTTAATAGGAAAGGGGCCCAGAGCAATGTACAGTCAGGGGCCCCAGATTACATTGCTACGGCCCTGCCCCAGGGCAGTTATATTGATATAGTAGGTGCAATAGTTATAGAGAAAAATTAGTCCACTAATGCAAATACGTTTGAGACAGCAAGATGCTTTTTTGAGTAACAAATGAAGATAAAGCTTCTTCAGAATCTTCACTTCCAAAAATAGTGCATCATTTATTGTTCATTTTGGTTACCAGGGAGGAGTAAAAGCCATATTTGTGTGACTCTTTGATGCTATAATAATATGTAAAAACAAATGAAAATATATAAATAAATAAGTCACATTTTCTGTTTAGGTTTTCTAAATGATCTGGCCATAGAACTTCGGAAAACCTTTTAAAAAGCTAAACCCATAAGACAATATAATAACTGGCAAAATTACTTTCATCAATATAACAAAACATTAGTCCTACCACAAGATGGCACTAAGATATCGGTGTGTGGTGTGATTGTTGGCGTCATCGCGGTAACATGCCAGCACAGGGCTCTTGTGTTGAAATGGGAACAAGTGTCACAATGGGGTCATTTCGGTTTAGCATGAAAATAAAAGAACAGCAAAAGAGATAAAGGCTGTTTTAAACACAACTTGCTTATATGCTGTATTCCCTTCTTGGGTTTCAATACAGAATGTTAGATTTATTGGTTAAACCAAGATTCCTGTAAAGATGAAATAATAAACGTCTTCTTGGAAGAGAAAGGGGTGTGAACTCGGTTAATGTTTATAGACAGGATAAATTATTTTTTTTGTGTGGTTCTAATAACACATTTTCAAAATATTCAATTTCCAAATCAAAGTTCATTCAATGACTTGAACAACAACAACATCACATCTATAATTTTACATCACCTATATGTCTAGGTTTATACTTTTTTTTTACTGTGTTGCAGACTAAAATACTTTGGTGGGACACAACCATGTTGATAAAAACAGCACAATTAGAGTCCAAGATTGCATGGTGGTTGTGCAATCCCTGATAATTTCTGCTTAGTGTGTGGCATAGGGAGCTCAAATGTACATAAATTGGTGTGATTCACAACCTAGTCTCAGATGGCAGGCAGTGATTCAGTATGCATTATTCTTTTTAAATGGTTCTTCTTGATTTCAACATGATAGGTTGTCTATTATTTGTCTCTATCTGTAACTTTTTTTTTTTTTGTATGAGACTGAACATAAAGAATCATCAGGGCACAACAGGAAAATAGTGTCCATATGGTCTGTGATGATGCTGAGTTCATCTGATCTCCACAGGTGTCCATGGTGAATTCCAGAATGATTCACAAAGCTTAAAAAGCAGTTAATAAAGAAATATTTCATGACTTCAGAGTTCAGAAACCAGGTGCAAATGGGGATTATCTGGCTCTTGCGATTTTGTTCTGCCACCAGCATTCATGCTCTGTGTATAATGTAATTTGCATTTCTGTAAAATGTGGGGCAACATTTTTATAACTATAATTTTTAAACTTTATAACAAGTTTTGATGAACTCAAATTTAGATCATACAACAACACAGCTCAAATAAAGAAGATTATATCCAATTCTTGGTTAATCAATTAAAAGGTGAACTGAGATTGAGTTAAGTGGGTCCAACTTGACCAAAGTGGACACAGATGGTGTCATCAACAAAAAGTTTTCAAATGTTTTTAAAAATCCAGGTGTGACAAGCCAAGTTAAACAGAGGCTTTTTAACAGAAAAGGTGCTATGGAGTCTGTGGCCCCGCCCCCCCTCCGCTCCACACTCCTTCCAGCGCCACCGGCAAGACGTACATCCCTCCCCATCCCTGGGGCAGGGCGTATCTTGCGTCCCGTGTGGTCATCCCCGCCTTCCTTGCCCTGGGAGGAGACAGGAGGGTAAAACAACAACAACAACAAAGAAAACAAAATAGGCAAGGCTAACCGCTTTTCTGGCAGCAAATGGGGACACTCCTCCGCCCCTGGCAGCGGCCGTACCTCTCCGGGTGGTCAGGGAGTTTCTTCCCTCCTCCCCTCGCGGACGGCGGTCTCCCTCAACCCCTCCGCGTCTCTGGGGATGGCAGGGCACTCCTCCGCCCCCGGCAGCGGCTCCCTTTCTCCAGGCGGTTGGGGTATCCAGTCCCCACTTGCCCCGCGGACGGCGGCCGCCTTTATCCCTCGCGCTCCTCATCAGGCCGATTGGGGACCGGGCGCGCGATATTCCCCTCCGCTCCACAGAGTCCTAAGGCTTATTCAGTGATCACAATACAATACATCGCATACCAACAAAATAATAATATAACATTCTACTTAACTGTGCCAATATTTGCCGCTTGTATCACATTTCTCAACAACAAGCTGCACTAAAGCCAGCTTTATCTTTTATAACCTCCCCTCACTTCACCGCTGTGCTCTTTCTTGTGGTCACTGGCACATGGGTGGAGGGCTCGAGCTGAGGAGGGGTAGAGGGCATGATTAATTTCAATGAGGCTTTCTTTCATGTTTCCACTGAGTGACGTTTAATAGACCCTCAGGATTCTCGTTGAAGCTGCTTCCATGGTGGAGTGCTTGACGAGTCTGGCTTGCATTTTATAATACCAAGGGGCCCCAACACCCCCAAAAAAGAGGCTGACAACAGCACAAAAAGGTTGAAAAAAAGAGCTGCCATTGTGTTGAGCCTACTTGTCGCCAATTATCAATCCCCCAGCTTTAGCGTTCTTAATCAACACAGCACAGATTTTCACAAATAAACACTTACTTAACAGCTGCATGCTGATATAGGCCCTAATGTAAAGATTCCTAAATCTTTTAGGAACATGTGTTATAAGCATAAAGGGTGCTAGATTAATGGCTGTTGACATGCACAACATGCCATGACATGCTGGCGAACAAAGTACAGATATATTGTGCATAAATACATATTTGACCTTATGTATACATTTGTAACCCTTTGTTGCTTTGTTCATTAGAGGCATCTGAATGCCATTCCTATACCAAAGGTTCATGATCCTGGAGGGACATGAGGCTTCCAGCATTGTAATTTCTTCACAGGACTCCTTATTATTGAAACGTTCCATTGGGCAGAGAAAGAAAAGGGAAGCTTCAGGTAGTTTTAGATGTATGATCTTTTTCCACTGTAAACTTTTTCTCTTCCTAGGCCATTAGTGATACCCACCTGTTACAACCCACTTTGCACTCAATTTGATTACATGTTAAAATGCTTTCAACATTTGGCACTGAAACAAAGAAGTTTAGATTTAAAAGTCAAAATATTCTAAAGCCGAGGGTGTAACACATGTGGACTGTTTTGCTGAGATCTTGCTATTTTGAGTCGGAGGTATGACACACGTGCATACTTGCACAAGCACTTACACAGAATGAGTGAAGCCATGTTTTTAATCTGTCAAAAAGTTGCTGACACCATCCTACCTGTGTATGCCCTTCAGCTATCCAAAAGAGAGAAGCGATCGTGAAGATCGTCCTATATCAAATATATCCCAAAAGCATTATTAGCCAACTATGGTTCCAACAGAGTTCAACGATTTGGTGCTTCCCACAAACATTAAGAAACAGCATCGCAGAGTTGTGTGGTTGGGACTACAGCTTTCCACCGGTTAGAAGCATAGTTCTTTGTTAATTTGCTGTGTGGACATCATTTGACTTCAATGAGGCTTTTAAATCTTTCATTCCATATATATCTTTCACTCTGTCAACACTTTGACAACCTTTACATGCATTTATGAAAACTGCTTATTGGGTTTTGCGGAAAGTGGCGTTCTGAAACGTGATATAAATGTGAATGCAGCCATTTAAGGGATTAAAGACTGTCTGACAAGTCAATTGGGCTAATCAGCCGAGGAGAGGGATAAATCCAGTGGAACGTGGTAGTTCGGGATAGAGAGAGAGCCACGTGCAGCTGCAGTGTGTGCATTTATGTTTTGTGTCTTTTTGTTTTCATTAAACATTATTTTGATGGTCCGTCCAGTTCCCGCCTCCTCCTTTCCATTGAACCCTATTACAGACTCTTAGGGGGCTTTCACACTTGGTTCGATTGCTTGTTCCGAACCCGAGTTCGATTGCTCCCCCCCCCCTGCCCCCGATGGACTGTGTTCACATTATTTGTATCCGAACCACGGTACGCTTGCGTCATCAAGCTGCAGCTGGTGCGTAATCGTGTTGCTTGATAACCGCGAAATGAAAAGGCGTCAAAATTCAATGAATAGACTTGCTCGGTTCACATTTGTTCTTCTTTTCTTTAACCTTTGGTTTTGTTTTCAACATCAAGATACAGAAACACAGTTGCATCTGTCTGCCGCAAAAATACTGAAATCGTTCAAAAGACAGCGGGCTGTCCGCCGAAGACAATTTTTGCGAAGGCAAGCAGAAATCATCTCTCTGCTTGCAGTGCGTGTGCGTGTGCGTCAATCCCGCTTTTCGTCAAGGTAAGTGTATACACACACACACACGCACGCACGCACGAAAGTAAACCCTTTCCGCTCATTTTGAAAGTGACGCGTGTGAGACTGACGACCACATTATACGTCATCAATAGCGGTTCACTTCCGCGGTTTGGTTCGATTGCGTTCATATCAGCAGCGAACCGTACTGGAGTTCACATGAACCGTACCCCAGACCACCTTTTTAAGCGGACTCGAGTACGGTTCGCGGGTGCGCACCCGAGTTCGGAAGACAGCGTTCACATCATCCAAACGAACCGAACTCTGACGTCATTCGAACCGGGGTGCGCACCAAAAGTGCTAGTGTGAAAGCCCCCTTAAAAGAAAGTGCTTTATCACACATTGTTTCTGTCAGAAAACACTGCTTTTATCTGTTTATGTTAGCACATATGTAGCTTATACTGTATATAGTATGTTTTTGAAGAGTGCGCATTTGCATATGCGCTCAAGTGCATTGGTGGGACCCCAAATTCTGATGTAGAGGGAAACCCATCTGTTGCAGCGTATGGATCTGTCCCATTTCAGAGTGCATGCATCTTTCCTGTCTTCAGCAGCTTTCTGACATTAAATGGATTTCTGGAGTACGTGTTAATGAGCTTTTAAAATGTTATATTCACGGAAGTTTTACTCCATCCTCTGCAAAACATCATAACGACAGCTCTATGCTGTTGAACCAACGTGGTTCAAACAATGGATGTGTAACATATTACGATGGTTTCAGGAAACAGTCATGACTAGCTAGTTATTTTCCACAGTGATGCATCATACTATGGTGGTTAAGCAGTGAGTTACATTGTTGTATGGGAAACGCATGCAAGATCAGCTTGACATCTTGTCAGTTCTTCATTACAAGAAGAAACTCATTGGTCACTTGATGAGAACACAAGACCCCACCTCAGTGACAGAATGATTTTTTTCAAGCAAGCCGGATGTGTTTTTTCACTTTTTGAAGCTATTAATTCAGCAGGGAATTCAGACGGTCAAAGGATTAACACCTCCCACTGACGGACGCTAATGCGTGCTTCGCCTCCCTGCCTCCGTCTGGCTGGCAATTATGAAGCTCACACCTGAGAATCACTTGAAAAATTGGCTAGTGTGGTGTCGGCTTAAGCAACTCTGATAGAGGACATACTTTTCTAAACCCACTAGGTTCAAACTACAAGGGTCACTTTGTGTCACTAAGCCAGAATACTGTGAAATTTGTTGGATGTATAATTAATCTCACATTCTCTAAGGGAAAATTTTAACTGAGGAGATCTTATCTTAGTGCACATTTCAAGCAGAAAGCATTTATACATTTTACCTCAGACATACACATAATTTCACCATTAAAAAATAGATATCAGTTCTTTTTTTATTAAGGCTTAAACAGAGCTATGGTACACCATTTTACTGGTAGAGCATTGAGCTTACAAAGCTGTAAGGTTCGATTACCATTGAACACATATTAATACAAAAACAAATTAAACCCTTGAGTTAACTGAAAGTTGCTTTGCTTAAAGTGTCTGCCAAATTTGTAAATGTAATTTGTAATGTAAGCAGTGTTGGGTGTAATCTGATTAAAAGGTAATTAGGTATTAGTATATTACTTTTTAGTCCAAAAGTAGTGTACTCGTATTACTTTTAAAATTCCTGTAATCAGACTATATTTTCTGCCCTTTAATTGAGCTAATTACCTTGGTTATTTCTAAAACAACATTATTTCTGTAGAATGCATTCAAAACATGATTTTTGTTTATATGTTCATCTGTTTGAGTTTCTGAGAGAGTTCAACGGCGTGCGCCCCAAACGATTCTCTTTATAAGAGAATCACGTGGATGACTTGTATTCAACAATGAACATGGAAATATATAGACATATAGACACAAGTTCGGGTGCATAGAACAATCCTTTAAACAGTCTCAAATAAAAAATTATCCACACTCACTTACATTTAATTTCGTCTCACAGAACAGGGTGCTGAAATGAATTTGCTGAGCAGATAAACAAAATGATTTTCTATGAGAAGTGTTTTAGAAAGTGACGTTATAATACATTATTAAAGTAATAATGTGATTACTTTTCGTCAAAGTAATCTGATTATATTTTTGGGAAGTAATTAGTCATTTGTAGTGGATTACTTTCTTTTTGGGTAAATGTAACAGTAATTTTCTTTCCAAAGTAATGTCATATTTTCTTTAGTATGATCTCAACTCCTGTACATACACAAGATAATTGATCACTATGACATGAACGAAAGAGAAGCAACTGAGGAAAGGATGAGTTCAGATCATGAATACGGTGCACTGGATGTTACATTAATCATTTACTGCTCACAGCGGAGCCCTTGTCAGAGCTGAAGCTGTATTTTACTGTTAAAAAAAGAAAAGGTGTATTTTCACCCCGGCAAGAACCCAGAGCTGACTTTCACAATCTATATACATTTTGACTGGTTCAACTATGAATAAAATAAGGACAATAATTCATAAAGGGTAAAGAAAAGTGTTGCCAGGCACTTCATAAAATTTGGTCCACCAATTTTTTGTCATAAAGACACATTTGTGTTCCATTCACTTTTAAACTTTAAAGTCTGGATTACATTACAAGCAGTGGTGAATATCGGAAGTGTCCTTGATATGAAAAATGTGAATTTCTTGTCTTCCATATGGCTTTGGGGAAAGCTGAGCTTGTGTGTAGGACTAGCAAGATCTGTGTCATTAGACAATCGCTCTCTTAAATGGATCAATGTGGCTGGGTGTCAGCAATTATGTGATTCAGCCTCAGCTTGATGCAATGATGAGAAACTTAAGGATCTCCTCCCTAATGACCCCTTGCAGATGCTGACTTTGATTTTTGCAGGTGTGCACTATTTGTTTGCATAGAGAGAGAAAATAATACCCATGTTTATGGCCAAAACATCAAGTAATGGTGAAAAAAGTACTTATTTGAAATGCATCTGTAGAGTTTATTATGTTTGCCAACTTTGATACACCCCTGCTGTAAATGTCCTTTGAATGTTCAGTGGAAGAGATTGTACAGTTAGTAGGCTGTTAACTTTACAGCTCTCAGTAACGAAAGACAATCACAGTTATTCTCTCAGCAGGGTGATTGCAGCAAAGTGTGAGTTTGAGGTAAATATAAGGTATTCTTAAGGTGGTAGATTTGGTAGAGTCATTGATGTTGTATGTAATATTCACACAGAACTGTCAGAGGAAGCAACTTGTGCTCACTTTTAGCTGACAGTGTAAACAGAAGTGAGTTCACGATCAGTCGCTTTCTTTTTCTCATCTTTCCATCATTGCACACCTGGGGTGCCTGGCAAAAAAAAAAGGGGGAGAAAGAGATTTCTTCCCCTGCCCCCTTCTTAAGGAGGTTTACAAGTGCACCCTGTTATTTGAGATGTGTCAACCTCATTGTGGTTCTTTCTACCAAAGTGAGGGAGAGATGGTTGATGGTTTTTAAAGGAAGTCTGCCAGTGTTTAAGCCTGAAGCATGACAGTCTTTCTTTGTTTTCCAACAGCTATCTGAAGACATCATTTATTATAAGTGTGTCCTTGGGGTAAAGTCACTGCTTTGGTTGGCTGGTCTCATTGGCTTTGTTGTGGCTGGTCCTTCTGGTGGTGTTAAAAGGTTAAGTTTGAGTTTAGTTTGAGAAGAAGTGACTTGGTGGGAATTGAACACTTTGAAATCTGGATGTTACGTTAACTAATGCTTAAACAAAAAATAAGGAGTTAGGTTTTAATATCTGGACAAAGTAAGGCTGTGGTAACACTTTCTGTATCTTTCTGTACCACAGCACGGTCTACTATGTTTCAGAAGGATTGGATGGCTTGTATTTGATCAATGATTGAATTTGACAGACTTCCAACTGCTGAAGCTATGTTTGACTTAAAAAAAGAGACTGAGATTTGAGATTGATTCATTGGCTGCTGAGAAAAAAAGAATTGTAGAAAAAGATCTTACGGTAAAATGATTTGAGAATAAAAGTGCCGTCTTATCTCTGGAATGTATAACTCTACAGACTAATATAAATAAACAAAATGTCTTATAAGTTTAAAAGTCAAACTGTTCTTTCAAGCAGTAATACTCGTCTCAACACCATTATCAAAAACAGGATGCAAGTCCTTCCAAGAGTAACTTTTGCGAACCATCATCAGCCCGCTCTTATAAAAATGTTCTGTATAGCAAGATTTTTCTTGGTTTTGGTCCAAATGAGTGGAGCAAAATTAAACAAGGCAGAGACAAAGAATGGACTAAGTATTTGGCTGGAGTTCTAAAACGAGAAATAGACATAGAATCAGCAGTTCCCCCACCTACAAAAATGTGATTTAATGATATGTCAAAACAAAAAGTAAAACTTCCACAAGCTAGAGGACAAAAAAATCAAGCTACACTCATCATTTTCATTGGCCCTACTTATTGTTGTTCAGCAGTTGATAGAAAACAGACAAGTTACAAGGGAGAGGAAGAATGTTGTTTACTGCGTGTTGCAAAAAATGTCAGTCAAGTGCTCTCTAGACACTAAAGTTGCAATAAATCATAACAGTGCTGTAACAAAAGTGTTAAAAAACAACTATATTATTAGCTATTATTGTGAATGTGTCTGATATAAAAATGATATTATTGTATTAAGTCAGTGTTACAGGCATTCCACGTGTTGCTGTACTAGATCTTGGACGTAAGGAAATACAGCTTCCTTGATGACACCCAGCCGGATCGATGCTGTTCAAAAGAGATCAGCAACAGCCCTTTGATTTACAGACGCTTTCCGAGCAGACAATTTCCTCAACAATGGACCCAACACTAATGACACCATTTATGCACTTTAAGCACAGGCATCTGAGAAAGGTGCTTTCAGGTCAGGCGGATAAGTCAAGCATGCCACTTTCCGAGTCAAATATAGAACACCCCCCTTCCCTCCCTCCCTCACTCCCTCAGTCAACTAACTGGAGGGGGGCCTGCTGCTGGCTGTTTGGTCCAAAAGGCATAACGTATTTGGGCAGCATAAAAGTAATCAACACAACTCTAGTCGATCAATTAGTGTCTTCTGAACTGAATCCTCATGACATTGAGTTAATGATGAGAATTTTCAATTGAACTATACATTTAAATGTTTTCTATGTATGTTTTTATTTTTTTTAAACATTAAAGAGACCAGGACAGCTGTCAAAAAATAAAATAAAAATAATAATAATAATATATATATATATATATATATATATATATATATATATATATATATATATATATATATATATATATATATATGGTTAAATGCAACAGGTGCACATTGAATTAGGTTGAATAGAGATAAAGTGGCATACTTTGATCATTTGCAATAATTTTTTAAGTATGATCCACACTGCTAAATCAATGCTAAATAAATAAATGACTAAACTTTTGCATTTCCTTATGTTACCTTCACATTCACTCTATGCCTATTGAAACATGGAACACCACAAAAAATATAATAAAACACTTGGCTCGTACATTCCATAAAACGATGACTGTATATGTTTGGCACGATATCAATACATAGTATGAATACTTCATTGCCACATTGAATTGTTTTAGAAGACAAACAGATCCACTCCCCAAACTTCCCCTACTAACCCATATCTCTGAAAAAAAAAAAATCCCACCGTCGCCCCTATCGCGAGTCGCGAAAGCCACGTGATTGCCGTTGAACTTGCCAGCCCCTGAAGGTAAGTGCAATTTGAAGAAAAGAGAACAAAGAAATCAGAGAGTATAAAATCACTCGGCTAGTAAGCACTTAGTTGCAGTAAAGCTCGACAGACAAGCGCGTGCGTTCTCTCCGCCTTCCCTACAGCTCGTGTAGTTTAAAGTGCTCCGCGTGCAGGTGGTGCTTGCGGCTCTGGTGCAGACATCAGGATGATACGATGCGCTCAGCTCCTCGCAGCACTGTTATACTGCTTAGTGTGCATACATTCTCTACCGGTGCCAGAAGGAAAAAACAGCCACAGGTACAAAGCTGCTGCGGTGAGTGAATTAATAATACTAATAAAAAAAAAAAAATAAAAAAAAAATGTAAACAAAATAATCATAATAAAATAGGCTATATCTAAAAGTTAATGACATATAACCAAACCTAAGTAACGTAACTTTAACCTGAGATGCTGCAAGAACGAAACAGTAGCCTATTTTAAATGTTTTAGATTTGTGTTGTAGAACAGATGCATATACAAAAGTTTTAAAATCCATTTTTTTACTTTATATTTAAACTTTATATTGCTAATTAGCATGTCTACTCAAATGGTGATATAGAAGAATATTTTTCTGTTTGTTAGTAAAAATAATTAGACAATGAACAGGTTTGGCATGCTGAAAATCAAATTTGCATGTAACTTGTATGATTTATTGAGACTAATTCTTTGTCATTCCCCTACACAAGTCATTGTATAGCTGTAACATGCAGAGATTTGTGTCATTAAATGTGCTATTGAACAATATAAGACAATGAAAAGACACTTATCATCAAGGCAGCACTAAAATGCATGTCAATAATCTCGTTGACAGTATTGTGATTACTGCAAAACTGTTGTTGAGTGCAGCTGCACATTTGCATTTGAGTGGGTGGTACACGGAATACTGGAAAGTTGTTTCTTTTTTTTCTTTCAGGTAGCGTGTTTGAAAATGTAAGACAGGTCAGAGAGGCTTTATGCTCTGTTTTCCCTTTTCTTACTTTATGTGCAACATTAATTCAGTGCTGATTTGTTTTGCGGTGTCTTGACTTTGAATCCTACCACAGGTTATTCTGTGTCATCCACCTCATTAATGTTGAATTGGTCGCAGAAATTCCAAAATGTAATGAGTGATGTGGTCATGGTTTAAACTTCCTGCTTTTCCTCAGAGAACTACAATCTGGATATGAAAACTTTGTTCTGCACAAAGAAAGAGTCTCCCTCCTAGGGTTTAGAGGAAGCTGACAAAGACAAGCTACAGATGGCTGTTTTAACCCAGTTGGCAAAGATCCAAAAGGAGATTTTGTCTGGGAAAATATAAGTGGAGGCTAAAAAACATTAATATATTTGAAACTGGGAATAAAGGAGTATAAAGAAGTAGTTATGATGGGAGAAAACAGTTGAACGATTTCTTATAGAAGTGTTGAATAACCACAGACACTCTACAAATCCCTAAACAAAATGACAAGGAAATATTGTATGCTGTCAAAGCATCTGGATATAAAGAGCATCCTAATTTGATTGTGTATCATGACCCACTTTGATAATCAAACAGGACCGGCACCTGCCATCAGACAAGCTCCAGACCTCTTTAAAGAACAATTGGGCTCATGTTTGAATGTAGAGAGGCAGCTCTGATGGAGAGCATGTGGAGTCAATTTGTTCTTGATTGTTGACAAAGCCAGAGTAGGAGATTATGCAGGCAGGGGCAAGTCATTTGGCACGCTGAGCAGGACAACAAACCCTGTGTTTGCTGACAGAGTAAAAATCCAGATAGCTACCACTGCTTTCAAGGTTTAAATAGACAGTCAGATTTGTGAAGGAAATGTGCAACATTTTCTTGAAAAGTTGAAGGACAAACATAATCTATATTTATGTTAAAGTTTATGTTCTTCTGCATTTTTCCAAGTAGCGGTGCTCTCACAGTAGCTGGGGTTAAGCCTCAGTAGCTATTGCTTAAATTTAAGAGGTGGAAAGGACAACTAAATATCTGTTCAGACCGAACACATCCTTGCGCTACAAAAAGCTAGACCCAGCCAAAGGAATATAACAGAATGCAAGAAGCTTGAAAAATGAGTCATGGTGCAATGGTCAAAGATGTCTGTCTTGCTCATGTTGACATTGAAAAACAATTGAAAAACTGTGCAGACAGATGCACAACACGTTTGGTGTGAACGGTCCCTAACCCATCCTAACCTTAGACTCGTCTAACCAATTCTAAGGCACCTTGCCAATCAGTACCAGTTATTCAATGTGGGTAGTATAATGGTAAATGGTGCTTTTTTCTAACCTTAGCAGTTTTCAAAGCGCTTTACATTGCTTCTCATTCACCCACACATTCACACACCAATGACAGCAGAGATGCCATGCACAGCGCTAGCCTGCCATTGGGAGAAACTTAGGGTTCAGTGTCTTGCCCAAGGACACTTTGGCATGTGAAGTCATGTGGGCCGGGAATCGAACCACCAACCCTGTGATTATTGGACAAACACGCTCTACCACCTGAGCCATAGCCGCCCCTAATGACCCAGTTTCTACACATATGGTATTCGTTTCCAAGCTGAACCTCTAACTAAGTTCCACAGGCATATAGACCCACAAGGGTATAGAAGGTAACGCAGAAGGTCAGGTCCAGCTGCAATGCACCTTCTGTGAAGCAGTTAGGTTTAGATTTCTTGCTCGCAGGCACAAATGAGAGCATTACTGACACCAGCAACACTGGCATACCTGGTTCTTATTCAACTCACCAACTTTCCACTCACCTGACCTTTACACATCGATATAAAACCTCTCCACAGCTGTTTCCTATCTCTACAAACATGGTGAGACAAAAGGATTTAAACACATTTATTTATAAGTTTATGGCTGTCAAGAATCGCTGAATGCAGCAGCGCAGTTGACTTTCATAATGACATTGGCAAGTTGTTCCACTCTGGAGGCAAAAGAGGTGACAAATCAACTGGAAACAATTAAAACATTGATATGCTATAGCATTTTGCCTCCCCTGGATTGAATAGGTGAATTAGGTACAATTTATGAAAGAACAGTAAGAGGCCGTGCACACGTAACTTGTTCTTTGATCTGTGCTGTTTTTCTATTTTTCCATGGAAACATGCAATAAATGGACATCTTTGATCGATGTGATGTGTGACACTGGGTCTGTTCCAAAACTTAGTGAGTTGCCTCACTGTCTCCTGCCTACATAGGCAGCTGTCTTCTGTGGCAGCATACTTCAGAAATGATGCCTCATAAGAAAGCGATTTGGAAAGCTCTACATGGGCGGCAGCTCCACGCATCATTCAAATAGATCTACTCACACGCAGCGCACGGGACACTCGGTCTCGCAACTGGTTTCAATACAGGTGACGCAAGAGAAATGATGCAATCCTCTATTGAGCCTTAATACGCATGGTACACACACATTTTGGGTAAAATAGTCAGTTTTTGTCATTTATCAATACTTTTCAGTATTGAATGGATTATAAGTGTATTTATAATGTACATTTCTCTCGCTTCGTCCACCATCTTGGATTTATTTTCCTGCCGAGCTCATCACGGTGCATTCTGGGTACATAAGATGCTACCTTAGAATTTGGCCAAAATGAGATATCTTGAGAGGCAGCTGAGGGGGGGGCCTGGGTAGGGGCCTCAGTGGTAAAGAAGCTGGCTACCACCCCTGGAGTTCACTAGTTCGAATCCCAGGGCGTGCTGAGTGACTCCAGCCAGGTCTGGTAAGCAACCAAATTAGCCCAGTTGCTAGGGAGGGTAGAGTCACATGGGGTAACCTCCTCATGGTCGCTGTAATGTGGTTCATTCTCATGGGATGCGAGGCAACTGAGATTCGGAGGTGAGTCAATCCGGTGGAGCACGAGGACTTAAAAGCGCATTGGGCATTCCAAATTGGGTGAAAAAGGGGAAAAGAAAATTCATTTTCCTGTAACTTTTGCCTGATGATTTGACTCGTTTTCTTCAGGACTTGTACCCTGATCCTTTGCTTCATAAGTGCATATTCTATCAGTTTAGCTACAGCGCAATTTGATTACACACGGACAAGCTTGTAAATGTAGTTGGTTATGTAATACAAATGTAAAAATGCATCATCTGTAAAGTAAAAGTGTTTAGATGTCATTAAGTAGCATTGTGTGAGGAACAGGGTGAAAAGTAAGTGCTTATTAACTGATAATCTACCATTTTACTCATGATTGTGCGAAAGGGAATATAAGTAATTGTTTAAGCAACCTAGTGTTCATTTTCCGAAACTGCCACAATATGTAGAACGAGCCACGTAAAAAAACATTTTGCTATCATAGAGGTGTAGTACCCAATGAACTCTGTCTACTATTTAGATTTCTACAGCGATTGGCTGTTTGCTATTTCTGCATGAACTCATTCACAAAAGGTGAGTGTAAATTTACAGACTACAAATTTATGGAATGATTATATCTTTCATCTTCCATCAACAAAGTCCCTATCCGGTTCCCACAAAACAATCTTCCCCTGTGGTGTAATCACTTCACTTGTGTTTAACATCCCAAGACATAAAGATCTCTGGAGGTTTTTGTGGCTAAATATTTACGCTAGTCTGATTTCCTCTGGCATGTTCATTCTTTATTTCAGACGTGGCCTACTTTGTGCCAAAAGATGCTCTTGTTTGTAATTTTTCACTGCATGCTCACTTGACAATGGCAAAGAGAGGGAGAGAGAGAGACAATGAGATAGAGGCAGCCCAGCCAGGATGTTTGGATCAGAGTTGCACTTAAAAAGATAAAGCCAAGCCAGAAGGAAAGGATGATAAGAAAATAAGTATGTATGTAAAACAAAAACAAACAAAAAATTTTTGTTCATTAAAGTATACAGTTTATTATTATGTGTTCCCTAGAACCCATGACCTTGGTGTTGCCAGCACCATGTTCTACCAGCTGAACTTTTTGAGGACATTTTGGGTCTGTTTGGGTTTGTTTTGCAAAAACGCTTTAGTGAAATGCTTCTCTGCCAATCCTGATGCCATCTCTGCTGATTAATGTATGGGTGTATCAGACGTTGATGACATCAGCCGGATACCCCCAAGAGAATAATTTGGTTGCTAACAATGAGGTTACCCTCAGGAACCCTGTGGAGCTGGCACAATGCCATGGTCTCCAACACAAACACACACACACACACACACACACACACACACACACACACACACACACACACACACACACACACATGTTGTGTTTCCATGTTTTATGGGGACTTTCCATAGACATAATGGTTTTTATACTGTACAAACTTTATATTCTATCCCCTAAACCTAACCCTACCCCTAAACCTAACCCTCACAGAAAACTTTCTGCATTTTTACATTTTCAAAAAACATAATTTAGTATGATTTATAAGCTGTTTTCCTCATGGGGACCGACAAAATGTCCCCACAAGGTCAAAAATTTCGGGTTTTACTATCCTTATGGGGACATTTGGTCCCCACAAAGTGATAAATACACGCTCACACATACACACACACACACACACACACACACACACACACACACACACACACACACACACACACACTCATCTTTATGTTGTAGTTTAGAAACCTCTCCAGACCGTCTTGCTCTGACATGTCAACAGTTTGTATCGGGATTTCCCCAAAGGCTCCTCACTGCAACATCGGTTCAGAGTCTCTGTGTTTGTTTCGGCATAACAGTGTATCATGTTAGGATTATTGACCTATTGACCTACAGATGCATGTGTTTTGAAAATGGTTTCAAGTTTATTCCTGTTTATAATGGTACACATAAGCCGTATATTACAATTAGCATGGATATCTGGATAGCTGGTGGTATAATAACTGGATGTCTTATATTTAGTGTGTACAATGGGTTCAATAAAATGGAAATGTCTCCTGTATTGTCTGGAAACACATGGCAGCAGATCTTCTTATGTCAAGGTGTGAATACAGCTTAAGGTAAAATAATTCCCAATTGTTTTTGTTTCTCAGCTGATGAGAGGCAAATATCTGTCAGGGAGCAATCATAAAAACGTCAACAGAGGAAAGAAAATTGCCCAAAACTTCCACAAGAAAAGTTTTGGAAAGAGAGACCTTTGTTTTATTTAGAACACGTGTAGCCACAATGGTAATTCCGAAGAAGTTCCAATGTGTCTACATGCAATTGACTACATGCAGGTTGATGCTGTAAAATATGCCCAGACTTGAGGAATGTCTGGTTGAAAAAAGGTTCTTTGATTTTGCCATTCGTGAAATTGAGACCTGTAAGTGTTGGGTTGAATGTAGTCTCATGTTGACAGACGTTTCATTACTGGCAAACAGTCTATTACTGATTCTGCCTTAAACATCTCATTCAAGGAATATTCCAGGTTTAATAGAAGTTAAGCTCAATCAATAGCATTTGTGGAATGATATTGTTTACCACAAAATAATTCCTACTCTTCTCTGATTTCTGTTAAAATCTAAGCAAATATATTGTCGCAATACAGTAAGACAATGGCAATGGAAGTGAATAGGGCCAGTCCATAAATGTTTAAATACATGTTTTAAAAGTATAGCCACAAGACGCAAACAATGTGTTAAAATGATTTTAATGTTTCAATTAATTCAAGGATTTACCAGCATTTACCAGATTATCTGATTTACAAAGTTGCAATATATTGCATATTATATTGCATATACATTTACACAGATACACTGATACAGGTTAAAAAGCGATTTTTTTTAAAAGAAATTTGAAGAAAAATAGAAAAATATCTCAACTCAGTAGGTCTTTAAAATGCAAGTGGATGGTGATCAGACCTTTAAAGCTCCAAATAGCACAGATAGTCATCATAAACGTCATCCATACGACTCCAGCTGTTAAGTGAATGTCTTCTAAAGTGATACAATCACCTATGTTGTAAAAAAGAACAATATTTAAGTACTTTAAAGAGGAACGCTGTACATAAGCTTCGTTGGTTTTGGTTTAGATCTATATTTGCACCTGTATGTTTTTCACAATGGTGCATTTGTGTGCTTATTCTGGATGTCTCAACGGAGAGAAAAACGTTAGATTGTGCCCGCAACATGCCATCGCGAATACATCACACAAGAGCCCACGTGAACTTGGCACTCTTTTGAATGTGTATACTGCTGCTGACCGGAAGAGATGATTTATAGTTAATAAGTACTTAAAAACTGTATTAATCTTTTTTGCACCAAAAATGACTGTATCGCTTTAGAAGACATTCATTTAAACACTGGAGTCATATGAATGATGTTTACACTGACTGTCTGTGCTTTATGGAGCTTCAAAGGTAGATCACCATCCACTTGAATTTTAAGGACCTAATGAGCTAAAATATTTTTCAAAATGTTTTATTTATTTAATTTTTCAAATGTGTTCTGCTGATGAAAGAAAGTCATACACAGCTGGGATGGCATGAAGGTGAGTAAATGATGAGATAATTTTCATTTTTGGGTGAACCCCTTGTATTGAACGTGATAATTCCTTTAATAAAAAAAGCAACAGGTCCTGGAATCACCACAGTTTTATGGAGCAGTATTTTGTGAGTGCTAAAGACAGATTAATTCTTGGGTTGTTTGTTGAGAAAATAATGATGCTCTGTTTGCATTGCATGCTGATTCTCTTACTTGAGTCCTGGGTTTGGCTCCATGCGTAGTAATTTCAGGCACTAATATGCACTTATATGCCATTAGCCTACATCAGCAAACCTGAACCATCTTGTTTGCACTTACCACCATAACCTTTTATTAAATACTGGTAGTCTGTTATGAAAGGTGGTTACAAAATGGGTTTAATAATTCCATAGGATTTCTGTGAGGTTTTTGTGATTTTATTTTTAATGTTTATAAACTTTAAATAGTACATAGTTAATACAGAATGTACTGCGTATATTTTAGGTACATTAACATTATTTTGTGAGAGCACAAAAAAAGAAAAAGAAAATCAGTAAAAATAAAACAAGCAGCCTATCTTCTTCTTCTGCATCTCAATATTGGTTTGAAATGAGAGTCGGTGTGTTTACCTTGGCCCAAGGGGTCTGTTTTGTTGATTTAGACTTTAACCTTTAACCCTTGACACCTATTGAACCTGAGACACCCTGGTGTTTTTTTTTTCTTCCATCTCCGTCGCTCCCTATGTAGACTTGAGGCCAGTTTGTCATCACTGAGAGGTTTGACTACTCAACAATAAATAATTGTAACTTTTTTTGTACAAAAAACTTGTTCTTCTCCAGGTTATTAGGGACAATGCTTAAATTACATGCTTTCAACATGTACAACCATGTAATGATGGCTCAACCCATGGAAAGTCCATGCTCACTCAGCAGATTTGAGAGAAACAAATGGAGAGTGGATAAAGCGCAGTGAATTCTTCACTCGTATCTGTGGAATTTGTGTGGTTCCTCATTGCCGGGGGAGTGGGGTCATGGTTTAGCAATGCTATCAAGTTCTCATGTCAGTACATTTTTACCAAAGTACTATCTGTCTCGACTTGCCCACAAATGTTTGGTTGTTTTTTCTTTTATTTGTTAGAATTTGTATTCTGTTTTGCTTGGGTTGCAGAAATTAGTTTGAAGGTCATGTGTTACTGTTTTTCTTTCAGACATTAGCCTTAAAGTAATAGTAACCCAAAATGAAAATTCTACTATCTAGACACTTCTCACCATCATGTTGTTCCAAACCTGTTTGACTTATTCTCTTCTGTGAACTGCAAAAGGAGATATTAGGCACCACTAATTTTCATTGAATGAATAAAGATGCAATGCGAGTGAATAGTAACTCCAATGAAGAACGAAAGTCATACAGGTTTGGAACAACATAGTGTAGCATCCCAGCATAACTTTGTTCTTAGTTCTGATTGGCTGTTCACGTTGCAAAGGATTATGGTTACTTACTATTTTTCTCTCACCATCCAATAGAAGTGTAGTGCTTTTGTTAGGTGCTTTTGTGAGTTGTGTGTGCTTAGTTTGATCTGTGTTATGTTACAGATTCTAAAGCTCCTGTGTGTTTATCATGTCTGCCAGCATACCATTTTGGAGATGTAAATAGAGGCGATTTTGTTGATCCCCAAAATCTGTGTGGTGTTACACTGGTGTCAGAAGTGTGATGGAAGACTATAATTTAACACAGATTCTGCGGGATTTGGATGGCCTCATTGCAGAACTGTGCCGAGGTTTTCAATCCCAGGCTCAAGGTGGCACTGTTGCAGATGGGTTGTGAACCCTGTAAGAGAATATTGAGGCACTGGACCAGAGAGAGGTGGCCTGAGCTAGAGCAAGACTCTCCAGGTTCCAGGAGGTTGATGCTTGTCCCCAAGATGGTTTGATTGCCTCTTTCGAGATGCGAGCCCAAAGTCCCTGTGGCCAGGAGCGGGAAGAGGATGGTTCCAGGAGGCTGATGCCTGTCCCCGAAATGGTTTGATTGCCTCTTTCGAAGCGCGAGCCTAAAGTCCCTGTGGCCAGGAGCGGGAAGAGGATGGTTTCCTGTCGGCGCCACCTGAGTCAAACCTCACATATGGGGCTTTTCCACTGCACGGTACAACTCAACTCGACTCTGCTCACTTTTTGGGGCTTTTCCACTGTGGATAGTACCTGGTACCTTTAGTACCACCTCAGTCGAGGTTCCAAGCGAGCCGTGTCGATGCTAAATGTGACGTCAAAATCCTGCAGATCACTGATTGGTCAGGGAGAGTCGTCACTAGCAGTGTCACTGGATTTCCGACACGTGACATCAACCCGCTAGTTTCAATGGTAGAAACAGCGATAGCAGTATCATTTGTTCACGTGACTTTTGAATTGTGAAAAAATAAATGGCTGTGCACAAACCACGCCGTGTTCAATACACAAGGTGCAGATGTTCCACTCATAAGCGATGAGCGAAATGAAAAAGTCTCTCAGGAAGTGTCTCAACTGTTGGCTGCTCACGGCTACCACCGGACCTACCAGCAGTGTAGGGAAAAGTTAAAAACACTTAAAAGTGACTACAGCACTATCAAGGAAAAGTGGTTCGACCAAATGGACGCCATCTAAACTGGCAAGCAATGGGAGGGAGAGTGCCCTGGACTATATATATAACTCTATACTAACAACCAGGCCAATTTAACTGTTACACTTGTGTAAAATCACCATGCAACAACTGCTTTATGCAGAACAATGAGCTAGTAGCTAACAGCTAGCGGTTGTGTAATTGTTTTTGTCAGTTTGTGTTGTGTTTAAGATGATGTCACGGCAGTAGAGGCGGCGTAACTATGACAATCAACCTATAATCCCACCCACGTAGAGATGGCACTAAACTGCAAGTTAATGCAAGCTCCGAAAAGTAAAGCGAGTAGAGTTGAGTTGAGTCGAACCGTAACATGTAGTGGAAAAGTGCCAGTAGGTCCAGCTGACAGCCTAGCGTGGTAAGTGGAGCCAAGAGGATATGTCGGTCTACCTGGCATTGACGCTCGAGGTTCTGGCCATGGATATTTTTCTTTGATCTTGCGCCTACCTAGCCTTGTCATTAGTAGCACAGGAGCGCTGTTTTGGAGAGCGGCATACACCGGAGCAATGGATGAATTAGTTGGCTACCCATCGTGGCAGCCGGCCATGGCTCAACAGCTGGGTAATCCAGCGAGGATGGCAATGGGGGAACCGAGGAAGTCTGCTGGGTTGACAGCGGCTAAACCTACAGAATTTCCACGACCTTCGTTGGAGCCGAGACACCCGGCGGGAGCCCTGCTATCATTGTGGTTGGGACACATGGCACGGTACTGCCTGGCACCAACGGCTCACTTCCCTCGACATTTACAGCATTTACCCTCCTCCATGGAAAATGTATGATGGCAGTTCAGGATTACGGCCTCTACATTTCATGCACTATGGACAGTTACCTCTGCCAAGCCCTCGTGGATACCGGCTCTACCATCTCTCATCCGCACTGGAGTCCTACCAGGCACCGCAGGCCTGCAGCCTGCTGGCTGGGCTTCCATGCCGAAGTGCATGCAGACCATGACTGGTGTGAGGGCCATGCTCTGAGGGAAAAAGTCTGTTCAAGTGGAGGAATGCACCAAAAATATTGAGCACGATGTTTGGCTGGCTGACATTGAGGATGAGTGCATAATGGGGCTGGATCTCTTGGACCACCTTGGAGTGTGCATTGATGTTCTGGGTACTGCAGTCCAGTTACGCATGGAGTTTGTACCACTGGATGGGGGCGGCAATTGGCTGAGCGATGGAGTCCAAGGTTGCATCGGAGCATGTCCACTGCGGCACACCTGCCCGAGCTAACCAAAACATCTTCCCCAGCACGGCCCATCTCCGTCAATGAAACCAGCCAGGCTGTGCAGGAGTTATGACAACAGTGTTGAGAGGTTGACAACGTGTCAACGGGAGCAGCTTAAGGGATAATTGGAGGCATTTTTGGACATTTTCGCTCACCGGGACAAGAAGTGTGTGCATACAGGGTTAGTGCAGCATGACATCGACAAGGCGCTGCATAGCCCATCCTCCTGCGACCACACCATCTGCCATTGATCAAACAGTTGGCGGCAGAACAGAAAATAGTATAGGATTTATAGACAGATGGAAGACTTTTTGGGGTAGACCTGACCTGCTAAAGAGAGACGGACTCCATCCCGCCAGCGAAGGTGCCGCTCACCTCTTCAGTAATTTGGCTCATAGTTAAATGATGATAGCATTTGACTAACTGGGGCCCAGATGAGGATATTATTAACTCCTCGCTATCATTAGGACATGTCCCAAGAAACTTTAAAATGGAGTTATCAAACCGCTTATTAAGAAGCCATAACTTGATCCTGGAGAATTGGCTAATTAAAGACAGATTTCAAATCTCCCGTTTATGTCAAAAATACTAGAAAAGGTAGTATCCTCACAAATATGTTAATTTCTACAGGGCAATAGTATATATTAACAACTTCAGTCAGGATTTAGGCCTCATCACAGTACAGAGACTGCACTTATCAGATTTACAAATTACTTGTTCTTATCATCTGATCGCAGCTGCATTTCAGTTCTAGTGCTTTTAGATCTTAGTGCTGCATTCGACATGATAGATTATAACATTCTCTTTAAAAGGCTAGAGAATTATGTTGGCATTTGTGGAGTTGCATTAGCATGGTTTAGGTCCTATTTAGCAGAATGCTACCACTCTGTCTATGTAATGAGGAATTGTCAAACCAAACAAAAGTATGGAGTGCCACAGGGATTAGTTTTAGGGCCTCTGCTTTTCATCTTGTATATGCTTTCCCTGAGAGATATTATCAGAAATCATGGAATAAGTTTCTGACGACTTTATATTTCTTCATAACCTGATGAGATTTCTCAATTCTCCGTATTAGCAGAGAAAAAAAATATTTTCTGGATGGCCAGAAATTTCCTTCTACTCAATTCCGACATAACAGAGGTACTAATTAATGGACCAAAAACATCTAAAAACAAGCCCCTAAAATATAATTTGACTCTCGATGAATGTATTGTTACATCATCTACAAGAGCAAAGAACTAAGGTGTTATTTGATACAAATCTGTCCTTTGAAATTCATATTACCAATGTTTGTAGAACAGCATTCTTCCACCTATGAAATATTGCTAAATTACGACACACAAATTCATGCGTTCATGACCTCAAGACTAGATTATTATAATGCATTACTGGGAGGATGTCCAGCATGATCAATAAATAAACTTCAATTGGTTCAAAATGCAGCAGCCAGAGTGCTGACTAGAACCAAGAAATATGATCATATTAGCCCCATTTTCATTCATCATTACATTGGCTACCTGTTTTTTTTATTATTTAAAAAATCTGTTAACTACGTACAAAGTTTGAATGGTCTAGCTCCGCAGTAATTAAGTGACCTTCGTCCATGCTATATTCCATCACATTCATTACGATCGCAAAATTCTGGCCTGTTAATAATTCCTAGAATATCAAAATCCACAAAAGGAGGTAGATCCTTTTCATATTTGGCTCCTAAACTATGGAATGGTCTCCCTAACTCTGTTCGAGAAGCAGACACACTCACTCAGTTTAAGTCTAGACTAAAGACCCATCTGTTTAGCCAGGCATAAACCTAATTTATCCTTCAACTCACAATTAGGCTGCTTTAGTTAGGTCTGCTGTAACCAGAAACCAGAAACATTGATCGTGATCTATAACTCTGCAAGACATTGAATGGCATCTATGCTAATATAATTCTATTTGTTTCCCTGTCTTAACCTCGGGACTGCTATCCTGAGGTCACCAGAACCGGCTGGATCCAGCTCCATTCCTGCTTTGTTTTGGACTCCACTGCTACGTGAGTGATGATGACTAATACCATCTGCTGCCAGCCAAACATCACTTCAGTCTATTACGATGGACTTCGGAGGATGAACTGATGCCAAATCCAACCATAATACTTCATATGCCATTGCCTGAACCTTGAACCTAGGATAGACCTCACTGAAATTACCAGCCAGGTTGAACTGCAATGCATCTAACTGATCTCTGCTGACATCACTTCGGTCTAATGATGGACTACACTCTTGAAATGAAATACATAGATTATCAATTAATTGCCATTAAAACCCCTCATCAGCCAACTACCAATGACACTTACATCTATGTGAACTTCTGCAGTTAATACAGGATGGACTTTAAAGACATTAGTCATTAATCTTATAGTTCATACAAAATCTTTTTTTAAACACTGACCCTTAACACTTATCTGACTGCACAATGATGACTCTAGACATTATAGATATTACAGTTTCATTTTCTGTTAATGCCTGATCTTCTGTAAAGCTGCTTTGAAACAATGTGTGTTGTGAAAGGCACTATGCAAATAAAAAATGTCTTGACTTGACCTATTGCCCTGGATAGATGACACCTTGGACTATATCACTGGATCCAGTTGGTTTAGCTCCCTTGACCTATCTTGCGGCTATTGGCAGGTTGAGCTATCCACAGATGCTAGACCAAAGACAGTATTTTCAATTGGGCAGGGGCTGTGGCAGTTTTGTGGTATGCCATTTGGGCTGTGCAATGCCCAAGCCATGTTTGAGCGTCTGATGGAGCGGGTGCTCCAGGACATTCCTCGCTGTTGCTGTATGATCTATTAGTTGACTTTGAAGGGGAAATGTGTAATTTGCGGTTTGTGAAGCGATCCGCTGATACAGTTTGTGATAGAGTCCCATGAAATGCAAGTTGTTAAGAAGGGAAACAGCATTCCTGGATCACATTGTGAGTCCTGAGGGTGTGGTCACTGATCCCACAAAGGTGACTGCCATAAGAGATTGGCCCATGCTCAATGATGTGTCTGGGGTGTGGAGTTTCCTGGGACTAGCTTCCTATTACCTGCGGTATGTCAAGGACTTTGTTACCATTGCCATCCGACTGCATCGGCTGATAGACAAAGGGAGGCCTTTTTGCTGGAATGAGGCTTGTACAACGGCTTTCCATAAGCTTCGGCAAGCATTGGTCCAAGCTCCGTTGCTGGCGTATCCATGTAAAGATCATGCCTTCATTTTGGACACTGATACCAGCAACAAATGTATTGGGGATGTGCTCTCCCAGGTCGGGAAGCATGGAGAGAGAGAGTCGTTGCTTACTACAGCCGGACACTTAGCCATCCTGAAAGGAATTACTGTGTAATTCACAAGGAGCTACTTGCGGTGGTACAGACTCTACGCCACTTCAGACCATACTTGTACAGACAGAAATTCCTTTTGCGGACGGACCATGCATCGTTGACTTGGCTCCTCAATTTTAAGGATCCGTAGGGCCAGGTGGCTGAAGGCATTGCAGGATTACAACTTTGTAATTCAGCATAAGCCTGGTTGTCAGCATGGAAAGTTGACACTCTTTCCCATCGCCCCTGTGAGGCTGGGGAATGCCGCTACTCTCAGTGTTTGGAGGAGTGGATGGCAGCACTGAGGATGGCTGCTGCATTAGCTAGCCCTGATGCTGAAGAGGGCCAACCCGCCTTTGATTACCAACAACTGCGGCAGCACCAGGAGGGTCCCCGTACTGGCATGAATGCAGGCTTGGCTGGAGGATGGGCAATGACCAGGGGTGGGAGGTAATATCTTGGCTGGACCCTGAGGTAAAAGCCTACAACTTGCATTGGGACACTCTATCTCTGCAGGATGACTTGATGCAGTGGATGGAACTTCTCAGATCCAGTTGTTTGTTGAACATTCCCTCCAGCCACAAGTACTAATGGTGGTGCATTGCTTGGTGAGGGCGGGTCATTTTTGCATAACAAAGACCCTGAAACTGGTGCATACTCGTTTCCACTGGACGGGTGGCCGACGGGATGTGGAACTGTATGTGCACTGCTGTGATGTATCACTGCCCAAAAAGGGCCATCTCAAAGACCATGACCAAAAATGCCCATGGATTTAACTTTTGGGGCACCTCCAGAGCCAGAAATACCTGGTTGCTCCAGAATGGATTACCTCCGCCAGGTTGCGGGTAGTTCATGCCCTGGCTAGTGACAAGTGACAAGAGGCGGCTGCTGGCAAGCAGAAGCGTGCTTACGATGTGTGGAAAAACAGCCAGGACTTTGGAAAAAAATGTATTGGCCATCTACTAAGGAGTCACTTAATATTACATTTAAAAAAATTAAGGAAATTGATGGCTGTCTGAATTAGAAGTTTTTAATTAAAACCCTGGGCCTCATTTCCAAGAAACATTGTAAGCCTAAGTAGATCATAGAAACTATTGTACAGAAACATCGTAACTTCTGTAATACTTGAAAATCGTTGTAGATCTACAGTACACTCAAAGGGAATGTAGATGTTATATTAAAGGGGAAAGTTGTTTATCTTGGCTCGTCTTCACACTTTCCTCTTCTTCTACAACCTCATCATCTTTGACACCCAAGGGCACTGTGGCTAGCACTGCAGTGTTGTTGTGTTACACTGATTTCACAGTAATATTTTGGGAGCAGATCTCTGCTTGCTTAGTATGTACACGTACCCTGTGTTTAGTGCTTTGATCATCCTATTGTGCATTGCAATAGGCCTACTGCCAACATATTATTATTTATTATTTACACTCTTCACTGACCCTTCACTGAATTTATATGAAAAGAAACATTACAAACACACATATGACGAACAAAGCAGTGTTTGTGTAAAAATACCAGCTCATACTGCGCAAAATAATTACAAAACTATACATTTAATTATGTTATTACTTTGATTAATTAAGACAATAGCTTTTAACTTTTCCCAGCGAGGTAAATTACAAGATTTACATGCAAAGCTATAATGAAATTTCAACGACGAGTGACACCATATGATCAAATTTCAAAATTTGCACATATAACGCTCATAAGAGCTAAGATCAGTCGTTATCGAGAAACAAGGTCCTGCTTAATAATCAAACTTAATAAAGCTAAAGCTTTCTTCATTTGGTAGTTGGTCCTTATGCTCTTTATGATGAAGAAACTCTTAAATAAGTAGGTGTTTTTTGTTCTTTTCAGACATCCTGCTTTATATTTCTAACTGTTTTATGGTTGTCCAAATATAGCT
Organism: Xyrauchen texanus; assembly: GCF_025860055.1. NCBI lineage: Eukaryota > Metazoa > Chordata > Actinopteri > Cypriniformes > Catostomidae > Xyrauchen > Xyrauchen texanus. The sequence continues at coordinate 13,051,397 of NC_068306.1, read as the reverse complement.
TGTACTTTAATTACAGCATTTTAAAGACTCCCTATGGCTATGAGTGGAGGAAGGATTTTTAAAAGCATTTAAAAAAAATCGTTCACCCCACACCACCCAGCCTCAAAACAAACCCAAATTAGAGAGAAAGATGGATGGATTGAGAAAGAGAGAGAGAGATGGAGAGAAGACAGAGAAAAGTCTCTAAACCAGCACAGCTGGAGCAAAGTATTGCAACATAGATAGATACACAGGGGGAAATGGGGTTTGGGAACAGAGAGAAATTGGGGCAATCTGACTTTTCCTTCCAGGCAGCTCACCTCCCAGTCATTTAACAAAACCATTTCCTTAAAATTTGGTTGAGGAAATTGACTGTGATAATGCTTCCTGAAATTAACAGTGACGTTAAACCAACTGTTACATAACTATTCTGTTGGGCAGCAATTTGCCACTCCCGATTTAGGCTTCAGGGGGCCGTTCCAGCTGCATAGTTTTTTAATCGTTTTTCTATGGAAACATGCACTAAATGCATGTCTTTGACTTTTGCGATGAAAAGTATAAAAGTAATAGCACACCTCTCCAAAACAAGCCCCACAATTAGTGGAATCCTTCATGTTCGTAGCACAAATGGTGTGGGACGAGTTATGCTCTAAATTTAGTTCTTAGGATTAGGGGTTTGTTAAAAATCCCTTACACCAAATATAAGAAACAGTAATAGTTGATCATTTGCTCTTGCCCTGGCAACTTTTAAAAATTATCAGACTTTGACCATTTTTGCCTGATAGATCCCATAGATGTACACTGAATCACACTGGGCCTAAGAAATATCTATAGGTACCAGAATTTCATAGAAACCTGGGATTTTGCTGTTTTGGGCTAGTAACCACCCTAGCAACCTCATATCAACACCCTGGCAACTGCTTACACATTTGAATGTGTTATCATGTGTAGCCTCTATGAATAAATATGTTTCTTCTCAAATGTACTTTTGATACGCAGCTTACTGTATGTGTAAATTTATAGGACTGGTCTCAAAAGACCCATCACCATGGCCTGAAGAAAAGGGGGAGACTTCATCATGTTCAGGATACTCTGAGTGAAGACTTTGGCAGTAAGAGAGTGCAGTCACACTTGTCTGTTCCCAAGAATGGCACTGAACTCTGGAACAGACCTCGCTGTGGAGTCCCAGACTACCCATTACAGAAGGGGGGGAGCGCCTTTCATTACTCATCCCACAAAGAAGGCTTTCTTGGGGGCCGTCATCGACAAAAACGCTTTGTTTTGTTTGGAGGACGCTGGGACAAAACAGACCTCACCTACAAGTAAGGTTTACTGGATTTGCTGGCGTGAAAAGTGTGATGAGATTTCAAGCAATTTCACAAGTATCCTCCAGTGTGACATGATATATTCCATCTAAAGCTATTTTAAAAAGCATTTCCTTTTCTATTCTTATACTGACATTATTATACATGCAGTTTTATGTCCTCATCTTAATTGAGAGACTACATGGACTTTGTCACATTGCAGGACCTTGGAAGAGAATACATTGATTAAAAATGGTAATATATATATATATATATATATATATATAAAATAAATAATAAAAACAATAGGAGAAATAGTAGTGATCTGATATATTTAAAGGGGTTGTTCACTTAAAAATGAAAAGTTTGTAATAATTTACTCACCCTCATATTGTTACAAACCCATATGACTTTCTTTATTTCAAGAAATGGTAATTGAGACATATTGCCTAATAACTACTTGTGTGGTCCATAGAAGAAAGAAAATCATATGTGTTTGGAACAACATGAGGATGCATAAATGATTACAGGATTTTTCTTTTTGGATGAGCCATCCCTATAAGATTTACACTTCCTAATATATATATATATATATATATATATATATATATATATATATATATATATACAAAAGGTGCACCAAAATTGTTTTAAATAATAATAATTATGCTGCATAAAAACAACAGTTTATAGATATTTTATGTCAAGCACCTTAAGTCATTTTCACAGGATCATAGTGGTTGCAGTTGAAACCAGATGCACTCTCAACACATACTGAGATGATAAACAAATGTTTAAGATAAAAGCATAAATGATACCTGGATGGAACAACTTTTATGGATTGCCAAGGTACTGTTTTGAGCATCTCTTGTACCATAGCAACCACTCCCAACACTCATTTGACTCAGTCCAAAGGCTTTTTCTTATTAAAGACACTGTCTTTATAATTTCAACATTTGCTGTACTCCCTCTTCTTTTAAGCAGGAAATATTTTCCCACCCTCTCAGGAAAGACCTGTTTTAAATTGTTAATCTGGATGTTTCTCTCTTTATCTTCTCACATTTTTCATAGTCGTTTTCAGTTCTAAAGAACACTGCACACACTTTCCAACTTTGCACTCATTTAAGTAGAAGCTGTAAACTGTCTCAGACTCAAGACTGCATGGCTCCAGAACCCAGCTTGAAATATGTATATGCTCCTCTTAGCCCCCTTTGATTTCAAACAGTAAATCTTTTTCTAAAAACACTCACACACAAACACAAACAGGCACTATACTGCAAAATGATTTTCTTAATAAGTAGTTTTAACTTATTTTCCACTAAATTATATAAAAAAAAGATAAAAAAGTCAGCACACCACAGCTCCAAAAAAGCTTTGTGCCATTGGATGTGCATGCTTTTGGTTCATTTTTCGCTATATTCTATTAACATCCTTAAAACAAGATAAATATATTTAAAATAAAATATGTAGTGATGTGTTATAATAAAGTAATAATATTTTTTTCAGAGAAGCTTATATTTCTTACCCCATTGGCATTTTTTTTTTCTTATTTTAAGCATTAACCTCACTCAATGTAGTTAGATTTATGCTTAAAATAGGGGAATAAAATGCCAAATGGGGTAAAAAAAAAAAAAAACTTAATTCAAGATATACAGTATTCTCTGGTAACAAGATAAATGACTTTTGTGTCTCCGTAAAAATTACAATGCAAAAAATTATTGCTAAATAATAAAAAACAATTGTGCTGTGTGCTTCAAGTTGACTTGATTTACAATGGTTCTTAAGAACCCGTTTTGATTGACATGATGACCTGTCTCTTGTGGTTTTTTGAATGATTTGCATCCTACATCTTTGCCAAAGGAGGTCTCCACCGGACATGGTGCGTCAATCTCCTCTGTAATCTCGAGTCAGAGAGGTCGTGACCTGACTAGAAGCAGAAGTTACAATTCAGAGCACTCATGTGAGTTACGGCAGTGTAGCTCAAATGGTTTTAGTTTTCCCCTTCGCCACATGGCGGGGGGTGAGATGAGGGCCCAGACAAAGATTTAAGTCTTTGGAAAACCAGCCTGAACTGATTAAAACTGCCCCCAATTTATGGCCCTTCCCATAAAATATCGCTGCCCATATATCTCCTATGGTTCTCCATCCAAATCAAGCTGCATTGCTGTAGTCTGCATACTGTAAAGCCAGAATACATACATACAGTCAAAAAAAGAGAAATAGTGCAACAGTATAGGCTGCTTAATTCCATCCATTAGGATCAGTATCGGAAAAAACATTGCAGAATTACCTATAGAAATTCCATAAAGAAGTCAACCCCCTGACAGTTTTTATATAATTTGCACACTGCGTGCTGCATCATCCGAATCTAATGTTGAGAAAACAACACATTGCACATATTTTATCCCCAAGTCAGCACCATTCTAATGCTGTTCCTCAACGAGCTGTAATGACTCATGTCTCTGAAGGTTGTTTATGGGTTGTAGCACCTCGCTGTCCTCTGTAATTTCTCTCCTCACTTAATGATGGACTGAACGTGGACAATGAACTCAAAGATACCAAACTCACCATCCCACCCCCACTCCTCAGCTGTCAATTGAAGTCTCTTTCTTTAATGAGTCTACCCAGCCTTTAGTAGATCCCAGGGTAGATCGGATGTCACAGGTCACTTGTGCACACTAATTTAGAGCAGTGGTTCTCAGTTGGTTTGGCTTTAGGACCCAGATTTTACATCGGACATCAAGTAGCGCCCAGACATTTTACCAAAATTGTTTTGTGAAAAAGTAAGCAAGAATGCCCTTAAAATCAAACATTGAAATTTGTTTGGATTACCATTAACAGCATTAGCCTAACACTATGAAAAATTATTAACATGACAATGAATTGGAAAATGTATTTTAAATAACAGCAAAAGTGTGAATTAGTGTTTATTGTTCAAGTGATTTGTTTCTAAATGTCAGTTTAATGTTTATGTATACTTTCGACAGCCCAAAACTCACCAAACATGTGGTTGGCACAAATCAAGTTGATTCTCATTGCAAGTGAACCTGTATTTAATGTGGTATTGTCTTGCAATAGTTTTCTCATGGTTTTTGAGGATGAAGGCCATGTCCATGTTGGCATCTGCCTAATTTGGCTAGCAAGCATCTAACGGTGTCATGAAGAATAGAGTCCCCCCAATAAATCCTGTCCCTAATAATGCCTAATAAGAAGATTCTGTTACTAATTCCTGTTGTAGCTGATCACGTACAGTATTATCATATTCATTTACCATATAATACTAAATTCAACGTTTTGATATAATTACTTGACACACTTTTGCTAATTATTTTAGCTTAGGATGATAATTGATCCGTAGGAATAGCATGATGAAATGTTAGCATAGCAGGCTAATCTCTGAGCATGCTAATTCAGGGTCATTTCAGACCATTCTGGCACCCTAGACAAGATCCCCCTTTGGGACGCCCCACCCTTCAGCATCCAGGTCTATGCCCTAGGCAACCGCCTAGTTTGCCTATGCCTAGAAACGGCCCTGTGCTAATTGGCAACACAAATATTAATGTTTAATTTTACAATTTGTTGATTTCATTATATCATGTGATATGTCATATGTAGCTTACACAACATTAATTGATGTTTTTCAGGCAACCAATGGAATACCCCAAACAACTTATTTTGGCCAATGAAATCATTTTAGGGGGGGACAGAATTTCAGGGGGGACTCAATTCCTCATAACAGAGGGAAACATTTGATGTAGAGATTGATTGGATGGCCTTTGAAATCTTTTTATGTTTTCTCCTCCCTTTAAAATTTGATAGCCTATTTATTTTACTATCCTGACTATGCACAAATATTTAGTTGCATTTTATTTGCATTTAGCATTGTTTTTTCCCCTACAGTCTGCAACCCTATCGGACAAAATCCACCAGTGCAGAACCACTGTTTTACAGGTTTAGAAAAAAATCTAAACCTGTTCTTAGCTTTATCTTTTCTTTTGTGGCAGTAGACAGTTAAAGTCAAGAGTTACTAACTTGACCCTGGTCCTAGATGAGCAGATAGGGAGGAATTCTCTAACTGGATCTGCAAAGATGGGATAGACAGTGTTTAAAGCCACAGTCTACCACACTGGGCTCTCTCTTGCTGTCATAGCTCCTGTCTGGGCTTGCAGACTGCAGAGGGCCCCTGATCAACCTGCAGCCCTATAGCGATCCATATCCCACAGAGTTAATAATGACCATGGAGGTGTCCATGTATGACAACAACACAGTGGTACCAGTCATTATAGCTACAGGTTGGGAGCTCCACAAAACTTCAGATGTGGTGGTTAAAGATATTCCATTATTTAAAGAAATGCACCAGAGGGAAGCTTTGTGGAACTTGATACAGACTTACAGTCCACTTGTTTAAATGTGCTCAGTGGGGATTATGCTTGTGAAAATAAGCATACATGCCTTCGTCACAAGTTTTATAATAAGTGACTCTTTCATCTGTTAGTAGAAAACACATCTGGGCCTACTCCATGGTGGTTGAATGTAACATAGTAATATTCAGAGTGCATTCCAAGCTAATGAAGTCTCCTGCTTATCAGATATGTCTCCTTAAAAAAGCACCCTAGTAATCCCATTTGTCTTTTCTAACATTTCTGAAACGGTTTCAGTGTCACAAACTGTGCACAGATTTTCTGAAATACCAAAGTTTGCAATCATAAGTCAGAGAGTTCAATATGAACTGAAATATTTCCCATCAATTTCTTCCAATTTTAAATGATCTGGGGTATGCAATTAACATACATTTTATTGCTCTTATTCTTACTACGTATATGTCATTTCTGTATATTTTTATATCTTCTATCAAGGAAGAGCAAAGGTGGAGTGGTGGTAGAGTAGACTAGTGGTAGACTCATAATAGAAACATCAAAGATCTGATTCCTGATAAAGGCAACCTGAGAAGTGGAGATTTGTAAATGTCTCTAAAAAATGTCACTTGTGCAATGTATGGATTAAAAGTGTCTGTTAAATTCCCAAGTAACAAAGAGTCTTGAAATATAATACTATGTAGTTCTGTAAGGCTTATGTACTTAAATGAACCCGCATAGAGGTGCCATCACCATCACAATACCATGTTTCAGATTACTTTTATGATTGCGGTCAGAAAGTGTCGTAGTATTGGCCACCGTGTCTAATCTTCAACTGGGCAAACATTCAGACTGTAGTTGTCTTTTCACAACAGCCAGATTCAGTTCCAGATCCAGTCCCAAAGACAGGGGTTCCTCAGTTCATAAGGAAACCACCATGGAGAGTAGCAAAAAAAAGGGGGATTATTAGAGTATTTCACCAGAGAGCAAATGAAATTCGCATGGGTGGTCTGTAATGAGCGTTTATGAGTGTTTGTGCTTGTGTAACAGGATCATGCGCACCCCTTGGCAGATGAGTTTAGAGAAAGTCAGACATGTGCTGCGAGAGGCGCTTCAGGTCTGGAGTGACGTCACCCCTCTCACCTTTACTGAGGTCACCAGCAGCCGGGCGGATATCATGATCGACTTCAACAGGTAAAAAGGCACTCTCTCAGTCTGCTGAATACTCAGAAGTTTTCAGGAATCAAATGTGACCTCATCATTTGTGATATGAGTTTACATTTTTAAAGGTGCCATGTCATGATTATTTTATAATTGTATTTTTTTCTGCTTGACACCATGCGTGTGTAGACAAAGTTTCATTACCACCAGCTTGTCACAGTTTAATTTATTTGGTGCTGAAATTTGGTGGACATTTTTATTGATTTGTCAAAAGGCAAATGCAGACTTCTGCACTATTCTATGCCTTTTTGTAGTATATGTAGCGGGAGTTGGATATTTACACTGAAAAATGCAACAAAAAGATAAGTCCTACAAGTACATGTCTCCATGTCTCCATGTCGAAGTTTACCAAATGTCATTAAGTTTGGAATTTGCATTTAGATGATATAGGTTGATAAGTAAATATGGGCCATTCCCAAACATTTTATTGGCTTGTACCTTCAAGTGCTTTGACAAATCAAAATTATTTTCAGTCATTTTTTTTTTCAGTCATTTTGTCTGAAGAGTCTGTAGATGATGTATACCAAATTTTGTGTCAAACGGCCTTGGAAAATATCGAAAAAGCAGATTTTGACCAATGTAAATTCCTGTCCAACACAAGCAGCTACTGAGTGAAATAGCTTTTTACTGGTCCACCTCTAAGATTTCCTTCACCAAAACTTTATTTAGTTTTACATGACTATTATCCACCATCTTTCTGACCTTAAAACTTTTATATAAATGTACTCTGTTTTAAATACCTAACATTTTCACATTAAAAGGAGTAACAAAGCTTACTTATATGTTACGGGCTTGCTGTTGGGTCCAGTATAGTAGTCAGTGCTTCATTCTTCAATACCAGCCTCTTCGCAAAGTCGGCATTATATTATGACAGGATCAAAGAGCATTCCGTGCTGAAATATGTCGAACAAACAAAGATAGAACACAAATGACCAGCGACTTAGTTAAAAATAGAGTTTAAGTCATTCTTGTAGCTTAATTTCTATAAATCGTCTTTTTAGACTGGAATAAAAGACTCTTTCAGTCTTCTGTTTCAGTAAAAATGGAGATGATTGTAGATGCGTTCATTTCCTCTCGCCTTGATTAATGCAATTCTCTTTCAACTTGTCTTAATAATGCATCCTTGAAACGATTACCAGTGGTTCATCAAAATCATCAAAGAGATAACATGTAACACCAATTTTAATTTCTTTACATTGGCTCCCAGTAAAATTTTAAATTCTTGTGATGGTGTTTAGAGCATTGCATGGCCAATCTCCTGCTTATTTAAAAGAGTTGTTGCAACCTTATAATTTCAGCATGAATCTGAGATCTTCGGAAAAGGTCTTGTTAGTTGTTCCTCAATCTAGACTAAAGACTAAAGGTGACTGTGCATTTGAGGTTGTTGCTCCCAAATTGTGGAATGCTCTCCCTTTGGATTTAAGATCTGTGGTCATTTTAAAAAAATCATCTAATTGTTTAAAATTGCTTTTGTCTAATTTGTTTGTTTTGTCTCTGTTTTTTTATGCTTTCTTGTTTTTATATTGTGGATTTTAAGCACTTTGTGACATCTGTTCTAGAAAGGTGCTCTAGAAAAAAAATATATACTATTTTGAAGTTTATTAAAGTTTGCAAGTTGTATCTCAAGACTCCACTGCAACTGAAAAATTATCATCTATGGCAACCTTTTACCATTTAGTTTGTATTTATTTATTATTATTTATCTAGTACTGGTCTTTAATCTTCTTATTGAGTATTGATAAATTACTGTTTCTGAGGCCTCTCACAGAACTTGTGACACTACATTGTTAGTTAAGAGACACATTCACTGACACAAAGAGGAAAACTTTCCACTTCACTAGACAAACACAGATGCTTTTCATCTCTTCTAGAAGCAGGAGATTAAGCCGGAGGTGTCGGTTTAGGATTATAGCAAAAAAATATACAGTGCACATCCGTTCATACAGGTACATTTCTTTATGCATTCCCATGATAAGAGGAGAGAGAGAGAGAGAGAGAGAGAGAGAGAGAGAGAGTGAGAGAGAGTGAGAGAGAGAGAAAAGAGAAGAGAAGAGAAGTGTCATAACAAAGCACACCTGTTGGGTTTAGATCACAGGTTTCTGTTATGTTTAGCATGTGGACATGCAACACTGCTGCTCTAAATCCTGCAGTTACTGTATAAGGTTTTTTCTCTTTCTTTTGAAAACCTGAATGAAGCAAAGCATTCAGGGTCCAAAATGAGCTGTTTGCTACACCTGCCAATGGCAAGTGAATTGAGAACATTTACTGGCCATAAACTATATTTTGCATGATTTTATTACAAATGTACTGTCCCTATTACAATGGTTTTATTCTGCTTGTTCGATTCATATCAGCATTACCGGGTTTTTGAATTGTTGGAACGAGAGTCTGACATATGCTTATATAAAAACCACAAACTTGAAGAGATCCAAATCGTTTTTTTTTTTTTTATTTTGTCTTCATTTACTCACCATCATGTTGTTCCAAACTTATAGAACTCTATGATTTTTTACTCTATCTATTTTTTCTTTAAACACAAAATGAGATACTAGCCAGAATGTTAGCCTCAGTCACCTCTCACTTTCATTGCATCTTTTGTCCATACAATGAGCGTGAATGGTGACTGAGGGTGCAATTCTGCCTATCATCTTTTTTTGTGTTCCATGGAAGAAAGAACTTCATTAGGTTTTGGAACAACATGAGGCTGAGTAAATTATGACAGAATTATTATTTTTGGGTGAACTATCCCTTTAAATAGATGCTTTATTTGGATCTTTGGTTCTCTCAGGGTCAAACTAATTCTTATAGTTCTTATAATTTGATATAAACCATGAAATGTTGCAGTTCTTGTTGCAAGTAGCTTACTCTTTTATTTACTCTTCAAAACAAACTTTTGCTTGCATTTGATGCTTAGCCAGTGTTAATTTTGGACCCTAAAAGCATGACTTTTGTGATACAACATTATTACTACAAATTGCCTTTGAGGTATGTATTTATTCCTTCCGTTGAACATATGCACCTATTTGGCATGCGAACAAGACCCTTAAAAGTACTTGTTATACATTACAGTGTGCACCTACGTTACACACCAGACCTATATAAATGTTATGGCTCTTTTGAGAGTATATTTAGTTTCCTTCTGTAGAGTCTTTATTCAAGCCAGTGGCTCTTTCCCTGCACAGTTGTAGAGATTTTTTTCTGTTTGAAAATTAATGCCTGGATTCCTTACATAAAAAGTTGACCTCCTTTTAGCACAAAGTCATTGTGTCTGTCATATACACACTCGTGAAGCTCAAATGAGGGATAACTATTTTCTTCAAAGGAAAGGAAAATATCTATATCCATCAAGCATAATGTAAAACGTGGAGGTCAGATGCCATGCCATGAAGCATGTCTGTTCCGTTTGTCTCAGATTCAATCAATGGGATAGCAGTGGACCAAGCATCCATCAAAGCTTTGCATTTCTTGTAAACGTTGTGAAATCTGTTTGTAGGTCATTTTTTGTCCGAATGGTTTTACTTGCAGATTTATTCAAGACTTACAAATCTTAGAGATCTGTCATCCAGCAATACTCTGTGTGGGCAATTCATCCTCTCAACTTTTCACAATGGAGAATGTTGGGTTTGGCTATTCTATTCCATTCAGCCAGAGTGGAATTTTACATGAATTCCAAAATAAATAAATAAATACAACTGGATAATGGATTCTGGGAGTGTTTGTTACACTATAATATTAAAGAACAGCATGTTTGAATATTAGTCGTGGCATTGGCTCTATCCAGGTCATATCCTTACCCTCATTTACATTAATCATGACATGCAATGAAGTGTGGTCTTAATTGAAATGGGAATAAGGGAAAGAGAATGTCCTTTGCCTATGATACTGTCTTTGAAATCTAGGTACTGGCATGGAGACAATCTTCCTTTCGATGGCCCAGGAGGAATTCTTGCCCATGCCTTTTTCCCCAGAACGTATAGGGAGGGAGATATTCACTTTGACTATGATGAGTCTTGGACGGTGGGCAACAGTATGGGTGAGTAAGGGAGTTTGAGTGAACTGTAAGTGCTGGGAACAGTCTTTTATTTAAAGGGATAGTTCACTCATAAATGACATAATTTACTCAGCTGTGGCTCAGTTGGTAGAGCGGGTCAGCCACTAATCACAGGGTTGGTGGTTCGAATCCCGGCCCACATGACTCCACATGCTGAAGTGTTCACTGAATCCCAAGTTGCTCCCAATGGCAGGCTAGCACCTTACATAGCAGCTCTGCCGCCATTGGTGTATGAATGTGTGTGTGAATGGGTGAATGAGATGCAGTGTAAAGCGTTTTGAATACCGTTAAGGCTTAAAAAGGCGCTATATAAGTGCAGACCATTTACTCACCTTTGTTGTTCCAAACCCATTTGACTTTATTTCTTCGATGGTACACAGGGAAGATCAGCGACGAGATTCACAAAAGCCTAGGGTATGGCAAAATCCTTGAATTTTGGAAGTTTTATGGTCACATTGTATATACATCTGCATAAACTGCATAAAATGTAAGAAATTATCTGTATTAAATTATATAAGGTGCAATTTTTGCGATTGTCCTGCTGGTGTCTGCAACCATTTTCAAGTACTTAAATGATGATGCCTTTGGGAAACAGCCCATAATTCTAAGATGCTAATGCTTTGGGTGGAAACAAGGCAGACACATCCTGACATACTGCATCTTAATGAGGTATATATTTTTGTCAGCATGTTAGGGTATGGCAACTGCCATACAATGCCATACACAAACGCCACCACTGGGGAAGATGTTAAGCATAATGACAGCCTCAGCCACCATTCACTTTCATTGTATGGAATCAAAGATGGCGACTGAGGCTATCAGTCTCTAACATCCTTTGGTGTTACACAGAAGAAAGAAAGTCATATGGTTTTGGAACAGCAATGAGTATGAGTGAATGATGACAGAATATTCATTTTGGGGTGAACAATCCCTTTACATATTCTGGACTACACTCTGATACATTTTACAGTGCATGTAATGCTAAATCCATAAAATAAATGACCTTTATTTTTCAATTCTCTCTAGGTACAGACCTCCTTCAAGTGGCTGCTCATGAGTTTGGTCATGTTTTAGGATTGCAGCACTCCATGGAACCAGGCGCAGTGATGTCTCCTTTCTACACCTTCTCCTACCCACTCCAACTGAGTGAGGATGACAAGCGGGGCATACAGTCCCTATATGGGTCAAAACACTCAGATGAGAAAATAAAGAAGGAGAGACCACCTAAAGTCACAGAAACCAATGAGGTCGAAAGCACAATGGTGTGTGATATTACTGAAATGGTCCAATTAGTACTTAGTACAAACTGTATTTTACAGTACAAAAATATTGATAAATATGATCTTGGGAATTGATCTTTTGCTACTCTCTCTCATTTTCATCTGTCTAGCCTGATGTTTGCCAAACAGACTTCGATGCTGTATCTATGATCCGAGGCGAGTTGTTTTTCTTCAAGTCGGGTTATGTATGGCGGATCCGTAATGGTAAACTCCAGGCTGGATATCCTGCACTGGCATCCAGGCACTGGAGAGGAATCCCAGACAACATTGATGCTGCTTTTGAGGACAAGTCTGGAAATATCTGGCTCTTCCAAGGTAAATTATCTCAAAATAAACTGCCAGTCAGAGGTTAGTTGATAACGCTTTACATAAGGTTGTATTTGTTTACATTAGGTAACTACATTAGTTAACATGAACTAACAATGACCAATACTTTTCCAGTACTCATTAATCTTGGTTAATGCAAATTTTAGCATTTAATGGTACATATATACGTATTATTTGCTAAAAGATGTATTTTTTTTAATGCTTTTTGAGCTAACATGAACTAATGATGAACAATTGTATCATTATAAATTAACCCTCCTATGGTATTGAAAATGGCACCTTCCTTTGGTATTAGCGGTCATTTTCTACTGGAAGGGTTAGGTGTGTAACCCTTTTTTCTTTTTTTTTAAAGATAATGATTACATATTTTTGTCTCCCGAATAAAATTATGCATTTCTTTTGGGAATTTATATTTTTATCTTATTTACATGTAAATGTCTAAATTTGATCATTAATTTGCATAAACAAATAAGCAATTTCATTTTTATTTAAATTCAGAACTTACACTTCTATAAGTAGAAACATGAAGAAAATATGAGAATGTGACATAAATTTAAGGCAGATTGCCAGAGAAAATAATAGTTTTAAGATTTTAAACAAAAAAAAAAAAAGATTTGAAAACAAAAAACTAAACTTCAGCATTTAATACATTTAATATCTGTATGTATAATGTCTAATAATACATTGGCAATGTACAATTAAGTTTTGCGCCAATAAAGTTTGATATGAATTGAATCTGCCCATTTGATCATATTATTTAAGAGTACACTGGAAAACAGCAGGTTTTGCCCAAATTGTAATTACAATATGTCCACTGATTTTATGGCATGCATACATACTTGTATGAAAGAGACATATCTGTAAAAATTTGTCTAATTGTACTAATTAACTCTATCTGCAAAAAAAAAACAAAACAAAAAAAAAAGTACAAATGAAAATAAATGATCAGTAACAAATTTATTGCAAGTTATTTGAGACAAAGTATAAAGTAAATACATTTATGATGATTTATATATATATATATATATATATATATATATATATATATATATATATATATATATATATATATATATATATACATACATGCTATATACAGTATATAGGCCCATTTACTTTTGTGCTTTTCACACGAGTGATGTCTGTTTACCAGACTGACAAGCTCAATATAATTATATATCTTTCACAATATATGATCTAGTTCATACCAAGTGTATCTGGTCTGTGTGCATGTTCTTAGTGTCTCTCACCACTGTTCTCTCTATAGGTCAGAGTTACTGGGTGTTTGATGCAGAGCGGCAGATCACTGGCCCAGACTCAGTACAGCGACTGGGTCTAACAGTGACTGACATTCAGGCAGCCCTTATGTGGGGAGAAGACAAGGCCCAGAAGATCTACTTCTTCAAGTCAGGAAGCTACTGGCGTTTCAACCCGTTGGAAAACCGTGTAGACACAACCAACGTTCGCAGCATGAGGGACTGGAGAGGCATACCGAATGACATAGACGCTGCTTTCCAGGACTGTTATGGTAGGACTGTCACTTAAAGCTGAAGTGTGTAACGTTTGAAACAGATTCTAGAAAATTCCTCCTGTCTGTTTGTACAGACATTGGCACATTGGTTGTACAAAATGATTGCCCTGCCCCAAACTCACGCCATTGGTCAAGTCATTGCTTGCTGAAACAAACAGAAGAATGTTTTGATAATGGCTGATTATGACTTAATAAATACTTACTTTTCTCTCTATTACTCAGACCCTGCTATTTTATAATATCAACACACATTTACTCTAATGCATCTTTTGAAAAACTATATATTTTAATGCTTGTATTACAGACCCACCTACATTTATACACTTAATCCAACATAAATAGCTTGCACGGTAGCTCACCTGGTAGGGTTCTGGACTTCAAGTCAGAAGAATGCAGGTCAAGTCCAGCCATGGACTCAAGCTAACAAGTGACATGACAGAATCATAGAAGTGGCACTGATATGATGTGGTTGCTTCAGAATATGTGCTTTTTCATTTCACTTCTGCATTTTGAAACACTAATAGTTAGGGTCAGGTATTGATTAGTCAAGGATGACTTTTTTAACGTCCTGTAGCTAACTCTGCATATTAGGCTAGGATATGTCAAGATCAGTTGTCGCATTTAAGGATGTCATTTTTGAATATCTTCTGTCTGGAAATAAAGTTTACACAGGTTATCATTGACAGAAAAGTTGGCAAGTATTTACAATATGGTTTAACGTCTCCTCATTCCATATATCTCCACAGGATTTGCCCACTTCTTAAAAGGAAATCAGTACTGGAAGTTCGACCCAGTGGAAGTGCAGGTGCTAGAGGGATATCCACGCTACATCGGTATGGATTTCTTCGGTTGCTCTGCCTCCTTGTATTGATAAATTGTGGGCTAGATGTAATTAATCCTAAATTCATCACTGGGGTCTTTTTTACCACCTACTATCCTCCAAACAGTTGCACATGATCAAGGTGGCACTAATTAGAGAGCTGCAAGATTTGTCAGGTAGAGTGTCAGATACAGGTGAAACTCGAAAAATTAGAATATCGTGCAAAAGTTCATTAATTTCAGTAAGTCAACTTAAAAGGTGAAACTAATATATTATATAGACTCATTAAAAGCAAAGTAAGACATTTCAAGCCTTTATTTGATATAATTTTGATGATTATGGCTTACAACTTATGAAAACCCCAAATTCAGAATCTCAGAAAATTAGAATATTACATGAAATCAATAAAAAAAGGATTTTAAATACAGAAATGTCGGCCCTCTGAAAAGTATAATCATGCATATGTACTCAGTACTTGGTTTGGGCCCCTTTTGCATTAATTACTGCCTCAATGCGGCGTGGCATGGATGCTATCAGCCTGTGGCACTGCTGAGGTGTTATGGAAGACCAAGATGCTTCAATAGCGGCCTTCAGCTCTTCTGCATTGTTTGGTCTCATGTCTCTCATCTTTCTCTTGGCAATGCCCCATAGATTCTCTATGGGGTTCAGGTCAAGCGAGTTTGCTGGCCAATCAAGCACAGTAATACCATGGTCATTGAACCAGGTTTTGGTACTTTTGGCAGTGTGGGCAGGTGCCAAGTCCTGCTGGAAAATGAAGTCAGCATCTCCATAAAGCTTGTCTGCTGAAGGAAGCATGAAGTGCTCTAAAATGTCCCGGTAGGCGGCTGCGTTGACTCTGGACTTAATAAAGCACAGTGGACCAACACCAGCCGATGACATGGCTCCCCAAACCAACACAGACTGTGGAAACTTCACACTGGACTTCAAGCATCTTGGATTGTGTGCCTCTCCATTCTTCCTCCAGACTCTGGGACCTTGGTTTCCAAATGAGATGCAAAATTTGCTCTCATCAGAAAAGGGACTTTGGACCACTGAGCAACAGACCAGTTCTTTTTTCTTTAGCCCAGGTAAGACGCTTCTTACGTTGTTTGTTGTTCAGGAGCGGCTTGACAAGAGGAATACGACATTTGAAGCCTCAGTCCACTCCTTGTGAAGCTCCCCACACATTTGAATGGCCTTTTCCTGACAATCCTCTCCAGGCTACGGTCATCCCTGCTGCTTGTGCACCTTTTTATTCCACACTTTTCCCTTCCACTTAACTTTCTATTAATGTGCTTTGATACAGCACTTTGAGAACATCCAACTTCTTTTGCAATTACCTTTTGAGGCTTTCCCTCCTTGTGGAGGGTGTCAATGATGGTTTTCTGCACAACTGTCAGGTCAGCAGTCTTCCCCATGATTGTGAATTCAACTGAACCAGACTGAGAGACCATTTAAAGGCTCAGGAACCCTTTGCAGGTGTTTAGCTGATTAGAGTGTGACACTTTGAGCCGACAATACTGAACCTTTTCACAATATTCTAATTTTCTGAGATTCTGAATTTGGGGTTTTCATAAGTTGTAAGCCATAATCATCAAAATTATATCAAACAAAGGCTTGAAATATCTTACTTTGCTTGTAATGAGTCTATATAATATATTAGTTTCACCTTTTAAGTTGAATTACTGAAATTAATGAACTTTTGCACGATATTCTAATTTTTCGAGTTTCACCTGTATGTCAGTATTTCCAGATTTGACCACTGGATCACTTTTCTGTCCTTTCAAGCAGGTAGTGTGTAACTGCTCCACCTATAACTCAAGGTGCAATTGCATGTTTACTGTCGCATATATTTTTCAAAGAAAACTGAAATTGATTGTTGCTGGATATTCTCTTCTGCAACATAATACATACACAAGGACTCCCCCCTCTCTCTCTCTCTCTCTCTCTCTCTCTCTCTCTCTCTCAGGAAAAGCAGGAAACTCTTGACCTTAAAATACTTTTTTTTTTTTTTTTTTTTACTTATTGTGTGCTTGATTATTTATTATGTGTATATTTTGTTGCTAGTATTGATAGAGTTTAGGATAACATAACAGCCATTCTTCTGGAGAAGTACTGTAACATTTTGCCATATACACTGTCAAATCACAGTGATTTTAGATAATTAATGCCCATATTCCAAATATTATTTTATAATTTTTTTATTATTATTTGTATCAGCAGTTTTATCATGGAAGCACATATGGTACAAATATAGATCCTAAAACATTTATAGAAGATAAATATATACCTCAAACATTACAGTTTTGCTCCCAAATATTTATAATGATCTGTTAGAGTCTTTCAAATGACACAACAACAACAACAACAGAGAGATGAAGTTAATTTTCCATGTTGAAGCTATGATGTTTTTTACTCTTTAACCACACTGGAGTTATGATCACTTGGCTTTCCACTCTGACCTGTTTTCCAGTAGCGTTTTCCCCCTCAGAGTAGTGGTTATTTTTATGAAGATATTCTAATATAGCACATATGCACAGTATATGTGCTAACATTTCATAAGCCTGTCTGTCATTACTTCACAGACCAAAGTAAACGTAACCATTATTTTTATGGACTTACATACAGCAGTCTCCAGCTATTTCAGACCTACAATACTCGGCAAACCAACAGTAAAGCGACTTGGGAAAGCCCCTTTTGGCCTACCTTAAACCTCAGCTCTAATATCTCAGGTCCACACCATGCAAGTGAATGGTGATCAAAGCTTTGAAGCTCCAAAAAGCACATCAAGGTAGCATAAAATTAATCCATAAGACTCCAGTGGTTTAAACCTTGTCTGCTTAAGCGATCCAATCAATGTTGGGTAAGAACAGAACAAAATGTAACTCATTTTACACTATATATCTTGACAGCAGTCGCCTTGGCGATCAAGATTTCAAGCCCGATTACACTTCCTAGCATCATCTAGTGCTCTGCGCATGTATCAAGTGCTGGGAAATGTAATCGAGCTTGAAATCATGATCGTGCCTAGAGACCGCAATTACAAGATGTACAGTGAATAAGGAGTTATATTTTGGTCAGTTGTCATCCAAAATCGATTGGATCTTATGGATTACTTTTATGCTTCCTTTATGTGCTTTTTGGAGCTTCATAGTTCTATTTACCATTAGCTTGCTTTGTAGAACTACAGAGCTGAGATATTCATCTAAAAACCTTTGTTTGTGTTCTGCAGAATAAAGAAAGTCATACTCATCTAGGATAGCATGAGTAAATGATGAGAGAATTTTCGTCTTTGGGTGAACTATTTCTCTGAGTCTGGAAAAAAGGCTCGATGATATTGTAAATGTTCCAGTGCAGGCCACTGATACTGTTGATCCAGTCTTTTTTCAGATCATGTGTTAAATAATTGCAATACAACTTTCTGTATAATTGAGCTAATGAGGTGTAAAATCGTCATAGTCTTCACAAAGCACTGGCAAATATACCTCTCATTCACTTTCTAATGAAATTATAATTAATGTATTTAATATAACCGATTCTTTCTCTTGTTATTGCTTTTACTGTGTAAATACTTCATAAAAAGAATTGTATTATATTTTCAGCTCCAATAAAATTGTCTCTTTGTTTATTGTGTTCTGTCTAATCATTGTTGAAAGGTTTTGTTCAATGTTCATAAGCTCTGTATAAAGCTTTTGTTTTTAAATTGTATTTCCTTCCCAGGTGGTTCATAATATTATCAGTGTTTCTGGTCTCCTATGAGAGAAGTAAGCAGTTTTTTCATGTGTCTGGTTCTTTTATGTTCTTCCAGGGGTCTGAGAGTGGAAATAGAACACGGCCCCCCTGCTGAGTCCAATCCAGAACCATTTTGACTTACACAGAGCAGATTTGTAGCACAATGACATTGTAACATAATGACATCACGGTTTTAGTTAATTTGCAGCATCTGCTGGCACCATCCTTCACCAAGTTACCACATGTTGAAGGGTTTTACTTGAGCAACTAAAAATGTTGGGTTGCTTTGGTGGAAACACAAACCCTGATTCTTGTGTTATTAAAAAGAACATATTCTTAATAATGTGCACTGAAGTGGCTCACTAAATCCACTTTGTTGACCTTTTTAACAAAGTCTAGAACCAAATCTGATGACCAAGATGCTTTGAGTCAAAACAATAATTTTTAACCATTTTAATGGCATTTTTGTGTTCTGTGCAGATCATTCAAGAAAATTGTTCGCTAAGTGCGAGTGAAAATAGTGCGCCACATCTTATCCAATTTTAGTGAGAGCATTAATTCTGTGACATTTTTGTGCCAGTGCAAAGCGCAAGTGGCCGTGGGAAGAAGTGTTTGTACCATCTGTGGGTGTCGTGTATGTAAATGAAGTTGTGCAAAGCGCAATTTGCTATTTTCCTGAGAAATAAGTCATTGCTCTAAGACGTTTCAATGCCATGTTTGTTTTCAGTGCAAAGTCTAAACTATGTACCTGCATTTGCAGTTTGGAGAGCTCCGTGAAAATACCAAAACCTATTAGCCATGCCCATTAACTTTGCACTTATGACCTATGGTATAAAATAGGGCCCTATATATATAGTTGACAGTGACTATAGTTAGCTGTGTAAATCAAATAATTTTTAAGGTTTACATGGTTATAGAGACAGAAAATGAATTGCAAGTCCTTACTTTTATTGTCCAAAATGTATGTTAAATAACACTCTCCCCTTTGAAGTGACAGAAGCAGATGCACCTTTGACCTGCCTGTGAAGTAACTGATTTGCCCGTTTAGTCAGAATCCTATTAGAGAGTGTCAATCAGACACCTAGAACCAAAATAACATTGCTACTTGGTTTTCAAAACCCTAACCCTTAGTATTAAACATACTTCTGCGCATAACTAATCCTGCACTTTTTATGCTATGGACGTGAATGAGGTCAAATTGCTCAGCTTGTTGAGGAGAAGTGTGCTATTGCTTAACTTGGCAATCAGACTTGCAAGTTTTGCCTGGTGGATGATAAAGTGGATGAAAACATCACTTTGACTCGCATTGACGGAGGAACCTTAGGAAGACCTATAGTAGGTAGTATCAGAATATTTTAGAGACTTATGGGCTCTGTTGACTTGGGCCAGTATAACCACTTAGCAACCACCCAAAACACCCTAGCAACCACATAGCAACACATTAATGACCACCTAGAACATCTTAGCAGTCCCCTCAGAACCACCCAGGACACACTCTTTACTAGCTATTAAATGATACAAAGTTTTCAAGAAGCCATGGCATGTTTTCTTGTGATGATCATTACTCACTAAAGCCAGACTTTGTACAAGACTTTTTAAAATGCTGTTATGCACACACTTGTCTCTCTTCTAAGAGTATGTTGTAAAACACATGTCTAGATTTTGAACTTGAAGAATGACGTTTGCCTTTAGGGTGAAGCAAGTCTGCACTGGTCTAAGCACAAGCATGCGCAAACAGTTGACCCTGCCGACCCCACAGTATTTCTCTCATTAAATTAAAAAAGAGATTGTGTGTATGTTCACAAACTGTATTTTCAGACAAATCACAGAGCACAGTACAACTGAAAAACATTTGGCTTTTCAAATTCCATTTAAATGAAAGCACTGGCATTTTTTAAAATCATGACCAGTCCTACTCAGTGTGAATCCTGGCATGATTAAAAGCAATGAAATGAAGTTAACAAAGAGTTAACTTTCCAGATTATTTATCATCCCCTATGGAAGATTATCTTCATAAGAGTGGAATGTTCAATTTGTTTGTCTAAGCGAGGACATAAGATACAAATGATGAAAGATCAGACACAAAGTAATTTTAGATGCCCTACTAAACTATTAACAAGTAAACCACAGCCAAGATAAATAGGACAAAACAAGCTCTACAATGAGTTCTTTTTTTAACTAACAACACTGTGGTTGAATTGTTCACTGTGTTTGTTTTTACTACTTAAAACTTTACATAAAATTGCTGTTATCGTTCATTCAGTGGAGTGGAAGATTTTCAGTGAATAATGACTTAAAGAGATTTTTCAAAATGGAAAATTCTGTCATCACTTACCCTCACGTTGCTCAAAACCTGTATAAGTATGCATTACTTTCTTTTGAGGAACACAAAACAAAATATTTTGAAAAGTTTTATTTTTGTCCATACATTGAAAGTCATTGGGGTTCAATGTAGTTTTAGACCCCATTTACTTTCATTGTATGGATGAAAACAGTTAAAATCTTCTACATTTCTACACTTAATATCTATTTTTGTGTTCCACAGCAAAAAGCAATGTATACAGGTTTGGAGTGACATGAGTGTGAGTAAATGATGACAGAATTTTCATTTTGGGTGAACTTTCCCTTTAAATTTCGGTCTGTTCAGAGGACTTGGAACATATAGTGCACTTTTAAGGTACTTTTATGGTGCTTTTTTTGGGGCGGGGGGGTTAGTCACCACATTCATTGTCTGGAAAAGAGCAGCATGAACATGAATCTCCTTTTGTGGTCCATGGAACAAAAATACATATTTGGAATGACATGAGGATAAGTAAAAGATATAGAATTTTGGGGAGAACTATCCCATTAAAAGATAACTTATAGGTCTGTTGCACAATTTAATTGTGACTAATGGACTACTTGCATGGAGCTTCATGATGTATTTTTTCTTTAAAATAATGTTATAATAGTGTTTTTTGTTACACTTAGTTATGACTAAAAACTAATATTTTATAACGGTGTTTTTCTTGTTATTCTTCAGTCTTTTATTACAACCAGATTTATCACAGGGATTTCAGTATCTTTACTTAGTGGTCAAGTCCAAAACAAAAATGCCTTTACAATGGAAAGCAAACGTGTAATAAAACATTACAAGTTTTACAAAGTATAAACAACACTGTTTTCCAAAGTTGTGGTTTCTGAACTGATTGTAAGGAAGTTGGCACATATCATCAGGTAAAATTGCACTCCTGGTCTCATTGACATCGAGATGGCCATTTCCATGCATCTGCACTGTAAATGATAAATATTAGATATCCCATTTAGAGTTCAGTGAACACAAATAATAACATACTAAATGACTGAATGAACAGTGCTTGTTAGTGCTTGCTTTAAGAGCTTTATAAACTTTTGGCATCCTGTTAATAACACCCCTCTATATTAGTATGTCCTCAAGTCACCTTTTAGCAAACAATAGAAAATTTGTGAGTTGCATAAGCACTTAAAAAAGGACTTGTGATGGGGCTGGAACTACTCTATTTCTATTGTATTTCCATTCTCTATAGTAAAACCAAATACATATGCTGTGATAGATTGCCAAAAGATTTTGTGAGAATATAATCTATCACAGGCATCGGTTAATGAGGGATTTCAAGGTTTTGTTTGAACTGCTTCCAGTTTCCATAACATTTAAAGACACATTGACTCACATTTCAAAAGAAGTCTCTGGAAACTGGACTGAATGGATCTTTTGCATGACATATGCAGTAAGGAGGACAGATTTAGGTGATGAGCTAATGCACAGACAAAAATGATAAAAACTTAAAATAGTGTTCTTAATTTTTTTTAATGTAATTAAATGTTTACTTTCATTGTAAATGAAGTTCTAATATAAGCCTGGATATAAAGTGATAGGATTTAATAAAAAAAAAAAAAAAGAAACTCTTCACAATAATGTTCCATTCATTAAATGTAGTTAATGCATTATGTATCATTAACAAACCAATAACAATATATATATTTTTTTTACATCATTCATTAATCTTTGTTAATGTTATTTAATACAAATACAATTGTACATTTTTAGTTCATTGTGCATTTACTCATGTTAACAAATACAACATTTGGATTTAAATATGTATATGTTGAAATTAACATTAACTAAAATTAATAAATGCTGTAAAAGTATTGTTTATGTGTTTATCATTATATCGATAATATAATTTGTAATGCATTAGATTAGAAAAATAAAAAAATAGAAACAATTTCCCAAGTGATTTTGGACACAATTTACTTGTGAAAACAAAAATGGAAAAACAGAGAACCATAGACAAACAATTCTCTATTTTCTTTATTTTATAAAAAGAAAGTCAAGTTCATTGTATGCATTAGCACCTTTAACGTTCTCAACAATGTCCTGTTACAACCAGAGTAATTGATCAGTCTATATCTGCAGACCAGAGAAACTGCAATGACAGACATTCTAATAAGATCTGACTGATGATCAGTGAAGTCCGAGCTGAACCTTTGGGCACTGTGAAGTCTGGCTGATGCCAGATCAGAGTTGAGAGTCCTGGTGTCTCTAGAGAGTGTGTGATGCTGTTGTAAATTGAAGAGGTCAGAAGGCCGGAGGAATGTTATGCAGAGTGCTGTGTGTATCTGTGCAAAGGCTTCCAACAACCCCAGGGCCCATTCAGAGACTAAGCTTATTGAGTGGCAGCACCAACTATGTTAATTCTCTACCAGGCGGGGGCGGTGTTGGCAAGTCGTCGCATACGTCTGTGAAAATGAGAAAACCATATTATAAATGTCTAAACCAGACATACTCCACTTTTATTTAAAAAGCAAAAAGATGAAAAAAGCCACTATACACTCAGTGACCACTTTATTAGGAACACCTGTACACCTACGTATTCATGCAATTATCTAATCAGCCAATCGTGTGGCAGAAGTGCAATGCATAAAATCATGCAGATATGAGTCTGTAGCTTCAGTTAATGTTCACACCAACCATCAGAATGGGGAAAATAATGTGATCTCAGTGATTTCGACAGTGGCATAATATTTTAGTTATTAGAGAGTCGTCCCCCTTCCTTCTCAGACTCGAAGCTCACACGGTTTGCCAGGTTTAGGACACGCAACAGGAATGAGCAAACTGACAATGGCAAATCAATGAGCCTTACACTGTAAGTTGATCCGCTAATGTATACGTTTGCAATTTTTTTATTGTTTGCAAATTATAAACCAGCTTATGCAGATTTTTTTATAATTCTGTCAGTTAGCAAGATGCATTGCTGGCTTTCTAGGCTGCAGCGTGCTGTGCATGCTCGCTAACTTGTTTCAAATCTGGCACTCCGGGAAGTCGAAATACTATTGGGAAATGAGCAGTGGGCAGGATCACACAGGCCAAAACACAAACAGAAATTCTGGTCCGGAACGGGCATTTCGATGTAGAATACACTGACTGTAGCATTGTTTTCGGAGAAGCCAGTATTTCAACTTAG
This sequence comes from Xyrauchen texanus, assembly GCF_025860055.1. Classification (NCBI taxonomy): domain Eukaryota; kingdom Metazoa; phylum Chordata; class Actinopteri; order Cypriniformes; family Catostomidae; genus Xyrauchen; species Xyrauchen texanus. The sequence continues at coordinate 13,027,314 of NC_068306.1, read as the reverse complement.
CATGTTTCCTAAATCTCTGATAACGTATGATAATTTTATTCTTTAGTACAGTAAATATATTACATATTGCACCTTTAAGAGGCAATAATTTTCTATAAGTGCTGCAATGTAGAAGTTTCAAAATTCCTTTGAGAAGTAATAGCTTGCATAAAGAAGTTATATAAATGTAATATGTACATATTGTATGTTAAAAACTATATACAAGACATTTTCAGGCCTAAAAAACACTATTTTAATTTAAAAATTACAGGAATATTTCCGTGACCATGTGACCCTTGATCATAACTTTGCCGCAGGCCAGAAAATAAAGGCTGACAGGCTGCCCGTCTGTTAACAGCAATGAATAAAACTGCATTATGTAAGTTAAAGAAAAAAGCCCACAGTTTGTTGTCAAGTAGGTGATAGGAGACTATTCCTTTTGTTTCATAACTAGAGCATGTTTCTCACCTTGTGTTTCTGTCTTGGTCCCTGATCTTCTTCTCCATCTCTGCGTCTGTCAGGGTCTCCAGTAGAGGGCACCACTGGTCAGCATCACCTGTGTTACGAATGGCAATCTCCACGGTAGGTAAAGGGTTCTCACTGCAGGAAATGATATCAGGACCACAGAGTCAGGAATGGACAGTAAAATCCCTTAAACATAATGGACTACCAATGAAGCTTCACTGACAACCCTCCTTAAGGCACAAATGTGAACTTTTGCAAATGAAATCCATTTAAATTATCATCCACAATGACCTTATGCTTTAATTATAATCAGAAATCAATAAAGACATGCAATGATAGCGCATGCAAAGAGGGTAATCATAAGAAAGGAATCAACTCAAACAACATATCACTTCAAATTATTTGGTGTAACTAGAATTATGCTGTTTCTGTTTAAGATTTGTTTTTATGTATAATTGCACGGTTATTACAAAACAAAAAACACGATTGGCTATAAATGCTTGACCTTTTAGGAGGAAAATTGCATTAGACATTATCAAAGGAAAATAATGTCAATATACAGAGATGATCACTGCAAAAGTAACATATTATAACATAAAAGATGAAAAGTACTCAGCTTCCCAGGGTATGAAACGTGGGGGGTAAGAGGGAGAGAAGGTGAAGTAATTTTGAAGCATATTGACCTGAAATCAGACCTATTGGAACAGACAGTGGGAGAAGCAAACAATTAGAAGGTTATATAGCAAAGCAAAAAAGCAATGATGAAGTTATTCACAAAGAAAACAAAACAAAAACTATAAGTGCAACACTGCAAGAAACCCTTTAAATTGAGGGAAACCTTTAGTTAAAATAGTGCATTGTATTAAGAGATTTCTTAACTTAAGATCTCATGATGAAAATGTAATGCTAACAGGTCAAGCCCCAACAAATTGCCACCCCTAAATGGGCAAAAGTAAGGCTGCAAGCCATGCAAGATTAGAGTGACAGAACAATGAAACATATAAGAATATCTTCCAACATGGTCTGTTTTGAATAGGGCAAAAGAACGAAACAAATGCTATGAATGTGTAAAACATTTAAGTTACAAATTGAGGAAAGAGTGAACACAACAAACAAATTTATGGCACTATGAACAGTAAAGGAGTCTGTATTGATTAAGTGGATGGTCCACACCAAATTAAGAATGGTCTCAATTGAGTGGCATAAACACAGGGTATCTGCAGGTTCAAAGGAATGAAATTTAAGAGCCCTGAGGCTACTTGAATGTCTCTGGACATGTTTTTTTAAACGTTATTGTGCATTTATGTGTTACTAAGTTAATACAACATTCAAACTCAAGATGATGAAATCATTATGAATGCATGCAGCCTATATTGTGACCCTTCTCTTTAGTCACTTGCTTTCTAGCAAGATATGACGCATTAGACCAATGCTTTGGCAATGTCACCGCTTATGTCAAACACGAAAGTGGTGGCAAAAACCATGCGTAAAAAGTCAATTTTTATCAGATTACATTGTTGAAAAAGTATTCCGAGGACTCTCGTTGACTGCTGTGGCTTCAAGATCATCAACAGAGCTGACTGGACTGAGGAGATCATTTCAACTCAACACTTTGCAGCATAATGCAATAAATAGCGAACATGATTACATGTTTGTTATAAACTCATTATCAGTAATCATTATAGTAATTGTATCGCTAAGAATATGTTTGTATTTAGGATGGATTTGTGTCATACTTTCGTTTAATCCTCTAATCTGTCAAATCTAACCCAACATTCAGTGGGCTTTCTCCCACCACTTACTGCACATGCGCTGACATTTTTGTAAATAAGAGGACTGGTCTATAGACCTTATTCACAGTAGCGCCATGTTTGATTTTTTAATGGAAATGAGGCTGTGAGTGACAGACTTACCATTTCTTCATTGGCATGCATGGTGTAAATCTGTAAAAAGCTCCAATATCCCATCTGATTTTCCACAACTCATGTTGTCTGGAGTTTTTTGTCTACTGAGTGTCCAGTAGAAGATATTTGTTCAATGTTTTGTACACGGAACGATCCAAAAACACTTTAAACTGCAGTACATCTCATCAAAGAGACTCTACGTCTATCCCGCACAGCCTTGTTGTCATTGTCATTAAAAAATCAAAGATGGCGCTGCTGTGAAAAAGGTCTAGCATGTGCTGAATAACATTTTATATGTTTTTTCTTGGCAGATACATTTGACAAATACTTTAAGGGTTTAATGGCAGTTCACTTAAAAATTGTATTTCTGTCATCACTGCTCACCCTTAAGTCTGAATGAGTTTCTCTGCCATGGAACAAAAAAAAGGAGATGTTAAGCAAAACGTTTAGTCTCAGTCTCAATTCACGGTCACTACATCTAGTTTTTCATTCAATGTAAGTGAACGGTGACTGAAACTCCCTAATATCTCCTTTTGATATCCACTGAAATAAGAAAGTCATACAGGTTTGCAACAGCATGAAGGTAAGTAAGTGATGACAATTTTCATTTTTGAGTGAAATATCTCAAATAAAAAATGGCCGTTTAAAGTTGACAAGTTCTATTGTAAATGTTAACAGATTACATTATGAAAGAGGAGACGCTATGCTGCTGCTTTCCCCCTGATTGGTCTGAATAACTCGCAGCATCATGCAGGCTGCTTTGTCTTGCCCTGTCAGTGTACTCTTTGCTCCGTGGCGTTATCACTGCCTGAGAAAAGGGACATCTGGCATGAGAGCGTGAGAACGGTGTCAATTGCGTTGGCAGCCCTAGATCTAGAGAGATGGAGATGAGCGATATAACAGGTGTAACTCTGCAGATGAGTAGTTCTGTTAGCTTTACAATTATTGTTAAAGGTAGTGTAAAATAAGGAAGTGCAACGATTTGAAAGGCATCAAATGACCGCTCCAACCTCGCGTGCTTGCAAATTGTAACATTGACCGCTTTGTCGATTATAAGCAGGAGCGACACTAACTACGTTTCAATTCAACGATTATTTGCGATAAAGTTTTAGCGCATCAAAATAAAGCTGATGGAAACGCGAATTATCGCTAAAATGTTACAAGTGTCTACATAATATTTTTCCTTTTAACTCTAGTGCATAAACTCTATGTGCATAAACTCTATGATGTTTTAAATGAAAAATAAATACACGATACTAGGAGGAAAACACAAGTGCTTTTTTGGAACACTCACAGCCCAATTCTATAAAATGATTGTTTGTTTACATTTGAATAAATGCTGTCAAAATTCCCTGTATTAAATTAAATAAATTACCCTTTTTCTCCCCTAGGTCTCCCTTTTGATTGCAATTCCTCCTCTTCTGATTGCTTTTATTTGTGAAATTAAAATGACAATAAGCTGGCTAATTTCAATGAATTGTCTCAATACTCTCACCATTTTACCAAAACTTCAGAGGAAATAATGAGGGACATCTAGGAGGCAAATTAGAGATAAACACACATTTCTGTATGGAAATGGCATAAGGTTAGATTTCTTATGCGACAAAGTGTTTTTTAGGCATGATGTCATCACGCACACAATTTTTATTGATAAAAGCCTATTTGAATGGAAACAGGCAGAAGACGGCAAATGTTTTAAAAAATAGCGCGAAAAGTGGATGGAAACTAAGCTAGTGTTAGAGATGCAAAATAACGCCAATTGCATGTCGGATAAACATGTTTATGAAGGTTTATACATGTATAACATCATAAGTTCAGTAAAAAGGCACTACCCTGTGCGTGCTCACACTAAACTCAAGCATCAGCTGCTAAATGACGGATGCAGGAGAGAGAGTGAGAGAGAGATGATTTTGACTCGCGCAGATTCTGCTGTTTTAAGCATCTCCTCTATTCACGGCCCAAAATTTAAGACCTCAGCAAACAAAATGTAAGACTTCTTGTAATTTATTTAAGATATTTAAGACTTTTTAAGGACCCGCAGATACCCTGAAACAAGAGTGCTTGTTTATGTTACCATGTAATAAACAGGAATGAATATACAATCCACTTGATATGACATTAAATTGATGCAAATCATTCTTTTAAATGGAATTAGTCCCCGACGTGTCTAGAGACACATAGGATACAGGCAAACAAATTCAAGTATAGGACAAAAAGACGGTTGAAGAACGCCTAATAATTGCTCAAGTTTCATGCCGTCTGACAAGGCTTCTGTATTGCTTTGGTTTCATTTCTTTGCTTGTCTTAATAGAACAAAAGAAGAAAAAATAAATAGCAATCCAATAAAACAACTATTGCTAAACTATTAAAACTATTCTCACAAAGTATGAAATGCATTGATATAAAAATATATCCAATTTGTCAACAACTGCAATTGCTATTTCACTTCTCTTTGCTCTGCTACTTTGTTCTCGCTTTAGAGTATTTAAATTAACTTATTTTGCTCTGAGACCAATAATTTTAACAGATCACTGTCCATTTTAATTCTGGCTCTGGGCACATGACCTAGACATGTTCTCTCTGATTGCTCAGTTGAATTTGAGGCAAAAAAAAAAAACAAGAAAAATTAAATATCAATAAAAAAATAAATAAAAAAAAAAGATATTCAATTCCTTGGTGTCAAGGGGTATATAGCGATGCATTAATTAAAAAACATGCTGTCCCTGTTACGTCCAGTGATGTATTATGTGTCATTTTCACTTTTATCTAATTGTAAATAGGCTTTTTTGAGGGGAATATTATTTATTTCTAACTTCTGACAGCAAGGTTTCTGGTGATATGCAGATCTATAACTTTTCAAGAACAAATCATCACTCCACAGGAAAACAGAAAAACACAGATGAACTTCCCTTACATCCATCTTATTGTTTATATAAGTCTTACATGCGATCATTTCATCACATCAAAATGACTCTTGGGGAATGATCCAGTGGTTCTGGAGAGGTTTATGCATCAAAAACCATTTAACTAGCATTAAATTAGACCAGGGGTGGGGACTGGCACCCTGAACCTGAACGCTGCCGAGTGAGGGTTGAAGCGCATGGATTATCTGTCAATAGTAAAGGCTGAAATGTATGAACCTTAACACCATTTGCCAGTCTGCAAGTAGCTGTTGGCGTTAAGGTATGTTTGTGTGTCGCCCACCTGAAGGCGTACGTCCTCTGGTGCCAGGTGAGCTGTCCGCGGATGCTGTAGGCAATAGTGGTGACAAATTCTCCTCCGAGGCCCAACTCAGAGCAGAGCTTCAAAGCAAACGATTCCGGAGAGTTCTCCTTCTCTGACATATCCCACTCAAACTGATCCACCAGAGAGATGTTTCCTACGTGAATGTTTAGCTGAAAGCACAAACATGGACCGGAAAGTCAAATCCAATGCAGGTCAGCGACAGAATCACCCACATTAGTTATGGTTAGCTCATTTTCAACATAGAGAGACAGTTTCCAAACAAGCATTAATCAAGTTTTGGTCAATTAAGGACATGGGGAATCAGCAAAGTAGACAAAGTGCAGGTCATGACTGTTTATCTGGCCTTAAAGACAGCATGAACATGTATTACAAGCATGTCCTTTCCTGTGTTGATGTATGTTCTACTGCAACAGGAAGTTAAAGAAGCTCTTTTTTCATCGAAAATCGCCATTGGTTTACATGGAACCATGATTTGCTACCTGCTAGTCAGTGGCACGTGGTATTAGGAGGACGGAAATTCTAGAGAGCATTTTATTGAACTAAATATATATGCCCAAGTGCAAGATAAGTCTATCGAATATATTCATTGCAGAGAATATTTTTGACGATGTCTCGAAAGAGAAAGACTGCTAAAATTGAATTTTCTCATCTTTTAGGAGTAAACTAAAATATAGCTGGCTAATAAATGGGTAAAATCTAATAAACATGGACTTAAAGCCACAAAACTCCTTTTCATTCTGCAAAAATGCTACTTGTGTGCTGCTAGCCTGACGTGCATTATTAAGGACTATGTTTTTGTATTTCTAAAACCAACTTTACAAATTCTGTAGAAAATCCCTCATCACTTTTGGATATCACTGTAAGGACACCTTGATGATGACCCTCTGATCCATCTGCTCATCCAGAATGCTGTCGGTGGGGTAGGACTCGATCTGCTGTCTAATGGCAGAGGCGATTGCAGGGACGAAGGTGAGAGGATTGAGGTCCAGGTCATCACAAAGGATCTCAGCAAACATCTCTGGAGTCATAAGCTTCTCTGGAAATGCAAAAACAGACAGAGTGACACATGTTCTAATGTGATTAGCATGGATTCTTTCAACATACTGCTTTATTATTTTTTTTAGTTTAGAATCTAGCAAAAACATGTCCAGGTCACAACCAAAGTGGAAAATAAAACATTGATAATAATAATAATAATACAAAATGACATAACCAATTAAGACTGTATTCCTTTGTCACATTATTAACATAACAAAAATTCCCCCTCAATCATTACATTTCTGAAATGGAAAAAAATATCTGTAATACAATGATTTCAAATCAATCCCACTGCAGTAATGAGAATGAGAATTGTTTTTGCATTATAGTAATTAGAATAGGAGGGTAACATGTTTAATTGTCATAAACACAATGCACATGGCAAAATATCAAAGAAGCCTATAAATAGAAAAACTAAAATTGAGCCTTAAAGGATTAGTTCACACAAAAATGAAAAATCTCGCATCATTTACTTACCCTAATGCCATCCCACATGTGTACGTTTTTCTGTCCATCAATGCAAGTGAATGGTGGCAAAAACTTTGAAGCTCCAAAAAGAACATAAAAGGCAGCATAAAAGTAATCTATAAGACTCCAGTGGTTAAAGGGTTTGTTCACCCAAAAACATTCTCTCATGATTTACATACCTTTAAGCCATCCCAGATGTGTATGACTTTCCTTCTTCAGCAAAACTGAAGGGAAGATTTTTATAAGCAGATTTCAGCTCAGTTTGTCCATACAATGTATGTAAATGGGTGCCATCAGGCTGCTGGCTGTTTGATGGTCCAAAAGGCATATTTAGGCAGCATAAAATTAATCCACATGTCTCCAGTTGATCAATTAATGTCCTCTAAAGCAAATCGATAGGGTTGAAAAAAATTTGTTTACATTTAACTTTAAAAAAATCACTTCCTGCCAGCAGTCGGCGCATCAGTGATGTGAGCGCAATGCGCGTTCATGCTAGAAGTCGGAAGCACGCACTATGTATACAACAGAGGAACGAATGTCACACAAGAGTAGAAGCAACAATTTAAGGTTACAAACATTTTAATTATCGATTTGTTTCTTACAACAAATCGGTTTGCTACAGAAGACATTAATTGATTGACTAGAGTCATGTGGATTACTTTTATGCTGCCTAAAAAAAGCATTTTGGACCATCAAAGCCAGCAGACTGATGGCACCCATTTACATGCATTTTATGGACAAACTGAGCTGAAATCTGCTTATAAAATCTTCTTCTGCTGAAGAAGGAAAGTCATACACATCTGGGATGGCTTAAAGGTAAGTAAATCATGAGAGAATTTTAATTTTTTGGTGAACTTATCCTTTAAATCTATATCATTAGAAGTAATATTATAGGTATGAGTGAGAAACGGATACATTTTTAAGTTGTTTTTTTTTTACCATAATTTCTCCTCCCTGCCCGAGAGGTGGTGGTGATATGCACCAAAAATGTGAATTACCAAAAACAAAAGAAGAAGAACTCTTAGGAGAGAGCAATTAGGAGGACCAGTGAAAGTGGGCATTTATAGTAAAAATGCTTTTAAATATTGATCTGTCTCTCACAATTGCTTCTCATCAATCATATCGCTTCTCAAGACATGGATTTAACCACTGGAGTCTTATGGATTACTTTTATGCTGAATTTTGTGTTGTTTTGAGCTTCACATTTCTGGTCACCATTCACTTGCATTCAATGGACCTACAGAGCGGAGATATTTTTCTAAAAATCTTCTGTGTTCAGCAGAAGAAAGTCAGTCCTACACATCAGATGACACTACTTATGCTTTTTGTAAGAATTTCTTAAAATGTCTACAGTATTTTTTTAAACTTAAAGTAAAAAGACAATACCAAACAATTTTTTAATTCTGTTCCCTTACCATTCATGTTCCAGGTGAAGGCATCTCTGAGTTTCTGCCCATCAATCTCCATATCTAGGCGGATGGGCACCAGGACCTCTGCTTGGGAAGCATTTTCATGGATGACTGCAGGGTCATGGTCGTCAAAACTGTGCATTGAAGGAAAGCAGAATAACATATCAACCCACATAATCACTGAGCACCATGTGCACAGCATATCCACACCAGAGCTTTAATTCTAAACAACAGCCTGCTTGATTCGTCCTTCATGTCCTATGAGAACTTATGTGCCCTTTTCTGACATACAAAATGCCTGTATGTTTAACAAACACACATATGTGATTATGTGAAGGATTTAGAACACTTGTCTTGTAAGTAATGACAAACTAATTAATCATTAGAAGTTGTTTTGGCCACATTGGAGCAGTGCTTGAAACCAACAGCTGGTTGGCAGCATTCCAGTCTGAACTCTATCTCACTGAAAGCCAATCTATGACATTTACCAAAGCCTTGTGAAGGGATGTTGATAATAATGTTAGGACCATAACTTAGGGTAAATATCCCAGGAGGACAGCCTCTTAGCATGGCAAGATGTAGGGTCAATTAAGGACCAAACACCACAACTGAGTCTGTCTGATTAGTGTTAAAAAGGGGGTCCTTTTAAGCATTTAGAAATTTTAACTTGAGCACATCCAAAGAAAATTTAGTCAATAAGGAACATTTGCTTTTAGTAACATCACCAGAAAAGATTCTGCCAACGATAAACAACATGACCGAATGAACATGAGAGCAAAAATAAGCCAGTGCTTTGGACTGCTGATTCATCTGCTGAACTGAAACCACTCACAGATTTGGTTTTGTTCCATCCTTTGTAAACATCGTTTGGCTTGATGTTGCCCTGATAACAACATCTGTTATATTAAACCAGAGCTCAAAATTATACACAGAGTTTTACATTTCTTAACTGCATTTACATTAAAAGATGGAGAGCACTCTTTCTGTGCCACTAGCACCACCTAAGAAAATTGCAAAAATAATTAGCACTTTTAGTTTTATGGAATGAATGTTAAAAGTAGATCAAAGCTGCAGGAATTTGTGAAATTGGGGTCAAATATTCCAGGTGCAGTACATCCAAGATGTCTGCTTTATGTGCGAAATGGGTTCTTAAAAGGTAACTAAACCCTAAACCAACTTTTTTTAGTTAATGATCTGTAAGAATGGGGCTTTATTAGTACTGGTCATTGATTCGAGTAATTTTTTTGACATTTGTATTTAAAGTGTTTTAATTCTACAATATATGGTGTAAAAATGTCTGAGTGCTGCCCTCTTCAGGTTGAACGGTGGCTACTGCAGTTGAATTTTCCTATTGGCTGTTGCGGTACTTCGTGACGTAACCGTAAGCAGGTTCCAGCTCACCACGCCCTTGGTACGAGCTACCACGCCCATGGCAGTATAAAAACCATCTCGTTTCGTCAAAACCACTGTAGCGAGTCAGGAGTTGGAATTGCGAGTATTGAAAACGATCAGGACAGAGTAATTTAGCATCTATTTAGCATAGCATTTATATAGTTATTTAGATTATTTAGTGTAGTCTAGGTAGTTAATTAGCATATATGTTAGTGTAGTATTGTTAGAAGCATAGTTAGTTAGTAGCATAGTATTAAGGTCAGTTAGGATAGCTTCAAGTTAGCGTAGATTATCTGTATTTAGTACAGTGGTCAGGATGGTACGTAGGTGTAGTGTTGCTGGTTGCAACAGCACTGCTGGACTGTATAGCTTTCCAGCAGACTTGGAAATTAGGCGCCAGTGGTTGCATGTCCTTGGCCTGGAGACCGCGAGTTCCCGCCTAGAGCTGTAGGAGTGTGTAAACTGCATTTTACGCGGGATTGCTTCTCCAACGCAATGGAGGTGGAAATGGGCTTCTCCAAACAGCTCGCGCTGAAAAGCGACGCAGTGCCAAACGCTGCTCCTCCTGCATGGACTCCACCACCGCAGCGGCGTCTTGAGGTGAGTGATCATATATATTTGAATCACAATTTATGGTTAGGCTAAAGTTAATCCTCTGGGGTAGACAAACGCGCCGGCGCATTTGCTGGATTTTTTCACATAGCGGCAAAATATGAATATGCCTACAGAGCGCGCGCTATTGACATCAACTCGATAAAACTCATCAGATTCATGTACATGTCGTCTTGCGACCGTGTGTGTAATAATAATAACATAATAGTAATACTCCTGGAGAAAATTACCACTCCAGTCACTCTCCATTTTAGAGTCTGACAGCAGCTGTCAATTAATCCGTCACTACGGGTCTCAGGTGCATGCCCCCCCCCCCGCTCAGTCCAGCCCTCGTTTCGTCCCTGCTGGTGTCTGCCCACTTTTCCAGCATTTTTCAAATATTGCTAGTGGGTGGAGTCAGACACTGAGCAGGGGTTTAGTTACCCTTTAAAAGAACAGTTCACCCAAAAATGAAAATTATCACATTATTTACCTTTATGCCATCCCAGATGTGTAGGACTTTCTTTCTTCTGCAGGACACAAACAAAGATTTTAACAAAAAAAAAAAATCTCAGCTCTGCAGATCCATACAATGCAAGTGAATGGAGGCCAGAACTTTGAAACTCTAAAAAGCACTTAAAAGTAATCCTTACTATTCCAGTGGTTAAATCCAAGTTTCAGAAGCAATATTATAGGTGTGGGTGAGAAACCAATCACTATTACATACTCCCTGCCCAGTAGGTGGCGATATGCATGAAAAATGTGAATTACCAAAAACAAAAGAAGAATGTGGAAGTGAAAGTGGACATTTATAGTCAAAATAGGATTTAAAGTTTTATCTTTTTACCCACACCATAAATATCACTTCCGAAGATATGGGTTTAACCACCGGAGTTGTATGGTTTACTTACACGCTGCCTTTATGTGCTTTTTGGAGCTTCAAAGTTCTGGGCACCATTTGCTTGCATTAAATGGACTTACAGAGCTAAGATTTTTTTCTAAAAATCTTTGCTTGTGTTCAGCAGAAGAAAGCCATACACATCTGGGATAGCATGATGGTGAGTAAATGAAGAGAATTTTCATTTTTTTGGGTGAACCATGACTTTAAGAATGCTTTGAGTATCTTCAATGATTCTACCCATGTTCTTCACTTAGAATTTCTTCCTTCAGGTATGCAATTTAAAGTTGTTAGTTTTATTATCTGTATTATATAATTTTTTGCATAATGCATGTACAGTATGTTTTTGTATGTGGATAAATGTTTGTCATCAGATGCTGCAACAAAAAATGCCCTTTGAATGGACAATAAAGGTTTACAACTACTTCTAATGCACTCACCATAATGGAAAGGTTCTCTTCTTTTCACGTCCCATTCGATTTCGGTTGATAGTGGTGGAGCAAGGCACTGCGTCCAGATGATGGGAGCTGTTGGGCAGGGTAGGCACCCACTGACTGTTCTTTTTCGCCTTCTGCTCCCTAATTTTTTTAGATATATATGAGATGCATCAACATAAACTACACAAACACAATATCATTTAAGCTATATGATCAGCTAAAAATGATGTCACTTCAAAATGTAAAATATTTTCATATGAAAAAATAAATGTAATGTTAATAAATTTAGATATACACCAAATTTAATCTATACTATATTTAAGGACTAAATATAAAAAATCCAAGCAGGCATGGATGTCGGGCAATGAAGTCAATCTCAAAATGGCCAAATAACTGATGAATCAGTTTGGCCGATATCAGTCCATCAATAAACTCTATTAATTACAGTAATCCTAGAAGTGTCTAAATGGCAATAAAACCTGACAAACCTATCTAGAAAAAACTTTGTACTACTACATCAGTTTAAAGTGTGTTTATTATCACTTAAGGTGATCTCTGAAGTGTCCAAAATTTCAATAAAATGAAAAAGTGCAGTAAATAATGCCCATCAGGTGGCTCCTTACCTGAGATAAGCCGGAGGCTCTGTGCTGATGGACACAGCCTTGTACTTCTCATCGTTCCCCTCGAAGATCTCCTCACACTCCGACGCCTTCAGCAGGGTCACACTGGTGGCTAAAGTTGCGTAACCATGATCTAACACAAAAAGAACACTGCACAAACTACTGTAGGCTACAGAAGCTGGACGATGACACTATTTCTGTCTAATCTTGATGTCAAAAGCATGCATCAATTCTGGAGTGTTTGCAACCTTATACTTGCAGCTATTTTCTGGACCTAAGAGGTTGGGGTGATCATTTAAAGGGAAAGGAATCACTTACCGTGCGATGATGCTACGATCTTTTTCCTCTCATCAACGGATGCGAGGCGTCTCCATAGTGACGGGTACCGCTTATACAGAGAGCCTCTGAACATACGCAGGTAGTTGCCGACCTAAACAACAAAAGTATGTACAAATTTACAGAAAAAAAAAATTCTTGCATGTTGTAATCAAGTTAAAGTTACCGGAGACTTAAAACTGTTTTCGTAGCATTTTAAGAACAAACTGATAAAACAGTAACCTCATTTCCCAACTTGTTTGGCCTGAATATACAATTGAACTTTTAAATCTGACTTGTATAAATTGGATAGACTTTTGGTTTACTATATAGAAAGATCGATAATGTCTATAAACTGTATTAATCATTTAATCATTCATTCATTCAATATACCGGTATTGGCATCTTTAACAGGCAAGGATCAACAAAGAGAGGTCAACGATGATGATGTTTAGGGTTCACGTAGGGGCTACATTAATGCCAACGAGATGTAAACATTCGCGTAATTCTCCGCGAGACATAATACATACCTCTGAACCAATCATGTAAAAGTTCTCATCTTGCTCAAGTTGAAATTTTATTGGTTTTTGTCCAAACGTTTTACTCAACGCCATCTTTGCGAACACAATAAGCGGCACAGCGCATGCGCACTAAAGAAAGAGAAAAGGTGGGAAGAGCTCATGCATTGGGGCGCAGGTCTGCAGGCTTGCAGATCAGCCTACGGCTGGACGATGCCTCGGCTATAGAAATGTGTGAAGTTACAGTTGCTATAAATACGTCGTATGGTGTGTTAGCTAATCAGTTCTCCTTATACAAGAGAAATTAATTAGACATTATATTTTAATATTCAATTATTTATGCTAGATCTAGGCCTGCAACTCATGATTTGACTGAGCAATGCATAAAACATTAATTGGGCACAACAGTGCCTGCCCACTTTCTCCAAGTAGGCTGGAGACCCCCAAATGGGGGAGGTCTCAAAAAGAGGGCGGGGTAACTCCATAAGTGGCGTGGTCATTCCAAAAGGTGTTGAGTCAACTCCAAAAGGGTGGCTTCACTTCCACTCACGGTTAAAGGTTTGGTTTACCCAAAAATGAAATGATCCCATAATGTACTCACCCTTAAGCCATAATAGGTATATATTACTTTCTTTCAGCCAGATAAATTATATTAGTTATATTAAAAAATATTCTGGCTCTTCCAAGCTTTATAATGGGAGTGAATGGTACCTTAGATTTTGAAGCCCAAAAAAGCACATCCTTTCATCAAAAAGTAATCTATATGGCTCCAGGAGGTCTTCTGAAGTGAAGCAATGTGTTTTTGTAAGAAAAACATTTATTATTTACATTTTTATTTATATTTATCCATATTTATAACTTTATAAACTATAATCACTGGCTTCCGGTAATGGCAGTCCGCACGTTCACAAGAGAGTCGAGTTCTGGCATATGACATGAAGTGACGAATGCGGATGCACGCGTTGTTAACAGCAAAGGAAAACGGTGAAAAGAAGTGAGTTGTTTTAGCTTTACTGTAGATTTGTATTAGTCTTAAAATGGTGCATTCGTGCATCTATCCAGTCATTCCAATCGTCCATTCATGGCAGGAAACTCTCTCAGCCTCGCATTTCCTGCATGAGCACCACCACGTCTCACATACTCTCCGTCTACCAGATTCATTTGTTTGTGCCGCTGCTGCAAAAAAAAACTACATCTCCTTTTCTCTTATATTGAAATCTTCTGACATTTTTCTTTAAAAATCCTCATTGTTGTCTTCTACTTCGTGACTGGCATTTTGCTTTGCTTTATCCTCTGCGCTTCCACGTTCATCACTTCTCACCGGAGCTTACACTATGCCTGCCTACATCATACACTGGAACTCGACTCTCTTGTGAATGCGCGGATGACCATTACCGGAAGCCAGTGACACAATGGTGGTGGGAATCGAACCAGCAACCTTCTGCTTACATGTTCTGTGCTTTAGCCCACTATGCCACCACCACTCCGTAATAAAACATTGAATCAAACCAGCAACCTTTTGATTACAGGGATAAAGATTTGTCTGTCAATATTTATGTATGTCATTATTCAACTTAACTGTAAAAAGACATAATTACATGGAATATTTGGTTTTGTGTTTTACATTAGATGTTAAAAAAAAATGAATTATTAAGAATGCCATCAAATATATTTTATACATTTTATAAAAATCAGATGAAAGCTGGAACAATTTACCTTATTCTTCCCCTAGGTTGTGGCTTGGTCATCTTATAGAACATGCTAAACTTAAATCTAATTATTACAATTTAAAAGTAAATGCACATTGTTCTTAATGGGGAAACAAACACTTTCAGTGGCGTGAATCCCACTGTACATTTGATTAAAAAAAATCCCCTGTATTAAATTAAATAAATTACCAAACGAAAAAAGCATTAAATTAAAAAAAATAAATTACCAAACACATTTTTTTTTTTATTTAGACCTTTTCATTTCTCAAACTTAAATTAGCTTTACCCTGTTCTGTAGATGAATAAAGTTGGCTGAATGACGTTCTCAGAATGTTCTGCACTTTTATCAAGACTATAAACTATCAGAACTATTTTTCCAATGCTGAGTTCACTTTCAGAAAATGATTTTTTGAACATTTTAAAACGTTGAAATATTTTAAATCTAACACTCTTTAACTCGGATCGCATTTACTACTTCTTCAGAAAATATAAATTTGCATTTTGAAGCTCAGTTGGTCAATAAACGTTGCTGGAGAAATATGCAGGACATAATGCAGTTGATTAGTTGATTGTTCAAAATATTGAATATCAGGAATGTATCATATGTAAACCCTGATATTACACCGCATAATTTTTCTTTCTTTAATAGCTATGCACACAGCAAATACACATCAATTGATGGGACTTATACTGAGACAGAAAGTCTCCATCACTACTTGGTGCAGGTTGCCAGCTTGAACAGGGCCAAGACGATCCGCTTTCGGGACGGAACCGGTGCCAACGTACGATAGGTACAACATCAGGACCAATATTACAGTCCTATCAGATGGGCAACTGCTCCCTTTGATTGCAATTCCTCCTCTTCTTATTGCTTTTATTTGTGAAATTAAAATGACAGTAAACTAGCTAATTTTAATGAATAGTCTCAATACTCTCACAGAGCAGCGCCGTCGTTCCAACGTGCTTCAAGGCCACCACCATCATCCCCATGCCAAAGAAATCTTCAGTGTCCTGCCTCAATGACTATCGTCCCATCGCACTCACACCCATCATCATGAAGTGCTTCGAGAGGCTCGTCATGAGGCACATTAAGACCCAGCTGCCCCCTCACTAGACCCACTGCAGTTCGCGTATTGTCCCTACATTCAACAGATGATGCCATCACCACCACCCTTCATCTGGCCCTCACCCACCTAGATAAAAAGGACTCATACGTTCGAATGCTGTTCATAGACTTCAGCTCAGCATTCAACACAATCATTCCTCAGCACCTGATTGGAAAGCTGAAGCTGCTGGGCCTGGACACCTCCCTCTGCAACTGGATCCTGGACTTCCTAACTGGGAGACCTCAGTCAGTCTGGATCGGGAACAGCATCTCCACCACCACCACAATGAGCACTGGGGCCCCCCAGGGCTGTGTGCTCAGTCCACTGCTATTCACTCTGCTGACTCACGACTGTGCAGCAATGCACAGCTCGAACCACATCATCAAGTTCACGATGACATGACCGTGGTGGGGCTAACGGACTGGTGTAGAGCCAACAACCTGTCTCTGAACGTGGACAAACAAAAGAGATAGTTGTTGACTTCAGGAGAGCACATAGTGAACACTCTCCGCTGAACATCGACGGCTCCTCCCTTGGGTTGCTAGGAGACTTCTCTAATGAGTGTCAAACCCCTGCTAAACTAATGGGACTGTTGCAGTTTTGTTCCATTAAACGTCATCTTTCGAATATCAAGGAATGGAATACATTTATGGTCAGAGATATCAAGTAGGAATATCCCACATCCAACTTGAATGGAATGCAGCAAGTGTACCGAATGCAGCAAGATTCCGTGTACCCTGACAAAACAAAATTTATTGCAAGCAAGATTAAATCACAAATATTATTAGATAGAATGTTCCATATTTCCAGGTATTACAGACATCCTTGGTAGAGTCATATGAAAAATTATGATTTTTGAATGTCTGTTTGTGAGATGTTCATTTCACAAAACAGTCATGCTGCAGTCAATATTAGGCTTGCTTGAGCATTAAGTGTCGTTTCAAGTTCTGGCTTTCGTGCGTGGTCGTGTTTTTAAAATGTCAATTGGCATTACTAGTTAGCTGCGACATAATATATGATGCCCAAAGGCATAGGGTGTCTTATTCATTGTGAAACTGTGTTTTCTTAATGGCATGAATAACACTGAAGTCCTAGACTTTAAATGGATGGCCCGCCACTGCTGAAGACGAATTGTTGAAATATATGTGCAATTATATGACTATTCTGATTAGATTGTAAATTTTGGTAGATAATGTGCTTTTAATTAAAGTGGACAAATAGAAATGTTTAAACAAACCTTTTTAAATGGTAATCAGCTGTGATGTGCCCATTAAAATGAAGAAGAAAGCTTTTTTCACCATTTTTATGGTGCTATTTCCTAAATGGGTGGCAGTGAATATCAAAACTTGTTCATCTGCAGCACTTTACATGCACCTAAAACATGCACCTCATAAACAGTTTGACATACTCTGCAAAACCATTAACTCAGGTCACAGCCTAAACTCGCTTCATTAAACATGCTACATTAAACTACACATTATCCTTTTCCTTGAAACTATAATGATCAGTCATTACCAATAATATTCTAAATGAAAACTCTCACCAAGGCAGCTTAATAGCATCCTTGGGTGTCCTTAGGGGGGAAAGGTGAATGTGTCACTGAGCTAATAGCTATAACATATGCTAAAAAGAGTATTATGAAGATCTGCCTAAAATACTTCCCTAGGGATAATTACTAGGAGTACAATGAAGAACACTGAAAAGTGTGCACAACTTATTGTCTTAGTCAAACCAAGTAAAGAATGTAAGAGTTCATACACTGAGTTTCAAGACTCAGAGTAACCTTGACAATGATCTTGGTACATATGGGACACCACACTTAAAAGATTGAGAGTTTCTGCAATGTGCAAGGAATTAGGACCCTAGTGTTTTGTGACCCCATTACAAAGTCAATCTGTAAAGTGAATTAATAAAGGAAATAATAGTTTTACAAGAGTGCTCCTCCTAGATACTGTAGTTGGCATTTGATATTCAAACACGGTGAAAGATAGAAAAGGCCATGTTGGACCCTGAAGGAATAAAAAGCTGTAATCTCATTATATGATAACTCATTATATGCGTTTCTTCACTTACTGTACAGTTTGCCCTGATGTGGGGTATAATCCCACAGATCTCAAGCATTTTACACTTCAATACTTCCTGTTTGAATAGCACTTTCATCCGAAGTCATAGCTTATGAATGATAGCCTACAGTACATGTTTGCTTTTTTATATTAAGGTGGGTGAAACAATAATCGCCAAGGTGCAAATGTGATCCGCAAACTTTACTGACACATTTCATTTGCATGTCTTGTCAGTTTGAGTAGACCCTGCTGTCTGCTGTTTCTGATTACATCACAAGATGGCAATCTTGTGTAAATTTTCCTCAACCTGTAATTCATGCTCTCTAATTGTGAGGCCATGCTGTGAAAGTTGTTTTGTTTTGTTTTGTGTTCCCCAGTTTCTGTCAGCTCTCAGCCACTATTTAAATTGATAAACTGTATGCTTAGAGAGTTTTTCTTGTGCTCAGCTTGAATGATTTGCTTTGTGTGCAAACTGTGCATAATTCAGCATGGAAATAAAAACATTTAATGCCTGCCAAAGTCTTCATGGCCAGTGGGTACAAAAAAAAGCCAATTAAGCAATTATATAAAATCTAGGTACATGTTTGAAAAGTTTTTTTTTCTCACATACAGGAGACCTATTGTCATTATTGTGTGCCATTGTGTTCTTGATATTGATGTTCTCATATCCTGTATCTCTTTGTCTGAAAAATGTTAAATGCTTGTGTGTGTGTGTGTGTGTGTGTGTGTGTGTGTGTGTGTGTGTGTGTGTGTGTGTGTGTGTATGTGAGCATGTGTAAGTGTATTTTCATCTGATGTTTTTTTTTCTTTCAATATGGTCTGGTCAGAATCCAGCACTCACACCAGTCATAAACTTTACAGTGCAAGCAAGTCTTCAAATTCATTCAATATTGTTGGCATAAAAACGGTCTTCTGGGAAATAATTATCATGATGGATTCCTGACATAATCATTTATTGTACATATGGATATACGAGGAACAGGTTTCATGCACACTGGCATTATTGTTTCTAATTATACAGAAAGCTTTTATTCTTTATTAAAGAGATGTATTAGTGCTGCTTTTATGAGTGTTGGCATAACTTTTATTTTATAAATGATAGGACCAGGAACCTTCCATATCTATTGATATAGGGGAGCAGGGCCGCCGCTGGCAAATTTGATGCCCTACATAGAGTTCCAGATGGACGGGTAACGTATAACGTGCGAGTAAGTGCAGCCGGTGAATTTCCGGTGCCCTCCTAGGGTAAGATGGCGCCCCACTAGGGAGTAGGTGCCCTACGCAGACTGCGTAGTCTGCTTATAGGGAGCTGCGGTACTGTAGGAGGGAATGGGCTTTTTCAGGGTTAAAAGTTCCATTACACAAAAGCTTATTTAATAATATAATCACTGCTTGCAGCTGTAACACTGTATGAAATACAATACACCTAGTCTAGTAACACATGCACTAACTAGTGGTCAGTTCCATTCATCAGTTCAATTGTGGCTCACATGCTTAATTTTCATGCATTAAATACCAGGATTCTATGTTTATGTCAATATCAGTTATAGCAATGACAATGTTTTTGTTTTATGCATGTAGTTATTAAAGCTAAATATGTGCATGATCTTTTTGTTTTCTGTTTGCTGTCTTCCTTCTGAAACTTCAGGATCTGTTCTATTTGAATCAAATGGAATTACAAGCTGAACATATTTTTAGTCTAAGAAATTTAATAAACTTCCATAAAGAGTGAAATCAACAAGTCCTCTGTCCCCCACCTCTTTCCCATGAGAGCATCTGTGAATATGGTCCAATCTCTGATCTTGCTGATACTAACGATGGATCTGGAAAGGCGCCAGAGCTCTTTACTCCTCTTTCCTCTGTTCCTTTCTTTTCTAGCTCAATTTTGCCACTTTTCTGGCGTCTTCTGTTATTCTGGTATTCTGTTCACTGCTCTGTTCAACTCTTTAGCATTTAAGACAGCTGTGGACTGCTGTCCTTTTCACTGTCGATTCTCTGCACTAAAGTTGACACGCAGTGCATTTCAAGCCAGAAGTGTGGAATATTTTTTTTCTATTAAGAATCAAGAGTCTCATATTTACTTATCTATGTATTCTATTTTATTTTATTAGATTGTAAGGTGTCGAAATAATATAGAAGTAGAAAGACACAAATGAGGGGGGACAGGCTACATTCAAAGCCATGCTCCTGTGAGAGCACAACAGCTCTCATGAGCAATTTTGTGCCATGGCTACAACAAAACTGGTAGTTTTTTTGATTGTACCTAAACATTAGAATGCTTGAGTCTGCTTGAATCTGGATCCTGTTCATAAGATGATGATTGTGTTTTTAATTAAGGCTGCTGGTGATTGATGAATTGTTTTTGTGAGTGCAACTGAGTATGCAGAGCATGAATTTAAAGAGAGGTGGAGATGGAGAGAGAGAGTGCGCGGTAAAGAGAAGAGAGAGGGAAGGGAGACTCTTTAATTTGTAATTTCGGATTGGCCCACTTTCAAGAGTAAGTGACTGACAATTCAGTGGCAATAATCAGGTTATTATCTGCCCTATCCTGATGATGATGCCATTGTGGACCCTAACATACAGTAAATCCAAATGTAAACACGGTCAAGTTGTTTTAAAATTCTCTTGATGCTACCAAGCAACAGATTATGGGTTTTAATCCCAGGAACACACATATAGTATTGATCAAATGGATTGAAAACTGTCTATTTGGATAAAACACTTTGACAGCAGACTTTATGCTTTTATTCTAAAATATTAAGCATGGAGAAAGCATGTATGCATTAAAGTGTCTTCCATTCTGTGCCTAAAACTAATTCATGATGTGAAAAGTACAACAGAAGCAATAAACTATCACAAAAAGGCTATCTGGCCATGGCAATGGAAATTCAGTTAACACACATAAGTAAACAATCTCGACATACTCTATGCTCTCTAAGCTAATTACTAGGCCTACTTATCACAAACATGTTTGGAAAATACAGCTCTGGTAAAAAAAATAAGAGACCACTGCAAAATTGCCAGTTTCTCTGGATTTACTATTTATAGGTATGTGTTTGAGTAAAATTACAATTTGTATTTCATTCTATAAAGTACTAACAACATTGCTCCCAAATTCCAAGTAAAAAACTTGTCATTTAGAGCATTTATTTGCAGAAAATGACAACTGTTCAAAATATAAAAAAATATACCTTGTTTTAAGACTTTGAATAATGCAAAGAAAACAAGTTCATATTCATTATTAAACAACACAATACTAATGTTTTAACCTAGAAAGTGTTACGAAATCAATATTTGGTGGATTAACCCTGATTTCCAATCAGAGTTTTCATGCATTTTGGCATGCTCTCTACCAGTCTTTCACATTGCTGTTGGGTGACTTTATTCCACTTTTGGTGCAAAAATTCAAGCAGCTTGGCTTTGTTTGATGGCTTGTGACCATCCATCGAAGACTAATCTGCCCGCTCCCAGCCTTGCTGAAGCACCCCCAGATCATCACCGATCCTCCACCTGGTCTTCTAATGGTTAGACGGAGACCTGGAGAAGCCCTCAAGCCACAGTGTCTCAGACACACTGTGAAATTTGGTGGAGGATCGGTGATGATCTCGGGGTGCTTCAGCAGGGCTGGAATCAGGCAGATTCGTCTTTGTGAAGGATGCATTAATCAAGCCACAAGGTTATCCTGGCAGAAAAATTGCTTCCTTCTGCTCTGACAATGTTCCCCATCTCTGAGGATTGGTTTTCCAGCAGGACAATGCTCCATCCCACACAGCAAGGTCAATCAAGGTGTGGATGGACGACCACTGGATCAAGAGACTCTGTCATGGTCAACCGAATCTCCAGACCTGAACCCCATTGAAAACCTCTGGAATGGGATCAAGAGGAAGATGGATGGCCACAGGCCATCAAACAAAGCCGAGCTGCTGGAATTTTTGCCCCAGGAGTGGCATAAAGTCACCCAACACAATGAGAAAGACTGGTAGAGAGCATACCAAGAGGAAAGGGAAAATAAATAAGGGAAAATAAATAATATTTTGTGGAAATCAACATTATGCCACAAATGCTGTCAATTGAGCATACACAGAACTTTTCTTTAATTTAGCTTCATCTCAAAGATGTTACATTAATATTTGCAATATGTGTGTCCTCAGATTAGCACACAAACAAACACACACTGCACATACACATGCCCTGACAAACACTTAAAGGTGAAGCATGTCAGAGTCACAAGCACCACCAGATGGAATTGCAAAAATAATGACTGTTTTCAAAAGGTTTCCCAAACACTTCCCTTTCTGCCACTGCTCACCAAACAGATCCTGCCCCAAACTCATTTCATTGTTCATTCATTGATCTAATGTTGCTATGTTGAGCAGAGCTATGAAGTAACATTGAAAAAAATTACACATTATACCTATACGACAGGGAATTAAACTTACTTTGTTTATGTATCATCAATACATGATAGATCTTTCTACTTTTAGTAGATTTTGATAAGCATACGCACCCAGTACCCTTGTGCATGTTTCAGCTGCCAAATCGACTTGCACTGTTGTCATGCTCCAGACAATTCTCTTTTTCAACTGCATTACTGAGCACAATCCGCAGGATGAGGAAGGGATTTTCATCAGACGTTTCCGACTAACTTGAATAGACAAGAGTGTGCTCAATGTCAAATCACACCTTTAAACACTTCAATTCAATTTCAGATAGATGTCCCGGTGAGTGAAAAAAAGGAAGTTTAAAGCATTGCTCCTCCTCTGGGAGTGCAGCTAAGGATCAACACACTCAACAAAACCATCAGCTTTATGCGGTTGAAATCTTAAGTATTAACTTAAGTAAAAACTAGTATAAAGAATACAGAGTTTTCGCCATAAGACATGTCAGCCTGATCTCATTAATATACATAGCTATGTGATATATTCAGTTTAATACCAACCAGAGATGGCAAAGACTAAGTTAAAAATTAGTTTCTGTTCCTTACCCTACCGCAAGTACAAATTTAGAATGCTACTTCTATATAAAATAATTAAATATATACTATATAAAACTATATTAAAATTATTTATCAGGATTACGCTCCATGATATGTAGATAGCCTCAAACAGTCATGGATTCAACCCACTGAAGTGCTATTTGAATTTCATGGGCTCTGTAACTGCCCATCTTCTTTTCATTTAATTGGAAAGAATGCTGTTCTCCTGTGCTCTGGGAACTATCCATCAGTTGTCAGAACTAGCTGGATCCAAGGTTGACTCCATTCATACTGTTAACTGATTCCCTAGCCTTCCTGTGGTTCACACCCTGGCCAGACAGATCTGCCTGAGGTTAAAACAGTGACTTGCTCTGTTTACCCAAGCTGATTGGTACTGTGAAAATTAAATGTTAATCTAGGCAGTTCTCGTCAGCCTGCCGTGTCTAAAAACATGAAGCCATGTCAGAGTTCACACTGACACCACTGTGGATTTGGAGACCATTAGCATGATTGCAATGGAAAAATCTTTTAATTTCCCCAAAGCCTCACTGCCAAGTGGTATAAAACTCAAATTCTATGGCACACACAACAATGAACAAAAGATACTAGAAGGCTCATGTGAGGTGGCATAGGTGCATGGCTATTCTTAAGTCATCTGTGTTACTAAATTGTGTTTATTTTAACCTTTCTTCAGATGTGGTTTCTTGGCAGATGAAATCTATCTATCTATATGTCTGTCTCTCTGTCTGTCTGTCGATCCATCTGTCCATCCGTCCGTCCATTGTGAAGGGCCCCAGGTATTTATGCTACATTTATGCTTTGGTAGATGCTTTTATCCAAAATACAGTGCATTCAAATATATTTCCTCGATAAATTACAGTAACTTACTGGCAACTGTTTGCCAGTAACTTACTGTAATTTTACTGTAAAAACATTTGCAGTAACTTACTGGCAGCACTTAGCCAGTAACTTACTGTAATTGGATTACTGTCATTTTAATCTATAAGCATTCACAGTACCATCCAGCTTACCGTAAAATATAGTTACAGCAATATACTGTTACAGCATAATATATACATTATTTTACTGGTTTCTAGCACCAGTATTGTACTGTAATAAAATGAATAGATTAACACTGTAACATTTACAGTAATTAGCTATGAATAAAGACAAATGTCAACAAAATGTAACTTCAGTAACTTTAATTGTGCAATGAATCTTCAAAATGAAGTAAAATCATCAGTTATTTCAATGTTTCATAATGAACTACATTCCCACTCCTTTCATCTTAAGTTAGAGCTTTAAATTACTACAACCCTTCTGCATGAACCTCATTCACAGGTATGTAAACATTTACAATCTTGCAATAACATTTCAGCCTTGTGCAAAATTGTTTAATTTTTAACACTCCTGATTAAATGCAGTCAGTCACTTTAAAACGTTCTTCCATAACCTCTCCGGAGCAAAACATACAAATGAACAAACTCCCAGATGGTTGGAGGAGGCAACACGAGGATTCAGGCTAGAGTTTCTTCGTTTGCACCATCTTGCCACGTCTGGATCACTTGCTGTTGTCTGGATTGATCCTCACAATGAACCTTAAACATAAATTATAAATAAATATTCCATGATAAATGACCATCTGCTATACAACATTACTCTCTAATGTTGCTCCAAACCGTTATGACTATTGCTTTATATAAAGAATTTTTTTACTATTACAAATTATGTAATTCACTGAAAGGCATTTTAAAGGAGTAGTTTACCCAAAAATAAAAAGTTGAACTGAAGGACCTGATCAGTCAATTTCATATGTTGTATGTATGTCAGTATGTAGTTTAAATTTGAAGTATTATATTTATACTTAAATGGTGCTTTTGTATTTTTTTATGCTTACAGTCCCATTTATTGCAATTGACCCTTCGCTAAGCTCTGTCCCACTTGCTTACGGTCACTCGCTCTGACAATCTCTGCACAACTTCCCATATAAATGCATTTTTGATCAAAATACCACCTTTAACAGAGTGGAAAATATTGTTAAGTGGGCTGGAATGAGAGTAACACTGTAATGCATATTTAGCTGACTTTTTTTTAAAGAAATAGTTAAATTACACAGTAATTTGATTGAAAATTGTGAATCAGAATAAAGGCTAATTATTATCAATCACTTGAAAAGAGAAAATTGTAATTTAATAGTGATTACACACCTGATAACATTAGAGAAAACAAACTGCTCATAACACACTAATTTTGATGCTGTGAACTTTTTATATACTTTAGCTTTTACCATGGCCTGAATCAATATGCCATTCATATGGGAATGACGAACGACACAGTTTAATCCACAGTATACTCTTCTCGACATTTATTTAAATATTATTTTAAAGAAAGAAAAAACACTTCTCTGGGGTACTTGTGTACTATTAAAAGTGACCCTCCAATGACCTTGGTCCCGAAACCCAGGCAGGAGGAGGGATGCGCTGTCGTGTAGTCCTCGCCACTGCCGTCCGCCAAAAGGAGCAGCCCTGGCCATCCGCCAGGAGATGGAGGAGTCGCTGCCGGCCGTCTGGACATGGAGGAACAGCCACCACCCGCGAGGGGAGGAGGGGCTCGCTGCCGGCCGCCTGGAGCGGTGGAGCCACTGCAAGGGGTGTTTGAGCTCGCTACCGGCCGCCACAACGCGGAGGGATCGGAGAAACGGCCACAATCCATGAGGGGGAGGGGCTCGCTGCCAGCCCCCTGGAGTGGTGGAGCCGCTGCCAGGGGTGGAAAGGCTCACTACTGGCTGCCAGAACATGCAGGTGCATTCTATCTGCCAGGGGTCGGAGGACTCGCTGCTGTCTGCCCGGGGAGGAGTGGCTGCCATCCGCCAGAAGGTGGAGGAGTGGTCGAGGACCAGGCAACAGCGTGTCAGGGAACTGGCGAGCTATTTTTTCTCTCTCTCACTGTCACTCCGCCTCGCTCTTTCCCTCTCCCCTTTCCCTCCCCTTGTCTTCCTCCCAGGTCTTGAGAGGTTTGGAGAGTTGAAGACGGAGGATTCCGGCACCGGCTGCAGTAGCGGGAAGAAATTTGTGGATGTGCGCACCGTGGCCGGACAAATCCGTGAAGAGTGTGTTCGTAGGTGTGTGGAAGTTAGGAGCAGATTCGTTGGAATCCTCCGATGAAGTGTAGTGTGGTGTAGAGAACAGTGCACAGCAGACTAGAAGGCAATACACGGGCAGAGACAGGCAAGCAAACAGATATATGAGACAGGACCAACTAGGTAGAGAGAGTGAGGTAAGTTACTTCACACCAAACACCAATCTAGTAAAGATACTGAGAACAGGAAGGGATTAAGTAGGGAGTGAATCAGTGGAGAACCCGGTGCTACTAGCATGCTAATAACTGGCATGATCAGCATTCCCCTGGGAACAATCAGTGTTCCCATGGAAACACTGATCATGCATGCCGGCAGCACCTGCGAAACATGAGGGAGAGAAAATGACAAAACACACAGAACAAACCAACATACGCAATAGAGACGTGACAATAATCAAACATAATCTTTATACTATACAAGTATAAAAAGCTTTTTAACAGATTTGCTATATTACAAGATGTGCTTACCTTTGACTTTGCCAGCATCCATTTATTTGCTGGGCAGAACTTAATCCCCTCAAAAATAAATATATATTTTTAATCTTTCTAAATCATTTGAATGTGTGGTCCTTAGTTAGTGGAGACTGCAGGGCCAGACTTAGGGGGATGGGGCCCCTGGACTTGATCCATTTTTGGGCCCTACCTACTCTACAAATTACTTTAAATAGAACAACATGTATTATAGAACTATGTATCATAGCTCTAAAGTAGCTACATACTGTAAGTCCAGTCAAAAACTGAATCATTTATTTAAATGGCAACTGATTGAAGCGTGAAAAACTTTTTTCCAAATAATAATAATAAAAAGTTAAAAATGATCATAACTTTTGTAATAAAAACAGCTGTTTCTTTGGCAGAAAAAAAACTTCTTTACATGGAAAATATTGAAAACATACAAAGACCTTGTAAGGTTTCAGTCATAACAAATAATTTCTATAACATGTAAACAGCAAGTCTATAATGAGTGTATGAATACACTCCCATCACTGGCAATTTTAGAGTATAATCTATAACAGAAAAGTAAATGAGCATTTCCTCTCTCATTATCATGGCATTTTAAAGATAATTTATTGTTGGCACCTACAGCTGTTGGCTCACTCTAGCACACTATTACAAACTGCCTACAAACTACAAACTGCCTAGCTTATTTAACATTTTAGGGGTAATATTAGATAGCAATTATAAAACACATTGAACCAAGCGCAAGATAAAGAATGCATGTGTGTATGTGTGTGTGTGTGTGTGTGTTGAGTACATAAGTGAGTAGGTGGGTGAGTTTTAGCAACCTTTGAAAAACATCAAAACCATGCACACAAATACAATATTTACAGTAAATAAAAAAGTGCACTATCCCCCTCACACAGCTTAAACAAGCATGACAACATACAACAGCAGGATCCAGAGGCTGATCATTTAAAACAAAAACATGCTAGAGAGAAATAGGAAATTAGGTTTTGACTTTATGTATGTACTGTCTGTCATCTCATTTTAAAGATATGTTTAAGAGATGTAGTACAAATGATGAGATTGAGGCTTACTTATTAGAAGTGGCATCTTCTGGATTTCTTAGCAGCAAAGCCTTTGATCAAATCAGTAAAATCCACTTTACATAGAAGGTCATTCTCAATTGACATCAGAGTGAAATGATTTAATTTGTCCTGTACTATTGTGAATCTCTATCTATTATTTTACCAGTCCCAGTTTGGAGAAACTGCACTCCCCTCTTGCATTTGTGACTGGTAATGTCAGGTATAGTCTGAGTGCAACATCCACATTTGGGAAAATGGTCTGTTGTTTTCTTTTTCTAATGGACAATAAAAGTTCCCTTGATGGCTCATTATAGCAGATTAAGTCTTTGAACTGGATGATTTCTTCACAAAATATTTTTCCAGGTCAGTGTGGTACCTCCTCTGTATACCTATTTTTTATGCAGATGTTATGCAGAGAGGGTAGATATGTTGTTCAGGAAATCAAAAGTGCTATTGGGGTCATTATAGGACTGAAAACTGTGATTAAGTTCAGCCAGCAACCTATCCATCACAACCAGAAACACATCAGATGAGAATTTTTCTCTTCCTGACAAGTGAACCTCAGGCGTTGCAGACTCACCCACATGAGTCTTGCGTTTTCTTTGTCTTTGTGTTTCTTGTTTGTATGTTGCTGAAACCGTGGGAGACATTGCTTTTCCTTGGGCCTCAAACACATCAAATTCCTCTCTCAAACCAACAACATATTCCCGCAGTGACCTCACCAAATCAAATGTATTGCACAGGTCCAGCTCCACAGCTTGTAATGCAACACTTGTCCCATGAAAGCGATGGAGAACATTATTCCACATAGTGAAAAAAAGCAGTCTCAAGCTTGTTAATTTTTTTATGCAGTGACATTGCATAATTTTGTGTTGTCAGGTTCTGTTTGCTGTCTTCTGCGATGTTCATCATTTACTCTTGAATATTGGCATATTTTCTGCACAGTGCATTGGTGGCTTGTGCATGTGCAGCCCACCTGGTGTCAGAGAGAGGTTCCAGTGTCTCAGTGCGGTGGTTTTCATTAGGTTGCAATCCTTCCATCTAGCTGTGGATTTGGAGCAAATGCTGAACAAAGTTTGCATGAAGTTAAATAAATCTGCGGTTTATGTGCAGCACTTTAAGCGATTAATTCCACCAAGATTCAGTGTGTGCGCTGTACACGGCACCCACTCTTCTAGTGGATTAATATCTTTGATGTGAGCTTGCAGCCTGCTGTATGCTACTAACATGTTTGTAGGTTTATCATAGCACTGTACTCGGCAGTTACTGATGTTTATGTCCATCTCATGTAAAACTGTGAGCACTACATCGCACAGTGCCTTCCCTGTGTGGCTAGCTATAGAGAGGAATTTTAAGAATTGCTCTTCAACGAAGCCCTCGGGTGAAAAAAACCTTATGATGAATGTACGTAAGCTGGTCGATGTGCGTCATGTCGGGAGTTGAATCGATGATAACAGAAAAGTACTTGGCCACTTTCAATTCAGAATTGATTTCAGAAAGCACTCTATTGCTCATTAGATTGATAAATTCTTCACATGCTTTCGATGAGAGATATGAGGGGGTTCCTACCCCAGCATTGCCATACATATGTATGTGTGATTTCAAGAATGGGTCAAATTTATTATCAGTTCCAGGATGCCCATGCCATTCCCATTGTCAGCTCTACCAAATATTTCACTAGAGCCTTGGAAAGCCAATCCCCACACTGACAGAAAGTTTACAACTGCAACCACTCTTCGCAAAACTTCACTCAAATAATTGCATTGTGACTCAAGCTGCTTTTTAAGTTGAGGGTCTATAACTCCATCAACCGCTGCTCTGTTGATGTAATTAAACCTAGCCTTTCCATGACTGTCCCTATTCTTGTGCTCGGCAAAGTGTCTGGCTTGTTTCCAGTGATTATAGCCAGACTCAAAAAGGGATTGACCGTCACCCTCACCAAAAAGGCGGCAAGCATAACAAAATACACAACTAGTGGAAGGTGAGTATAACAACCATTCTCTGGGTAAGTACTCACCATTCAAATGCTTGCATTTGAAATGAGTTTTACAAAACAATCTCTTCTGATGTTTGTAGCAGCGTTCAGAGGGTTTGACATTCGCAGCTTATTTTGGCAGGACTCTGGACGCATCGTAACCACCAATAACCAATAGGTAAACAGCAAGATTAATGACATCATTCTGTACACAGGGCAGGGCTAGCTAACCATGCTAGACCAATCAACAAACTTTAAATGAAAAATAAAAAGACCGGCATATATCTGAACAAATCAAACGAAAGTAAGAAGGCGGGGCCCCTACTGGGCGGGGCCCATGGGCTGGAGCCCAGTTAGGCCCAATGGTAAGTCCAGCCCTGGGAGACTGGGTAAGATTTTAACATGGGGAGAGTTGTAGCATCACCAATTCCACCAATCAGGGATAAGATAGGAGTCATTTGATCATTTCAGTGTTTACCCACTTCCTCCACAATCCCACATGGTGGATGTCAAGGCTGGAAACAGGCACATGCAAAAAAAACTTATTTTGAGGTAAGAAAGTAATTTTTTGGAGCAAGGCTATATTTTGTTTAGTATGTATACTATTGTAGATCAAATCAAATTACATTATATTATATTGAAATTGTATTTTCTCAGGCAAAATGTGATGAATTTTTCCCCTGCTAATTTCAAACAACTATGCAAAAACAGCTAGCTAAATTGAGCATGACTGACAGGGGTGGGGTGGGATGTAGCACATCTTTACAAACTTACATAAAACTAAGAACACGTTCTTGATTTTAAGAATTTTACAGAATGCCAAGTCAGTGGAAAAGAAAGACAGACAGTGGTATGCCTGCCAATGTATATATAAAAAAAGCATCTGATGAGGTCACAAAGAAGGGCAAGTCAGTCAGATCAGTTGCAAAGGCACATGGGATCTGCATGTAACACTAAGCAGAGATGGCAAATCACTGCAGAAGTGGTCCATTGATCTTCACAGTGTAGGTTGCTGGAGCAGCAAAACGTTTTTCTTGAGGTGCAGGAGGAAGTGTTAGTTGGCTATTTGACTCAGGCAGCAGAACTGTATTATGGACTGACTCCACATGAGGTAAGCATATGACAGGTAAGCTACTGGAGACCTTGAATTAAATACTAGTGTAGGGGCCAGACAAATTGAAAAACTTTTTCAATGTTTTTATGTTGTCTGTATGGAGTCATTTGGCAACTCTATGGTGTGGGTGATTTTGATTAAGAATACACACACACACACACACACGCACATGCACACGCACACCGTTTGTAGTAGACAGCTTTTCTATGTCAACTGTAAATGATATCATGGATTGTTACTTTTTAAAATGTACTTACATCTGCAAAAAGGAACAGTGAATCATTCTTCTTTCAAGCAAGTCATCAAATAGTTTTCTGGAAAAACAGTGAAAAGCTCAGGCCTCTGCACAGATAGATTTCTAAGAAGAACATTTTATGATTTCTTTTAAAAGTGTGAAGAAAAGGATTACTGTTACTATTTGGACATTCAAATACATTCTTCAGACAGTGTTGATCTCTCTCTCTCTCTCTCACTCACTCACTCACTCACTCACTCACTCACTCACTCACTCACTCACTCACTCACTCACTCACTCAATCTTCTCTATGGAGAACATACACTCTCTGTCGCACTGCCGTCTCCGGTTGCCTTTATCCTTCTCAGGCTTCATCATCCTAATTAGGGGCCGGGTATGTGGATTCACGACCCGGCCCCGCCCTCCGCTTTGCCACATAAATTAAACTGGTGCTGAGCAGGTAGAATTAATCAATGAAGCTGTCATGTGAGGAGTCTATTTCTCAAACTAGAGACTCTGATGTACTTATCCTCTTGTTTCATTGTACATCTGACCTTCCACATCTTTTTCTGTCCTTGTTAGAGCCAGTTGTTCTTTGCGCTTGAAGACAGTAGTGCACACATTTGGATGAAATCTTCAGTTTTTTTGGCAATTTCAAGCATTGTATAGCCTTCATTCCTCAAAACAATTATTGACTGATAAGCTTCTAGAGAAAGTTGTTTTTTTTATTATTTTTTTTTGCCATTTTTGACCAAATATTGACATTAAGACAAGTCTATTGCATACTTTGGCAACTCAAAAAAACAAACAAAGACAATGTTAAGCTTCATTTAACGAACCAAATAGCTTTCAGCTGTGTTTGATATAATGGCAGGTGATTTTCTGGAACAAAATGATCAATTTCCCATGATTACTCAAGGATAAGGTGTTGGAGTGATGGCTGCTAGAAATGGGGTCTGTCTATATATGATCAAAAATTTATATTTTCAAATAGTGATGGTGCTGCTTTTTACATCAGTAATGTCGTGACTAGACTTTTTGATCAGTTGAATGCCACTTTGGTGAATTAAAGTACCAATTTCCTTCCATAAGAGCAAATTCTATACATTATTCCAAACTTTTGGCCACCAGTGTAAATTATTTTAATAGGTATGCAAACTTCAGGTTTTCGTGTACTGTCTGGATGCAGGTGTACATTCAGAAAGCAAATCTGTCACATATGTACCGGAACACAGAATGGTCATAAAAGTAGGCCACGTTCACAATAATACATTTGCACTTTGAAAACGCTCTTCATTACCGCATACTTTGAAAAATGATACATTGGCTGCATTTGAAAGTTGAGCAATGAACTCGCTGCCTAGTCAGTTAATGGCTTAACCGACAGCGTGTTTTAAATGAAGGAAACTCTAAAGGAAAATGGTCTCAGAACATTTTGAAAAGCACCTTATTTTAATCCTTCCTCTGTATACAGCATCAGAAAGTAGCATTTTCTATTGTTTAGACAGCTGTTGTGAACGTACACAGTGATTCAGACATACAGTAGTGCACGGATACTTGAAGTTTGTCAAGTTGTGCCCCTTTGCAAACATATTAAAAGCTGATATGATCTCCAAAATGACACAAAACTGCTCGCAGACGTGCATATTAAATAATTTTGTTAGCGGTGATTAAAAATGTCTCCACTAGCTAACTATCTTGAAACTAATCTTACGCTGAAGTTTGCATGAGGGGACAAACACGTAACACTACAAACCCATTACATAAAAAAAAGAGTGATTGTGATAAAAAAAACAAAAAAAGTGATAATTGTGAGTGGTTCCAAAAGTGGGTCCTTGCTGTTAATTTCTCACAAATACTGATTGACAAATATCCTCAATTTCCTCAATTTCCAAATGTTGAAGTTTAGGGAGATAAAGTTTATGTCGATCCACTCTCTACCACGGCTGAAGACCATCCGGTGAATCCTGAGCAACTGGGAAGTCTAACGCTTTATGAGAAATCCTTCAAAATTCAATAATCAATTAATTAAAGAATTCTAAATAAAGGTGAGGAAAACATATTTCAAATTGATAATATGAGAGAAATATATATCAGAAATATATCAGCAAACAACCCTTATGTTCTTGATCTTTTTTCCTCTGTCTTTTCAGCATGGAAAATAGTTTGCTGTCATTGGTCAGTTTTTTCCACGCTCAATTTTACTGTATTTGGATTTACAGTAAATAAAAAAATACTGTATTTTAATTCCACTCACAGGATATTTTCCCACAATGCAACTGTAAAATACAGTAGCATTCTGTGTAATCAGTCTACACTCTACACATTCTGTGTAATAAACTGTTCATAATACAGTAAAATACTGCCCAATTTACAGAAATTGCAAACAGTGTAAATATACTGTATACAGTATATACTGTATATATAAAAATGTGTTCCTTTGGAATCGAATATTCTGTATGACCTTGGTGTCATAAATGCCATGCTTTATAGATAAAAAAAAACACATAAATGACTTTTGTTTCATTTCACATTGTGGCGATACAAGGAGCCATCTAATATCATTATGCAAATATGTTTTCACAGTAGTGTAATTTTCAGGTTGTGCTTTAGATAAACAGACAACTTATTTATAAGGAGACCATTATTTATGTATTTATAAGTTGCATTCCAAGTCCTCTTGACTCAAAAATTAGCATAGGAGAGTATAATATTTCTGTCCTCAGAAACAAATTGCTAAGAAAAATTCCACCTATTCATTTTCTATGATGGAACCTGTGAGCTTGAGAGGAAGCCATGACAGCTTGATGCTGTTTTCCCTGATCTTGGGTCCTGTTCCTCCTGCAAGAATGCACCATATCTCTTCAGAACGGGTACAGACTACTTCATACTGTCTCGCTGATCCACCTGCACCACTCTGCTGTCACAGCAGAGTGCTAAGCCCCTTTTTACAATGGGAATTTCACTTCTGAGTCATGGTGCAGCTGTGATGCCTACCCCAGTTCAAACATTATTTGGGTGATATGTATGTAGGAAGAGTGGCTCTTGTGGAAAATATCCCCATTTTCCCTTTATACCTGGGCTCTGGCAATTACGATGATATTTTGAAGATTCAATAGGTAAATTATTGTCGCAAAAATGAGCCTCTTGCTCTTAATGCTAGTTCATCATGTAGCCTGCACCATGGTGAAGAGTGCACACATATTCTGTGTAAACTCTTTCTGGTAGGGTCAAGAGGCTTTCAACAAAAGAGGCTAATGCTGATTAGAATCGCCAGACAAAACAATTACAATTGCATTAAATAAGGGTACTGATTAGCTAATGAGCCTTCTGAGAGGTAAAGGAGGGCCATCATTTCTCCAAAGGGCTAATGGTGGACAGAACTGGTCTTTCTGTAGCACTTGGCTCATTAGGTGCTATAAAATACAGACACAACTGCAGTCAGGGAACCAATTTGTGTCTTCTCACATATAAAGGTGGCCTGATTATAACTAGATGTCCACACCTGCTCATTTAATTTACTTGGATAACCTCATGAAATGGCTTGATAAGTGCAGTTTTCTGCCCTGTATTGACGTATTTCCTATTGAAACAGGAATTTTGCTAGGGACATATAAAAAACTTTGTCCCTTTTGTTTAAATAGCCAATATTTTTTTTATGAACTATGATTTGCAACATGCTGTTCTGTTGCAGTGGAAGGGGCATTTTTTATTCTAAAGAGCATTTGATTGGAACAATCTGTGTACTGCAACATGAGACACCAATAATTTTGGTCCATTCCCAAAAGAGAAAGACAGTACATTTTAAATGTTTACATATGCTAAAGTTTGTACTTTTTACATTTTAGCATATAGATTACCTCAAATCAAAAACACAGACTAATAGCCATAAAACTCTCATTTAGATTTTGGGTAATTATATTACATTTAATAATCATTTCTATTAATGCAAAGGGTCTCTTTTTGTTCCATTGGTTGAGCATATTACATCATATTACACTGCAAATCAGATATGTGTGTGTATTGGTGCATGTTTTACACTCTAAGCTGTTTTTGCCAATGATATCACATAATATGGACTTCTGACTATAATGATGAGAATTTACTTTGGAGGCAAAATATTTATGTCTTGTAGTTTTATTCATATCAGCATAGGAAAAATGAACTGGTGAATGACAAGTCAGAATAGCGGTTTTCCTCTCGAAGTTCTTTTACATTATATGCATTAAAGATGATTCGATAGCTCTGAGGATATCATTAACAATCCACACACATGCACTGGGAGCCTCAGTTTTGTATATTGGAATTGTTGTTACTACCTTTAAAGGGCAACGCACTCTAATTTACTGTGAAATGTGAAAATGGTAAAAACAGTCTATTCGAGGACACACTGTTCAGATGGCTTGTGGAGTAGGTGGACAAGAGGAGACGAGGTGCATTGGAAATGTATTGTACAAAGGTTTTCGAACATCGAACTCTGTGAAATAAGAAAAAAAGTTTAAGCTTTGCATTTTCCATATTGTCACTTTGATCTTGACTGGCAGGCACTTTCAACTTGTTTTCAGGTAGTGAAAAGAATTTATTTGCTTTTTGAGTATTTCACTTTTTTCTTGTATATACAGTATATACTGTACATAATTTTTTTTTAATTTTCCTTTATCACAAATAATAGCCTATTCTGTTAAATTACTCACAAAAGCACCATGGTAATACACTTATTTATTTATTTTCAGACATGGTCTGTGATAACCCCATGTTTACGGCATGTGTCATAGTAAAACCATGGTATTTTTTAAAGTACCTTAGAGTACCATGACAGTATCATGAAATATGAACATGATCAAGCATTCAGTGCCATGGCATTACCCTGGTAATGTGGTGCACGGTGCGAAGGCGCGATGAGAAAGTGCGAGGTGATCAACTGTGTTTTGTGAATGCTCCTAGGGTCCTTGAATAACGTATAAAATGTGAGTAAGGGTAGCAGCTGGAGTTTCTGGTGCCCCCCTTGGGAGTTGGTGCCCTAGGCAGACTGTGTAATATGCGTGTAGGGAATATGCGGTACTGTGGTAGCCTAATCGTATTTGAAAATGATTAGTCTAATGGTGTATTAGTTTCAACAAAACCAAACTGGCTTTGGCTGAACCTGAATGCTCATTCAGTTTATGTTGATATTCTATAAAAGATTAATTTAATTTATATCACTGAATGCAACGCAACTGGTCCCATTATAATTAATAAATCTGTCTACACTAGTGGTACGCAATGTCGGAAATGAAGTAGCAATCGAGTATTATTCTTTTGATGAACTTACATCACAATACATGGAGTGGACTTTTTATCTGACCTGTTACTCTTCTGAGGTAATAGCACTTAGATACCCGGGATGAATTAAAAATGGCATTTTTGCTTTCTTGAAGGGCGGTCCTGCGGGAGGGGATGCCACAAGAAAGCTCATTCAAAATGAAAGTGATGAAATGAATCTTTCCTCTGAGGGCCTTTTACAAGACTGTTAGCGAAGGGTACATTCATACAGTAATGCCATGTTTCCTTCAGAGTTCCCACTTCAAGGGGTCTGCAGTTTTGAGTGAGTATAGGGCAAATTCATTTGGTCATTCAAACCAATGAACAAACAGAACTCAAACAAGATAACTAGGTGATTAACAGAAGCAAAATGGCAAATAAACGAGGGCAGGTGCAAACAATGAACGGTGAACACGAAAGCTAACAAAGAGACTATGGAGTTACACAAGGGACAAAAGTGAAAACTAAGGAATGCAAAAAGTGACAAAAATGGCAAACAAAAGGGCAACAGTGAAACAAGACAGGTAACCCTAACAGATAGCACAAGCACACTTTAAGCAAAAATATTTTGTTAGGTTTCAAATTATAAAATAGACAGATGATATATAGATAGATAGACAGACAGACTGATAGATGATAGATAAAGAGAGGTAGACCCTCCCCTCGCGGCTGCTGTTCTTCCAAACCTTCCGCGTTTTGGCTGCTGGTAGGAAACTCCTCTGCACCTAGGCAACTCCTCCGCTCAGGCGGCTGGCAGTGAGCCCTTCCTCCCCTCGCAGAGGGCAGCCGTTCCTCTGCATCCAAGCGGCCGGTAGCAACTCCTCCATCCCCGGCGGATGGCCACGGCTGCTCCTTTGGTGTGTATGGTAGTGGTGAGGACTATACGACGGCACATCCCTCCTCCTTCCCGGGCTTCAGCACCAATGTAACAGGGTTCAATGGCAAGGAGGAGGTGTAAACCGGACAAAGCATCAAAGTAATGTTTATAATAAACTTAAACACAAAGACACACAAATGTAAATGCATACAGGGCAGCTGCCTGTAGCTCTCTCTCTCTCTCTCTCTCTCTCTCTCTCTCAAACTGCCGCATCTTGTTGCACCTATCCCTCTCCTCTGTTGATTAGTCCAATTGGGGGCCGGGCATGCATAGTCATGGCCTAGCCCCGCCCTCCTCCTCATTACAATAGAATTTTCACATTAACCTCCCCTTCTCCTTTCAAATTTCTCCTTTACTATCTCTCTATTCTCTCATTGACTACTTGTCTCTCACACCTGAACCTGTCCTTCTCAAAGCTTCCCTTCCATCTCCATCTTTCAATCTCGATGACTGCTTGCTCCTGTGAGTTGGCTAATGGAAAGCTTGTTGGTTATGGCTGAATCTCCGTGGGTGGCGAGGTTTTGGGATGCACTCCACAATGGTGCCATGCTTAATTTAGATTCCTGAATACTAGTCTCAATTCCTGGTGGGCTCTTGCCTGGACTCCTAGTCATTCTGACCAAAAGTGTGATACTGTATCTTTTAAGCATTACATTTAACTCACAAGGTGTTTTTATTTATAATCTGTTAGCTCCTGGGTAGAACGCTCCAGAGACGCAATCTACACTATCTTGTAGCTCAGGTGGTAGAGCGGGTCAAGACACTGAACCCCAAGTTGCTCCCAATGGCAGGCTAGAGCCTTGCATGGCAGCTCTGCCGTCATTGATGTGAGTGTGTGAATGGGTGAATGGGACACAATGTAAAATGCTTTGGTAACCGCTAAGGTTAAAAAAGGGCTGTAACTGCAGACCATCAATAAGTCTCAAGGACACAAAACAAGAAATGTGTATCTTTTATCTCAAATTAAAATACTGGATGTAATTTAGCATTATCTTCATATTTTTTATCCTCTACATTTTTTAAATAATATATAATCATAATATAATAAAAATACTGTGTCACAATCAGTCACAAATTAGCACTCATCGAGATGGAATTAACAAAAATCTAAATAAAAGTAGTCATATCAATCTACAGATAGCTCTAATATATTTAAGTCATAATTTCTATTTTGATAGTTTTGATAAAGCAAAATAAAAAAAATTCATGTTCATGTTACATGTTCACTGGAGCCCTCCTTTGACTATTTTGAGCTCATACACTGAAAACAACAACAACATTTTAGCATATCTGTAAGATATACTCATTACAATTAATTGAACTGCGTAATGTTCAACTAAATTAAATGAATTAAAAACTGAAACATTTAGTTGTTATTTATTTTATTAAAGATTACTTTTTAATTTGATGATTTTGCAATGAAATTGAAATGTGTAATCACAAAAAATTATTTTGAGTGTATAAACAAATACATAAACACTGTTTCCACTAAATATGTTAGGAAAACAGCTCTAAAAAATTATTACAATATAATTTTTTTTAAATAAAATATAAATGTATACATGTATACATGTGTGTGTGTGTGTGTGTGTGTATATATATATATATATATATAGTGTGTTCAGTGAAGAGGTTATCTTGATGGCTAAGAGTGTATACATATTGAAAATAACTACTGTTTTCAAACCTTCCATTTTCAAGATAAAAAACTCTTCTTTACCACAGGCCAAATGCATGTTTTATTGTCCTAAAATTGTTTATCATCCTTCTATTCTCCAGAGTTTTTTCCCCCATGTAAAGAGACATTTTTTTATTGAGCCATTCAAATTTAATTTTGGCTGAGCTCTCTTGAGGTGGAAGCTTGATTACCTGCTTTAATCTAATATTTGATTTTGTAAATTTATGTTTGGATAGAATCTTATTATTAATGAAGGCACCTACTTTGTTGACAGGAGTACATTTTTGGTGGTTCAAATTCATTAGTTTAGCTCCAGAGCAGTGCTTCATGTGTTATATCCTACAAATTATAGGTAAGGGATAATGTGCAGTCAGCCAGTCAGTATCAATATTCTCCCAATCAATATATGGCTACTTACCAATTATATCCTCCTGAGACCAGAGCGTGACTGCTGTGTGCATTTTCCATTTCCCTTTTTGATTTGTGACTAGTAGCACCCTCATAATCAATCCAAATATATAAATAATAAATACAAATAATCATTTAAAAAAGTTCTAACGTAAACAGTTTTTGTCCACATATGTGGACAGCAGGACTAAGTTAATTTTAAATAATATTTATAATAATAGCAAGTCAATTTTTTTCATCAAATTGTTTATGTTACCAGGAGTGTTGGTTATTCGTGTTTTTGAGATGTTACAGACATTGGAGTGGATTTTCTGTAAAGCTAAATAACTAATTCATATTCAAAGTAATGGCCAGCATCACCCAATCATTGCCAACCATATTAAAATAAAATATATTAAGGAATAAATTCTGAATCTATTTACTGATTACCACTGTACCATGTCTGCCAAACTTTTGGTTGGATTTTAGGAGTGAATGCACTTAGCTGCATAGAAAAGTATAGGATGTCCCCTTGCTCCCTATTTGGTGAATGACTTAACCTCCAGTGTGCTGTCTGTCTTGACTGATCTCAGGACAGTTCAAAATGCACCTTATTTTTATTCTAACTTCATATAAAGCCTCTGAATGCAAAAATGTTTAAGGTTTGAAAACATATTCATTCTCAATGTGAAAATGCACAGTGAATATAGGAATGCATATAGTACCATTTCTTACAGTGATAACAAAATAAAATATCCAAAAATGTATATTAAAATGAAGCAGAGTGACCCACGTATGTGTTAATGTTGAAGTTTTTTCTAAATAACTAACATGCTTTTTCATATTTTGAGGGAATAATGTCCCAAAATCCACGAATGTGGACATTATGTTTATCAGAGTGCAGTCACATTAAAAATGTATGAATTTATTAAAGCGGCATATCAAACGAATCTAGAGACACTACTCTTTACACCCAAACTGTTTTAAATGAAAGAACTTAAAGAGGTGTCTTACCAGATGCACTTTTGTTGGCTCTGCACCCGTAGAAGTGCTTCAAAAAAATGTATGCCATGCTGTTGTGTGTAACGAAGACTCAGGTAAGTTGGGATCCATAAATCGCAGGTTATAACAGGCGAGGGTGAAGCAACAGGCAAACAGGGTAAACGTAGGCAGGCAGAGTCGATGTCAAACAGGCAGAAGATCCGGGCAGGCAGCAAACAACAATATACGAATGACAGGCGAGGGTTCAGTGAAGGCAGGTGGCAAACAAACGTGGTCAGATAAACAGGGCAAGGTTGGTACACAGCAGATCAGACAGAATAACCAATAACGCTCAGAAATGTAGCCAGGGCAAACAAGACTTCACAATGAGTGAAACAACGGGCAGGGTTTAAATAGAGAGGCAGAGATAGGGAACAGCTGTAGTGCAATTAGACCAGGTATGTGGGTTTATGGGAATTGTAGTGTCAGAGTCAATATTCTGGTGATTCAGATCTCCGATGGCCGGTTGAGTAGGCGCCTATCTCGGCGTTCGTGACATTGTGTTACGTGATTCTGTGCACCAGAAATGTAACCATTAAATGACTGTTCAGAGTGTTGTATAAAGTATTCAGTCAGCATATAGCGAAGCCAAAATACATTCACGCATGTCAGTTTTGTGGTCATAATTATTCAAACAATATTTGACTGCAGAATACAACAATTTATCAATTAGAATTCCAGAGAGGCTGTAATAATGTGTTTTATTTACAGTAAATAACTGGATTAAATAAGCCCTAAGTACTCTACATAATTGCAGTAACTGCCCCTTGGCGCAACATGTGGTTAAGCACCATGCTCAGGTGATAAATCAGGAATGTCATGCACTTGAGAATCTGAAACTGTTCCATTAGCAGCCCACATGCTTAATGAATAAGCAACCTCCACTGTTACTGGAGCCAAATGCATTCATCTCTCTTCGGGGTCTTGCAGGCTTTTTGGATGGATGGTTCTCTTCTGCCACTGTTTCATTCTGAAGTCAAGCACCCATTCAGCCAGTGTGGGAGGTGAGTTTTGTTGGCTCTCAACCAGACAGGCTTTTCTCTTCCATCTGGCCTGTCATTGTGATGTAGACACTGCTGTAAAACATTAGTGGGATGGATTCTGAAGAGTCTCGGCTGGTGTTTTGTAAAGGGATTGTGAGGGACTTGACATCTGGACTTGTCAGAAAGTCATGACATCAAGTGCAATGACATTGAAAATAGCAAAATAAATCACTCTTCCTGCTTTCAGAGTTTTGTGTGCAGCATTCTCCTAACATATAGTGGCCCCAAAATAATGTTCATGTGATATAGAGTTGCTCTAAAATGTATTTGGACACCTAAAGGGATACAAAAAAGAAGGCTATAATTCACTGAGGCTAAAATGATTCGCAACATTTCCTTTAAAAGAAAATAAAAAATCTTACAAGTTTGGATTTCCCTTTGGGGGATCTTTAAGCCACCCATAAGTAGATGCAAATCAATTATGCTTTATTTCTTAAAAATAAGTACCACTTGTTTTGATAATTTGCTGTCTAATGCCATTGCATTCAGATATTTTAAAAAAAGTTTGTGGCTAGTGTATGTGTAAGCGACACATTAAATTAATTAAATTACATCCATTAATAGCATTAACAAAGGATTTTACATTGTGTAATGCTTAAAGGATCATTATTTAATGCACATTCAAATAGTTAATGACATGAAATTGATTCATATATATTTTCATATATTCATATGTTTTAATGTACAATGTTGTGATATATAAATGTGAAGTTATTATACACTGTATTTCATATGTTAAAAGAATATTTTGGGTTTAATACAGTAATAATATAGTTCAATTGGCAGCTTTTGTTGCATAAAGTTAAGTAAAAGTATTTTGACTCGTCCCTCTTTTTCCTCAGAATAGCAAAAATCAAGATTACAGTGAAGCAATTACAATGGAAGTGAATGGGGCTACGTTTGGAAGGTTTAAAGACAGAAACAAAGTTGTAAAATTGGATTTAAATTGGATTTAACTTTACACATACAAGGTTAGTTAGTGATTATATCAGTAAAATCATGTTAATATACATCTTGTT
Source organism: Xyrauchen texanus (assembly GCF_025860055.1). Taxonomy (NCBI): domain Eukaryota; kingdom Metazoa; phylum Chordata; class Actinopteri; order Cypriniformes; family Catostomidae; genus Xyrauchen; species Xyrauchen texanus. The sequence goes on along the minus strand of NC_068306.1, from coordinate 12,984,844 downwards.
TACATCTTGTAACTATATTTTGAAACAGTGAGTATTTTAACATTTACGGATTGGCCCCGTTGACTTCCATTGTTAGAGTCTCACTGTAACCCAGATATTATTTTACTGTATTTTTTATTCTTTAAGTTTTATCCCCTTTTCTCCCAATTTGGAATGCCCAATTTCCACTACTTAGTAGGTCCTCGTGGTGGTGCGGTCACCTCAATTTGGGTGATGGAGGATAAGTCCCAGTTGCCTCTGCTTCTGAGAAAGTCAATCCGCACATCTTATCATGTGGCTCATTGTGTATGACACCGCGGCGACTCCATATGTAGAGGCTCATGCTACTCTCTTCAATCCACGCACAACTTACCATGCGACCCATTGAGAGCAAGAACCACTAATTGTGACCATGAGTAGGTCACCCCATGTGACTCTATTCTCCCTAGCAACCAGGCCAATTTGGTTGCTTAGAAGACCTGGCTGGAGTCACTCAGCACACCCTGGATTTAAGGAGGACAAGTCTAATGTATTTTTGTGGTAATCACAAATGCTGTTAATTGAGCTTAATTTGGTTTGAACTCAGAAAATGACTTTAAATGAAACAGTATTGTAACTAATTATATAATACTGCAGTACACAGCATTATCGTGTACATTGCAGTGCAGATCATCTCAGGCTCTCTGGGATATTGTCACTTTTCATGTGATATCACTGTATGACCGCACTGCCATGTTTGTGACCAGAATTCCATATACCTTCATTGTACTACACTGTGAGATGTGAGTTAGCTCCTACATTTACGGTGATGTACCGGTGGGCGTGTGTACTCTCTGGTCACACATCAGACTCAAAAAGTGTACGGAGATTAATCATTGATAAAATATCTTTAGATGTCCACAAAAGTTCAATTTGCCAATATTTGTGCCGTCTTCAGACCTGTATGAACTTTTCCTGGGACTTGGCATGGATCAAAATGTTTTTCATGATATTGTTTTTCGGGTGTTTTTCCATTTACCGCAATTGTTTCCTTCCGCTGATGGTCACAAATATGGCAGCTGCGGGGAAAAGTGACATCACTGAAACAGGTCAATAGAGTCATTTGACAGCTCACACTACCAGAATAAACCTGACACAAACATTGGACAGCACCATGATAATAATGGTCCCATATAGGTTCAAATCATCATTATGGAATACTCTCATTTGCTGAGAAAATGAAAAGTCTGAGTTCTGTTGAAGCATGATTGCTCAATTTCATGGTCTTGTCAGATGCTGCTGCATGTGTGTGTGTGTGTGTGTGTGTGTGTGTGTGTTTTAATCATCAATCCCAGACAGTTCAGTTTGCAATAATGAGCAGCACTGGTGACCTCCACCTAATACCTCCAAATAAACATGTCTGCCACTAACAAAAAGTTGCTACATCTCTGGGTTTAGCAGGCTGCTCAGCTGTGAAACAAACCTTAAACTGTGAGCAATTACTGCATTATAAGCCCACTGCTTCATTCCAGGCAGACAAACAGAGATAATGTTTTTTGTATGTTTAAAATGAACTGCAGAAGTTTTCAATCTGACAGCCGTACTCTCGTGTAAAGTTGAGGAATGTTAAGGACAGAGAAGCTCAAGATACTTTTTTTATTGTTTGCGTCCTCCTTTCTCTTCTTCTGTGGAGTTAAAAGTCCATTAAGGGCAAAAAATTATCATCTGAGTAGATGAGAGTGAGTATGAGACCCACATACAAGTGAGCACATTCCAGAAGAAACATCAATGAGCCTGTGTTAGATGAGACTTCTTCTCCACTGTTCCCACTCTGGCCAATTAGCAGGAATCTTATTCTATATTCTGGTTTACGAGGGCAGAACATCACTGTCATTCATGGATGTGAAATATGTGGGCAGCTGAATTTTTGGCTTTATCTCGTCGTGCCAGCTCCATGTTTTTGGCAGGCATAGAGGGGGCTGAATCACTCGTTTACTTCACTTTTCTACAGTGGCATCTTCCCACTTTCAAGCGTCTGATTTTATTTCACTCGTATTTGTTATTAATATCTATAGTTTATCTGTTGCAGTCGCTTTCTTTTCTGTTGCATTAAAATCCTTTTCTTTTTGAAAGCCAAGGTTGTGAATGTGTATTTTCTCTTTGTTTTTGGGCTTTTACTGCATTGCTCATCACTTCTGATTTATTCCTGTTGTTGCCATGGAGGCGTAAGATAGCAGAAAGTACATAGGGACAGAGATTCAAATGATGCCCGCATTCGTCCTTGGGTTTTGCTGCTTGTTTTTTATTTAACTTTTTGGATGCTATTCTTATCATAGGAAAGAGAAAATAAATTATTTCTCTCATAGACAGCAACATGATTAAATAGAGAGCTAATTGAGACACAGTTTGCCCCATATAACTGCATATTTAAATATGCAAAATGTGTCTGGACTGACCAGACATTCTTCAGCTACACTAAAGCATTTCAAAGAGAGAAAGTGAAAGAGTGAGAAAAGGGGAAAATAAATAAATAAATAAATAACTAGTTTGAGAATTTAATACATGCACAAACAAAGTTAAATGTTTATTTTTTGCATCTGTTTGAACATTGTATTTATCTACAGAATACAGCCACCCACTAACATTAGCATACCTTTTTTGTATTTTTTATAGCAATTATCCTTTTCTTTTACACACCATTATCACTACAAAAATGGAACTCTGAGCGGGAAAAAAACCTCCTAAAAGGTAGGTAAACTCCTTATTGGAGATAAAATAAAAATATCCATCACATTTAGAACATTACATAAGATTAGTGGTCGATCTGTGGGTTTTTCAATTACAATTTTAAAACATTCTGGTCTGGTCTGCTCAATTTCAAATATGTTACACCCTCACGTTAAGAATTTATCCTATCTTTTTCACTTTTATATTTAGGACCAGGAAATTAACATATATCCCTCTCATTATAAGCATCAGTGTTCAATGTTGTGATTTCTTTTATTGACTAATCAAAGATAATGAATACCCGCTTCCCTCTTCTTTATTGCAGGCTTTGATCCCTTTGTGTTTGATTAAGAAATCTGCATGTTGCATGTTTGTAATTGGCTGGCTAATTAAAAGGGTAGCCAATATATATATATATATATATATATATATATATATATATATATATATATTTGTTTTTTTTGTTTTTTGCAAGATCTGAACAACATGTTCATAGTACACAATTCAATATATTTATGTTTACAGGTTCAGAACATTGTGCTTTTTGTTTTAGGGCAGTACAGAAGTAAGCAGGGTCTGGCTCAAATACTCTGGGACTACTGACAATGAAAATTGATGGAAAAATATTTGACACCAGAATGTTGCGAATGACCAATCGGGAACCAAGCAGACCTATTTCAGATTGCTGTGTCATAAATTCAATTAATATGCAATTAATTATTGGTTTAAGTCAGCAAATAGGAATGAAAGCTTTAACATCATTCCTCTCGCATATCCTTGCATAATAGTGATATGAGATATAATCATTTCATATCTGTTTTGGAAAGAAGACTTAAACAACCACTCATCTACAGTACTGAATAACTGGATAAGAATAAAACAGATGAAAAAAATTGAGATTATATCATTGTGGTGGGCAAAAAATACAGCTTCTACCGACAAACACATTCTGGTCATATACTATGAACTTGAATAACTGTGCTATTTTTATTTTTAATGAGCTCTAACAGCTCAGCATTTGCTTTGGTTCTACAAAATTAAATAAATAAATAAAGCTTTTCTTGTGATAAGGAGATAATCTGTGTCTTGAGAATGAGGCTTATTTTTGGCATGTGCATATCTTTATCCCATAATTAAAATCCACCCTGGATTAGAGTGAATTATGCTGAATACAGTATGTAGTGTCGTTGTCTAGGCCCATAGAATTTCATGGACCGAGATGTTAATATTCCATAATAATGAGACATAAACAGGTTCAAATTTACACTTATTAACTAAAAATAATATTGTGATACAAGCTGGGTTTCGACACTGTTTATAAAATATTGGATAACTTATTGTTTTCGAAGGAAACAAGGTTTAAGATTAGTAGTGTTTTGTTTGTGAATTAATCTGTATTTGTACGTTTTGCATTTGTATTAAGTGAACGGATTGTTCTCGTCCACTCCCATTGTTTCAGACTCTTGCTGTGTTTGGAAAGACACAGGCCTACAACAACCCATACTACTCTTATTGATTCTGCCATATCAGTCTATGACAGAAACAGAAGTAGTGTACCATTCTGCACTCAGCCTCTGTGATTTTAATGAATCATTTGAATCAATAATTCACTAATAAGTTGGAACTTGCACAGTTATCGCTTTTAATGTTCGGTTAACCACGAGGTTTCATGAACAGTTAATTGTTTATCACATTAACAGTTAATAAAGGATGCTTATTGCAATGGAATTTCCTCAAACACAAATCAAAACAGCTGCAAATAAAGAGCACAGTGAGCTATGAGCCTTAACAGCAAATTGCATAGATCTGAAAATGATAAAATCTCACATTAAAGTCAAACTAAAATAATCAAACTGTCACTGCCTGTACAGTATATGTGCTCTGCCCAAGCAGGTTCAAATATCCGCGATGCTGCGATCGAAGTACATATGCAAAGCGTTACACTGCTGTGGTTAAATAGCCTTGTCGGGATGCTTTGGTTTTTAAATGGATTTGAATCAAATGGCATTAGAAGTAATTATTGTAAGTAAACAGCACACCAGAGCAAAAGTGACCCCCAAAAAAAAACGGTCTTACCGTTTAAAGCTTAGAATCTGAATTTTTCAGAGAATACCATCACATTTGCATTTATGTTTCACAAAATAACTAAATAATGCCTGAAAACATTTGTGTTGCAAATTAGCACCCCCTAGAGGTAATGGGGTTGAAATATTAATATAAATACAAAAGTCTTTCACATGGCACTTAAGTGGACAATTCATATATCAAATGAAAGCTCTCATATTTTGTTGTCCTAATACCACAGCTCGAAAGTTTTTCAAAAGAATCGCAAAATTAATTATGATTTAGTCATCAAATACATACATCTCATTTATGCACCGATTATTGCTGCTCTAAGCCCCAAATAGCTAAAAACTTTAGATCTGCTTTTACCTTTTACCTGCAGTTCTACATGATTCTACACACCCGGTCCCTTATCTGGCTAATTAAGCCTCAGAGAGGGATTAAGGCCGACTGCGGAAGATGGTGCGGGAAAGTGAGATCTTTAACGGGCATGTCCGTCATGTGTGTGTTTGTGTCTTTTGTTTAAGTTAAGCATTAAAATATTATTTATATTGCCAAGCCGGTTCTCGCCTCCTCCTTTCCATTGAACAGCGTTACACTGGTGCTGATATTCGGGAAGGAGGAGGGATGCCCGTTGTGGAGTCCACGACACTGCCGTCCACCCGGGGGAGCGCCGCAGCCATCTACCGGGGGATGGAGTAGACCGACCGCCCGGGCGCGGTGAATGGCCGCCATCCACGAGGTGAGTGGGGACTGGACTCCCCGAACGCCTGGAGTGATGGAGCCGCTGCCAGGTGCGGAGGACAGCCCTGCCACAGTTGAATAATCCAATGTTATTTCTTAGATGTCCAGAACACTATATTCCATCCTGCAGGGAAAGCATGCAAAGCAAATCATCATAATTTTTTTTCAACTATTGATGATAGTAAAGTTAATGGTGTAACAGTCACATGAAGTCCATTTTTCTATCCTGAACTTCTTCAGAAAGCAACAGTTTAAAGATGCGTTTATAAAATTAATGGTCTAGTGGAGGTAATGGGATGAATCAAAATCCCCACTACTGAAATAAGTTTAGGTTTATAGAAAAAGATGTCACCGTTTTGCTTACTAGTCTTAAGTTATTGCATCAAAAAGTATTCAGATTTGCTTTAGGTGAATGCTGAATGAGAAGGCACACACAAAAACAAGGTTGGTCTTAAAAAAAAATATATTTCAGAGGGTGAAGCAGTAAAAAATGGTTCCAGTTTATTTATTCTTTTTTTATTTCACTCGTTTTATTCTTCATATATTTTAAAATTCAAATATTTCCCTTTCCTCTAATCATGTGGGACCTCACTGTGAGCATCAAGTGTTGATATTTACAAAGACCCAGAATCATTTCAGAATTCCTTTTCATTAGGCCAAGTTGTTTGGAGATATTGACCAGAGGCCTTGGATTATCCCCTTGGAATGTATTCTGAGTAAAATAAATAATATCTCACCAACTCTAATATCAGCATATTTAATTCACAAAAACATCAAGCAATGCGTCAAAAAGACCTACATGCAGACACAAGAGAATGTTAGGCTGTGATGTTTTGCTCTTTGAATTCTGTTTGAGTTTGCACTGCAGATATCTTGGAAAAATGTAGAATATTTTCAAGACTCTATTGGTTCTAACTGTTGCATCCTATTAAAATAAATTAAAAGGCTGCAGTAATTAATCCAAGAAGCAATTAAAAGTCATTTTAACAGTAGCTTCAAAACTTGTCTTGTTTCATATCCCTATAATTGCATAGTTCAACTGCAGTGTAAACTATAACATTCAATTTTCATTGTGAAGTGTGTAATTTATGTAATTCAGATTGTCAGACACACTGTCAGATAGATAGATAGTGGATGTAAACAGAGTTACATTTATAAAGTGTCTAAAAGTAGTCAAGCCAACATAATGACATTTTCAAACGGCTTTCTCAATCACTACCACTGATCGGCAAACAGATAAAATCACCCAAAAGCTAGAAATAGTTATATATATATCTCTGAGTCCTTAAGATTTTTTCTTAAGTTAAGTTCTTTTGAAAAGAAGATGTGTAGTACTAATCACAACCCAGATAGTAATGTTCTCAACCTCCTTGTAAGCACCTTTTCCTCCACAGCGTTGTTCCAGACCTCTCCTCCAGCCCACCTGAACTTCAGAGCCAAACCACTCCACTCCCGAACTGCAGAACATCCTGTGTTCAAAGTGGCTCTCACTTTAAAGACATGTCACCACATACAATTGATATTCAAGTGAATTATTTCACTTTAGTTTTGTATATTCCATTCGAAGTCTTCGAATCATTGAGAAAAGGCCAATGAAAATTGGCGAGTGGAATTTGCTCCGGACATATGGCTATAAAAGGGAGCTGGAATGCAGGATTCATTCAGATTTTTTCTTTGGAGCCGAGCGGTTGTGTATCAGCGAGCTGAATCCACTGCAGTTCCAATTTACCTCTAAAGAAGCGTTTGCTGTTGGATGTATGGCGTATTCCAGCGGATTTCTCTCCATCTGCACGCTTAGTGCAGCGCAACGGCCCTGGGCGCTTCAACAGCGGGTTTGAGGCTTCTATCTATGGGTATGAGGCAAGAGTGTATTTGTTCTCTAAAGAGTATATTTCCTCTATTAGAGCAAACACATTGACTTGAACATATTTTTGAAGATGCCTTTCCTTCTCTGTGTAGTTACTGGGTGCGGTCATTACCACTCCGCCTCTGACGGCCATGATCGCTGCCTTGTGTGTCTGGGCCGTAATCATGTTGAGGAAACATTTGTGGATGGTTCATGTTCTCACTGCAAGAACATGACCATGGTAACGTTGCAGTCGCGGCTTTCCTTCTTCCGGGGGAAAGCCACTTCAGCTGTCCCCTCCTCTAGTCCTTCTACCTACAAGTATGGGGTAGCCCCATTTGATGATGAAAGTGATTCGGGGGCTTCTATGGGTTCAGTTCGCAGGGTAATCCCCGACGGACCGCTCATTCCCCGGTACGCTCATTTGCTCCCGTCCAGTTCTGGGATGAGACAGACAACTCGCCTCAGTGCCAGCCTAATGTCTCTTTCAGAGTTTGCGGGTTGGATGAGATGTCGATTACTGCATCGGAGAGCGCCTTGGTGATGTCACACGACGAGGACTTGACTAGGCTGGCGCCTTCGGGTGTGCCAGCCCAGTATGAGGCCAACGCGGAGCTGACCAGCATGCTTGCACGGACAGCCCCTGAGCACTCGCGGATTGATGACTGGAGCAGCCACCCTAATTGGGGCAAATTATTTTGAAGTCTGGGTCTGGGACAAAGTTAAAATAGTACAATATGTATATAAAAGGACATTAAATGTATCAAAAGTTTCCAACTGAGTTTTAACATGACCTTCATATAACAAATAAAAAGGAAAAAAAGTTTTAATCTGTTAGTTTTGATAAAAATCAGAGAGCCATTTTTGTAGCTATCTCAACTATCACAGAACTCCTCTACAAAAAAAAACTACCTGTTCCATGGAACTCAGCAACATCCCTCACTAAACATAGGTCTTATTGACAACAAACCCCTTGTAATGGGATTGTTGCTGCTGGAGACACAGAAAATATTCAGACCACTTCATTTTTTTTCACATTTTGTTATGTTGCAGCCTAATGCTAAAATGCATAAAATTATTTATTTTTTTCCACATCCATCTACACTCCATAACCTATATTGACAAATAAAAAAACATGTTTTTGATAACTTTTAAAATGTATTAAAAAGAAAAAAATGAAATATTACATTAACATAAGTATTCAGACCCTTAACTCAATACTTAGTTGAAGCACCATTGACAGTGATTACAGCCTTTTTGGGTATGATGCGACAAGCTTTACACTCCTGGATTTGGGGATTTTCTGCCATTTTTCTCCGCAGATCCTCTCAAGCTGTATCAGATTGGATGGGGACTATTGGTGGACAACCATTTTCAGGTCTCTCCAGAGATGTTCAGTTAGGTTCAAGTCCGGGTGCTGGTTGGGCTGCTCAAGGACAAGTTGTCCCTAAGCCACTCTTGCGTTGTCTTGGCTGTGTGCTTTGGGTCATTGTCCTGTTTTTTTGTTACAAAAAAAAACTACCTGTTCCATGGAACTCAGCAACATCCCTCACTAAACATAGGTCTTATTGACAACAAACCCCTTGGACAACAAAACCAATTGGTCCCTTAAAAAGTGGGAGGCACATATACAAACTGTTGTAAATCCTACACCGTTCACCTGATTTGGATGTAAATACCCTCAAATTAAAGCTGAAAGTCTGCAGTTAAAGCACATCTTGTTCGTTTCATTTCAAATCCACTGTGGTGGTGTATAGAGCCAAAAAGATTAGAATTGTGTCGATGTCCCAATATTTATGGACCTGACTGTAGGTAAAACTGAGGCAGGGTATTGTTGTGTTACAATTTGCCTTGATCATGCAGGGCCTCCTGTGGTTGCATTTTGCAGACTGACAGCTAAATACTGTAGTTTAACTGCTCACAATCCATTGACATTTAAATCACAACATTCTAGACTGGATATGCAGGGACTTCTTTGTCTGCTTATATATGTGTAGGTTGTATGAGTGCGTACGTGCTTGAGAGGATAATTGCACATTGATAATGTCTATTGTTTGAAAGTTTCTGCTTCAGTGGCAGTTGTAACTCCCATGATTATTGATTATATTTTCAAGTGTCAGCAATGGGGTACAGAGGAGGACTCAAATACAGAGGGAATATTACATTGAATGTCTTAATTGAATGGACACAGTAGGCAGATGAAAAGTGGCAAAAATTGATTGTGAAACCGCCACAGGCTGCAGATTGGAGAGTCCAGAAGGATATTGGAGCACCCAGACTGATTACAGTAGTGATCTGGTCACTACTGTAATGACAGAGTCCAGAAAACAGGTAAATCCACAACGTGAGTTAAATGCAACTGGTAGTCGCAAACTAGACAGAAAAAAACAGAAAAAAAAACACACACTGACAGATGGCAGGACTGCATGACAGAAAATTCTGGAACAATCTGGTGATGAAACAAACAAAGAGGAATATAAAGCCACTGATAACAAGGAACAGGTGAGGGTAATGCCTTGAGTGGTGTGAATCAGCGTTCCCATATAAATGCTATTTTCAATGGCCATGTGGCAGAGGGAAATGAAATAACACAGACATGCAGGAATAACCAGACAAATCCTCTGAATCATGACATCATCCCCTTCCCAAGGATGCCTCCCAGCAGCCCCAGGGGAGCCACCATGGTGTTGATAGAGTTTTTCAATGAGTGCATAATCCAGGACATCCTGAGCCGGAATACAGTTCTCCTCTGGACCATAACCCTCCCAGTGTACCAGATACCCCTCCAACTAATGTCAAGAAGATGTCTGATGCAGGACCCTGTTCAAATCCTGGTTGGCCCGTTCAGCCTGCCAATTTTTTTGAGGATGAAAACGAGACAACAATTTAACAGATGCCCCAGCTGTTGACAGAATTCTGTCCAAAATCTAGACACAAATTGAGGACTCTTGTCGTAAACCACATCTACCAGGAGGCTATGAACACGACCAGGGTCTCGAAGGGACTGATAGCAGTTGGAGAAACCCTGTTGGGGGTCGATTGGAAGCTTTATTGCTAGCACAAATATGACAGGCCATAACAAACTTATGAATGTCCCAAGCCAACAACAGCCACCAAAACTGTTGCTTATTTGGGTTTGAGCAGCTTCCAGGTAGTTGGCTAGGTTGGATGAATGACCCCACTGCATGACAGGTGTGCAAACTGAATCATATCTTAGTGGAAGTTAAACTCAAGTTACAGATGAACCACCAGTAAAAGGCATGACCAAAAGGAATGACCAAGTACTCAAAATGCCCAATAGGGGTGTTAAAGTTGGTCTTCCATTCGTACCCCTCACTAATCAGGACAAGGTGATAAGTGTTAAAGAGTTCCAACTTCGTAAAGACGGATGCCGGAATGATAACGATTCTTTGCCAAGATGTAATTCAACCCCGATAATCATTGCAGGAATGCAGAGAACCATAATTTTTCTCCACTAAGAATACTGCCCTGGCCGGAGAGGAAGAGGAACAGGTGATACTGGCTACCAGAGAATCATAATTATCATAATTAATATACTTATCCATGGCCTCCCTCTCTGGGGAAGAGAGTGAATACAGGCAACCCCGAGGTGGAGAAGAGCCAGAAGGAAGATCAATTGCACAATTGTATTGGTGGTGAGGAGGCAGAGATGCAGCTCAAGACTTGCTGAAAACCACCCTCAGATCATGGTAGACTTTGGGCACACTTTGGGCAAAGATCCACTGGTTCCTCCTGCAACACAGAACATGAAAAAACAGGGGAGTGGGCAGAACCAAGACACTGAGACAAGCAGAAAGGACTCCAAGATCAGAACTTTTATACACAATATGAATGTGGAATATATTTAACCAACCACGGGTGTCCTAAAACCACAGGAGCTGATGGTGAGTGGGTGATGAAGAATTTAATCTCTTCAACATGATAACATGATCTCTCCTGAACTGCATGGGCTCCTCCTCCACATGGGTTCAGGTGAAGCCGAAGAGGAAGGCAGGGTGACAATGGGAGATTGCTCAAGATGCGTGTAAGTTCTGCGGTGTCATCGGCATAGAGTGAGATGGTTATCAATTCGAATGGCTAGATCAACCAAATCATCAAACCCAGTGGGAAGATTTCATCCTGAATCCAGTCGGAGAGCCAATGCAGAAACCGATCCCACTAAGCCTTCTCATTCCATACACAGGCGGCTACGAGGGTGCGGAATTCAATGTAAAAGTATGAAACAGATCTATCTCCCATGCAGCCGTGATTGTTGTCCCACACAGTGGTTCCCCACTCATAAGCCCTTCCAGTGATGAGCGTTATGACGTAGGCCACCTTGTAACTCTCAGATGGAAACAACAGAGAGCACTGTGACAGGAAGGAGCGACAGGTATTAGGCTCACCTCAGTAGGCTAGAGGATGATTCAGATGGGGCTCGGAATGTCTGGAGATGGTGGAAACTGATGGGGTGAAGATACTGCAGCTTCGGCGTTGGTGGAATCGGTGCTGGGGAGAGCTGAAGTTGTTGAATATTTCTGCTTCTGACGGCATGCTGCACAAGTGTTTGTAGCTTGCTAGCCTGCTTAGCATTGCTTATTCTCATATGTTCATAGTTTTATCCTTTGCCATTTTACCACATGCTTTGGGTTTTTCCATTTTTCGACTGTTTCATCTATGTGTATTATACTGCGTGCACCCATTTCTCTCATTTTTTTTCTTCTGTTTTCCACTTTTTCTCCATCTACATTTCATGTCTCAACTCTGTGCATTTGTTTTCTACTGTGTTTTACACAGATTATTGCATCAATCTCAAACATCTGCTGATTAGGAACCACACAATCTCAAATCCTTGCAGCTCAAGAACAATAATAACAGCAACAAACAATTGCGGTAAGTAATGTCATCCACTCATATTATTGCTTCCTGCAATCCATGCCACATATTTACTATAGCTTATTCCATCAGCAGTGAGGGATTCATGCTTGATAAAAGTAAGGAGATAGTCATGCTGACGGAGAAGATAAATGAGCAAGAGACATGCATCCTAGTGGAGATCAGTGAGAAAGAGAACCCTGTAGATACTGTTTCAGATGTGGGTAGAACAGCAAGCAACACACACACTTTGGTTCTAGCTCTAGAGTCCACGCAGCAGGGCGATTGGGTGAATTCTCAGTGGCATACACGCTCCGCAAAGCGACATAACTCTCCTGTTCCTGTTAGGGTTTCCAATTGATTCTCTCCACTCAGTAATGCACCCACTGAGAATAATTTTGAAAGAGCTCTAATGATTGGTCATTCTATTATAATGAACATGGAAATGGAGACTCCAGCAACTATTGTTGAATGCATTTTGGGTGCCAGAGTATCTGATATCAGATCAAATTTATAATGCCGGCTAATGCTAAACATAGATTTTCTAAAATTGTTATTCATGTCAGCACTAATTATGTTACTAAGTTATAAATAAAAAATCTCTTTTGTCTTTTGCCCATGCTACAGTATATAGATCACTCAGGCCTTACTCTGGTTTCCTTGGTGAATTTGAAAATGTTGTATCTTATCTAGTAGTTATTGTAGATAGAGCTTTAGTTGTTGGTGAATTCAACATTCACATAGATAATGAAAATGACATATTGGGATTAGCATTTATTGATATTCTCAACTCTCTTGGAGTCAGAAAATATGTGACAGGACCAACTCATCGTCATAATCATATGCTAGATTTAATTCTGTATATAGAGTTGATATTGTTACTATAGATATTCTACCGCAGAACGTTGACACCTCAGATCATTACCTCAACTCTTGTTTGTTGCAATCACCTAATGTGTGTATTGTTTACTGTACATTGTATATAATTATTGTGTTGTGTAAGTATGTGTACATTTGATTTGTAAATTGTTTTGTGTAAGTATGTTGTTTACTGTAATTGGTATATGTCTCGTCACTGTCATGACTGCTATGTTGCTCGGAACTGCACACACGAATTTCACCTACTGTTGCACTTGTGTACATGGTAGAGTGACAATAAAGTGATTTGATTTGATTTGATTTGATGTCATTCAATCTACACCATGCTATCGTTTAGGTGGAACTATTCTTACAACCACTAAAGATAGCTTCACTAATAATCTGCCAGAATTGTCTCAAAATACTCAGTAAGTCAAAAAGTCTAGAAGAACTTGATGAAATAACAGAAAGATAACTGATAAAATAACAGATACAAATACAGTCCTCTCTAGCACTCATGATAGTGCCACCCCCCTTCGATTAAATAAAATTAAATAAAAAGGCCTTGCACCATGGTACAATGATCACACTCATGCTCTCAAGAGAGCAGCTCGGAAAATGTGTGAGAATACAAAATTAGACGTATTTCATGGTGCATGGAAAGATAGTGTCTGTAGCTGCCAGGTCAGCATATTTGAGAAAACTCATAGAAAATAACCACAACAATCCTAGGTGTTTATTTAATACTGTTGCTTACTATTGGTTAGGAATAAAGCATCTACTGAACCAGATATTCCATCGTAGCACAATAGTAATGACTTCATGAATTTCTTTACTGAAAACAATTTAAATATTCAGAAATAAAATTGGAACTATGCTATTAACTGTCACAGAACCTAAGAAAACAATGTCTCATAATTTGACCTCGCCAGAGTCCCCTGTTGCATTGACCTCACAGAGTCCCCTGGTCCATGGCCACCGCATGAATCTCCAGATCCGCCTGCTCCACCCTTGCCTTCTGGCCATCTGCCGGCACTCCGTGGTCACCAGCTCGCCCGCCATCACCCCATGTTTTCCAGTGCCGCTGCCGGTTCTCCTGTGTTCTTCAGCTCTGTTATCAACTTCCCTGTCGTCTCTAGCACTTTGCCTGCCCTAGCTCACTCAAAAAAAACAACACACTGTGTGTGTTGACTTGTGTTTTGGGTATAAGGAGCTGTCCATTAAAGGGGGTAGGGGTACTTTTCCCTAGCTGCAGTGGGGGTTGCTAGATATGTGACTTTTTTATGTTAAAGTTCTTGTGTATTGTCCTAGTTGTGTCTTTGTTCCTGGTCCCTCCCTGATTGCTTCCCAGTTCTGTCTTGTTACTAGTCTTGTTATCCTTTGTGTACATAATGTCCTCATACTTCTGTGTCTTTGTCAGTTCTTATCCATTGTAGGCTGTTATGTTGGTGTGTTTTGGTTTACAGCATGCCTTGTTTTCTTGTTCCTTGTCTCTTGTATCTTCTGAGTTTCACATTAATGCTGTATTTAATTCCTACAATCTTCACGTTTCCAGACCTCATACATTACATGTTTATTATAAATATATATAAAAAAAATATATAACTTTGTTGAAAATAGTCATATTTACAAATATATGAGTAGTGTGTAGGAAGACTGACCTGATTGCATAATTTACAGTATGTTATGTAAATGGGCCAATCAGAAAAGTTGACATAACATGGACTGATGGCTTCAACAGAAGCTTACACCATCTATTAACAGCCTCAAATCTCATGGTAGGTCTGTCTTATTTTAAGTAATTGTTAAAAAAAAATCTTTGCCTACAGAAAAATAATATATGAGACTGTTACTTCAGGAACAATCCCATATAGACACTTATAGACACTTTTTTTTAAATAGCTAGCTATTTTTATTTAAACAATTTTATAGCTTAATTAAAATTAGCTTTAATTGTGTTTGTATAGATATTCTTGACAAGAACATTGTGGTATATATGTATTATCTGGCAATGTGCCATTTTCTTTACAAAAAACCGGTCAAAAATGACCCGAAGACAATAGAAGGGTTAAGTACAACTACATACTAGTGTAAATTTAGCAGCTGGACAGTGATTTTGTGCACCAGATTGTTGCCAAATGACAAAATGGCCACATGACGCTTGACTACTGGGGACATACAAAAAAAAGCATTCTTTATGCTAGCTGGTAAAGTGTTTCTCAGCATTCTACTCACAGCCCACTTACTCATTCCAAGGCCTGGAGGAATTATAGGCCAGGGCATCTCATCTGGCCCTGGCAATTCAGAGACAATCTGCTGTGTGAATAAGAAAACCAAGCTATTGGTGGCATTTCATATCTGACATATCAGTTTGTGTATTTTCCTTTTATTGTGTCTTAATTTCCCTTAAACTCTGGTGGTGGCTGTTTTTTTTTTCCTCCTTAAACAGCTTGCAGTTAATTGCTTAAATCTGGACAGAATCTCAGTGCTTTCAATACTAAAAATAGAATTAAGGTCAATTTACAGGCAATTACACAATCACATTTGATTTGTGGTTGAAAACAAGGGATAAACATGCCCCTTTAAGGAAAGAAAGTGTGCTTTTTCAATATAAGTCTGTCTTGACAGATTACAGGCTTGTAATTTGAAAAAATAGCCATGCTGCCAAAAACACCTAATTTATCTAAGCAAAAATGTATGCATATTCTAAGATTGTCATCATATGATGAATGGGTTTATAAGTTGACAAATTATAACAAGGGTTCTAGTTAATTGTATAATCATAATGGACACTATGAATGCACTGATGGCCATAGCTCATAGAGTGAAGAACAGAACAGGCATTTCAATTAACTGCTGTTAATAGGACAATGGCAATGTGTCAGAGCTCCACAAAAAGCTAAAAAAACCATCTAATATAGATTATCGTGACAGTTTGTGGCCTCCCATTTGTCTCACAGGTGTAATTTAAAGGTTACCAGCTACTTTGTTTTAATATCCTGTCATTGTCAAGTCATATTAAATTAATGAGAATTGTACTGACCCATTCAAATTATTTTAAAATACAGCTTTTGACTCAGCCATAGCTATATCACTATGGACTTTTGTAGCATTTTCTATGTTGATTTTGAGGTAAAATTTGTGGAATGGATTTAAACATGGTAAAATGTGTAACAATAATAACATTTGCCAAACGATATAATACAAGAGTGTAACGAACCCCGCCCCTTCGGTTCGCCCCGATCCCACGAACGTGCACGCTCGTTCTGAGCCCGCGAGCTTTCACGCTCGTTTTGATTCCTCGAGCTCTCCTGCTTGCACGCAATCTCTCCCCTCGGGCTCACATGCCCGCTCCCAATCGCCAGAGTATTGATTACACCTGCACTCGTCCCAATCACCACATCATTGTTTACACCTGCACTCACCTCTTTAAATACCACAGCACATTCGTCTCACTCCTGTTGGTTATTGTTTAGTTACCCCTTCACTTTGCCAGCACTAGTGTTCCCCTAGCTCCCCCTGTTTATTCTACTTGTTAGATTGCTACGTTTATTCTGATTACCCCGGCTTTGACCCCTTGCTTTCCTTGACCACTCTATTGTAGATTTGCCCTTTTATAATATCCTGATTTCCCGGCTCTCGACCCTACGCTTACCTCGACCATTCTCCCCTCTGGATTTTCCCTACTGTACCTTCGCCTGTTCTTTATCTAATAAAGCAGTTTTGACTTGCATTGTGACTGTCTCGTCTTGTGTGTGTGTGTTCGGGTTACAAAATAACCAACCTCACCGCGGACAGTCACAATGGAACCCACCGAGGATTTCCGCAGCTCATTAGAGCGGATTTACAAGGCACTTTCCGCCCAGGGATCTACGGTCGGCCAACACGACCAAACACTCGCGGCTCAGGGACAGCAGATACGGGAGATCCTGCAGACGGTACATGTGATTTCTGATAAATTTTTGCCTGTTCCGCCTGTACCTGTCCCTGTGTCCGTTGATGTTCCCACTGTATTTCCCAGCGCCGCAAGCTTTCAAACCCCCGAGCGGTTTGACGGTTCGTCGGATGCGTGTCAGGGGTTTTTGATGCAATGCACTGTATACATGACATATCACCCCCTTTTGCAAACTGACTGTGAGAAAGTGCACTTTGTGATCTCCTTGCTCTCGGGCAAAGCACGGCAATGGGCTACCGCGTTGTGGGCTGCGGAGAGCCCTCTATTGTTATCATACAGCCAATTTTGTCACCAAATTGCCGTGGTCTTTGATCAGCCGGCAGCTGGCCGAGATGTCGGCAGCTGCCTCATGTTTTTAAAGCAGGCGTCGCACACAGCCGCCGCCTACGCACTTGATTTTCGCACCCTTGCCGCGGGTAGTGGGTGGAGCGACCCGGCTCTGTTGACTGTGTACCGCCTGGGGTTGAATGACCGGCTCCAGATGGAGTTAGCGTGCCGCGGGGAGTCACTGTCACTGGAAGACTACATTCAGCTCTCCATTACCGTTGACAACCTGCTTCGGGACCGTGCTCTTCGGAGCCCCCCGGTTGTTCACGAGCCTTCGGCGGCTCGCAACCCTCCTAAACCCGTGACTCCCGAGCGCTCTTCCCCAGCTGAGCCCATGCAGCTTGGCTGCGCCCCACTAACCCAGGCGGAGCGAACCAGATGGATGACGCTGAACCTCTGCCTGTACTGCGGCAACCCGGGGCACCGCATTGATTCCTGCCAGCTCTGCCCTCGGCACGCCCTCTCTAGAAGCCAGGTGAGAACGTCCGTTTTCCTCAACATTACCCAGAAGCAAGTCTGCCTTCCAGTAACGTTGACTTTTAATGATGTCTCTTTTTCTACCCCAGCCCTAGTTGATTCCGGGGCAGCGGGAAACTTTTTAGACGGTGGCTTGGTCCAGGAGCTGTCCCTCCCCCTCTGTCCGGTCGTGCCACCCCTCAGAGTCAACTCTCTGGATGGGGCACCCCTCGGATCGGGTCTCATCACCCTCCGGACCATGCCATTGTCCCTCCAAGTGGGCCTTTTCCACAAGGAGGTAATCCAGTTTTTTATTATACACTCCCCTAGAGACCCAGTGGTTTTAGGCCATCCCTGGTTAGCGCTCCATGACCCCCACATTTCCTGGTGCACGGGGGAGCTGTTGCGCTGGACGGACCACTGCCTATCCCACTGTATTTCCTTTCCTGTGTCCTCCACCTCTGTAGAGAGCCCTGAAGTGGAATCCACGGTTACCATCCCGCCCGAGTACTCTGCGTTTGCTGACGTGTTCGCGAAGACCCAGGTTAGTCTTCCCCCCCACCGTAGTGTGGACTGCGTCATTGAGCTCCTTCCGGGGATCCCACTCCCCAAAAGCCGAGCCTACCCCCTAACATTACCAGAAACCAAGGCCATGGAGGATTATATCGACGAGGCGCTCAAGCTGGGCATCGTCCGGCCGTCCACCTCCCCGGTGGAATCCGGTTTCTTCTTCGTGGGCAAAAAGGATGGCGGACTTCGCCCCTGCATTGACTACCGGGCCCTAAACAAGGCCACCCTGAAGTTCGCCTACCCCCTACCTCTCATCCAACCGTCCCTCGAGCAGGTCAGTAAGGCGAAGGTCTTCACGAAGCTCGACCTCAGGAGTGCATACAACCTCGTGCGCATCCGCAAGGGGGACGAGTGGAAGACGCCGTTCACCACCACTAGGGGGCACTATGAGTATTGTGGTGATGCCGTATGGCCTCGCCAACGCCCCTTCCGTGTTCCAGTCATTCATGAACGACGTCTTCCGAGACATGCTAGACCTCTTTCTCATCGTCTACATTGACGACCTGCTGATCTACTCCACCATGCTCTCTGAACACACCGTCCACATCTCGAGGGTGCTGCAGAGACTACGTGAGCACGACCTGTTTGTCAAGGCCGAAAAGTGTGCCTTTCACCGCCCCTCCGTCTCATTTTTGGATTACGTCCTGTCAGCGGGAACCATGGAAATGGAGACCGACAAGGTGGCTGCGGTTCTGTATTGGCCCGAACCGAGCACGCTCAAAGAACTCCAGCGGTTCTTGGGCTTCGCCAACTACTACCGGTGTTTTATTAGGGACTTCGGCAAAATCGCCGCACCCCTCACGTCCCTCACACGGGGCAACCCGAAGTTTCTCACCTGGGACGCACCTGCCCAGCAAGCCTTCCAGGCCCTTAAGGAGGCCTTCACGACCTCACTGGTCCTTCAGCAGCCCGACCCCACTCTCCCGTTCGTGGTGGAGGTAGATTCCTCTGAGGTAGGGGTGGGAGCTGTACTCTCCCAACCACACGGGACTCCTGCCAAGTTAAACCCGTGTGCATTCTACTCCCACAAGTTGTCCCCCCCCGAACAGAACTACGACATCGGGAATAGAGAGCTGCTGGCCATCAAGCTGGCCCTTGAGGAGTGGCGCCATTGGCTGGAGGGCTCTAGGTTCCCCTTTGTCGTCTTCACCGATCACAAGAACCTCGAGTATCTCCGCGCAGCCAAGAGGTTAAACCCTCGACAGGCCAGGTGGGCTATGTTCTTCACCCGGTTCAACTTTACCATAACCTTTCGTCCGGGCTCCCAGAACCTCAAGGCGGACGCCCTGTCTCGCCTGTTCGACCGGGGCTCCGAGACCCCCGAGTCAGAAACCATCCTCCCCACGTCGTGCGTCGTAGCACCCATCCAGTGGGAACTGACAGAGGCCATCCTACAGGCTCAAGACGAGGAGCCCGCGCCTCCTCAGACCCCCCCAACAGGGTATATGTCCCCACCGCTATTCGCCCCCAGCTCATGCAGTGGGTACACACCTCACTTTGTTCTGGCCACCCGGGGATTACCCGATCCACCCAGCTGCTCGCTAGGAGATATTGGTGGCCCTCACTCAAGGACGACATTTCCGACTTTGTCCTCTCTTGTCCAGTTTGTGCCCAGTCCAAAACGCCCCGTCACCTTCCTGCAGGTCTCCTCCAGGTCCGGGCTCTACTTGACTCCCGACGTCGGGGAGGCGAGCTGCAGTACCTGGTCGACTGGGAGGGCTACGGACCTGAGGAGCAGTCGTGGGTATGATCGATATATGTCTTGGATCCAGCTCTTAAACTGGACTACCACCGCCAGCATCCCGGTCATCCCGCACCACTTCCCAGAGGTCGCGCTCCTCGCAACCAAGCGCAGCCGTCAGGAGCCATCCGTAGCAGAGGGGGGAGTACTGTAACGAACCCCACCCCTTCGGTTCGCCCCGATCCCACTAACGTGCACGCTCGTTCTGAGCCCACGAGCTTTCACGCTCGTTTTGATTCCTCGAGCTCTCCTGCTCGCACGCAATCTCTCCCCTCGGGCTCACATGCCCGCTCCCAATCGCCAGAGTATTGATTACACCTGCACTCGTCCCAATCACCACATCATTGTTTACACCTGCACTCACCTCTTTAAATACCACAGCACATTCGTCTCACTCCTGTTGGTTATTGTTTAGTTACCCCTTCACTTTGCCAGCACTAGTGTTCCCCTAGCTCCCCCTGTTTATTCTACTTGTTAGATTGCTACGTTTATTCTGATTACCCCGGCTTTGACCCCTTGCTTTCCTTGACCACTCTATTGTAGATTTGCCCTTTTATAATATCCTGATTTCCCGGCTCTCGACCCTACGCTTATCTCGTCCATTCTCCCCTCTGGATTTTCCCTACTGTACCTTCGCCTGTTCTTTATCTAATAAAGCAGTTTTGACTTGCATTGTGACTGTCTTGTCTTGTGTGTGTGTGTTCGGGTTACAAAGAGGCAGTCAGAGCATTTTTAGAACTTTGTGAATCAGTGTTTGTGGGTCTGGTAATACGATCTATGTAATAGTGTTTTGAAATGTTATTTGGTTCTTTTTTTAGAACCATTCTAAAATTAATTGCAGGTGAAAACAACATCAAATGTTTATAATGATCATTTATAACAAGAGCTTTTTTTCTGATTGTCACTTGAATCATGGACAGACTATTGGTCTTTTGGTATATGGACCCCCAAGCATTCATTATACCAATGTCATCCATTTTTTAAATCCCTTTTGCTAAATTATTTTCAAATCTTAACATCACCTGGATTGTTTATATGTCCTGGACAGATGAGAAGGCCTATGACACGGCTGTCAAGACTAATTCCACTGAGTGGCAGACTGTGTTTGTTGTGTTTTCAGTGAAACAGGGTGAGTAATTTGTCCATTAAGCCAGTGACCAGAAACAAGGGAGACCAGAACATCTTCTGATTTAGAGGCGGGCTTTGACAGTGACAAATTTTTTTTATATAAGTATAAAAAATATAAAAATAAAAATTAGGATCCTTAAAAGGACTTTGGATTTGTTTATTTGAACAGTAATTATCCTTTATAGTGAGCTGAATATGAACTGATTAAGAGGGGGAGAACCCTGTTTACTCATATTAGTTCTGTCTTCTCACATTAGGGGTTGTTGGGAACCGTGAAAATTAATGGCATTTAATTTGCCTCTGATATAATTAGCAAAATTAACTGGATGTTGTGATTTGTCTTTCCATTTAATTCCTTATTTTATATCTAAACCACAAATCCCATGGGGAAAATTAGATAATGAATCAAATTAGCCATCCAAACAATATTTCATGCACAGATCTTAAGAGGTTCAAAGCAAGGCCTGGTATATAATAACCAGTGTTGGAGAAGCTATTTTGAAACTGTAACTTACAAGCAACTTAAAATTGAAAGTAGTTAAACTACAGTCAAACTACCCATTTAAAAAGGTAATTAGCTACACTACAAACTAAGCAGGCCTAACTAACGACAATAAAGCTATACAAAAAGGACAGTTTGGGAAAGTGTGTTTGATTACTGCCTCAGTTTGGTTTGCTGTAGAAATGCATGTAAAACACAATGTGACATAAAAAGTAGCAATGTAGCTAGTATCTAAAAGGTAACCTGTTACTGGAACAGCTGAGCTACTGATTCGCTACTGAAAAGTAGTTAAATTAGAAGTACATTTTGATTAGTTCCTTACCAACACATGTTTTAAAAAGATGGAGTTGCTTATCTCAGTGATATGATGTGAATACTGTACCTCTTAATTGCAAAGCACTCACTCTCATGATCTTTTCTTTGCATCTACTTTTTGCATACAA
The DNA here is from genome assembly GCF_025860055.1 of Xyrauchen texanus. NCBI lineage: Eukaryota > Metazoa > Chordata > Actinopteri > Cypriniformes > Catostomidae > Xyrauchen > Xyrauchen texanus. The sequence continues at coordinate 12,962,650 of NC_068306.1, read as the reverse complement.
CTTTTGAATGCTCAACTCAGATAAAGAAATCGACTTCTGTTTAGCAGAAAGGATTTTGAAGAATTGAATCAAAGCTGCTGTATAAGGTTAAGCTGTGTGAAAGCTTCCCAAAATGAAAATCGAGACAGTGATGTCAGAGTGGTAGGCTTACTTAACTTCACAACAGTAAATGAATGGGTCTGGATGTATTGCAATCGTGTGTGAAACAATTAATTACATGATATGTTTTGCCTCAGTCTTTCTGAATGTAAGCTTATCATGCAAAACACGTTTTGTCCTTCAGATGATAAAATCAGCTCTGCCTTGCCTGATGAGTGTGTATAGAACAGGTTGAGATTCTCCATCTAAGTCTGTAAGTACTTTTTAATAGTGGATTTCATTATTGATGTGCTACTGACTGACAAACAAAATAGTGGCATTTGTGGTCTCAGAGATGAAAACAGCTATATTATAAATCTAATTTGCTTAGCTCAAATCAAACTGTCAAGAATGATATAGTTTGCAGTTAGTATGAGACAGAATGCATTGCTAGTGCATCCATATAACACACATTTTCATTCAACGTTCCCCCTGTTTTATACAGCCAAGGTTATATACATCGTTACTTTGAAAGTCACTTCTGAAGAATCAGTTATTTTTCAAAGCACCATACTGTAGACCAGTAAAAGCTGACAAAATAACATTTTGGAAAGCATAGCTAGACAAAAATGGAAAGTGTGATTGTAAATGGTACTGGGGATTTATTTTTATCGTGGGTGTGAAATGTACACATAATATCATGTACACTGCAGTCAAAAGTTTGGACAGACTGAATCTGAATGTTTCTGGCGATCTTAAAAAAAACAAAAAAACATTATATCCAACGGTGTGTCATATGCATACATTTAGTTTGGTAGACAAATAGAAATAGTGCCAGCAAATGAGTTTCATTTCAAAACTATTTGTTTAAAAAAAAAATTAGAATTACGAGTGACTGAAAGTGTGCACACATGGCAAATCCTCCAAAAACCTCCAGGGTGATAAAGTATGTCATCTGTTATATTCCTCCTTTCTCCCATATGTGGTTAAAATGTCAGATATTTCATCTAAACCTCTAACCAGTGTTACTCAAAATTTCTCTGTGCCTACATAGCCTTCTGTATTATTAGACTGGTCCTAGTATAGGTCATAAACCCCGCCTCCCCATGTTATTCAACGGGACGTGAGACCAACTAAACAATTAAATTACACTTCACATATCTTTTTTCACATATCTTTTTTCTATCATGTTGATGTAATTTCAAGTGTTTGTTTTCAAAATAAGTTTGTTTTTAGTTAGTTATTTGATGCTATAAAAACGGTGCTGTGATATCATGATTGACAGCTGTGATTGACAGGTTCTCTGAGCGAAGTAGTCACTGGAGCACCAACTGACTTTTTTTCGGGATCTTCGGAGGACTGAGGAGATTGGAGCTTTAAGTTTAATATAAAAATTTCTATAATTAATTATTTCACACCATTATAAGTCAAAAGTCAAAAGTGCAGGGGCGCGTGCTTGCGAATGATTCAGCGAGAGTGAGGGCGGGGCCTTGATTTCATGGCTTTACTTCCTGCTCACTACTGCGCAGGTCTGGGCCCGAAATCGCAACTGCGCAGACTCAAGTCCCAAGATGTCAGCGCCATATCGGGACACTGGCGGCTTCAGTTCTCACCAATGGAAAAGAGCGAAGGTGCGTCATCCATCTTTTTTTACAGTCTATGGGACAAACACATGACAATGACAACCAATAACAATACTAAATTAATAACAAGATAACAAGACTACTAAAACATGAACCAATTAAATGAAGACACATAAGGGGTAACACATGACAAGATCACATGAGGGAACATGAAATTAACACATGACTATAAAACTAAGTTTTATATTTTTATAAAACTAATAAAAGACATTAACAAAAAACATGAACAAAAACACATTTAAACATGACACTGTTAATTGATGTTTGCATTCCTTGGGCAACAATGTTGTCCTTCCTTTAGGGTTGCAGAGAAAGTGTGTTGATGTAAAACCTCTTCTAAAACCCCATTATGTACATTTGATGTCTCCTTCACAGTTTGTTCCATTGTCGTTTACTTTGTTTTGTGTGCTGCTGCATAATAGCTTCTCTTACATCAGGAGAAATGTCTGAAATGGTTATACTTTTTGCATGGAAAATTGTATAATTAGCTTGTGAAAAAGGAGAAATTGTGTAATACACAAGCAATTTTCAAAAACAATTTGTGAGTAGAAAGTTTGTCTTCCAAAAAGCTGTAGTTAAAACCTTACAAAATTATAAAAGGTAGCAAATTAGAAATTCTTAGCAAGAAAAACTATTTCCCCAGACCACTGTGGTAGTTTATGCTAAAATACAACAAATCTTGTATGAATAACTGTAACCATGCACCCAACAAAAAAAATGTCAATAAAAATCACATAATAATGGAAAATTTAAGAAATGGGCAAAACAATACAAACTGAATAATTATTATAAAAAAATTTTAACAACAGCTTTAAAAACATTATGCCTGAAGTACCACATCCTAACAACAAATGTGCCCTTTTTCCTCAGTAATCTATATCCTTGTTCCAGCAAGGCTGAGGACAGAGACACTTTTTAAAGAGATACTGAGATCATGTTGGATTTGAGACTATAAATGAGCCCACGAAGGGTCTCAGCTTTGCAGATTCAAGCCAAACCTTATGGTTGAATCATGCAATGAAGACTTTCAGCTTGATGTATGTTCCTGCAGGCAGGCTATGTGTCACAGTGGTGTTATTTGAGAGGAACCCTGTGGTGTCCAAACAGCCCCGGGTCTGTTAGCAGAAACATTAGCTATCCATCAAGGGACTTTTACCGCCTGAGCTCAAGTAGAGATGAAGAATGTTTGTGGTAGATAACAAGAGGATTATGTTTGCAGAGGATTACTTTTCCATAGCCAAGTTTTCTTAGCTAAATTAAAAGTGAAAATCATAGCCATAATTGAAACATCTAGTAGTTACAACATTTGTACTCTACATTCATACAAATCTTTAGAAATTGAGAAGCCAAATTTAGAATGGCAGTCTATATTTTGGGTGACAGAGTGATTAATTTAATTAGTTTGTCTATGTAATCAATTTAATCAATAATTCAAGAAAGTTCCACAAATGTATTTTTAGTCCTGACCATTATTCTAACACATCCTTTATGAAAGCAAAAAAATAATAATATCTCAGTCCCTACTTAGTAACAGTAAAAGATAGTCATAGACAGTGTCAGAGAGTAACTAACTAAAAGGAGCGACGCTATTATTTCAAGTAGGATGCATTTTCAGTAGTGTGATAGTAGCTTGGTTGTTTTCAAAATATTTGATCTTTTCTAGTTACAAGCTGCTTTTTCCAATGTGTAATGTGACAAAACGCTACATTATTGTTTTTATGTGACATTTTATTGAGCATGCTGCTAGTGATAGACTGGCCATCGGGAGCATCGGGACTTTTCCCAGTGAGCCGGTCAATTAGTAGGTCAGTCAGTCGAGTGGGCTGATGTGACTAAATGGATTAAACCAATTAAACCATGCAGCGCATCCACAGGCCGCATCACGAGAACAGAGCGGGATTGGCCCACCCACGCAGCACTCTGTGCTTGTGCTGCACAGTCCAGTTGTAAACACAGCACAAGATGCGAAAACCTCAAAGGCTTGGTGCCATTTTATCATCGATATATTGGCTACCTGTTAAATTTCGTTCCAAATTTTAAATTCTGTTAACTACGTACAAAGCTTTGAATGGTCTACAGTAGATCCGCATTACTTAAGTGACCTTCTACCACGCTATATTCCATCACATTTATTATGATCGCAAAATTCTAATAGTTAATAGTTCCTAGAATGTCAAAATCCACAAAAGGAGGTAGATCCTTTTCATATTTGGCTCCTTTCATATATGGAATAGTCTCCCTAACAATGTTCGAGAAGCAGACACACTCACATAGATTAAGTCTAGACTAAAGACTCATCTATTTAGCCAGGCATACACCTCATTTATCCTTCAACTCACAATTAGGCTGCTTTAGTTAGGTCTGCTGGAACCAGAAACATTGATCGTGATCTATAACTCATTAATAAATAATCGTAATAAATTGAATGGCATCTACAGGTATGCTAATATTATTCTATTTGTTTCCCTGTCTCAACCTCAGAACTTCTATCCTGAGGTCACAAGAACTGGCTGGATTCAGCTCCATTCCTGCTTGGTGTCAAACTCCACTGCTATGTTTCTCTGAGTGATGATGACTAAATGCAGCTGGTACCAACTAGACATCACTTCAGTCTATTACTATGGACTTCAGGGGAGGAACTGATGCTTTCTCCAATCATAAGACATGGAAAACGTCATATGCCACTGCCTGAACCTTGGAATTAGGATAGACCTCACCGAAAGGACCTGATGATTGAACTGCAATGCACCTCACTGATCTCTGCCTGCATCATCTTAGTCTAATGATGGACTACTCTTGAAATGGAATAGATAGACTATCAATTAACTGCCAACAAAAGCCTTCATCAGCCAACTAACAAGTACAATTGCATCTAAGTGAACTTCTGCAGTTAATTCAGGATGGACATCAAAGACATTAGACATAAATCTTACAGTTCATTCAAAATCTTAGTTTAAAAACCTGACCCTTATCACTTAGTTTAATAATTGTAAACCATGACTTTAACTATACATAAGTAATATTTACATTATATTAATGATGTTAGTCAGAGGGGAACTGGCCCTCACAGTGAGCCTGGTTTCTCCCAAGGCTATTTTTCTCCATTAAACAACATCTTATGGAGTTTTGTGTTCCTTGCCACAGTCGCCTTCGCTTGCTCACTGGGGTTATAAATACAATTATTACTGAATTACTTATTTTAAACACAATTCACAATCATATTTTATCAAACTACACAATGATGACTCTAAGACATTATAGATATTACAGTTTCATTTTCTGTTAATGCATGACCATCTGTAAAGAATTTAACAAGTGACTGGACCCTCACGAATTAAGGGTGAAGCTACAGTTTTTTTTCTCTGTAAATATGTTTAGTTCTAATGAATTTTTATGGAAAATGTTCATTCAATAACTAAGAGCCTGATGAAAGATAAATATGAGTTAAGAAGTCCTTAAGTCAGAATTACATACACATTACATGCAGTAATTTAGGTGTTAATTAACTGCATTTGCAATCAATAATAATCCCCAATAAATAAAAGTCATTGTTGTAGCACGTCTAGTGTTTATTTGACTGAAAAACTTCCGCAGTATGTACAACGAGCCACGTGAAAATCATTTTGCAAAACTATAGTTATGGTACTGTGATGTTGCATATTACATATGCAGGGTTACAGCCGTGCAAACTGAAGTAATAATCAAACTCGCTTACTTAAAATGTACTTGCTCTCTCATTGGAAAGACAGATTCAGTTCAGTGAACTGGTTCAAGCCGACATATAATTTTAATAAAGCGATTAAATGAAGTCAGTGTGATGACAAGAATGCATTATGTCTGCATTATGTCTTCTTTAATGTCGAAAAATTATTTTACAATATTTATTACAATACAATTACAAAATTTAATATTGTTTAGTCAAAAATTGTTGTTCATCGCTGCTTTATTCATTTATATAATTTGTTATATAACTATACTTTTTACTACAGGTTTTAACTGCATTAAATTGTGAGCAGCATGACAAGCCACATTTTGCTACTAAAGCAGAATGTAACATTTTACATGAATCAGGCTTGAGGATGTAATATGGCAGTTCTTGTGTGAATGCCAGAGCTGATTAAACCCAAAAAGAGAAATGGAGAAGCGGGAGTGGGAGCTATCTCGCTGTGTGCTGATGAGCATTATATTCAACTACAAAGCAGCCTATTCCTCTGCTCGCAGACACGCTTCACAGCTACGAGATACAGTCTTGAGTCCAAATGCGTGTTTGTGAGGAAGAGTTGAAAAGGCAATGGGCCTGCAGTGCCTGAATGGAGAATATTTGGTTTTCTTTAAGCATGTCAAGCTTTTCAATTCATGCAACTGCTGCATACTGAATCTGCGGAGGAGTTTTGATGAAAGCTCAGTGTTGGCTCGCTGCAAAGCAGAGACATGTTTGCAGGACATTTCTAAATCACAGTACCCATGTTCTCTCTGAAGAGACAGAGAAAAATATCACACCAATATCAGCTTAGCATTTTCTAAGAGAGTCACACAGCCTTGGAACTTAACTCAAGTCTTTATATTTATCAGCCTGAACATGCGCACATGAAAGAAAAAAAAGGAAAAAAAGAGAAAAAAGTAAACCACAACCATAAAGTCCATGGGTCATTCTGTTTAGTCTGTTATCCAGGACATTTTGAGTTCTAAAACGTAATACTTGCGTTGCAATTTAAAATAGTTTCTCCTATCCCAGCTTAACATGCAGCTGATTTCCTTGAAAACTGTAAACACTGTGTCTCTGAGGCGCTGGCAAGATGTTAGATTTGCTTTATTTTCTAACCTTGGATCATCTTAAGTTAATTTAATTGCTCAAGCTAAATAGGAAATAATGTTTCCAATTATATTTGAGAAAGTTAGTTCTCTGTGATGGATACATTTATGTTATTATTATCTCAATTTAAGTCTTTACTTCTCACATAAAACTTATAAATTGAGGCTCAGGCAACAATTGGTCCAAGAATGTTGTAAACTAATTACCTGAAATGAGAATTCTGTAAGAATTGGGTTAGTTTCTCATTAGCTCCATAACTCAACAAATGTCATTTAGAACTCTGAAGAGCATCCCAAATCTCTTATGGCTTATCTCTTAGAAGAAATTTGTCAGACAGGCAGATTTCCCACTTCTGACCTCAGTGCAGTCCAGTCACATGCCACGGCCACATGAACACATGCCAAATGCAAAGCCTTCCAGATGCTAGCTAGCTAGTCTTGTAGCTATTTCATGATCAAATTAAGTAAAACGTAGGCATGAATTGATACATTTCGTGCAGTGAAAAAACGTAAACATTTGTTTTTATGTTTCACAAAACCCAGCTCTGATTTATGCTTGTCGATTGCCACCCTCTTGAAAATGACGTCAAATGATGCTACTCGCTGAAATCGGGGTTGAACAATCTACCTCGACTTAACATCTCTGATATTTTATTACCTATTTTTCCTCATCCTTTTTCCTATCTCCACTGTTATTATTTCCTATAATACAAAGTTTTTATAACGTATTATAAGAAATAAAAATGAATATTATGGTTGATTGCAGCGCAGTGATTTGTTCACAGTTAAGGTCGGGGTGTTGAGAGATAGGTTTGATCTGGGTAAAACTAACTATGGTTTTAGAGTAATATTGAATTATCCATGTTTTTTTTTTTTTTTTTTTTTGTGGTTACTATGATTGTATTACAAAATACCATAGTGATATTATAGTTACTGTAAAAAAAAACATGTCAGATTTTTGTAAGGTAAGTATGGGTTTAAGGGTAAAAGTTGGTGTAGGGTGTCTGTGGGACTCTAAATAAACACAATAAACATGCTGCAGTGATGTCCCTATACCGAATGTTAATATTCAATTACTGTAAGAGTGAAAATAGTATCTGCCACTGTTTGCACCGGGGTGCAATGAGCATATAACACTCTTTTATTGAAACCAAAATTATGCTTTTTGTTTCTATTTAAACTTAGTGTAAATGTTACTTATCACTATTTGCACTTAGTGAAAAATAGCCGCAGCATTGCTTATTGTTATTTGTCAATTCATACAACAACTAAAATGACAAAAACAATCATGTGTTCAATATTGCTCTGTTTTTGGAATAAAACAACTGTTATTTCCTGCTGTACTGGAACCCCATGCAACTGCCCAGTATATTAGTGTGTCAATCTGTCTATGCATACAGTGTGTGTGTGTGTGTGTGTGTGTGTGTGTGTGTGTGTGTGTGTGTGTGTGCGTGTATTTATCACTTTGTGGGGACCAAATGTCCCCATAAGGATAGTAAAACCCGAAATGTTTGACCTTGTGGGGACATTTTGTCGGTCCCCATGAGGAAAGCAGCTTATAAATCATTCTAAATTATGTTTTTTTGAAAATGTAAAAATGCAGAAATTTTTCTGTGAGGGTTAGGTTTAGGGGTAGGGTTAGGTTTAGGGGATAGAATATAAAGTTTGTACACTATAAAACCATTGTGTGTATGTGTAAGTCCGTATAAGCATGTGTGTGTGTGTGTGTGTGTGTGTGTGTGTGTGTGTGTGTGTGTGTGTGTGTGTGTGTGTGTGTGTGTGTGTGTGTGTGTGTGTGTGTGTGTGTGTGTGTGTGTGTGTGTGTGTGTGTGTGTGTGTGTGTGTGTGTGTGTGTGTGATCAGTTGATATGGGAGCAGTAGTGTAGCAGTTAGCGCGGTGCGCTACGAACCTGGCGACCTGAGTTCGATTCCCGCTCATGGCCAACACCAGTGACGATTATCTGAACCGGTCCTGGGCCTCCCCTAGGTTGACTCAGCCTAAAATGAGTACCTGGTGTGGTGTGTAAACATTGCCACTGGGGAGACAAAGGTGGTTGGGCGTGGTGCTGGCCACCCACCCCCTTGTGTACCGTTCCGGCCATCATAGGTGCTCGCTAACAGCACTTGCCCCTACAGTCTGTTCAAGCTAAATGTCTTTGTGATCAGTTTGAGAGTTCTAGGCATGAATGTGCTTTCCATGAGAGTGGCTCTTCTACAGACAATTATAAATATCTCCCTGTGTGCACTAATTCTCTCAGCACTTTACCCTGATTGCATCCATTATGATCAATCCAAATAGTTCAGTATGCATATTAAAAACAGTCATGTTAATAGCCTGATCATCATTACATGATTATAGGTTCACTCAGGTTGCAAGAAATTACTCACAGATCAAAACACATGATTGTAATTCATTCAGCATGGTAAAATAGCTCAGCTGTTTATTTGTTTCTAGTTCCCTTATATTTTCAAGTGCAAGAGATGATTTGTATGTACAGTGTGGAACAACATTTTCACAAAGATGCTCATCCAAATGAAAGTTCTATCACCAAAACAGAATATTTTATAAGTTGACATCTTTGAGTTTGCATTTATTTGAGTTTGAACAGATTTATATTTTTCTGACTATGTAATTTGTGTTGCTTTGATTTATTGCTTATAAATAAGTCATAATATTTCTCCCACAGACAGGTAGCCAAAGCCCAGACTTGCACATTTTGTATTTTCACTTCATGGACCTCTATATAAAGTTATTGAATATTTGGACCATTTTGAGTGTCGAAAGACAAGATTAGAACTGAATAGCTATTATTTAGTTTCATCATTTTGTAACCGCTGAAGCCAATTATATGCACATTTATGCTGGACTGGAGTGTGAAACCCATCTGCAATAAATTACCCACATTTCTTCAAAATCATAGACCTAAGCACTTTGAAAACATAAGGTCTCCTACCTAAGACATCTCAGAAAATATGCCGGTGCAGAGCAAGGAGGTCTATAATATGAGTGACCTATTCCAATTCATCTTAATGGCAGTTGCTTGACTGGCACAATCCTAAGCCCTTGATTAGTGACTAACCTGAGCGATGATATCAAAGACACCAGACAGGGAAACATAATAGTCCATTTCATGATTTTATGAGACTTCTAAAGAAATTTGGCAAAACATCTGAATAAACAGCTATAAAAAGCCGTCAATGGAGAAAGATGCCTTTTGCCCCCATAACATTGTAGTTATAACATCTACCAGCAGGGGATATTTGGACCATGTAAACGTGTCAAATCTTGACTGTCTTTTCTCTTCTCTAAAACAAACTGAAAAATGTTAACATCTGAATCATTTTCAGGGGATTTGCTTAAGTAGGTTTGCAGAGAGAAAGACATTTAACAATATGATTTCATCATATCCATCTCATTCTTCCCTTTTCCCAAAACAATCTTCTGGCATTCAAAGTGCAGGCAGATGAATGAGGAAATGATTGAAGACTGAACACCAGGATACCAGAGATCATTCACAGACAAGACAATTTATGGTTCTATGGTTCACCAGAGTGATCTCCAGCTGTTACAATTACTCCAGCTCCATCTAAATGTGTGACTCACAGATTTCCACGAGTTAACTATGAGATCAAACACTGAGGTGGAAAGAGACCGGGACTGGTGAAACCTTAAAAAGAGGTTACACATTTAAAAAAAACTGTGAAGTTTGTAATTGCCAGTGGTTACATTTCAGAACACACTGGAAGTCGTTACAAATTCTTTTTGATGGATCCTTGTGTTTATCCAGCTCAGCGTTATAATGATTCATCCCAGCTAGCCACACAGCTTTCCCCATATTTATAATTTATGTCTAATATGAGAGGAATGTTTCATCTAAAGCCTCAACAGCAGTATAAATACTGTTAGAAATGAAAAAGTAGTTATTTCTACCTTACCTGACCCCTAGAGTTACTTTGGTTGATAAAACCTAATGTGGTTTGGTTGATTTAGTCATACAATACTTAAGCAAAATCACTTACCGTACTTGCTCGACCCGCTCTGAATGGGATTCGAACCGGCTCCTCCAGCATGGGAGGCTGGCACTATAACAAGGAGGCTAAAGGCTACAGACTCTAACATCAGTCGCTAGTGCACCTCTTTAGGCCAGGGGAGTGAGGTTTACACATACCGAATAGCTATCACATACCAGCTGGCTCCCGTTACACTCACCCCCCTAAACTTCACTCCCATCTGGGTCACGGCACCTCTGTAACTGGTCCTGCTCGACCCGCTCCAAATGAGATTTGAACCGGCTTCTCCGGCATGAGAGCATGGGAAGTGTCAGACCTCTAGTGTCAGTTGCTAGTGTGCCTCTTGAGGCTAGAAGAGTGAGGTTTACACATACCGCACAGCTATCACATACCAGCTGGCTACCGTTACACAAGCAAGAGTGTTGTTATACTGAATGTCAGCACAATCACTGTTTTATACCACATCTATATAAACAAGATGTCAGGTAACTTACATTTGAGACAATATTTCCAGTAATTTATTTTTTAGTTTTGCTCGGTTACAGCATACATGCTCACATGAGAAATGGCAGAAGACGTCAGGATTTTCACATCAAAAGGACTTAAATTGGGGGTTGTTTCTCTCCAAAACCTATCGAATGCCTTTAGGAGACTTAGGATTTGATGCAGGAGTCACTTGGACTGTTTTTATGGTTTCCTTTTTTCATTTTAAATTGCAACCCTTTCATAGGATAAAAGAATGCAATAAAGGTCTGCAATATTCACTAAAACATCTCCCTTTGTGTTCTGCACAAGAAAGAAAGAAATTTGGGTTTGGAACAACATGAGTGTGAGTAAATTATGGCATAATGCATAACATGAAAAATGTATAGTACATTTTTAACATTGTTATATTGAGCCATGCTTCTGAGAAATTTACTGTGTGCTGATTTACATTCTTGAGCGGAAAAAAAGAAGAGCAGGTATACGCTTACCTGACGTGTAGCTAATTTTGTCCTTTCAAGAGTAAAACAGTTTGTCTTGATTGGTAAGGTTTGTTTCTTCTTAGATGAAACAATGGAAGTATTAAAGTTTCAGTTGTTAATATTCTACATTCTGTTATGGTGTACACACCTACACTTCATTTGAATCAGACAAAAGGATCTCTCATCTGTCTCTCCCCATTTGCTTACCCATCTCTTCTCATTCCACCTCACCTCACTTTCTCTGCAATGTTTAATCAAAGATTAAAGGCTCTGTACTTAAAGTGTGAAATAAAGTTCTGCTTTTAAACAAATAAAGTTCTAGATATTCTACACACTTGATGGAAATTGATGCTTACCTATCCCTGCTTTCTCTTTTAAAGGGATAGTTAAAATAATGATAGTCATTATTTACTAACCTTCATGATGTTCTAAACGATTTCAAGGCCCCAAGCCACCGTCCACCAGGGGTTCCCTTTTGCTGTCTGACTAGGGCAGGGTGATATGACTGCAAAAATTATATCTTAATGTTTTTCAGTCTGTTAACAATGTTCAATATATCTCGAAAATTTTTATTTGCTCAGAAATTACATGTCAATATAAATATATATATATTTTTAATTCATCCTAACAGACATTGTAGCCAAGTAAGTTGTTTAATGAAATAAAAATAAAGTTAAAGGCATTTTTCCCCACTGTTTTTCACAAAATGAACACAAGGAAGAGTGATATTTATTAATAATAAAATAAATATAATTTATATGTACCAATAAAACAACACAGAAATAAAAAATGTAAATATAATTTTTTATTATCCAGTCAAGTTTTAATATTCTAATATGGTACTGAATTATTATTATTATTTTGAGGATTTGTTATCAAAAATTTGGAAGAATGTACAGATTATGCTCTTATGGAAATACATTTGTACTTTTATTCACCAAAGTGGCATTCAACTGATCACAATGTTTAGTCAGGACATTAATAGCTATAACTACATGCAGTAATTACAGCTTTGCAGATCCTTGGCATTCTAGCTGTCAGTTTGTTCAGATACTCATGTGACATTTCACCCCAAGCTTCCTCTAGCACTTGCCATAGATGTGGCTGTCTTGTCGAAAACTTCCCACACACCTTACAGTCTAGCTGATCCCACAAAGGCTCAATGGAGTTAAGATCCATAACACTCTTTTCCAGATATCTGTTGTCCAATGTCTGCCATTGCTTTTGCAATTTCTTTGCCCACACTGACCTTTTCTTTTTCTTTTTCTGTTTCAAAAGTGGCTTTTTCTTTGCAATTCTTCCCATAAGGCCTGCACCCCTGAGTCTTTTCTTTTCTGTTGTTCATGAAACTGGTGCTGAGCAGGTAGAATTCAATGAAGCTGTCAGCTGAGGACATGTGAGGCTTCTATTCCTCAAACTACACACACACACACACACACACACACACACACACACACACACACACACACACACACACACACACACACACACACACACACTTGATGTCAGCAGTTTATATACACTGAGGCTGAAGTCATTAACCACTCCACAGATTTCATATTAGCAAACTTTAGTATTAGAAAGTCAATTAAGGCATCTACTTTATGCATGACATGAGTAGACAGAATGTTTCACTTTTAATTGAATATATCACAAATCCAGTGGGTCAGAAGTTAACATACACTAAGTCAACTGTGCCTTTAAGCAGCATGGAAAATTCCAGAAATTATGTGAAGCCTTTAGGCAATTTGCCAATTAGATTTGATAGGCTAACTGACTAATTTAAGTCAATTGGAGTTGTAACTGAGGATGTATTTTAAGTAGGGCTGTCAATCGTTTAAAAATGTTAATCAAATTAATTACATGGTGTTCCGATTAATTAATCGTGATTAATCGCATTTAATCGCATATACAAATATTTGCTGAGAAAGCCCCTCATATAACAATAAATACAAATATAATGATTAAATAATTATACATAGTTATCTTTAAATATGATTTATATATATATATATATACACACACAAAGTTCACAGCAATCCATTTCTTAAGAGAATTTGTCAATCAGTTCGAGATTTATTATGAGGGCTTGTTTAAAGACCCATCAATGAACACCTGCGTCAGACATGCTTGTGTAGTGTCTCGGGTGCGTTGCGTCATAAACATAATATTTTTTGTTCACTGTGTCAAGTTAAATATAGTTTAATACTTAGAACACATCTTGAGATCACTTAGTTCAAATTTGCACTCCATCAAGTGGTTTTGAACGCAAGAACATAACGTATGTCTTTGTTGTTCTGTCTGCTGGATGGTGGTTTTATTCACTGTATAAATTGCGCGTTGTCACACAGCTGAAACTATTAGGTAACAGGTTAAACTATTAAACAGGTGGTACTACAAGCTTGCATTTCTCAGGAATCTTCCTTATTACTGTCCGGGGGCTTTGCGATTAATTGCGTACATTTTTTTAACAAGTTATTTTTTATAAAATGAATCGCACTGAATTAACGTGTTAAATTGACAGCCCTAATTTTAAGGCCTATCTTCAAACTCAGTGCCTCTTTGCTTGATATCACAGAAAAATAAATCAGACAAGACCTAAACAAAATAAATGTGGACCTCCACAAATGCCTGAAGGTACCACGTTCATCTGTACAAACAATAGGACGCAAGTATAAATACTATGGGACAACGCAGCCATCATACCACTCAGGAAGGAGATGCATTCTGTCTCCTAAAGACAGAGCAGAGGCTGCTCAGCAAGGAAGAAGCCAATGCTCAAAAAAGCCATAAAAAAGCCAAACTACAGTTTGTAAGTGCAAATGGGGACAAAGATCTTACTTTTCTTACTTACATTTCTCCTCTGGTCTGATGAAACAAAAATGTAACTGTTTGACCATAATGACCATCGTTATGTTTGGAGGAGAAATGGTAAGGCTTGCAAGCCGAAGAACACCATCCCAACAGTTAAGCATGTGGATGGCAGTACCATGTTGTGGGTGTGCTTTGCTGCAGAAGGGACTGGTGCACTTCACAAAATAGATGGCATCATGAGGAAGGATACTTATGTGGATATATTGAGGCAACATCTCAAGACATCAGCCATGAAGTTTAAGCCCAGTCTGGAATGGGTCTTCCAAATGGACAATGACCCCAAGCATATACCTCCAAAGTTGTGAAAAAATGGCTTAAGGTCAAAACTAACAGACAGTATCTGGTGTGGCCACCAGCTGCATTAAATGCAGCAGTGCATCTCGTCCTCATGGACTGCACCAGATTTGCCAGTTCTTGCTGTGAGATTTTACCCCACTCTTCCACCAAGGTACTTGAAAGTTCCCTGACTTTTCTGGGGGGAATGGCCCTAGCCCTCACCCTCCGATCCAACAGGTCCCCGACGTGCTCAATTGGACTAAAATATGGGCTCTTTACTGACCATGGCTGAACACTGACATTCCTGTATTTCAGGAAATCATGCATGGAACGAGCAGTATGGCTGATGGCATTGTCATGCTGGAGGCTCATGTCAGAATGAGCCAGCAGGAAGGGTACCACATGAGGGAGGAAGATGTTTTCCCTGTAATGCAGAGATTGTCTGCAATGACAACAAGCTCAGTCCGATGATTTGTAACACACCGCCCCAGACTATGACAGACCCTACACCTCCAAATCGATTCCGCTCCAGAGTACAGGCCTCGGTGTAACGCTCATTCCTTTGACAATAAATGCGAGTCTGATCATCACCCCTGGTAAGACAAAACCGCGACACATCGGTGAAGAGCACTTTTTGCCAGTCCTGTCTGGTCCACCAAAGGTAGTTTTGTGCCCATAGGCGACGTTGTTGCCGGTGATGTCTGGTAAGGACCTGCCTTACAACAGGCCTACAAGCCCTCAGTTCAGCATCTCTCAGCCTATTGCGGACAGTCTGAGCACTGATGGAGGGATTGTGTGTTCCTGGTGTAAATCGGGTAGTTGTTGTTGCAATCCTGTACCTGTCCCTGTACATTGTCTGCCACTTTGAGGATGATCAGCTGTCCTTCCTGTCTCCCTACACACACCTTAAATCCAATCACAATTTAAATGCTACCCCTCATACCCTTAGACAACCATAGGGGTCATAACACTATGCACGCGTGTGTATCTGTAGCATGCATTTGTGGATTGCTGTGCACACATGTGTATCTGTTGCGTGCATTTGTGGATTGCTGTGCATGCGTGTGTATCTGTTGCGTGCATTTGTGGATTGCTGTGCAAGCGCGTATCTATTGCGTGCTTTTGTGGATTGCTGTGCGCGTGTATGTGTCTTTTGCGTGCATTTGTGGATAGCTGTGCAGGCGTCTATATCTGTTGCGTGCATTTGTACATTGCTGTGCACGCGTATGTGTCTTTTGCGTGCATTTGTGGATTGCTGTGCGCACGTGTGTATCTGTTGCGTGCTTTTGTGTAACGCTGCGCGCGCGTGTGTGTCTGTTGCGTAAATTTGTGTATTGCTGTGCACGCCTGTGTATCTGTTGCGTGCATTTGTGGATTGCTGTGCGCGCGCGTGTGTATCTGTTGCGTGCATTTGTGGATGCTGTGCACGCGTGTGTATCTGTTGCATGCACTTGTGGATCGCTGTGCACGCGTGTGTATCTGTAGCATGCATTTGTGGATTGCTGTGCACACGTGTATCTATTGCATGCTTTTGTGGATTTCTGTGCGCGTGTATGTGTCTTTTGCGTGCATTTGTGGATAGCTGTGCACGCGTCTATATCTGTTGCGTGCATTTGTACATTGCTTTGCATGAGTGTGTATCTGTTGCATGCATTTGTGGGAGGTTTCAAGACTGTTTTCACTCCATACGACCCTTCCAGTACAGGAAAATAGCTTGATGCAAATGCAGTTGTTACCTTCTCTTTCTCCAAGATATGAGTCATTTGAATGAGAAGATACATTCCACAGCATGATAAGTGGCACATCACAGTTTGAGCACAGCTTTTGAGCGTAATGGCATTAGCCAATGTACCAGTGCACTGTGTGACAGTAATTACTATAACAACTCATGGCAGCATGCTTTTTTCCCTGAGAGCCACATGAATACAGTCTACACATGCACACAACGGCTCGCAATAATAAGGAGAACCTGCACATTAGAATGCACTGAGCACGTCTGATTTTCCCAGTCCACCCAGGGGTCAGGAGTCACACAATGTAAAGATTTAATAAGAAATTAAATTAGCATGCTGTGGACTGATGTGACTTGGAGGAAAGAAAACGTAACCATGAATGAATGAGCATATGAAGGTGGCTGTGCTTGCCTTAGAGATAAACAATGTCATTAAATGCCAATGCCAAAATCCATCCTGGGCCGAGCCATTTCTGCTTGTGCTCTTTTAGTGTATGAAAGGTAGAGAAACTGACTACCACCCCTGGAGTCATGAGTTCGAATCCAGGGTGTGCCGAGTGACTCCTGCCAGGTCTCCTAAGCAACTAAATTGGCACTGTTTCTAGGGAGAGTAGAGTCACATGAGGTAACCTCTTTGTGGTCGTGCTTAGGGGTTCTCGTTCTCGGTGGGGCGCGTGGTAAGTTGTGCATAGATCGTGGAGAGTAGCATGAGTGTCCACATGCTGCGAGTCTCTGCTTTGTCATGCACAGCGAGCCAAGTGATAAGATACGTGGATTGACTGTCTCAGAAATAGTAGGCAACTAAGACTTTTCCTCCGCTATCTGACAGAGGTGAGTAACCGTGCCACCACGAGGACAAGTGTAAATTTGGAATTCCAAATCGGGATAAAAAAAAATTCACATTTGCAGGTGAAATTGAAGAATATTTAGCACCTTTCTGCCTTGAACTTAAAGTAACTTAAAGTTTTTTTAATAGTTTTTTTTTTATAGTTTTTATATCTTGGATGCTTAGATATTGTTAATAGAAATCCAGACCAAGTTTATGGTTCAGTAGTACGCAATTTAATATAATCCTGCACGTGATTGGCTCACTGTCCTGGGCAAAGTGCACGTGGCTCGAGACGTGACCAGAGCTTGAATACCCCCCGGACTTAGATTAGTTATTGATGAATAGATATGTGGAGATGGGGAGGTGGTGGGATGCCGGAAGAGTCGATGCTATGTAGGGGTAAGCAGCTGTTTATATACACTTACTCCGGCAGCGTGATTGGTCGGTTTAAATGAAATTGATCCTCCCAAATTATTGTTCATGAAACTCTATTTCAGTATTTCGCAAAGTTATGAAATTTGAGACGGGAGGGGCCCTCGTGGCATCCAAACGGTAGAGCCGTCCTATTGAACGGAGAAGGATGAAGCAAGCACCCCCTGCCCCCGACATCATGTTTTCATGATTAGCTGATAAGAGCTTGTTGTGCCTTTTTGATGTGGAGATGGTTGGTACAGATATAGCTGTGATATGCATTGGATGATTAACGGGCCAGTAAACGGATTTAGTGCTTAGGCCTTTGTTGGCCGCAAGAACTGCAGAGTTCTGAGCAGCAGAGAAAGCCGAAGAAAGTGACAATGAACATCGCGTCTACGGTTTTGGAAGTGTTTGAAGTTTGATTTAGCAAATCAATGGTAAGTGGTTACCTGGTATCAATTCTGGTGGGTTTGGCTTTATGAATACCCTTGACTGGAAGGGAGATTTGGGGGTCACTTATTGTGGATGAGTTTTTGATGAAAATTAATTTATAGAAGAAATGGATGCCGCTTAAATACCCTTTAATAGTTACAGGTTAGAGGTTTTTGGTTTGATTGATATGTGAGGTGAAAGAAGAAATAGAGAGGAGAGAAAAATCGGGAAATGGTAGTTTGTAAATTAGGTGGACATTTCTGAGGCATTTCCCGGCTGTCCAGTATGCTTGGAGTGTTGGGGGGTGGCTTGGAAAATGGAGTCCAGGGAATGGTGTTGGAGGAGTTTCAGAGGGTGATGTAAAAGGAATTTCAGATTTGAGCAGGGAGGAAATAAGGCTGGTGTCAGCTTCACTTCTGGAGCCTGGAATGTGATCTGCTTTGATTAAAAATTGGTTATGGATTTGAGATCCAATTTTGGTGCCTTAGAAATAGTGACAATTCTGGTGAAAGGGATCTGCCTTTGTTAATACACTTGATGGTGGCTTGGTTGTCGCAGTGGACTACGATACTTTTAAATGTCCATTCTGACCCCAGAGGGTGGCTGCTAACATGATGGGATAAAGTTCAAAGAAGGTGGAAGATGCGGGGGGGGGAATGAGTTGATCAGATTTGGGGGCCAGGTGGATGCTAACCATCGCCCTGGTAATAACCTCCGAACCCGATAGATGGAATTGCATCAGTGTATAATCGAATATCGTTGGCGGAGGAGAGGAAATAGTAATAGAAAAAAGGCTGTTCCAGTGACTGATAAAAGTTAACCATAGTTGTAAGTTTGCCTGGCATGCTTGATCTAGGATTACAATGTCATTTAGGGACTGGACGGCTGAAGCTAGAGAGAGGAAGTGTGAGATGAATGGACGGCCTTGGGTGATGATACGCATGGCAAAGTTTAGATTACCGAGGAGGGAGAGGAGATCGTGCTTGGTACAACTTGGGTTTGATAGGATTATTTAAATCACCTCTGACATCCTATTAATCTTTCCTTTTGGAAGGGAAGCAAGAAATGTAACCTGTTCCAGCGAATGCCAAAAAGGTGCCAAAAATCGGGGTGCAGGGGCATGATTTTGAAAGCTGAAGTTATGCCGACTTTAGCGAGCCATGCATCCCTGCCTAATTTTTTTATCATTTGGATTGCTTGATCAATGTTGTGGTAGCGGAAAGAATATTCGTTTTTCTTATACGATTTCTTTTAGGATATTAACGGGGCATTTGGTGCAGGCGTGAGCTCCTCTGCAGAAACGGCACTATGATTTGTAGCATCTGAATTCATTGAAGTTATAGCAGATTTGTTTGCCTGCTGAAAAGTTCACTGATCTGCCTATGTAATCTTTGATAGAAGATTCTGACAGGCTGCTACTGGTTTGAGGTTCCTAGTTGGTTGGTGTGACAGGGCGGAGGGCGGGGTTGGGTCATGATTATACACAACCGGTCCCTTATCAGGCTAACTAAGCCTCCGAGAGGGATAAAGGCCGATTGTGGACGGTGGTGCGACGAGAGAGAGATCGTTTATGGACATGTCCGTCATGTGTGTGTTTGTCTTTTGTTTAAGTCATCATTAAAATATTATTTACATTGCCAAGCCAGTTCTCACCTCCTCCTTTCCATTGAACTGCATTATAGTTGGTTTATGGATTCGACAGGTTGAGGGTGTGTGATTTTGTGGCAGGTCACTGTTTGGTGCTCAGTTGACCTGCAGACTGTGCTTAAAATGCTCCTGCATCCCAGGAACACTATTATGAAGATCTAAATCTAGTGCTCCCCAGTTCTTGCATTGGATCCACTGCTAAACATTTTGCTGAAAAAATTATATGGTGGTAGAAAAAATTTCTACCACCATAAGAGAGTGGTAGTTTGGTGATTATTGATAGGTAGTTGTTAAACTCGTGCCTTCTGTGTGGAAACATGGAGCATATAACTTCAGAATACCACCTGAAGATGGTAAAATTCGGCGAAAGTGAGCGTGCAAGAACAGTTGGGAGAGGTGTTTTTGAGATTTACGGAGAACTTGCTGCAGTGTGGGATTGCTGAAAGTAAAGAGAGGTCTATGTCTGCACCTGCTGGAATTTGAGAGTGAAGGTGGTTGGAGACAGGCAGAGGTTCTGTAATGGCGGCATTTGGGGGAAATGGCAAGAGGAATGGCTGTTTGAATTGTAAATGTGGGATGGCGACCTGGAAGGTCGGAGTTAGCAGAGAAAGGATTCGGGACCGGGTTTGCTTGCAGAGGCAACCTCGCACAGGAGAGATTCCGGAGTAGGAAAGGTTAGAATGGTAGAAAGGAGGGGAATAAAGTGAAGAGGGGAATAGGTCTGGAGCAGGGTCCTCTAGAGAAAGCAGCCTCACTTGGAAATCAACTCCAGTTCCCATTGATAGGAAGGGATATTGGGATGGATGTTGGCAGAAATAAAAATAGGTTGCATGGAAAAAATTAAGCCATTTGAAAGGGCTGTCATTGAAGAATGGGGAGGATGACCATTTTGGGCAGAGGAATATTCTCAAGGCAGATGGTGAACTGACTGCATGTAGGGAGATGGGTTAGTGGAGAGTTATGTTATTGTGAAAGATTTGCCATGGTAGACTGGAGAAGAGGGGGATGGAGCTCAGTGGGGAAGGGATTATTGATGCATGCTCCACGACTGGTGGTTCATCGCAGGCCCCATACTTCAATGTGAATATTTTTGCTGGTGCTGGGTGGCTGAGACAGAATTCTGTGTATTTCTGAAGTTTTTTTGGTTGAGGTCAGCCAATTTAGAGTGTTTAGTGGGTTGAGACATAGTTAATGGGGCAGGTAAATTGCTGCTTTTAGAAGCAACGTGCAGGTCATAGAGATGGGCTTTGTTTGAACCCAGAGGGAATGGAATATCTGCATCTGCGAGTGTCTTAAGCCATTAACGGTCCACTTGACGATGCTGGGTATAGCTTGACGAGCGGACGTGAAAGGGGATATGGATGAGGAGGTATGAGGGGATCTAGAGGGATGGGGAGAAGAAATAATCTGGCGGCGGTACCTAGGTGGAGAAGTTTCTGAGTGTAGAGACTGGTGACCCTAATTCGCTGCTGGAGGTTGAGAACAGTGTTGGGAGGAGGAGAGATGATCCCGAGCTCAACAAGAAGTTTTGGGATGTCCGGAGTGGTTGAGAATTCATCGTCAGAATGAAAAGCTCAAGTTCGAGAGACATTATCAGGTAAGGGTGGGGCCTAATGCCGGAAGAGTTGATGCTATATCAGTGGCGGAGCTAGGGGGTGGCCAGGGGTGGCCTGACCCCATTGGCCACCCCACTCACAGTTGCTGTTTTAGTCATTTTTTGGCACAATATAGTTCTTTAGAGGTGAAATCATCTCTGTATAAATGTACAAACTTAACATGTGCGTACACCAAGGTTGCCAAACCTCCTGTCCCGAGTGTCATTGAATCCACTCATTTATATACGTGTACTCTGAAATTGTGATAGGCCGGAATAAATGAATTTGCTCCTCCTGAACTTGGTTTATGAAACTCCACATTAAGAAAAATATTTCTGCATTGAAGCGGCCAGGGTAAGTAAAAAAAAACCCTAAGTAAATCAATGAAGTATGTCCATACATACATACCTTGTCTAGAAAATATTCCTACTATAAGAATGTAGCCAACAACGCCACCCTGGGAAATTCACCCAGGGAATATACACAGATGTTGGATTAAATCCACGAACAAAATAGGTCACACAGGTCCATTTCCATCACAGAAAGGCAAAGAGACATGGACACCAGTTTAAAAATGTGTCACAAAATTATTAAAAACAGTAAAAACACTGGTAAATTCTGTGGCATGATCTAGAATCACATCCAAAATTCACATAAAAATACACAAAACGGAGCTGAGGTTTACCTGCAGGGAGCAATCGCAGAGACTATCTGTCCTGGGGACGGACGGACACACAAACACATACACACACCTGTTGTTTTTACAAAAAACAAACCAAAAAAGGTAGCTGTGGTTGCCAGAATAATTACGTAAAAAAATACAGTAAAAATGTAACACCCTGCAAATTATAAAATTTAAAACTGTTGGAATTTACTTGACCACGATGGCACTGTAATTTGTTTTTTAATTTACAGTAAAAAAAAGTCATAACCTTGATATTAAACTTCCAAAACTGTAAAACAAATCTTCGTTTTACTCTATAAGGTGTTGTTAATCGCCAAAAAAATGACAGAAGGGCAAATGACGACATGAAGTTCACCAATAGTGGCTCTTCCAGGAGCAATGACCAATAAACATGTAAAGACAGTGCTCAGTGTCATGCACACAAACACCAAACACCATCAGCGTAATTTAGAAAAGTATGTGAAAAAAAGTTATGCATTAATTAGTCACAAGTATAGACAAACACAAATGTGCTTAAGCTAACAACACACAAACAAGGCAGCAATGCAGCCCCAAATTATGATGCACCCTCCACCATACATCACCGTTGGGATGATGTGTTCATGTTGGTATGTGGTGCCCTTTTTACTCCATATGTAGCATTGCGTGTTCTTCAAAAAAATTCAACCATATCAGTCCACAAAACATTTTCTTTGGAATGTCAAGGTGGTCTTTGGCAAACTTTAGGCACACAGCAATGTTTTTGTAGGAAAGCAGCAACTTTCTTTGTGGTGTCCTGCCATGGACACCATGCCTATTTAATGTTTTCCATATAGTAGACTCAAGAACAGAGATGTTAACCAGTTCCAATGATTCATTCAAGTCTTTAGCTGACACTTTAGGGTTCTTTTTTTACCTCATTGAGCATTCTGCGATGTGCCCTTTGAGTCTCCATTTCTAAACAATTTGTTTAACTGTGGACAGATGAATATCTAAGCTCTTCGAGATAAATTTGTAACCAGCTTTATGCAAAGCAACAATTCTTGATCATAGGTCTTCTGAGATCTCTATTTTATGAGGCATGGTCCACATCAGCAAATGCTTCTTGTAAATGGCAAATAAAAATTTGTGAGTGCTTTTTATATGTCAAAGCAGCTCTAACCCACACTTCTTAATGCGTTTTATTAATGCGATGGCTTACAGTTGGAGTTGGCATTAGTTCATCCTCTGAAATCTATCGTAAAAGACTGAAGTGATGTCTGGCTAGCACCGTCTGAATTTAGAATCAGCTTTATTGCCAGGTATGCTTACAAATACAAGGAATTTGTCTTGGTGACAGGAGCTTCCAGTTCACAACAATACAATACAGCAACAAGACAGAGATAATAATAAAATATAATCATAAAAAAACAAAGAAAATAGAATTAAATTACATTTAAAAATGTAGTTGTCAAACTACCCTGAGACAGGGTAAGAGAATGTGTAGTGAGAGACAAAACATTGACTGTTCTGCTATCACGCGGATGCTCCTTTTGACAGCTGTGTACGGATCACGGAAGATGCAGAGAGAACAGTTACTATTAGCTGAATGTATAAACGTGCTTCAGGTAGCAGATCATCACAAGTTCAAAACTGACTGCAGTCTCACAATCTCAGTCAGTTAATCTTTGAAATATTCCTTGCAGTGCAGAATTATAATAATAAAATTAGTGTCACAAAATTAAAAAAATATTATGGTAAATCAATACAGATGCAACCACATGACACAGTATGACAAAATGGGACTTTACAGCTCTCAAAAGAATAAACTCTATAAAACAAACTGTCCAGAGTGCCTTCAATATTGCACAATGCACTCATTCCCAATCCACATTGCCGGCATCCATAACATAACACTCCAAGTAAAAGATGCCGTATGTTGTGTAAAGTCATGGAGAGCTCAGGATTTTTTAGTAATTGCATGTTTTGCTATGCTCTCATTTTATCGTTATCCTTATTGTATGAGCATCTCAACGAGGCCAACATTGGCTCAATCAATGGTTTGAGAGTTTGGGGGTAAAACTGTCTGTTTGTGTGACCAATGGGAAACAGAGGGAGTGTTCCTGAAATCTTTTTGATTACAATTATTATTTTCGCAAATCCATTTGGTGACTGTAGTGCCGCAGAAATGACAAAGTTTTACATTGAACATTTTTCTTTCAAAGTTATTGTCACACAGGGAATTTTAGTGATATTAAATTCTTGTGAACATTAAAAGTATAAATTAAAAGCTTAATTAAAATCTTAACTCCCTTTCCCAATTGCTGGGCTTCCTTTAAATGAACTACACTCATTAATTACAGTATATTCTGTTTAATATGGGGATTTGCATTGATGAAGTTTCAAAAGGCGCCAGGGTGTCACGAACCCCGCTCCTCTGCCCCATCCCCGCTTCGTTGCACACACACTCACTCCTCAAGCTCACACGCACGCGCCGCCCCCTCGAACTTTTCTTTTTGCTCGCTCGAGCCCTCACGCCCACTTTGCTCCTACTAGTCCCGTCTACTCTGATCCTGTTTCCCGGCTTCGACCTCCCCACTCTCATTGACCACTCTCTCCCGGATTTGCCCCTTTACTCGACTTTGTTTCCCCGGCTTTTGACCCTACGCTACCCTGACCATTCTCCCTCTGGATTTTCCGTGCTGTACTTTTGTTTGCCTGCAAATAAACGCAGTTTTGACATACATTGTGACTGTCTCTTCTTGTGCGGGTTACACAGGGTAGCTCTTTTTCTTTCTTTATCATTTTTTTCTTTCTCTTTTTTTGTCTTATCTGAACCTGAGATCTGGATGGACTGTCAGTAATTTTCACCTTCTTGAGCACTGACATTTTAGTCAGTTGGGGAGCCTATGGAAAAAAAAGAGAAGAAAGGCAGAACGGCTGAATTTATCACACCATTTCTTCCATGTCTCTCAGAATTTTCTGCTTGGCTGGTGTGTGTGTGTGTGTGTGTGTGTGTGTGTGTGTATAAAGTTAAGAGAGGAAGAGAGCTGGAGTGTGTCAATTTCCTCTGATGTTCTATCTAGTTCAATCATCATCTCAGACACCTTTAGTTTGGTAATTTTCATTATCTCTGTGATGTATTAAATCTACAGTACATAAATGATGTTGCTGTGTTCTGAAATAATCAGTATTTAAAGGAATAGGTCAACCAAAACTGACAAATCAGTCATTATTTAGCTAATTACCCTCATTCCAAACAAGCATGGAATGCAAAATGTTTTTGGTAACACTACACTAAGGTTTCATTAACTGGTTCCATTAGTTAACATGAACTAACAGTGAACAATACTTATTAATCTTAGTTAATGTTTCCTTGTTGACATTGACTGAAAGCTTAGCTCACTTTCAATCTCATATATATTTATTGCTCTCAGAATTGGTGATGGTGTTCAGTGTTGAAACGCATGTCCCTTGTTGATAGGGTTTGTCATCCATTTCCATGGTCCTTTCACTGTCTCTAAAGAGATGGCAGGCATATAGACGAAACATTAAAGGGCTGGCATAAATATTCACAGACCATACTTTAATATTTCTGAAGTGCAACAACGTTAAATGCTCAGTCATGAGTCATGGGGCGATCTCTACACTTATCATTTGCGCACCTCAAAGGACAGAGTTTATGTATTCATCATATTTCATATTCTCCCTCAATCCTTGTTCACGGTCCCAATCTTCTCCACCCTGGGGCCTCTTCAAAAGACACTTTATTGCAGGTTTTGCAATCTAAAGTGCCTTATATATTGATAAAAAGTGTATATGCTTTAAAATCTGTCAAATAAATGCAATGAAAACAACTAGGAAGATGAAGATGGATACACTGTACACTGCTACGATAAATAGAGGACCCAGATGCAAGAAAACAGTTAAAATGATATTTTATGGAATATAGAGAGGTTAAACACAGCAGCGAGTACAATAGCAAGATTAATCACAATGGCAATGATGATTAAGATGACGACGAAGCTTGGCAAGCAATGACTGCAGTTAGGTGGGATGGTGAAGACAAAGATGACCAATTGCAGAGGGAACTGAGAGAGATATATGACTGGAATACAGGTTAAGTTAAATCCAACTAAAAACAAGAAAAGAGCATAAGCATGAGAGATACAAAGCACAACACACGAGAACGATCCGACAAACACAACTCACACAAAGTGCTGCTTGTAAAGGGGGAAAGGAGATAGCGGTGCAGGTGTTGCATTAATCAGGCAGCGGCTGGTAATAAGCGTTGCTGAGCAACGGCACCGCATAATTAACGTCACACCCACAACAACACGAGGGAAGACACACAAAACAAATGGATAATCCCATGACATACACAGTGTGAGATTTTCAGTGATTGGAAATGATACACACCCTACAGTATGTGTACCTGAATTTGACAAATCTACCTCTCGTTTGTAGACAAAAGTAGACAATGCTTTAATTTACAGCAGCTGTAATAAAAAAAAAGTACAAAACTTGATTTAGCCTTTTCCCCGGTTATATTTTAGGTTATAAAATATCAGAGGTTAACCTATGTCTTAAAGAGAACAATCTTTGTAAAAGCCTAGATTGCCTTTACCCTGAGGGACTCATTAAGATTCATAGCTAATGCAAACTGATTTTCAAGCAGGCCTAGTAATTATTATAGAAAAAGTCAACTCCAGTGCCCTAGACACGCAATTCTTTGGTGTTAAAGGAAAAGCTCAAAGCTTTTTCAAATAAATTGAATGTTTGGGGTGAACTATTCCTTTAAAACTCAGGATTATACCCAATCCTCTTTGGAAGTGTTGCTTGATAGTACAAATGAGATACAGTATATCCCTGAAGATTGAAATCAAATGTATCATTGATCCACTTGAGAACACTTGTCTATAGTAAAAATAACTATGCAAATTGATGAAAAATGGATTCTGCAACCCAAAGTCTTATGAATGGATGACCAAATATTATAAATGGTTTCTCCAACGTCATAAAGTACTGTGTATTTTTCTTGAAAATGTCTGAAATAACAATCAACAAAAACTATTTTAACAAGAATCTTTCCACAGACGGCAAGACTGGAGTGTGAATACATCGATCAAAATGAAATAAATAAATAAATAAATAGAATAAATAAAAATACATTAATTAATTAAAATCAAAGATGGAGCAAAGAAAGTAAGACACTGTCTTGCACCTGGAAACTAATCAGGATAAAAGTCTTATACTTTTTAAAAATAGTAAATGGTTCATAGCAGTCTTGTCATAAGATAATGAGTCCTGGAGATGAATTGGGGTCCATTAGTTGAAGTGGCATCAAAGTCTGCCAACATACGGAAGACTGATGAGACACTTCTTTACGTTATGCCAAATAATACCACCTTTCATAATCAGCTTAAAATTTAATTTTTCAGTTCACTCACTATTTGTTTTTCATGTATTTCCTATTGGTCAGTTTCTTTTGTCACATTTAGATTTTTTTAATTATAACATTGTTTTTTCTTTCTTTCTTGCTTTTAAGGGTCACCCAGTGCTTGAAGTGGATGAAAAAACTGCAGATACTCTCTGTGTTAGTTTTAAATTTGAATGTATCTATTTATTTATTTGGTAAATGATACTTTGAAGCCACTTTTGTTCATAGCATATGTTTATTCAAAAATAAATAAGTAAATTTGGGGGTTAATATACAGCAGGGCTCTTAAACAACTTTCTAAATGAGCTAGATGATCCAGATTAAAATTCAGTGGGGGCCAAAGAAAATTCTATATTGTTCTTACTCAACACATTCATTGTAACTAACATAGTAACATTAAAAACAAAACACTGTTAATAATGTGTATTTTTTTACACTAAAAAGTAATGGGTATTTAATTATGATTTGTTAAGGTCTTGCAA
The DNA here is from genome assembly GCF_025860055.1 of Xyrauchen texanus. Classification (NCBI taxonomy): domain Eukaryota; kingdom Metazoa; phylum Chordata; class Actinopteri; order Cypriniformes; family Catostomidae; genus Xyrauchen; species Xyrauchen texanus. The sequence continues at coordinate 12,934,777 of NC_068306.1, read as the reverse complement.
TAAATTCCTTTTTAAGATCTGGCTCAAGAACAAAATTGACACCCTCAAATAACCAATAGGTTTCGATTAACTTTACTTTGAAAATAAAAGCATACAGTGAACATTTAGATCTGCTAAAGTCTGTATATCTTTGACAATATTAACCTCATAAGAAAACAATGGTAATCTAACATAGAATTGTCTTTTTAGATAAATTAATGAAATAAAAATGCAATGCCCGTTCTTCCTTTTTCTCTATTATCCTCCCATTCAGGAGGGGAAAATGAGCCTTTCCTTGTCATGCACATATGGTGAATTTGTGCAGGAGACAGATATTTGTGCAGATAATTATTGGTAAAAAATATTAATTTGTATTCTACAAAAGAAAGAAAGCCATGTTTCTGGAATGGTATTAGGGTGAGTAAATGATGAGAGGATTTTCACTTTTGGGTAAACTATCCCTTTAACTAAAAATAACTAAACAATGAACATAGAAATGAAGTATATATATATATATATATATATATATATATATATATATATATATATATATATATATATATATATATATATACCAAAGTCGATAACGTCAACTAATCATTTCAGCCCTAACCACTAGCATACTGTACCTCCAAAGTTGTCTCAAAATGGCTTAAGGACAACAAAGTCAAGGTATTGAAGTGGTCATCACAAAGGCCTGACCCTCAATCCCATAGAAAAATTGTGGGCAGAACTAAAAATGCGTGTGCGAGCATGGAGGCCTACAAACCTGACTCAGTTACACCAGTTCTGTCTGTAAGAATAAGCCAAAATTCCAGCAACTTATTGTTAGAAGGCTACACAATGTGAAAGCCTACCCAAACCGTTTGACCCAAGAAAACAATTTAAAGGCAATGCTACCAAATATGTAAACTTCTTACCCACTGGGAATGTGATGAAAGAAATAAAAGCTGAAATAAATAATTCTCTCTAATATTATCCTGACATTTCACTTTTTTCTCCCCTTTTCTCCCCAATTTGGCAAGCCCAATTCCCAATAAGCTCTAGGTCCTCATGGTGGCGTAGTGGCTAGCCTCAATCCAGGTGGCGGAAGATGAATCTCAGTTGCCTCAGCATCTGAGACCGCCAATCCGCGCATTTCATTCCTTGGCTTGTTATGCACGTTACTGCATAGACTTATCGCATGTGGAGGCTTCACGCTATTCTCCACGGCATCCAGGCACAATTCACCATGTGCCCCAATGAGAGAAAGAACCACATTATGGCGACCACGAGGAGTTTAATCCACCGTGACTCTACCCACACTAGCAACCGTTTAGGAAGCCTGACTGGAGTCACTCAGCACGCCCTGAATTCTAACTTGAGACTCCGGGTGTGGAAGTCAGCGTCTTTACTTGCTGAGCTAATCAGGCCATAATATTTCACATTCAAACAGGTTTGCAGAACACTTCCCCTCGTCTACCAGTGGTTGAACTAACAGATTTCCAAACTCATTGGCCAATGTTGTTGTTTCAGGCTAGTCGGGATGCTCAGAAAAGATGAACTAAGTGCCACAGAGACACAGTGTTCACACTTTTTGGGAAAATCAACCTACAAATAGATTATAGTTAATTTATTGTCTTTGCACATTAAGCTAGGATAGGAGAAAGTATTTTAACAGAGAAAAAAATGTCACAACTCAGCTTTCAAGGAATGTTTGGTGTAAAATTAAGTTAAGCTTAATAACCACATGCGTGTAAAGTAAAATCCAATTTTAAAACATTGTTGTCATGACAACGAAGCATGGTGTCTCATTAAAATAAATTAAATTGCACTCATTATATATGGTAATTCATGATAACATGTATAATGTTAACGGCTATACTTTTGAAACAATGTGTATTTTATGGACTGGTCTTATTATCTTCCATTGTAAGTGTCTTACTGTAACTAACATTTTCTTTATAAACAAGAGGCTAAACAAAATAATTTTTGTGGATTTTTTTAATCCCAAATTGGAAATAAAAAATAAAAAAAATAAGAAAAAAAGGAAATAAAATGAGATCTCTGCATGTTTGTAAATGGACAAACACAAGCAAGTATAAGTGCTCTGGTAGGGTCTCCATTTTCTGTGCCCTATGTCCATGAATAAAGCGTAAAAGATGAGATAACAATAATATAATTTCTTCCTCTGAAGCAGGTTGAACATAATACTCTTCCATTCTTTGGATTGCCAACAAAAAACTACTCTATATTGGGCAATTTAGCTATCAGAATAATGCATTCATGAACATATGATAAAATGTATCTAATACCACTCAATTTGAAGAGGTATGCTTACAAAAATACCCATATTACAATATCTACTGCCATATCTATGTATAGCTGCACTCGTGAAAAGATGTTTTCTGAAATCAATCCAATTTGGATTTGTTCCATCTTGGCAATCATGCAGCAATATAAAAAGGGATCTTTGAAAAGTGCTTTAGACAGCCAGCTGTCCTCAGTGTAGGAAATTTGGCTGATTGGGGATGTACATGGTATGGATTAAAGTGCCCACGTACCTCCACCATTATATGTGGGAAATGTAGTATAAGTGAGATAGGAATTAAATTAAACTGTCCTTATTCTACATTATTATGTCAGGAAATTTATAAATGGAATTAGTCGCGTTCAACAACCATTATAAATTAGATAAATGACAAATAATTAGGTTATTTGTCTGAATAAAATTCTCCACAATTAAAATCGTAACACAGCATCTCGTAATTTCTGTTTGTAAGGAATTAGCTTTAATAAGGGAATTATGATTCATTCACTTATTGGAGTAATTTTATACTCATCACTTTTTGAAAATAATATTACACATGTTTAGGTACAGCTTAGAAACTAAATCTTTTAAAAACAGGGATGAGATTATTTATCAAAATATACCACAGTCAAATTATATTTGAATACAGACAAACTTTATTGCTATTCTAAACATAAACTAATCTAACACATAAAGCATGAAACAGGTTGCTGAGTAAAGTGACAGAATGATCAATACAGTGAAAATGAACTTTATTGAGTCTGTTGACAATGCCTTAAGAACCATTTATCCTTTTAAAAGGACAGTGTTGAGCATAATCTCTAACGCTGCAATAAATGTAATGGCATCTATGCTAATATTATTTTATTTGTTTCCATGTCTCAACCTCGGGACTCCTATCCTGAGGTCACCAGAACCGGCTGGATCCAGCTCCATTCCTGCTTCGTGTTGGACTCCACTGCTACATGTCGCTGAATGATGATGACTAAATGCAGCCGGTGCCAGCCAACCATCACTTCAGTCTATTATGATGGACTTCAGAGGATGAACTGATGCCAGCTCCAACCTGCATCACCTCGGTCTATTGATGGACTACGATCTTGAAATGGAATGCATAGATTAACTATTGCCAACAAAAGCCTTCATCAGCCAATTAACAAGGACAATTGCATCTATATGAACTTCTGCAATTAATCAAGGATGGACTTCAAAGACATTGGTCATTAATCTTACAGTTCAAACACAATCGATGTTTAAACACTGACCCTTAACACTTACTTAGTTTAATGATTTTAAATATACATAAGTAATATTTACATTATATTCATGTTATGTTAGCCAGAGGGGAACTGGCCCCCACAGTGAGCCAGGTTTCTCCCAAGGTTATTTTTCTCCATTAATCTACATCTTATGGAGTTTTGTGTTCCTTGCCACAGTCACCTACAGCTGCTCACTGGGGTTATAAATACAATTATTATTCAGTTATTTTTAAACACGATTAAGAATCGTATTTCATCTAATTACCCAATGATGATTCATTAACTTTATAGACATTACAGTTTTATCGTCTGTTAATGCTGATCTTCTGTTAAGCTGCTTTGAAACGATGTGTGTTGTGAAAGGCGCTATACAAATAAAATTGAATTGACTTGACTTAAATTGATTTGCAATCGGATTACCCGTAAGTATTTAAGTAATAAGTATTCAAAGTATTGAACAAAAGTCTTGCGTGTACTTGCGTGTCGTTGTGTTTCCTTGCGTTGTGTTCTTTGTGTTGCTTAGTTCTTTGGCTCTTTGTCGAAAGTTCTTTCCGTTGATGTTTTGGATGTTTTGGATATTTATTGTCTGGAAGCAGCAAGCGACGATTCTGAAAAGAGTGTTGCAAGAGAGAAGTTCAGCAGAAGAAGAGAGTGAGAGAGAAGAGAGTTGAAGTGCTTCCTTAGGTAGGAAAGTTTTTAACTGAAATTGGCCACATCCCAAAGTTGTCCTGAGCCAATCAGAAGTGACTATCCAGAGTCACATGGTCGACTGGCTGTCCTTTTCAAAAGTTGATTTATGAACTTTTGTGGAGGATTCTTACAAACTCCCACTCAAAAATTGTGCATGTTTAATCATGAACATTTATATCTTGAAAACGGTACAAGAGACATGACATTCGTTGTCATCAACATTCTCTACGTAATCAAGCAAGCATTTCCATACTAATTATGACATTCTTTCATGAATATTATAAGGTTAATTAATTAGTTTTACAACATGGATAATACATTACACGTCATGAGAAACCTGATTGTCAGGGTATAATATCCAGTTGAACCTTACCATACAAGATTAAAGATTATAATCATTGATTTGTTAGTTAGAAGAGATTACCAATCACTACACATATTTTAAAAGGTACATCGGCTATAACCATTCATTTGTCAGTTATACAAGTGATCACAGGTCATAGAGTCATTTTCAGAATTACCTAGCAAGGCTAGGTATGGTGTATATTTTATAGGGTTAAATCACAAGTACTGGGACTGGGATGAGGATCTCACAAGGGAAGCTGGTTCACTCGGTCCTTTATTGCTTGTGACCTCTGCACCTAGGGCCTCTTAGAGAGAGGTTCTGAAGTCATGTGCGATCTGGACAAGTCTCTTTGTTAGTTTTATTGGCCAGATGTGAGACTTGTTGGTGCCTTAGTCTTGTAATTAATGACGTTGAGGAATTCCAAGATTAAAAATGTGGGTTTTCTAGATCCAAGTCATATTGCTGCAATTCTTCTGCATCTATAATCCTACATGAGGATAACATAATTTGGTACTTGATCTGAGGCTGAGCCCATCTCTACATTAGGAAAGCAATAAGGATTGTGTTATAATGTATTATGAGGGTGGATACCCTTATTAAATATATCAAAGCCATTTATCCCAGTCACACAAAAGTCTTTTACCAAGGTCAACAATTAATTTAATTCTTCAATAATTATTGCTTTTCTACAGCACATAGTTACATGTTATTTGCTTGACACTATGAAAATTTTTTTATTCTACAAGCACTGTTCACTGTGAGTCACTGCTCAAATTTTTGTAGCATTTTATTTTGTATTCAGCTTCATGAATATGCTGAGAGAGTGCTGTAAAAAAGTTAAACTGTGATTGTCCTCCATTCTTAGGTAAGTGAGGAACGTATATTTAAATGAACAACTTTATAGTCAAAGTGACAAAGTTTATAAATCACAGTGTGACGAGGAGGAAGGCGTGGACAGGCCGTAAGGATGCATGCCAGGCGCTGAATTTTACTAATAAAGACAAGTTGGAGGCGCCATTTTGAGAGAGACACATGTGGCCGCTGTGTCTGTCTGTGTGTTTATACTTCCTTAAGTTGATTTATGTCATTAAAGTTATGTTGACTGTTCTGCCGGTTCCAGCCCCCTCCTTGCCCATCTTGAACCAGACTGTTACACTCAGCATGCACTTTCCACAAATAGGGAACAAAAGAGGTCCTGGATCTCTTAAAAAGTTTTTATTTTCAACACATGGGTAGTGAAAGGAGGTGTTTATCCTATAAAGTGTCAATCGTCAAGCTCTGTAGGTCAGACTCAACATTATGGACCCAATTCACTAAACTCCCAAATAACTGGTACCAATTTGCTTGTGCAATCTATAAAATTGTGTGCACACATATTGGGCATGTTGCAGGTTATTTACTAAGAAAAACGGTGCAAATAACAACACGTGCAAATATTTTAGACACACTCCAAAAATACTTTTGCCTGGAATAATAGCACCACATGTCTGCTCACCTACATTAAGGCTTTCACTAGATACCATTTTATTATTGTATTCAATACTTAGCAAATGTAGAGCAGTTGATGAGAATACTTGTTTATAACCAGAGACTATTTAGCAGAGACAGGTCACTTCTATTTAAATGAATGGGTGAAATTGGAATGAACAACCAAGAAGCTCTAGTGCCCAATGGTCAACGGATGTAGGAAGTAAGTCCCACCTTACAGGCAAAAGAGCCAATCAGCTTTTAGATACAGACATCGCCTGTCAATCAGAGAATGCGCATGCGCTTTAGCAATAGAAGGTGGGAAAATTGTGTTTTTAGTGTAATCTGATGTAAAGAAGCACAATTTATGATTCCAGTATTATCAAATTTGACTGCTGATTAGAAATATGTTCTTTGATCATAATCTTGACCAACTGTTTTTAAGATTTCACTCTTTCCCCATTCAAGTAGTTATGAGCTGCACGGTCATGACTGGAAATAGCCTCCTGAGAGCGTTCCAAAGATAGCCGACAGTGAACTGACTTGCTCGAAAGACTTTGATATTACACTCTTCTCTTGAAATGTATCAGAATGATTACAGAGCGGAGAACAAAATCACTTAAAACAAATATATTTTTTTTAAATATACAATACAGTATTATGTACATGTTAAGCCATCGCACCACTGGTGTCAATCTGAATCTGAATTTCAAACCGCAGATATCTTGACCATGGTTAAGTTGCGCTCTGGAGACACAGGAGGCTTCACAAGAGAGAAGCGACACTCACAACTTGTTTCATGGGGTGAAAGACACCTGTTCAGTGTGGGTCTATCGAAAGCAACTTCGATCGAGCACATTTCAATGTTTTAAGCATTATTTTTAACTGGCAAAATATTTTAAGTGGAAGCCTCTAAGAAGCAGCTTCGAGATGCTCCAAAAGAAATGTATAAATTGTCCATGGTGTGTGGGGGAAAAGGGGGAGACAGGCAGTTCAAGGGGGAACAAAAGGCAAGCTGATGAGAGGAACAGGGCAAAGACAGGGAGGCAGGGCCAAGATGGAGCCGGAGACCAGGGAGACCAGAGCAGATAAGGCAGAAAGCCATGAGACCAGGGAGACCAGAGCAGATTGGGTGGTTGCTGAGAGACCAAGGGGACCAGAGCAGATCAGGCGGACAGCCATGACTCCAGGGAGACCAGAGCAGATTGGGTGGATGGCTGAGAGACCTAGGAGAACAGAGCAGGTCAGGCAGACAGCCAGGAAACCAGAGCAGATCAGGCAGATGGCCAGGAGACCAAGGAGATCAGAGTAAATCAGTTGGATAGCCAGGAGACCTTGAAGACCATAGCAGATCAGGCAGACGGCCAGGAGACACAAAAGACCACCTCCCTGGGTAGGGACTGGATCAGGAGGCCTGGTTGGTGGCCACAGGGCTGAAACAGGGTAAGGAGGTCTGGGTGGCGGCCACAGACAAAAGACTGAAGCCATGGAAGAGGGCGGAGTCATGCAAGGCAGAGCTGTAGTGGCTCGGGGGGGCAAAGCCGTGGAAAGCAGATCCGTGGCGGGCTTGAGGGGCGAAGCCTTAAAAGGGACTGGCAGAGACTTGAAAATGACCTCCATGGTCGTGAACATGGGCAGATAATTGGAAGCAAACTCCGTGGTCGTGAACACTGGCAGAGACTTGCAAACGGAAACCGCTCTCCTCCTCCGGGAGGGCGAAGTTGGCAGCGCAGGCTCTGGGACGGACGAGGATGACAACGCAGGTTCTGGGATGGCCGAGGCTGGCAATGCAGGCTCTGGGACGGCCGAGGATGGCAATGCAGGCTCTGGGACGGCCGAGGATGGCAACGCAGGCTCTGGGACAGCCGAGGATGGCAAGCAGGCTCTGGGATGTTGCAGGCATGGGCATTGGCTCATTGCACATGGCAGACAGGATTACTGACAAGCTGTGAGGAAGGGTATTCATGACCCTACCCACCGACATCAGCAGAGGATAATTCAACTTGGAGACAAGGGCAGAGAAGGGCTTCAAACAGGGAGTCGCAAAAGGCAAGGTTATGACATAGTGTGGACCAAGTCTTGACCATGACTTGATTGGGACATGGAGTGGAGCAGACTGAGGCTTGGCTGTGACATGGCATGGAGCAGGCTGAGGCGTGGCTGTGACATGGTATTTAGCAGGCTGAGGCGTGGCTGTGACATGGCATGGAGCAGGCTGAGGCGTGGCTGTGACATGGCATGGCATGGAGCAGACTCAGGCATGGCTGTGACATGGCATGGAGCAGACTCAGGTGTGGCTGTGACATGGCATGGAGCAGGCTGAGGCGTGGCTGTGACATGGCATGGCATGGAGCAGACTCAGGCATGGCTGTGACATGGCATGGAGCAGACTCAGGCATGGCTGTGACATGGCATGGAGCAGACTCAGGTGTGGCTGTGACATGGCATGGAGCAGGCTGAGGTGTGGCTGTGACCTAGCATGGAGTAGGCTGAGGCATGCTGTGACATGGCATGGAGTGGAACCAGGATAGATTGAGGAGGATCTGCTGAAACAAATGTTTCTAAAACCAGCTCAACATATTCCTCACTTGTGTAATCTCTGGTCGCCGGCAACTCCCTCCACTGGTGTGCAATGAGTCCGATTGAGAACATGGACTTCAGGGTTGAGTTGGAAAAGTCTGTGCATTTGGCCAGGACACAAAACAGACGGGAATATTATGGGATGGGTAAGTTAGCTCGGGTCAGCCGAATTAAGGGTGTTGCTAGATCCATTTCAGTTGGTCACAGGAGCAGGATCTAAATGCAGGCTTAAAACTATTTAATAAAATAAACAAAGTACAAATTAACGGGGTAAAAAGAACAAAAGAAACATTCACAATGTGCAAAATGCGGGTGCAGAGATAACATGAACACTGGGAACGTGTCAGGAACAGGAGGTCAAAACACATACAACAACTGACAAGGACTGAACAGAAATAAGGGAATTATATACAAACTTACTTATGAGGGAATGGAACACAGATGAGAACAATAGGGTACAGCTGGAATTGAACAGAGCAGGGGATTATGGGAAGTGTAGTCCGGGGGGAACAGATGACAGAGGCAAAACACAGGGCAGACAACAGTGAATCGTAACGCTGATAATGTTGGAATCATAAACTGTGCTTCTTTACCTCATATTGTGCTAAAACATGCAATTTTCCTGGGTGGTATAGCTAATGCGCATGCATGTTTAACGAGTTGATTGTTAGGCGATGTCTGTATCTAAAAGGTGATTGGCTCTTTTACCTGTAAGGCAGGATTTCCTTTATACATCCATTGACCATTGGGCACTACAGTTTCTTGGTAGGGCGTTCCAATTTTTCCCATTCATTTTAATAGAAGTGGCCCATCTCTGCCAAATACTCTCTGATGATCATCAGAAGGCCTATGTTATCAGTGATGATTTCAAGTTCTAGGGAATTATAATGCCTTTGACCTCGCCCGCTCCCATGACTACGTTCCCCTGTCACGGCCAGTGCTCATGACCATGGAGGTCATTCTCCAAATATTTTATTTATTTTTTTAAATACATTTATATAATGTAAACCTGTGTCATAAATGGGTTTTCTATGTATTCTGCATTTTTTAAAGTCTCTGTTTTGCAACAATGACAGCAAACCAGATTAATACCTGCCTTTCATTCGTAATAATTTGCTATTGCAGTTTGCATTGTTAAAATGACTTCAGGCTTGATAAATCACTTTGTGGGAGCAATTTAATTAATTTGCATCAACACTGCCCTTTTTTTCTGCTCATTTGGAAACACTCCTCTTAATTGCATCTGCATTTCGGGGTCAAAATTTCAGATTGGCTATTTTGCCAATCTGAAAGACGTAATCCTCATAAGACTGCGTTATTGGATGAGCTCAGACATTTGTTGCACGTGCAATTGTGTTTGTACTTGATTTTATACATGCAAATCTTTAGTAAATCGGGCATATGAGTTTTATTAATTTTATAAGAGGTTTGCCATTTTTACAACCCTGTTACCATAATGTGGGCTGCCTTAATACATTAAAACCCAGATTTGTGTGATTTTGTTATGTTCTATAAATATAAATGAAATAAACACCCAAATTAAAGCTTTCCGTATTTCTGTGCCACAGATCAGAATTTCAATAATAAACATTATTTTTAAAACAGCTCTCCGGAAACGGCCCTCGTCTACTGTTGATTGACAAAAAGATAGTCCCGTTGTCACAGTCTGTCTCCCTTGTGTTTCCTAGGACTCTTATTTTGAAGTGTTTTCCCCGGACTACGTTTCCCATCATACACTGCCCTCATCACTTCCATCTGTTCCCCATTGTTCTCACCAGCTTTCCATTCCCTCGTTAGCCCTTGTGTGTGTGTGTGTGATATATATATATATATATATATATATATATATATATATATACCCTCTAGTTTAGCATTTCTTTCTCAGTTATTGTTTGTTGCTTAATGAGTACATGTTTGCTTGTTTCACTATTATCGTCTTCATTAATAGCCTGTTCCAGCGTCTCCGGTCTCATCTCAGCAAATATTTGTGACAGAAGAACTGACCAACATGGATCTTAAGCAAGGGTACTGTCCAGTTGAGAATCACCTACATGAGTTTTAAATTTAACTTGCAAATTTAGTGCACTATCCAGACCGCTCTCTGGGGGTTTTCTTCCGGACCGGACTGAATAGTGCACTGAAGGAACTGATGCCTCCGACTGATCCTCAGTAGACACTGCAAATATTTGGAAATGGCTCTGGAACATGTGGTTTCCCTTACACAGTGGATTATGGCAGGAACACTGAGCCAAAGAGCCAGTGCCCATACCTGTAGCCGCAACCATCCCAGAGCCAATGCCTGTGACCTCGCCCGCTCCCATGACTACGTTCCCCAGTCGCGGCCAGTGCTCACGACCATGGAGGTCATTCTCCAGTCGCTACCAGTGCTCACGACCATGGAGGTCTGTTCCCAGTCGCTGCCAACTCTCGTCGAGCCTCCCACTGCACTGCATTCCATGGCCTCTCTCCTTGAGCCTTTCCAGGGCTCTGCCTTCTATGACCTCTCCCCTCGAACCTCCCATGGATTTGCCTTCCATGGCTCTGCCCCTCGAGCCTCCCACGGCTCCGCCTTCCATTACCTCTCCCCTCCAACAGCTCCACCTTCCATGCTCCGCCCCTTAAGCCTCCCATGGCTCCGCCTTCCATGATCTCTCCCCTCGAGCCTCCCATGGATCCGCCTTCCACAGCCTCTCCCAATGAGCCTCTTCTACGGCTCTGCCCCCAGAGACTCCTCCTCCAGAAGCTCCGCCCTCTTCCCCAGAGACGACTCCTCCAGTGGGTCTGCCCACTTCCACATAGACTCCTCCACCAGCGGTTCCGTCCGCTCCTCCAGAGACTCCTCCTCCAGCGGTTCCGTCCGCACCTCAAGAGACAGCGGCTCTGCCACCTGACCCAGTCCCCACCCTGTGGCCACCCCCCAGACCTCCTGACCCAGTCCCCGCTCTGTGGCCGCCCCCAGGCTTCCTGACCCAGTCCCCACTCTGTGGCCACCCTCCAGTCCTCCTGATCCAGTCCCCGCCCTCCCAGGCCTTTGTTGAACTCCTCCCATGTTATGTCAGGTTGTACAGCCTTGTAGTACTGTAGCTTTTATGTTTGGTGATGAAGCAGCCTGATAAATGTTATAAAAGGCAGGAGTTTGGTTTTACTCTAATTAGAATATCTTTGAAATTTGATAAGCATGAATGTGTGCAGTATTTCTGCCGTAGATGGCTGACTTTTCAGCTCCTTGATTTCTGCCTCAGGATGTGCTGTAATTCCCCAAACCTCGTTCAGGCATGAGTGGTGTCACGGCTCGCAATGCAGGCTGTATAACAGGCCAGAATGATTTACGAGGTTATACTGAGAAAACTCTCAATTAGAAATCGGAAGGTGTTAAGGGGGGATGCACTTTTAAGCAATGAAAAAGAGGGGTGTGTGTAAAAGGAATTGCAGGATTGATTGGATGCAATGGACAGTAGTTTTTTTTTAGTGCCACAGTTTCTGCAACATCTGGGAGATGCAGGAATTCATTAAACAGCATTGAATCAATTAATCATCACAGCTCTGCATGACTAATGGGAAAACAGGAAAAGTTTTAGCTGAGCCTGGGTTATTCTCATGTTGTGAATAATGTGATGTTGGGAATGCTGCATTGTACGATTGGCATCTTGAAAGAAACATGTTTACCTTTGATCTTAACATGGTCTTATTTGACCAAAATTTCTCAGCTTGTGAGACATGTGTTCATTTGATAAGAAACTGCTGTCATGGTGTAAAAGGCTAGAAAAAAATCAGCTGGCTATGAGAAAACACAAAAACATTGTTTTTGACTTCTGCAATTAAAATGATATTTTTGACATTGTTGGATGGTCATGAAGTAGTCCTATTAGTTTGCAGTGAAGTATTATTTCAATATTTATTTTATGTAAACCGCTCGTCAATGCTCTGTGTACTACAAACATTTAACATTTGATCAATATTTAAGTCTTTATTTATTTATTTTTTATAAATCTCCTCATTTTCACATTCTTCTTCTTTGTTTTTGGCGATTCGCTTTCTTCGTGCATATTGCCACCTTCTGGGCAAGGAGGAGAATTTATAGTAAAACGAATTACCTTTTGATCTGTTTCTTACCCACACCTCATGATATCATATCGCATCTGAAGATACAGATTTAACCACTGGAGTCTTATGGATTACTTTTGTGGAGCCTTTATGTGCCTTTTTTTTTTTTTTTTAGCGTCAAACTTTTTATACCCATTTACTTGCAATTCAAAGGACCTACACAGCTAAAAGTCTTCATTTGTGATCAGCAGAAGAAAGTAATGTGCATCTTGGAAAAGTAAATGCAAAAACAGGTCAAAAGAGAGTACTGTACTTGATAATATTACTAGCTGTCTTCATACGTTGTGGTCTGTGATAGTAAAATACATATTTTGTCTTGTTGACGCTGCCAAACACTGTAGGAATCTAAACTTCTCATAATGAATCAGTTTTCTCAATACAGCAGCCCTAAAAAAAATATTTTCAGGTGGTTTCTCACCAAAACCCACCGGCTACTTTCTGAATACTTGGGAATATTTGTATGGATACTTTTATTATTCTTGCAGGTCCTTTTATTCGCTTTAAAGTGAGGCACTGTCCACGACCACTGTCCACTATTGTGATGATAAGACGGAACGGGATATTCATCAAAAGCATTCTTAACAAAAAATAACTGCAGTTCAAGTGTGGTAATTTGAACAACATATTATTGTAATTTTCTTTACTGCAGTATAAGTGTGGTAATTTTGATGCAGCGTTACTGCAGTTTTCAAAGTCCTTTTTTCAAGGAAATTCAGTCAACTTGGTGACCATCTTTGAAAGTGCAGCTGCTATCTACTTCAATAGAGAAAGACTGAAATCTCCAAGATGGTTGGTCAATATTACGTTCAAGACAATATATCAAATCAGCAAGATAATCTGACAACAGTGGTATCATTCATTGTGCTTCTTTTGCTTGAGTGGTGACGGCGTAGTGGCTAAAGCACAGGGCTGTTAATCAGAAGGTCCTTGGTTTGAACCACAGCCACCACCATTGTGCCCTTGAGCAAGGCACTTAACTCCAGGTTGTTCCGGGGGGATTGTCCCTGTAATAATTGCACTGTAAGTTGCTTTGGATAAAAGCGTCTGCCAAATGCATAAATGTAAATGTAAATGTACATTGATTGACAGATGATCTCTGTATCCAAAAGCTGATTGGCTCTTTTAACCATGAGGCGGGACTTCTTTTTCAACATCCATTGGCTGTTAGGTTTTTCAATTTCTCCTATTTATTTAAATAGAAGTGCTCTGTCTCGGCTAAATATTCTCTGGTACTGCAGTAATATTGCGTCCAAATTGCAACACTTGTACTGCAGTTAATTTTTGTAAGGGAAAAGCTTGGAATTCCATTTTTTGGATGTACTGTTTTTTAAGCCATCTTTTACAGTATGGCAGGCACCATGACTGAGGACAGAATCAGGTCTGCCTCATGGACTGATTTATCAAGATAATGAGAGGGGACAAAGGACATATTAATTCTGTTGCTCAAAACATGCAATCGCACAGCATCTCCCTCTCTCCCACAAAAACAAACAACAGCCATGCTAACGTACAAAGAGCTTTCTGTAATCAGCTAATGTCTCCTAACTTCAAGGTGGCACATTATTTTCTTGTCAGTCTGCAACAAAAGTCAGACTTGATTTGCCAGAGGTGTTTTTGTCTCTTATTTAATATGCACTTGGGACTGTGTCTGCGTCTTCTCACGTAAAATAGAAACTGGTTGCTCATATCAATCAGATCCGGATGTTTAAACATGATTTACAAGTCTCCACCTAAGTAGCTTGATTTATTACGAAGGATAGGAGAACTTCAATAACATATCAAAAAATTATAATAAGGGATGAGCCCCTCAACATGTCCCACCCCAGCTTCCTTTTTCAACACATGAAAGAAGATGGTGCTCATCCATTTTACAGTATATGCTTAAAAAAAACCTGAAAGTTAATGTTTGTTTTCTCTGCACCAATCTTTGCCTTCTGCACTGGGTGTCTAAAAATAGTTTCCATATTTATTTGTATAATAAATCACAGGAGATGAGTGGGACAGTCAGTCATGTCAACATAAAAGCATGTTTCATCTTCTCTTACTGCCAATTAAAATGGGATAAATTGGAGGGTGGGCATGAGGGGCCATAGGTTCAGGACATACAGTTTGTGGCTCTACAAATACTGAGGAATGATCTGCATCATTTAATTTAAATCCAAGAAACTCACATTGGTCTGGTCTGTACATGGGCAAAGTACACAATTAGTGCAGTTGAATAATTCTCATTGCTTAATCTTCAAAAGAGGATAGGGTTACTCCAAAAGGGGGCGTGGTTACTCCAAAAGGGGATTGCGGCAACTCCTACATGGGGCATCACTTCCGCACACAGTTAACGTTAGGGAAAGTGTTTGGTAAGGGTCACCCTTTATCTTCAAAGGCGATTCGGAGTGACCAGCCCTTTTTGGAGCAATGCCTGCAGCTATACTCTTTTCAATCCTTTCAACAAAGTCTCTTTTTCAAGGTAAGTAAGTCCACTCGTTGGCTGATTTTAGAATGCTCTTGGGCAGTTTGTGCAGCTATTTTTCTATGTAAACAAGCTTCATGAAAGTGCAGCTCCTATCTACTTGAATAGGGAAAGATCAAAATCTCCAAAACGGTTGGTCACTGTGTGGCAGGGTGAGATACTGGGTGTGGCGTCAGGCTTTGGAGAGGCATTTATTTTAAATGTCTAAAACAAAGGGGAATCTAGGGCCTTTCAGGTGGAAAGGGCTATGTGAAGGAAGAGTAGTGAATACAGGAGAAGTTCCAGGTGATATTGGGTGGGGTCCCGGCTGCTGCTACGTGCTCCCCTAATTATCTGAAGTGCATGAGGCAGCTGCTTCACTCGAGCTGCTCTGTTTCCCTGGGCCATCGGCCGTGACATGTGGTCCAAACCCCGGAGTCGCTAATCTAACTCACTGGAAATGGGAAAAGTCACTGCGGGTGCCGATGATCCATGGGAGTTGCGTGTCATTCCGTCACAACTGCTATAAATATGTGTCTTTAGTCTTTATCTAAGATTATGCAAAACAAAACCACAATTTTATAATTGTGTATAGCTAATGTGCATGCGCATACTTGAGTTGATTGACAGGCGCTTTCTGTATGTAAAAGGTTATTGGCCATTTTACCTTTCCAGTTTCTCACATTCAATTTAATAGAAGTAGCCTGTCTCTGCTAAATAATCACTGTTGTGACAAGCAGGAAATGTTCATGGAACAATGACATCACTTGATGTCACAAATGAACAGACCTTGAAATGGTCTATAGAACACCGCAGCTTGGATACTCTTCAAAATATCTTGTGTTTCATGAAAGAGAGTTATATGGGTTTGGAAATACATGAAGATTACATTTTCAATGAAATAATAGACCTTATTCACATTAGCGACATCTTTGACAACAAGGCTGCGAGGGATGGACTTACCATCTCTTCAATGGCAGGAATGGTATAAAGCTCCTATATCACATCTGATTTCCCTCAGCTCATGTTGTCTGGAGTCATTTGTTTACTGAATGTTCTTAGACAGATAAGTTATCAATGTTTTGTCTGCGAACAGTCCAAAAACAATTTAAACTGCCCATTGAAGAGAAGTCTAACTTTTACAGCCTCGTTATCATTCCCATTAAAAATCAAAGATGGCGCTAGCGTGAATAAGGTATTGTTCACCTTGTTGTTTAACACAGATTTACACTAAGATTTTCTAAATCCAAAGTATGCTATTGAACTGGGTCATATTCAAGATACTGAATCAGACCATGTGATTGCTACATTGGGTGCATTTATCTTATGTGCTCAAACCTTTACTGATTATGCTTAATAAGCTGTTTTGCGGTCATGAAAATTATTTAAATTGTTTTATTTTATTAAGGAAAGACTAGAAATGGGTTTTGACCTTGAACTACTGAGTACATTATAAGAACTCATTAGAAGTAATGTGTATATTAATCAATCACATTTCTCTGGAATCTCACTGGTAATCAGTTAATTTCTAAATATTGTCTTTTGTATTCTAGATGGACATATCTAGACAGGATTCCAATTAAAATTAATCTTCACTAACATTTCATTCATTTTTGCATTCATGAGTTTTTCATCAGCGCATGACAGATATTTATCATTTTGTGTCATCTGCTCTCAGTGAGTCTCATTTGAAGAGTCCAGTCTCATTAATAGTCACGCAAACACTTATCCAAGGTGACTTCCATTGTATCCAATTACCTTCCGCCTCATCACTCCACCTCAGTCCAGGAAAATAATCAAAGTTGGCTTTACGTTTTATAAATATACTTCCTTCAACTCCCCACAGGATCGTCAGACAGACCCTGGTTATGCATAGTGAGCGGCTTTGCATAATTTTCCATACAAATGTGCTCACATAGCGATTAAACAATAAATTACACAAACTGTTACTTTCCGAGGATGGGTGGCTATGTTTCCCATGTTAAAGAGGCACCCTCTTCTTTCTGGGAAGAAAGTGGTTCACTTTCTTGCCAGATGCCTCTGGATCAGTGTAGGGGAAGCTGATTTGAAACTGTTTGCCAAGCGAGAATCCACTCATAAAATAAAAGTATACTCTATATGTAGATAAACGGCAATAAAGCTCTACTTTTTTCTTCTTCTTTTGTTTAAGTAGCTGGACAGATTAAAAGTTTCTAAAAAAGGGGGGTCAATATTTTTTAAATATAACAATGTACGAAGGGCATCTGGGAAGTATTTATCTAGCACAAACATTTTCTCAATTTGTGTGACTTGTTTTCACAAGTTTCACTTTTAAATTTAAACTGAATGCAACTAATAAAGCTAGTAAACACCCAAACGTATACTACTATCCAACCTCCAACACTACTTGAGAGAGAAAAGACATAAGAGTGCGTTTGATTATTACCACAGATCACTGTAAAGCTGAGTGCGCAATATAATGTGACATAACAACCAGTGATGTCGTTTTTTTGTCATGCTACATCACAGTTGTAAAAGTAAAAGTTGATTGTTACCAGAAAGCTATGCTTTTTTTTTAAAGCAGCTAAGCTACTTTCATGCTACTTAAAAATGTTAGTTATATTAGTAAAATTCACTGTTTATTTAGTTACTCCTCAACACTGATCTAGACACAAACACATTAATATGCTACAGTTCTCTGCTGTGCTCTATTGACAGAGAGCTTTGTCAACTGGCTCATTTAAAGGGACAATTCACTCCAAAGCTCTTTTGGCCCATAAAATGCAAGTGATTGGTTCCAAAATTTGGAAGCTCCACAAATCACAGAAGTCAGCATACAAGTATTCCATAAGACTCCAGTGGTTAAATCAATATCTTCAGAAACTATATGACAGCCGTGGATGAGAAACAGATCATTTTTAGATTCTTCTTCTTGTGTTTTTGGTGATTCATATTCTTCATGCATACCACCACCTACTGGGCAGGGAGAATAATTTAAAGCCAAAAAGCACTTAAATATTTATCTGTATCTCACCCACACCTAGCATGTCACTTCTAAAAATGTGGATTAAAACACAGGAGTCATACGGATTACTTTTATGATGCCTTTGTGTGCTTTTTGGAGCATAAAAATGTTGGCACCTATTCACTTGCATTGTATGGACTTACAGAGCTGAAATCTTCTCCTTAAAATCATAATTTTGTTCTGTAGAAGAAAGAAAGTCATACACATCTGGGATGGCATGAGGGTGAGTAAATGATGAGAGAATTTTCATTTCTGGGTGAACAATCCCTTTAACTATCAATTCCAGGTGGCCATACTGAACTACATAAACAACAGCAAAACCAATTTCTCAAACTTTGGAATTAGACTGTCATACAGGCCAGTACTAAAATTTGGTGGTAGGTGTGCTGTTTGCCAGGAACTCTATAAATGGGGTACCCTTTCAACTACTATCAATGAGTAATGGCTGAAGTCCACTTTGCTGCACTCTCGTCTCCACCCCCTACTTTTTCTGAGAGAAAAATGCCTTTCATTATAACTCAATTATTCAGTAGCAGCACCAGCATACTTCACTGCCATTAACTTCAAACTTCCCCACTGTAGGGAAGGTGTATTGTTGGTCAAATAATCAAACCTCCACAGTGATTAGCCTGTTAAACACAGGGAATATTTCATGAAACACTGAAAAATTCCACGATGCATGAATGTCTCGAACTAAAAAAAAAAAAAAATGTTTTTCAGTCGGCCATAAAATCACACCCAAACAGCGTGGCTCTTCTATGGGACTTCTCAGCCATTCTTTCTCAAATGCCCTAATTCGTAGCTGGATTAATTTAATGCAAAACCATGCTTGACTGCAGTCTTTTCCAATTTCCTCCAATCTATGTCTGCCTTTTCTTCACATCTGCAAAAAATTAATTCAGATGAAAAGCTTGTACCCCTATCAAAGGTTTTGAAACACTAATATATGCTGTAGCTGTACCATTCATATAATCAGTGAACCCTTCTTGAATAGAGGTGTTTTTGAGGTTGTGGAAATCATTAATGTGATTCAACAATGCATTGTCAAGATTTACTCACAGCCAGACCAGCCAAAATATCTGGTCTACATGTCAGCTTATTTTGGACAAGAACAGTCAACTTGTACCTTGAACTAACCTGTCCTGGTTCTCTCACTGATGGTGATTGATTTAATGCATTCTCTTTCCTTTTGCAGTGCTAATTACTTCCTCTTTGACCTCAAGGCACATTCTGAAGTTCTTGTGTATGTCTTTTTGTGTGTATCCATGAACTATTGGATGTAGTAGTCTGGTATTAAACACCACCTTGGGACAAGAGCAGACAAACACTTGCAGCTACCTGCATTGGCGCCTTTTGAGAATATACCATTTAAGACATAAAAAGATATTTACTCTTTGTCCCGGAAAAGAAAACATGACTCAAACATGACCTTGGAAACTCAATTTACATTGAAATGTAAGAATTGTTGAAAGGTTGTATCTGAGTAAGGGTCTTGCACTTTTAGATGTTTGGTGGTTTAATTACAGCCACTGAAAACAAGGAGCAAACTAGAACTTCACAAGTAAGTTCATGGCCTGGCATGCACTTTAATTTATTAATATGTCCCTTTGACAAAGATTATCTCAAATACATTCATTTAACTTTGCCTGCATTAAACCACCAGTGTAAGCTCACTAAAGGACACAATCAACTGTAAAAAGTTTGAGAAAAACTTTTGGTTGGTTGACTACCTGCCAGATAATCATCAGTATATTTGCTATTAAATATAATTTTTGGAGTTAGCATTAATTTGAGTTTACTTTAGTTTTTAGATACATTTTAAAACCACTAATTTTTATGGTATCTGCCCATACTGATTGGCTGTTGTGAAACCCTAAAACCATTTCAGTGATTTCAGGACCATTAGATAATTGGCTTACAATGTTCTTGTGATGCAAGCTAAGCCTGATTTTCCAATATACGTACCCTGAAGTGGACTGTTTTATGATGACATACATCAATCACTATGTCAGTGTGTTATTGCATGACATTAACCTGTTACCTTGTGCCATCACTTTTGGTGAGGAACGTGGTAAATGACATAACCAAAATAAAAGGTTTACTGCTCATGAGTCCCTCTGACTACACACATAATCAAAGTATCTTCAGAAAGCTAACACTTGAGACTTTACTATGTAATCTTAAAAATGACTCTATCTGTTACTAACACAGAGATAAAGAAGTGCAAACAACAACAAAAAAATAATAATATGTCATACTTATTATGAAATAAATATACAATGCTGTGGGATAGATACCTAAAAACACAATAGTCTTGCCAAGCTATGTTTCAAATTTGAAGGTGATACAAGCAAAAATTTGCTTTCTGTGAGCCTTTATCTAAGTGCTTGTCTGGGTGCATTGCTTCACAGCATTGTCAAGGAGACTGCAGGTGTCTATGTCACAGCAAGTGCGCACATTTGAATCTTCCAATAATCTTCTAATTTATGCGAACTATCAACACCCACATATGGCCGAATCCGTAGTTTCATTGGTTACATTTCCTCATAAATTATAACCCACTAGCAGGGGCGAAAATTTCATCAAAATGTTGGGGGGGACAATAAACATAACAACTCTCAAGAGCAATTTTTGAAGGGGACACTAAGGTTTTTTTTTGTTGTTGCCCCTTTTGCATTTGTATTATTTTATTTCTTAAACAATTATTTTAAGAATATATCATTATATTATTTACAATACACATATTTTAATGATATTTTAGGGGGGGACAACCCTCAGATGGGGGTTCTAAAACTATGAAGCCAGTTTAATTCAGAAAACACCAGGGGTGTGATACTTCTGTTTCAGACACTCTACTAAATGCATTTATATGGTTTGTTCTATCGAAGGGCACGTTAGACGTGCATAGTTTGTCGAATAAAAAGGATGACGTCATTGTGTTTACCGGATTTCATGATGTAAACAATGGATGTTCTATGGATTTTTATAAATGTTTGCATGTTTTTGGGCAAAGATTTACCATGGATGTCGTGTAATGGACTATTGAAGTCAAAGCAGATGGATGTCATCATTGCTGGATCAAAATCCAATAAACTGTGTTTTGGTTGAACAGATTACTTAATAAAGCGATACTAAACACTTATGCTGAATGTAAACAATTGAATACACAAGGCCGTATGCAACCTTTTCACGACAACAGAGCACAACAACGTCAGAAAAGACAAGGAAAGCACACACAAACAACAACAAAAACAAAACAAAATTTTCCCTTCAAAACGTTGATGACTCATCTTATACTCATGGATCTTTGTCCACCAAAATGCTGCAAAAGTAAGTAGCAAATTATGATTCATGGTTGTGAGGTTAACAAAAGTCTATTGATGGTTTAAAAAGGGCCAGCCATTCGATGTGTCCCACCTCAACGTCCAGTTTTATCAGAAAATACGTCAACACAGGAGAGAACAATATGCTTGTTAAGCCATTTCATGGGGTCTTTAAATGGCTCTCTTTAAGTCTTGCTTTATTATTTTCTTTTAAATTACATAAATGACCTATCATGCCTTTTATCAGAAACTCCTACCTTTACATGACAATTACATGCAAGACCTCTCCTGCCTTTCATCAAAAGAAATTTGCCTTTATAGAAAGTGTAGATGGATTCAAATGAAAGGGGTTTGAAGAATATTAGCTTTAATATCCTAAAGCGATTTATTGCTCAGAAGCTCTGATTTAATTTGTATCCTCAGCAGTGAATTGTCAAATGTAAGGAGGGGTAGAGGGGAAAGGAAATTAAAGAAATCCATTGATGTATTTTTTTTTTTTTCATTGCTTCATATAGTGGTTCATTACAAATCACTGTCACTGTTGCACTGGAGCTAAAGCTTGTCACTTCCCAAAACTGAGATAACAGATGGGACAGTTTTTTGTTGAAATTACATAAAAATCTTGCTTTTCTATATGGTTAAAATATTGTGTATCACTTGGAGTGTTGCCGCAATGAGAAAGTTAAAAGGAAAAAGGACATGCATTGCAAGGCCACTGAAACGGAATAAGGGAAGTCAGAAAGAAAATACTCTGCTCCCTGAAATGTGGGTGTGCAATTCCACTATTTGTGGAATGTTTAATCCCACTCTGACTGCCTTGTTTCACTGCATTGCTGAATAAATGTTATCAAGGTTTTTAGGCTCTGACCCACAAAGGTAACACCAGCAAAACAACTGTAAGGCAAGACTGTGTTCTGTGCTGAAACTGTGTCCATCATAGGGGTCCATCATTCAAGCTAGCTTTCTATCTGCAGTCCCATTCATTTCAATGGAAGTTGCTCAGCTGGCATGTGACCCCTGGAAATATTTAAATAAATGTTATGCTTTTATGGGTCTTCTAAATAAAATCATGCACAGGTAAATTATCTATTGTAATAAAATATTTGTAATTTACATGTTGCTTGCAAAAAAATATTATTTTGTCAGAATTCACTGCTACTTTTAATGAATGACCATAAATGAATAAAAAAAAAATTGTACTCTCTTGTAAAAATGTTTGTTACATACATTTTGATGTGTCAGCCATTAATGGAGAGCCTGATGTTCTGTCAGTATTTTGAGGGAAAACATGCAACTTTTTCATACTTTTGGACGTTGTAAATTCATATTCACAACCAGTTCTTCTGAATGGCTGTTCAAAAAACGAATCAATTGCCTTTTAGAACTACAAACAGTGCGTTCACATGCACAGCAATGCGCTAATAACTACCAAAAGTCAGTTTATTAAAACAAATTTGACAACACAAGAAATGCACATTTACATGAGATTTAAAATCATCAGATTATTCTCTGCTTTTGACGTCAAAACAGGAAAAGGCATGCGCACAACACTTACGCTCATTGGATAAGACGGTAAGAAAGACGTTTATATGCAATCCTGCGAAGATCAGTTTATGATTAAACTGTTTAAGACTTTAACTGATAAAGGAAAATAGTCTGATTTTTACATGACCTATTACGTTGTCGGCAAATTAAGCATAATCGTGTAAGAACATATATAAAAAGGCATTTTGAACATCATTAAAAGGCATCCATCAATGTATCGTCTTGCATCTCTGCCATCAACAAACTCAAATAAAGTGTACAGCTTTATAGAGAAGCAACCTTTTGAAATCACAGATGATTCATTAAACAAGCACCATTAAAGTATTGCAAACTTTCATCTTAAATTCTTAGATTACTATAATGTTTAATTTTTGAATTGGGACTTTTCATGTCAGTACATCTTTGATACTTACACTCCTCTGTCAGGTCTGTTCTTTGGACATACCGGAGGTACATTCTGCAACTGGATCTGACATTGCAGTTGATCCTGTGCCTTCGGTTTTAAGATGCCATACTATATTCAGCCCTTGGCACTGGATAAAAGGCCTCAAGGTTATGTCAATAACCAACATTTATTTTAATTAACATGTTAAAATTCAATTGCATGCAACAAAACCAGCAACTGGTGTTCTTTAAAGGTTTTGATACTTTTCCCATTTTTTCAACATTATCTTCTAGGGTGCATCACAGTAATCAAAGTACCATTACGCTGTTGCCCCTGCAAGATTTTGACATGCACTTACTTCAATGACAAGCTTAAGAAGCAACGAGAGATTTAATGCCTTCTGTTCTCCTTCTGTCAATCACTCAAAGTTGTGTCGAATGTAGTGACACAAGGGGTCTTTCTTGTGAGCCTCGCGTTCCTCTGAACTTGAGAAAGAGGCAGATAGAAGAGATTTCACACATCATGCTGCGGCGCCGCCCCAGCAGAGCCCGTGCCCCGTCTGCCCACAGAGGGCGTCCCCCTACGTCCAAGCTACAGGCAGCTCCGCCTCAACCAGCTCTCAGCCCCAGTCGAGCGCCCCACAGGCAGCGTATGCTCCACATCTCCAGGACCCCCTCTAGGACCCGGAAAGCTCCTAAGCGCTACGGAGATGGAAGACCCAGGCAGTCAGAAGTCTATGACTGTCCATTCCCGGCAGACCGGCGCTGATGAGTTCCGAAGACATCTCTCGAGAACCCATTCCTGAGTCTCTAACCTGCCCCCTGCCAGGTCTGCGGAACAAGGTAAGTGTTTTGAGTCTTTTCTCAGCACCCAAGCCTAGGGACGTTCTTTTGCCTCCCGATGCGTTATTACCTGCCCCCACCCCCCCGCCGCAAAACCCCACCCGGTACGTCAAAAATGATCGTCCCTCTGGTGCCACTCGCATGGAGCTTGGATGCATGGCTTTCGCTATCCAACCCATCTTGTTGGCTGGCCAGGACCATCCGACACGGCTACGCGATTCAATTCGGCAGGCTCCTGCCTCGTTTCAGCGGTATTCACTCCACTTTGATGTGCGGCGAAAACGCCAGCACCTAAAGGGCAGAGATTACAAATCTGCTACTCAAAGACATGATAGAGCCTGTCCCTCCAGCCAAGATGAAGAAGGGTTTCTATAGCCCTTCCTTCATCGTACCCGAAAAAGGCGGTGGGTTGCGGCCAATTTAGTACTTGCGAGTTCTCAACCGGGCTTTACACAAACTCCCGTTCAAAATGCTCATGCAGAAGCAGATTTTAACCTGCGTTCAACATCAAGATTGGTTTGCGGCGGTAGACCTGAAGGACACTTATCCCACATGGTTCGTGTTCGACGGCCAGGCATATCAGTACAAGGTCCTCCCCTTCGGCCTGTCCCTGTCCCCTCGCATCTTCATGAAGGTCACAGAGGCAGCCCTTGCCCCGCTACGGGAAGTGGGTATCCGCATACTCAACTACCTGATGACTGGCTCACACTCTCGAGAGTCAACATGCACCCACAGGGACCAGGTGCTCAGGCACCTCAGCCGTCCAGGGCTTCAGGTCAACTGGGAATTGAGCAAACTCACCCCGGTTCGGAGCATCTCTTTTCTCAGCATGGAGTTAGACTCAGTCTTAATGACAGCATGCCTCACGAACGAACGCACACAGTCGGTGCTCAGGTGCCTCGCTCTCTTCGAGCCCTGCACAGCGGATCCTCTAAAACAGTTCCAGAGGCTTCTGGGGTATATGGCATCCTTGGCTGTGGTTGCGCCGCTCGGGTTGATGCATATGAGACTGCTTCAGCACTGGCTTCAGACTCGAGTCCTGAGATGGCCATGGCACCGAGGCACATACCGTGTGTTAATCACCCCTTCCTACCTTCAGAATTTCAACCCTTGGACAGACCTCTGTTTTCTGCGGACTGGAGTCCCCCTACTGCAGGTGACCAGATGTGTCGTGGTCACCACAGACACCTCTCAACTGGGTTGGGGCGCCTTGTGTAATGAGCACACAGCCGCTGGCTCGTGGATAGAGCCCCGGCTGCGTTGGCACATCAACTGCCTAGAGTGGCTGGCTGTCTTCCTTGCCCTGCGGAGGTTTCTCCTGCTGATCCGGGGCAAGCACCTCTTGGTCCGTTCAGACAGCACAGCACCGCGCCCGCCATCTCCTTATTTGGAGTCAGATTCTGGTCGCTGCACCCCATTCATATCCTGGGCAACCTCAACACAACAGCGGACTTCATAACAGGTCTCACTCAGCGAAGAGGGGATGCTCCACCCCCAGGTGGTCCAGCTGATTTGGGGCTGGTTTGGCATGGCACAGTTAGATCTCTTTGCCTCAAGACTCTTTGCCCACTCTGGTACTCCCTAACAGAGGCCCCTCTTGGGACATAAGCACTGGCACACAGCTGGCCCCAGAGGCTGCGCAAGTACGAATTTCCCCCAGAGAGCCTTCTTGCACTGGTGCTGTGCAAGATCATGGAGGATGAGGAACAATTCACCTTAGTGGCTCCTTAATGGCCCACTCAGACCTGGTTCTCAGATCTCACGCACCTCTCTACAGCTCCTCCCTGTCAAATTCCTCTGGAACCTCCATGTCTGGCCCCTGGATTGGACATAGAAGATCTGAGTGACCTACCACCTGCGGTCGTAGACACGATCAACCAAGCCAGAGCTCCCACTACCAGGCAGCTTTACGCCCTAAAGTGCCTCTTGTTCGCAAATTGGTGTTCTTTCCGGTCTGAAGACCCACAGATATGTGCAGTACGGTCAGTGCTTTCATTTCTTCAAGAGAGGTTGGAGGGGAGGCTGTCCCCCTCCACCTTGAAGGTGTATGTAGCTGCTATCGTGGCCCACCACGATGCAGTGGACGGCAAGTCCTTGGTAAGCACGACTTGATTATCAGGTTCCTTAGAGATGCCCAGAGGCTGAATCCTCCCCGGAGAAGCCTGTTTCCCTCCTGGGATCTCTCAGTGGTCTTCTCGGGCCTTCAGAGACCCCCTTTGAGCCGCTTGACTCAGTTGAGCTCAAGGTCCTCTCCTGATAGCGCTAGCTTCCATCAAGAGGGTTGGGTTCTCTGTCAGCAACACTTGCCTGGAATTTGGTCCGGCAAATACTCACGTCATCCTAAGACCATGACCAGGCTACGTGCCCAAGGTTGCTAAGACCCCCATTCAGGGATCAGTTCTTGAACCTGCAAGCGCTTTCATTGCTGTGTCCGGTATGTGCTTGACGTATCTATTTGAACCGCACGCAGAGCTTTAGATGTTCTGGGCAGCTCTTTGTCTGCTTCGGTGGATGGCGGAAATGAATGGCATCTCCAAACAGAAGTTAGCTTACTGGGCCTACCAGACCCAGGCCGAGCCTGCCCCCTTGTGGGTTCGATCACACTCGATGAGAAGTGTGGCATCCTCGTGGGCACTGGCCAACGACACCTCCCTAGCAGACATCTGCAGAGCAGCAGGCTGGGCAACACCCAATACCTTTGCGAGATTCTACAATCTCAGGGTTGAGTCGGTCTCATGCCGTGTTTTGTCAGGTCCGAGCCAGTAGAACTCGGTAATACGGAACAGCCAACTGTGTGTTCTGCTTGCACCTAGCGCCCTTCACCAAAGTGATCCAGTGCGCTCTCTCTCTCCCAGGTTAGCTACTAAGCTTTCACTTCCCGGATGTCCTTCCTCCCTAGACATCTGGCCTGTGAATTCAGTGGAGTAATTTGCGGCCAGACCAGACCCTGTACTGGGGTAGGGCTCCACAGGCCTAATTCCCTCTTCAGGCAACTCCCTGGGATGTTTTTTCGGAGGTACGGTCCCCCTGTCGGCAGACCCACGTCTCCCTTGGGCAGTATTTCTGCCCCCAGTCGCTGTGTTTGAAGAGCTCCTCCCTCATCAGGTAGGACCTACCACCGCGCCACTTCCACATGTGGCTTGACAACCCTTGTGACGTATTGGCCACATTTTACCTCCCCCAGTCTGGGCAGGATGTGGTCTCCGCAGGGTCTTTTCCCCCTGAAAGAATAGGAACGGAAAAGATTGCCTTCCCCCGACGCATTTCATAGCGTTAAGATATCCCCAGCCGCTTTATGCTCTATGACGAGAAACAGAGAGAGAAAAGGCCGCGGCTGGCGGGCTTGGTCTCATGATAGTCATGTCGCCTGCTCCCCCCTTAGGGGTGCTGGAACCTAAGGTCTGTAAATGACACCTTTTTCTGGGGGCATTGGGGAGGGTTACGTGCGGCCTCTTGCTTCTAGCACGTAGTAGCTTGCTTGCACCTGTGTCAGCAGTTCACGTAACACGGTCTACTGCATGGCGTTTATAAATGGGACCCTTTGTGTCACTACATTTGTCACAATGTCGAGTGAGCGACAGAAGGGGAACATCATGGTTACTACTGTAATCTCTGTTCCCTGATAGATGGAATGAGACGTTGTGTCCCCCTTGCCACCACACTAGACCTACCACTGTAAACAGCCGTACTTTAATCTCGGCTCCTCAGTGCAAAAACCTGACTGACAGACACATGCCCGCTTCCCTTTATACCCGTATATCCGGGGGCAGGACATGCAAATTCTGTCTGCCAATTTCTCATTGGCCTTTTCTCGTAAGGCTCTCAAGAAAGGACCCTTTTGTCAATACATTTGACACAACGTCTCGATCCCTCAATCAGGGAATGGAGGTTACAACAGTAACCATGACATTTCTTATTCTCCACCTGTTTCCTTGCCATGCGAAGTATTCAGACAGTTGCTTGCGTGAAGATCTCTCAGAGGTAAACATGTGCCAAGGATTAACTGAGTGGAACTCATGATGCTGTGGTGGACCACCTGTTTACATGGCAGTTTACCACAGGCATCACTGAGTTCAATAAATGACCAAGCATTTGAGAGGACACGCTCTTCACTTTGCAAAGTACAAAGTAACCGTGTTTTATTATGTTCAAAACCCATTTCGGCATGTCGGGGATTTTTTTCCCAGGCTTTTGCTCGCACAGATATGGGCTGAATGCTGGCTGGGGGCGTGTCGCAGTGACGTATGGGCCCTGCCGGCGAATTGCCTTGTGCTAACACTGAGCTTACAGCTCTCAGAGGCGCGGGAACGCGCTGAGCAGCTTTGTTGAGTGCAGAGTGCAGGGGTGCGTGTGAGATTACAGGCACGCGCGCTATCTCCGTAATGCTCGCAGCATGAGCTGGAGAAACGTTTGAAACTGTATAGACAGTGTTTACGGGTGGGGGTGCATACATTGTAATAGGCACGCGCGCCACTTTCATAAAGCTTCTCGTTGTTAGCGGGGAGTTTCTTGGCTCGCGCATCGCATCTGTGATGCTCGCAGCATGATCCAGAGAACTGTTTGAAACTGTATGCTGAACGCGAGCGGCGTCGAGCGTCCGTTTCAGGTCTGGGCGACGGGAGGCGCCGCCCTGGCTCGCTGCTGCAGCTGAGGTGGTCTCTGGCGGCTCTGTGACGAGCTGGAGCGCTTGGGCAGGAAGTGACGCATAGCCTGCGAATTCTTCTGGGCTTCAGTGAAGCGTTCAGCGAACTCTCTTACCGCCGGTCCGAACAGGCCGCTTGGGGCGATAGGTGCGTCGAGGAATGACGCCTTATCCGAGTCCTTCATTTCTGTTAGCGTCAGCCACAGATGGCGCTCAAGGACAGTCAGGTTAGCCATGGCCCGGCCGATGGATTGGGCGGTGGCTTTTGTGGCTCGCAGGGCTACATCAGTGGCGCTGCGCAGGTCCTTGAAAGCCTCAGGTTCAGGTCCAGACTCGTCCATGGTGCGGAGAAGTTTGGCCTGATAGACCTGCAGAACAGCCATGGAATGAAGCGCTGACGCAGCTTGGCCGGCGGCGGCATATGCGCGACCGGCGAGAGCTGAGGTAGATCGGCAGGGCTTCGAGGGATGAGAAGCTTTGGCTTTCCATCCAGCGGTGGAGGGTGGGCACAGATGGTTGGCCATAGCCTCCTCGAGGGGCGGGGTTCCCTCGTAGCCTCTTTCTCTCGCGCCGTCCACCGAGGAGAGCGAGGAAGAGAAAGAAGGCTTCAGGCGAGCAGAGTGCGGGGCTTTCCACGACTTTGTGAGTTCGTCGTGAACTTCGGGGAAGAAAGGGGAGGGTCTCTGTCGAGGGGCCTGCCGGCGCCCTTGCAGGAACCACTCGTCCAGCCGGCTGCGGGCGGGTTCTTCCGGAGAAGACCAGTCGAGCCCGAGGTCTTCCACGGCTTTAGACAGGATGCGGACGATCTCTGAGTCCATGCTGGTGCCCCTGCTCGTGTCCGCTAATGTCGACGGCGCAGGGTCGAAGGCCGAGCCC
Source organism: Xyrauchen texanus (assembly GCF_025860055.1). NCBI lineage: Eukaryota > Metazoa > Chordata > Actinopteri > Cypriniformes > Catostomidae > Xyrauchen > Xyrauchen texanus. Next base: position 12,904,999 of record NC_068306.1, on the reverse strand, counting down.
GGCCAGTCGTCGGATGCAGCGTCAATGGAAAGGCTGTCATCCTTTTCACTGTCGTCCCCTGACGCGCCGAACGAGACGAGACCCACCACTCTGGAGGGGTGCTGGTCTGCCTGCGTGAATTGAACTGTCGGCAGGGAGTCCTCGGGTGGTGGTGAAGCTCTGGCGGCCTCCGTGAGCGGCGCTTTTTCTTGCAGGGCTCGAACAGAGGGGATGGCAGCACGGTGGTAGCAGGCTCGTTCGCGGCGAAGGCGGCAAAGCGAGCGCGCAGCTTGGTGAGGCCCAGGGAGTCACATTTGGGGCATCCGCCTCGAGTGAGAGCAGCTTCTGCATGGTCAGGTCCCAGGCAGCAAGCGCAGACAATGTGACGGTCCCCGTCAGGAAGAGGGCCTCTGCACGAGGCGCAGGTCGAAGGCATTTGAAACAACGCCTCGAATTTGCTCTTTTACTAAAGGACAAAAAGCGTCGCAGAGGCGAACACTTGCAAAGTTATTGCTTTTAGTAAAAGGATATCAAGGTGATGCGCGCCGGATGGCGTAGCAGAAGGCTTTGAAGGCTGCTGAAGGCGCCGGCGTCCTCGTAGCAGTCCTGCTGTAGGCTTGTCGACGGCGGGCGAAAAGACTCCAATAATCCGGAGGATCCAGCGAAGAGAAGGTCTTTGCTGAAGGAGATTAAATCTAAAGAACTCTCATGACGGGCGCCTAATATATAGCCTTAGCCACGCCCATCTTGGCGGGCTCTGAGCGCGTGGGCGCGGCGCTCATTGGTCGCGCGTTCAGAGTCGCCCCGTCATTGGTTCGAGCAAGTTGCCGCAGCACAGCCAATGACCGAGCTGCCTCTCTCATTGCTGTCTGCTGTGCAGCTGCAATGCGTTTTACATAAAGACTTCAATATTTCTCGAGAAACTGAGTTTTCCCATAGCGTAAGCTACTTACGCAATAGGAGAGACCTCTCGAAAGGGAAGAATAGTTTCATCATGCAATGCCTTCATTCAACACCAAGACAAGCTGATATTTCCAAATTAAAGTCACTGCTCCAATTTCAGGCAGCAGGTAAAATTTTAGGTCAATTTTGGCTCTAACCCGGGCTTTGCTGTGTAACGAAATGGTCATTTTCAGCGTGATTCTGTAACTGGGCTCTTATGACATCAGTTTTTATGTGTACATTTTTAAATCAGTGCAGCAATATATCAGTGTGCTTGTCACGCATGTCACAAGCAATATTTATGCATTTAATATACGCCCTCGAGGGGGTACTAGAAACTATCGCAGCTACTTCAGGCGGATAACTGTATAAATCCATGTAAACATCCAAGTTAAGTGTAAATTACTGTCATTCGCGTGATCGACAACTGGAGAGCGAACAGACAGCAGGGACGCGCTCGTGTGAGATGAACGAGGCAATCATGGCGAAGAGAGTGGCTGTGTCCGCAATCGTTCACTCATTCACTATTTCCTATATAGTGAATGGCAGTTAGTGCACTATATCAGCAGTAAGTGAACGAAATGAGTGAATTCGAAAGAGTGTGTCAGAGCTCTGGGGCTAGTGCAAAAACGTCACATATCGTCACCTTCCTAAAATAATGTCCTAAGTCATTTTTTAAGGTTTTTCAGAAAACACAAATAACTGAACCAAATATCATGAGGAGATTATTTAGGCAAACAAATATCATTTTTGTCAAAAAATTACTTAGGACATTATTTTAGGAAGATGACAATATGAAATTTTACAATACTTGGGCCTTATTTGTTATTTTATTAAATAATTTATGAATACAATAAATCTTCATTCTGTTTGTCATTTTTAATATATACTGTGTGTTAATATAAATAGTAAACACATTTGTTCAAATAAAGAGTACATTTTAAAATGTATCTGTATGTTTTGTCTCTCTATATGTTATTATGTTATTTTAATTACAGTAATGATTTGTCAAAAAGTAATTCACTACATTCAGCATGAAATAAAACATTGCAGGAGTGAAGGAAGCTCGTAAACTCCCAGCTCGTACATCTTCCCCATGGTGGATTGTGGGAAATTAACATTGAGTGTACTTGAAATGTACGCTTGAAATTAGAGTGCATTGTGGGTAAGAATGAGTGAACAAAAGTAAGGAAGGAGTGGCTCACTCAAAATTCAGACACTCCTACAAAATAGCGAATGGTTGTGGATAGGGGATGGTTTCAGACACAGTGAGTGTTCCATGATCAGTGTCGATGCCCTACGTAGGCTGCGTTCTCTGCATTTAGAGAGCAGCAGTACTGCTGTACATAACTAATGATCTAAATACTTACTACACTGAAATAAGAATCCACGCAGGACTTTAAAAGCTATGAAATAGCAAAAGAAGGCATTATATTTCAGCATTATATAAAATGTCCTTGGACATTTTCATGTTTTCACTGTAATAATTAGAAATGTTTCCAAATCTCTCTTCTTATTGACAAATTCATACAGATATGACAAGAGCCCTTAAAGGGATAGTTCACCCAAAAATTACAATTCTCATTATTTACTCACCCTCGTGCAACCCCAGATGTGTATGACTTTCTTTGTATTGCTGAACTTAGATTAAGATTTTTAGAAGAATTTCTCAGCTCTGTAGGTCCATACAATGCAAGTGAATGTGTGGCAAGGCAACATTTTAAAGCTAAACAAACAAACACAAGTCAGCATAAAAATAACCACAGACTAGTGGTTAAATCAGTATCTTCAGAAGTGATGTGATAGGTGTGGACGTGAAACAGAGAAATAGATCAATTTCACATTCTTCTTGTGTTTTGCTGATTCACAATCTTTTCTGCATATCGCCACTGCTGTCTAGCAAAAAATGACAAATATTGATCTGTTTCTCACCCACACTTATCATATAACTTCTGAAGACATGGATTTAACAACTGGAGTCTTATAGATTACTTTTATACTGCCTTTATGTGCTTTTTGGAGCATCAAAATTTTGGCCCACTGAGCTAAAATATTCTTTTAAAAATTTGAATTTGTGTTCTGCAGAATAAAGGAAGTCATACTCATCTGGGATGGCATGAGGGTGAGTAAATGATGAGAGAATTTTCATTTTTGAGTAATCTATCTCTTTAAAGTGATCGCTCAGCCATCATTTAATATTCTGTCATCATTTCTCTACCCTCATGTTGTTCCAAACCAGTGTGAGGCTTTGTATTATGTTGAACACAAAATATGTTAGACAGAATGTTAGGGACTGACAGTCTCGGTCACCGTTCACTTTCAAACTATATACACATTTAAAAAAAAACATTCCCTGAAAGTAAATAGTGACTCAGGCAAACATTCTGTCTAATATCTCCTTATGGTGTTGCATGGAAGAAAGAAAGTCATACAGGTTTGGAACAACATGATGGTGAATGATGACAGAATTTCCATTAATAATAATCATAATTCTGAAGTACATGTTCAGTGTGCATTATTATGCACACTGAATATGCATATTATTATGTAATGGAATAGGGGAGTTAACGTATATTATGTCATTTGTGAAAGTAACGAGTTACTACTTGAGTACTCTTTTAATTGGATACTTTCTTACTCTTACTCAAGTAATTATTTATGTTAGTACTTTTACTTCTACTTGAGTAATTATGTTTTTAAAATAATTGTACTTTTACTTGAGTAAAGTTCTTGCCTCCTCCTTTCCATTAACCCCTTTACACTACCATTTTGGAGATTTTTTGTCTTTCCCTGTTCTGCATGTCTGAAAATACAAATATTGCTGCCATGTGACCTAACTTGCCTTATAAGGAATTAAAAGACCAAACTCACTCGAAAACAGTTGGTATGAGTCCTGAAAAATGTGTAATTCTGGTTACAGATTGTGGTTGTCACTCTAGTTTATAAACATACTGTGTGATCTTAACCGTATTTAGCACTCTAAAACAGGACTGACAACTGTACCCTGCTTGGGTGTGAATGTAGACAATTTTTTAAAACTCTACAGACAGTGCAGACAGCAGAGATGACTTACTTGTACCATTGGGCTTTAAAATCTTTGCCCAGTTTGAGGCCTTTCAACCATCTTAAGACACTCTTGGTAATGTCAACATTCAGACATCAATATGTGATGCAAGCAGAGTGAAAAGAGTTGGTGCTTTCAGGGCATGGGATGGTAAAAAGAAATAAAAACTTGTCCTTACCTTATCTACCAAAGCATGTGCCACAGTTTGACTATATATTAGGTTTTCATTATATTATTCTCTCTTTCTCTCATCCTTCCACCAGCTCTCTTCTCCTGAGAGAGTGAGAGAGTGACTGGGACTTTGAAAATGTATATCTTTCCAGACGCACTGAAGAAGATATTAAGAAATCATTTTGTGTCTAATTTAGGTTATGGGTGGTTTATAGAAAATGGAGAGTGCACTTTTCCCACTGCACTGTGGTTTGCTAGAGGTTCCCTCTTCTGATAATAGATAGCAATTCATGGCTGATGAGAAATTTTCATCTAAAATGAAATTGTCTATTTATTATTATGTACTTCCCTGGGAGCCGCATACATAAACAAGAATCAAACATATCCTTTCAATAAAACACCAGACTTGTTTAATACTGGAAAATTACAACACACTCCTGTTTTGCCATTTCTATACAACTACTATACAGTATACAGCTTATTTAAAGTTAATGCATAGGAATAAATGTATGCACACATGACACATTGTATAATGCTCTGATATTACTCATGTGAAGAGATGTATGCTGTCTAGAGGAATGTCACTACATCACAAGGTTCCACTTATATTTGTAGAATCCTGTAGAGTTACGTCCATAGCAATAACACTTTACTGTTTTTATTACATTATATAAAGTGGAAATGTGAAGTCATAACCTTAAAGAGCTTTTCCTATCTGTTCTGACCCTTAAAAAAAGACTTTTGTTGCTGTAACCAAATCTAGTTACTTGGCTGATTTACTCACAGTAAAGGTGATGTATTTTTTCCGATGTTAATATAATCTCTCCTACCCATCTTGAAGGGCTAGTTTACCCAAAAATTACTCATTCTCATGTCATCCCAGATGTGTATGATTTTCTTTCTTCGGCAGGACACAAACAAAGATTTTTCGAAAAATATCAGCTCTGTAAGTCAATTCAATGCAAGAATGGTGGCCAGAACTTTGAAGGTCCACAAAGCACATAAAGGCAGCATATAAGTAATCCATAAGACTCCAGTGGTTAAATCCATGTCTTCAGAAGCGATATTATAGGTGTGGCTGAGAAACAGATAAAAATGTATGTTCTTTTTTTACCATCAATCTCCACTTTTACTTTCACATTCTTCATTTTTTTTTAAGGTTTTAAGTGATTCACATTCTTCTTGCATATCACCACCTACTGGGCAGGGAGGAGAATTTAAATAGAAAAAAAAGGACATACATATTGATCTATTTCTCACCCACACCTATTATATCGTCTCAGAAGACATAGATTAAACTACTGGAGTTGTACATATTACTTTAACGCCACCTTTATGTCCATTTTGGAGCTTTTAAAGTTCTGGCCACCATTTACTTGCATTGAATATTCTTCTAAAAATCTTTGTTTGTGTTCAGCAGAAGAAAGAAAGTCATACACATCTGGGATGGCATAAAGGTGAGTAAATTATGAGAGAATAAACATTTTTGGGTGAACTATCCATTTAATATGTAGAAATAACTATGGTAAAATTAAGCCATTCTTACAGTAGGTCAATTTTCCCAAAATACGTAAACACTCTGACACATCAAAACATTTTTTTTTTTATTATTAACATATAGTTTGTTTGAGTGTTCTGACAAGCCTGACATTGCTTTAGCCAGTGTGAGACTGGGGTGGGACTGTCTGCTTTCCATAAATTGGCTGATATGGACAATGTTCAGCAAACCTGTTTGAAAACAACCATTATTTTGCTATTCTTTTTATTGCTGAAATGACACACTTCACATTAAATGATGTTTTTGACTTGAATAAAAGTATATATTTTAGATGTTACCACATTAATCACATTTTTAGGATACCTGATGAAACATATTTTACAAACTTCCAGGCCCTCGATTACCTTTTGGGCATGCAATTGACTTGAAAATGCAGTTTTTTAAATTATCTATCTGTTGTGAGGGGAGATTTGATGGCACACCACTCTGCATGTCATTTAAATCAGTTACCTGTATTCCTGTGAGAACCCCCTCATCTCTTCCTGCTCAACAGGCAAATTTGAATTTAAATATCTTATCAGGGGCATTCTCGGAAATAAATGATTTGATCCAACTCCATACAAAGCATGAGAGATTATAAAACATGAATATCTTGACCTTCAATCTCTGTACTTTGCACAGGTGTCTTGAGCTGCTTATTCTCTATGGCCACTAATGAATTATAAAGATGGAAAATAGTGATATTGTTATCTGTGTATGGACTATGAAATGTACAGAATTTATTTGGGGGTGAAATATCATACTAAAATGGATCATCAAAATATTGGATGAATGTCTGTGTTTATCTAATCTTGCATAGCAAGACTTTTCAGTAAACTGGTTCTAACTGGTCCATATTCTGGCCAAGAACTCAGACAGGAAGAAACCATCTAAACAACAGGTAAAACAACCAACCAACAGTGCCTGGGTGGCTTACTTGTGAATTGTAATCAGGTACTGATTACAAATTACATGACAAATGAAGCCAAGTTGAGAAATTTAATGTAGTTTAACTCTAGTCATAAATTGGGCGTGGCCCCTTTAAGAACAACAGAGTTTTGCGACACCTGCTTTCTGGCACTCTCTCATGTTAGAAACATGAGAATATACATTGAGAATGTTAAAATTGAGTGTTTGTGATGGGTCACTTTTGACGGATGCACATGGATTGCATGTGTGGAGTCTTTTGGCACACATGTGAGGACTGGGTATGTACATTTAGTATTAATGATATATAATTTAATAATTTACAGCCCAGAATGTTTTCCAATTAAGTGAATATGTGTAATGAGAATTGTATTTTTTAAACTGTTATGTGTGTCCTTAAAGTCTGGTAAAAAAGCATAACATTCTTTGAGTGATTTAAGCAAGTACTTAAATGCATAAAATACTGTGAATGATATAAGCATGTACTGTACTTTATGTGTTTAAGCATAAGGGTTGGCTAATGCCCTGTTTGTATTTTCATTTAACATTAGCCTCTACCGCATTTCAGTTCCATATTTAATTTCCGTATTTAATTTTTGTATCTTTATTGTCATTTTTTTTTATAAACCGACCACTGTTTTTTATTTATTTTTTATTTTTTTATAAACATTCATCAGAATAATACCCAAAAATATATTTTTGTATCCTGCGCTGTTTCTTTACAACCCATTGGCTACACACAAAAAAAGAAATGCTGTCAGTAACATAATCTCATAGATTACATTTTTGGGGTAGGGTTAGGGGATTACTTTTGGATTACTTTCAACCTAATTCTATTTAATTTTTTCTCACATGCATTTGAGTATTATAATCATTTTAACGTAAAAGTAAAAAGAGGAAGAAAATGTATTCCATTCTTAATCACTAACAAAAAGAGCCTCACAAAAAATGTGCATTAACCTTACATTAATGGAATAAACATTAAATCTAACAGCAATGACAGTTTATGTCAAAACACTGAGACATCAAGGAGAGGTAGACCTCTCCATCTTCACCTGGCTTGCTAGTAGCGAGTATCAGTTCTTAATGCAGTACACACAGCCCTCATTTTCTCTTCTGAAAACACTCAAAGACTTACCAAATGTATATCAGAGGTATGCTGATTTAGAGTGAAAAATGTAAAAGATTGAAAAAAGAGAATGATTTGTGTGATCAATAAATGGTCAACAATTTACTCCCGTTGCCTTGTTAATATGTAATCATGTAATCTATAAAAAATAACTGTAGTCAGATTACAAGTATTTAAAATGTAATTTAATCCAATTGCAAGTAATTTATTTTTGTAATCTGATTACATTACCCAGATTACATGCAATCTGTAACTACCCAACACTGCCAACAACATGTTAATTTTGTGTTTAGGTGCAATTTAGGGGCTGATTATATTAAATGGATTATACGACAATAACAGATCAGCATGTAAACTGTGAATTTAAATAATGACAATGCATTCTTCTAAAAGGTTGTACAGAAAACACCAGAGATATTTTGGAAATGTGTATAGACTCTTTAATCAGAATTTCTGCCCATCAGTCTATTATAGTGCAGACCATTGCAAATAAAACCAAATGTAAAACAGAGTTCTGCTCATGGATCATTCTGATCATTTTGTTAATTAATTAGTTATTTAATGCCACTAACGTTTCAAACTTTGGCCAATTTAATGATGATTCCATCCTCAAAAGTGCTTGCAGGATCAATATTGTTTTTTAAACACAACTTTTTCCTGACACAACTTTTACTATTTAAAAGCAGTGTCCTTATTCCTGGGCATAGCAAAAAGTCAGCCAAATAGATTAGAGCTTGTCGTACTGAGAAAGTAGTCCTGTTCTGTGGGCAGTATGTATCAGATGGCCAGCTAACAGGCTAGAGACTACAGACATCACTTCTAAGGGAATCTAAGTAAGAGATGTTATAATGCATTTCTAACTTGGCTCAAAGGCACATGAAAAAAAGAGAAAAAGAAAGAAAAAATACAAGACACCACATCTATAATCAGTGGTTGCTAGTTGTTAGAACAGAAACTTTTCTGAAAGTATGGTTTCAGTTTCTCAGTTGAATTACAGTTTAATCTACCTATGTCCATTTTGTAGCAAAGTCATTATGCACCCATTCTGGCCTATCATAAATTATGAATTGCATTTTGAATTGCAATCAGTCTGTAAGGTAGCGTTCGTTTTTGCTTCATCAAACATGCAGTATGTGACCTGTTTATCTTTGTGTATGACACATATTTATTACCTTTTTATGAAACATCCTAGATTCTGTTTACTGTTATCTAATATCCCATATGACTCTTGAAAATGATTGAGTTTCTGTCTGCTGTAAATCTCAGCTCAGCCAGAACATAATCTAATTTATGTTTTGAAACAAAGTTTTGTATTATGTAACTCACTCTACAAGGATCCACATAAGTAAACTCTCTAGCTACTAAATGGAGCAGATTAGTCAATAACAAAGATATTCCTTTGGTAAGGATTTATGATATATATAAGATATACATGTATAACATCAATTATAAAAGCAGAGGACAATCATGTAGACTGGAACATGGCACGTGTGTGTATGTTGGCAATAAGTAAGCAGACAATATTGGGGCTAATGATGAGCTCACAGTATCTTTAAATGGAACAAACAACAATGCAAGTGAAATTAGGTGATATTGATTCTACCAAGGGTGTCATGAAATATTTTTTTTGTTCAAACAAGGACTGAAACCTTAGGGCTATTGATGTTCATAACCAAATTGTACAGCAAGACAGAAATGCAGCCTTCAAAGCCAATGATCTTCTAATAACAGCAAATTAAGTTCAGCAATTTGATTTAGTGTGCGCTTCAGCGTCTAAACTTTTAACAGTCCTTTTGAATTATGATGCCATGAAATACCATTACCATAAACTTGAAAAATGAGGTTGACCTACAGTGGTAATTGCCTATTAATGTAGGACAGGGATGTTTTTTAATATTAGGCTTTAAGCACAAGCAAAGATTCTTCCATCGGGAAAAGCTGTTCAGATACCAGTGCTTTAAAAATGAGTTCAATATTTATTGTCCTTAAAGGGATAGTTTACTCAAAATAAAAATGTACTCACCCTTAGTGTTACAAACCTGTTTCCTGTTATTTTTTTCTGTGGTACACAAAACAATATTTTTTGTGTATATTTAATTTTAGAAAATTTTAAAGCAGCTGTTAACAAACAAAAATTAGGAAAACCAAAAAAAAAAAAAAAAAAAAAACGTTAGAAACCAAACATCAATTTGTGTGAGGAAAGAGACCAAGTTGAAGTTTGTATTTATTCATAATCTTATCTTCTCCCAAAAGCTCACATCAAGAATAGAATAATAATAAAAAAAGGTTCTTTTACACATGAACACTACAGTAATGCTGTAGTGTAATGCTTGTAGGTGTCAAGGACATGGACATGGGCTTAATGCAAGCTTCGGCAGAGGTGAAACTTAACGATGAATAACAACTTAAATCTTTGTCTGTTCCTCACACAAACCTATCATATGGTGTAAGATGACTTAAAATGTAGCAATGTAGCATAAAAAATAAATACATCTTTGTAAAAAGTCTTTTTTTCACAAAGAAAAATATAGATGTAGTTTTAAAAGCATTCATTTTTTTTGCTGACAATTATCTAGCTAACAAAGTGAAAAGATAATAAAAAGTAAAAAATGTCTTATAATACAGTACAGACTGACCTGAATCAACATAATAATTGCTGTTGCTCTAAAAGAAAATTAATTAAACTTAAATTAATATACATTGCAGCATGAAAGTATTCACAGCGCTTCACTTTTTCCACATTTTGTTATGTTACAGCCCTATTCCAAAATGAATTAAATTCATTATTTTCCTCAAAATTCTACAAACAATACCCCATAATGACAATGTGAAAGAAGTTTGTTTGAAATCTTTACGATGCTTGAACTTGCCAAAAACTTTTTCATACAGATTTCAACAAAAAGATTTCATACAAACAAGAAAAGGTTTCATACAAAGGTGTACACTAGAGTCTTCAAAGTCAAATGTCAACTGGCCCTAACAAGAACAGAAAGAGACGTGGAAGGCCCAGATACAATTAAACAAGAGGATAAGTACATCAGAGTCTCTAGTTTGAGAAAGAGACACCTCACATGTCCATGTAAAACTGTAAAAAGGTGCAGACTGTATGGGAAGAACTGCAAAGAAAAAGACACTTTAGAAATAGAAAAAAAAAGAAAAGGTTAGAGTGGGCAAAGAAACACAGACATTGGACAGTAGATATTTGGAAAAGAGTGTTATGGATCTTAACCCCATTGAGCTTGTGTGAGATCAGCTAGACTGTAAGGTGCAAGAGAAGTGCCCGACAAGACATCTATTGCAAGTGCATGGGGTGAAATGTCACCTGAGTATCTGGACAAACTGATAGCTAGAATGCCAAGGATCTGCAAAGCTGTCATTGCTGTATGTAGAGGATTTTTTAATGAGAACTCTTTGAAGTAGTTTAAATAAATCAAATTGTAATAGCACTTTTTCACTTTATTAATGTCCTGAATATACACTGTGATCCGTTGAATGCCACTTTGGTGAATAAAAGTACCAATTTCTTTCTAGAAGAGCAAAATAGGACATTATTCCAAACTTTTGGCTTCCAATGTATCTATACGTATCTGTATTTAAGATGAATACATTTTCTTTTAGATTAACAGCAATTATGTTGATTACAATCGTATATAGAATATATACAGTATTTACAGTACCAAAAGATTAAACAATAAGTAACAGTGTATATGTATATGTATATGTATATGTATATATATATATATATATATATATATATATATATATATATATAAGCTCCTAAGCGCTCCTGAGACGGAAGACCCGGGCAGTCAGATGTTCGCTCCAGAGTTGGTATCAAGACCACTCCATCCTCTGGTTGAGAGCTGGGAGGAAAATCCTTATTTTCTTTTGCCGCACCCCCTTCGGGCTGTGGTACCCACACTGTCAATAAAAGATCAATTTCCTCACTCCCTGGGTCATCTAACCAGTGCATGCCATTGTAATGGTGCCCTGGCACCAAAATCCTACAGTCCCAGCTCCCCGGACGCAGTCACCTTGCCTCCGGACCCACGACTGCTCAGCCCAGGCAGGCCAGTGCTGACGAGTTCCAAAGATACCTTTCCAGGAACTCTACCTCAGTCTCTAACACGCCCCCTGCCGGGTGCGCGGAGCAAGGTAAGTGCTTTGAGTCTTTTCTCAGCAACCAAGCCTCGGGACACTCTTCTGCCTCCCGACGCGAAGCCCCACCCGGTACGTAAAAAAATGATCGTCCCTCTAGTGCTCCTCGCGCGGAGTTTGAACATGTGGCTTTCGCTGTCCAACCCATCGCGTTGGTTGGCCAGGACCATCTGACTCTGCTACGCGATTCAATTCACCCGGCTCCTGCCTCGTTTCAGCTGTATTCGCTCCACCTCCGTACGCTGTGAAAAAGCCAGCACTTTACGGGCAGAGATCACGACTCTGCTCCTCAAGGATGCGATAGAGCCCGCCCCTCCAGCTGAGATGAAGAAGGGTTTCTACAGCCTTTAATTCATCGTACCCAAGAAAGGCTGTGTGTTGCGAACAATCTTGGACTTGTGAGTTCTCAACCGGGCCTTACACAAACTCCCGTTCAAAATGCTCACGGAGAGACAGATTCTAACCTGCATTCGACAGCTAGATTGGTTTGTGCCGGTAGACCTGAAGGACACGTACTTCCATGTCTCCATCTTGCCTCAACAACGACCGTTCCTACGGTTCACGTTCGACGGCCAGGTGTATCAGTGCAAGGTTCTCCCCTTCGGCCTGTCTCTGTCCCCTCACGTCTTCACCAAGGTCGCAGAGGCAGCCCTTGCCCCGCTACGGGAAGTGGGCATCTGCATACTCAATTACCTCGACAACTGGCTCATTCTGGCTCACTCTCGAGAGTTACTATGCACTCACAGGGACAAGGTGCTCAGGCACCTCAGCCGCCTAGGGCTTCAGGTGAACTGGGAAAAGAGCCCTTTTCTCGGCATAGAGTTAGACTAAATGACAGTGCGTCTCACAAGCAAGTGCGCACAGTAAGTGCTCAGGTGCCTCGCTCTCTTCGAGCCTGGCACAGCGTTTCCTCTAAAACAGTTCCAATGGCTCCTGGGGCATATGGCAGATCTGAGTGACCTACCACCTGCAATCGTAGATACGATCAACCAAGCCAGAGCTCCCTCCACCAGACAACTTCACGCCCTGAAGTGACATTGGTTTGCGCTGGTAGACCTGAAGGACGCGTACTTCCACGTCTCCATCTTGCCTCAACAACGACCGTTCCTACGGTTCGCGTTTGACTGCCAGGCGTATCAGTGAAAGGTCATCCTCTTCGGCCTGTCCCTGTCCCCTCGCGTCTTCACCAAGGTCGCAGAGGCAGCCCTTGCCTCGCTACGGGAAGTGGGCATCTGCATACTCAATTACCTCGACAACTGGCTCATTCTGGCTCACTCTCCAGAGTTACTATGCACTCACAGGGACCAGGTGCTCAGGCACCTTAGCTGCCTAGGGCTTCAGGTGAACTGGGAAAAGAGCTCTTTTCTCGGCATGGAGTTAGACTCAATGACAGCGCATCTCACAAGCGAGCGTGCACAGTCAGTGCTCAGGTACTTCGCTCTCTTCGAGCCTGGCACGGTGGTTCCTCTAAAACAATTCCAGAGGCTCCTGGGGCATATGGCAACCTCAGCCGCGGTCACGCTTTTCGGGTTGGTGCATATGAGACTGCTTCAGCACTGGCTTCAGACTCAAGTCCTGAGATGGGCATGGCACAGAGGCACATACCATGTGATAATCACCCCCACCTGCCGTCAGACTTTCAACCAGTGGACAGACCTCTGTTTTCTGCAGACAAGAGTCCCTCTACAGCCGTTCTTCCCAAGCTGAAGACACGCAGAGGTGCGCATTTCGGTCAGTGCTTTCATTCCTGCAAGAGAGGCTGGAGGGGAAGCTGTCCCTCTCCACATTGAAGGAGTATGTAGCCACTATTGCGGCCCACCACGACGCAGTGAACGGCAAGTCCTTGGGTAAGCACGACTTGATTATCAATTTCCTTAGGGGCGCCCGGAGACTGAACCCTCCCCGGCCAAGCCTGTTCCCCTCCTGGAATCTCTCAGTGGTCCTCTCGGGCCTTCAGAGACCCCCTTTCGGGCCGCTTGACTCAGTTGAGCTCAAGGCCCTCCCCCTGAAGACAGCCCTCCTGATAGCACTAGCTTCCATCAAAGGTTGGACACCCGCCTGGAGTTAGGTCCGGCACGATCCTACATGCCCAAGGTTCCTATGATGTCCTTCAGGGATCAGGTCGTGAACCTGCAAGCGCTGCCCCGGGAGGAGGCAGACCCAGCCCTTTCATTGCTGTGTCCGGTACGTGCTTTGCATATCTATTTGGACCGCACGCAGAGCTTTAGATGTTCTGAGCAGCTCTTTGTCTGCTTTGGTGGATGGCGAAAAGGGAACGCCGTCTCCAAACAGAGGTTAGCTCACTGGGTCGTTGACGCCATCTCTCTGGCTTACCTGATCCAGGCCGTGCCTGCCCCCTTGCGGGTTCGAGCACACTCAATGAGAAGTGTGGCATCCTCGTGGGCACTGAACAAGGGCACCTCCCTAGCAGACATCTGCAGAGCAGCGGGCTGGGCAACGCCCAGTACCTTTGCAAGATTTTAAAATCTCATGGTTGAGTCAGTATCGTCCCGTGCTTTGTCAGGGTAGAACTTGGTAATACGGAACAGCCGACCGGGGGCAGTCCCACTGCCCCCGGTCGCCTTGTTTGTAGAACTCCTCCCTCATCAGGTAGGACCTACCACTGTGTCACTTCCACATGTGGCTTGACAACCCTTGTGATGTATTGGCCACTTATCAACTCCCCATAGTCTGGGCAGGATGTGGCCTCCGCAGGGTCTTTTCCCCCTGAAAGAATAGGATTTGGAAAGATCGCCTTCCCCGATGAATTTCATAGTGTTAAGAGAGACATAGAGAGAGAAAAGGCTGCGGCTGCCGGGCTTGCTCCCATGCTAGTCATGTAGTACCTGTTCCCCTCTCAGGGGTTCTGGGAACCTAAGGTCTGTATATGATACCTTTTCTGGGGGCGTTGGGGAGGGTTATGTGCAGCCGATACAGTTGCTCCTAGCACTCAGCAGCCTGCTTGCACCCGTATCAGCAGTTCACGTAACATGGTCTTTTGCACGGGACACAACGTCGAGTGAGTGACAGAAGGAGAATATCACGCTTACTGTTGTTGGTGTGGTGGTGGCGTAGTGGCTAAAGCACAGGGCTGTTAATCAGAAGGTCACAGGTTCTAACCCCACAGTCACCACCATTGTGTCCTTAACTCCAGGTTGCTCCGGGGGGATTGTCCCTGTAATAATTGCACTGTAAGTCGCTTTGGATAAAAGCGTCTGCCAAATGCATAAATGTAAATGTAAAATGTTGTTACCTCCTTTCCCTGAGGGAGGAAACGAGACGTTGTGTCCCTTCTGCCACAACACTAGACCTACCACTGTAAATGGCCGTACCATATTCTCAGCTCCTCAGTGCAAAAACCAGACTGACAGACGCACGCCCGCTTCCCTTTTATACCCTTTATATCACTTCATTCCACACAACTTCTCATTCCCTCCCTCATGGAATGGAGGTTACAACAGTAACTGTGACATTTTGCAATGCCTGCTTTCCAGCACTCTCTCGTGTTAGAGACATAAGAGCATACGTGGTGCAAAAGAGCTCCCGGTTTTCTTCATCGGTTGAGAATTATTTGGGTAAATATCAAAATACTACAAAAAACTTTGTTAAATTGCATGAAATATGTGTTCAGACGTGATGAAAGTTAAACTTGAGTGTTTGTTATGGTTTTTTATTTTTTTTAGGATGCATATGGATTGCATGTGTGGAGTTTGGTGCATACTTGCAAGAATTGGGTATGTACATTTTGTATTAATCAAATTTTATTTAAGGATTTATAGCCCAGAGTGTTTTCCAAATAAGCATAATATGTGTTAAATATTAAAATATTAAAATTATATTAACTGTTGCACATGTCAGCCTGGATAGAAATGCATAAAATGCTTTGAGTGATTTAAGCATGTGTTAAATTCATAAAATACTTTGAGTGTTTAAGTATGTGTTAAATGCAAAAAATGCTTTGAGTGATTTAAGCAAGTACTTAAATGCATAATATTCTGTGAATGGTATAAGCATGTGATGCATGCTGATGCATATGGGTGTTTATTTGATTTTAGCCTCTACCGTATTGTGTTGTATCTAATTTCATTTTTGTATTTCATTTCTGTTTTTCATTTTACAATTTTATATATATATATATATATATATATATATATATATATATATAATCAACCCCTGTTCCTTCTTTCCTTTTTTAACAATTAACCTCCAGAATAAAACCCCAAAATATATTTTTTTATCTTGTGGTGATTATTTTATACCAACAGGCTACACATGTGTGTGTGTGTGTGTGTGTGTGTGTGTGTGTGTGTATATATATATATATATATATATATATATATATATATATATATATATATATATATATATATATATATAGATATATATATATATATATATATATATATATATATATATATATATATATATATATAGATATATATATACACACAACAGTTAGTTCTGGTCCTCAAATCTGATTGGACGAGAGATTTTCCATGAGCACCGATGGCCTGACAGGATCAGCACTCGGACGCTTCACTGTGTGTATCACTCCGCAGGTGTTCGTGCCATTCTAAACTAAGGCATAAGAGCAGTGCAGATCTTTTTGGAGTTACTGTATTTAGTTTTGAATTTACAAATGTTAGTAAGCAGGTGGTGGCAAAAGATAATTTTTGTGTCATGAGCCAGTTGGTGACGTAAAGTGAATCCGTTAGTCATTGTTTACATAGAACAGCGCTCTGTGATCGCTCATATTACCACTACATTACTTACGCTAGGACATTGTTTTAAACGGCTTTAAATGAACAATTTCAGGATTCAGGTTCCACATTGGATACACACTGTTTAAATATGGCGGAGGACATCGCTGTTTCTATAGTGATCAACTCTTGCACGGTTACCACGAAATAGGGAGAAATATCCCCGCTTGGACGCTATTTTTCCACTGAGAACGCTGACAGCATATCTGCTTGGGAGTGGCAAAAGCTGATCACACACGCTCCATCTCTCTCTCTCTCTCTCTCTCTCTCTCTCTCTCTCTCTCTCTCTCTCTCTCTTTCTAACACACACTCAAAGACACATAGACACGCACACACCCACCAATCCATCCTTGTTTATCCAATAACTTGTTAGAAACAGCACAAGCCGTGATACTATTTCTGAAGTGAACTTTTTGAATTACTAATGGAGGTTTGGACGCATCATTTGTTTTGAAGCAGCAACGGCAGATTCTGATCTGTAGCGTAAATAAGTAGTTCCATGCACAAATGCATTTTTATGACCTTACTCATATATATATATATTTGTGGCCACCATTGGTAAATATGAGCAAAGAAGGCTATGAAAAATATGTATTTATTGTTTATCCTTTTGGTCTTTCATTCACAATATTCACAAAAATCGAACCTTAAATTGAATTAAACTAATTGAAAGGGGGGAAAAAGCTCATAATTAAATATTTTTCTCCAAAACACGTTTGCCACAATTATTGGCACCCCTAGGAGTTCTTATGAGTAAAATATTTCTGAAGTATATTTTCATTCATATTTTATGATTTTTTGTATACCTGGGTGACAAGGAACTTCAAATTGTTCAGCAATGACTGTTTCACATTGGTATAAATATATGGTAACAGTAATTCCCTTAGTCATCCATCACAATGAGTAAGACCAAAGAATAAAGTTATGATATGCAGCAGTGGTGGCTCAGTGGTTGAGGCTCAGGGTTACTGACCAGATGCCAATGTTGTGCCCTTGATCAAGGCACTTAACTCCAGGTTGCTCCGGGGGGATTGTCCCTGTAATAACTGCACTGTAAGTCGCTTTGGATAAAAGCGTCTGCCAAATGCATAAATGTAAATGTAACTTCACAAAATGGAAAGTGGCTATAAGAAAATAGCTAAAGCATTGAAAATACCCATTTCTACCATCATGGCAATAATAAATTAGACCCAATCAACTGGAGCTGATACGAATCGACCTGAAAATGGACGTGTGTCTATACTGTCTGCATGCACGGTAAAGAGGGTTGTTCGAGTGGCCAAAAATTCTCCAAGGATCAAAGGAGAATTGCAGGAATTAGTAGGGTCTTGGGGGTAAGAAATTCTCCAACACTACAATCAGACATCACCTACTACACAACAAATTGTTTGGGAGGGTTTCAAGAAAAAAGCATCTGCTCTCATTCAACAACAAACTCAAGTGCCTTCAGTTTGCCAGACACTACTGGAACTTCAAATGTATGGTCAGACGAAACAAAAATAGAGCATTTTGGCATTTTGACACAAGAGATGAGTTTGGCACACTCAGAGAGGTAGCCATATGGAAAAGTATCTCAAGCCCACAATTAAATATGGTGGTGGATCTTTAATGTTGTGTGGCTGTTTTTATGTCAGAGGTCCTGAAGATCTTGTTCAGATGCATGGCACTCATGGACTCTTGAATAAATCCAAACTTGATTGTCTCTGCTAGAAAACTTAAAATGGGCTGTGGTTGAATATTCCAGCTGGACAATGATCCAAAACACACATCAAAATCAACACAAAAATAGTTCACTGACCATAAAATCAGGGTTCTGCCATGGCAATACCCTGACCTGAACCCCATAGAAAACCTGAGTGGTGAACTGAAGCGGAGAGTCCACCAGCATGGACCTCTGCATATGAAGGATCTGGAGAGATTCTGTATGTTCACTTACCAGGTGTTCTCCAACCTCATTAGGCATTATAGGAGAAGACTCAGAGCTGTTTTGCTGGCAAAGGGAGGCACAAAGTATTTAATAAAAGGGTGGCAATAATTGTGCAACACATATAATTGACAAAGATATTTGTGCTGTGTTTGGATTTGTTTGATATCTATGTGAGTATAGATTTTGTGAATATTTTAAATGAAAGACCAAAAGGAACAGTATATATGAGTGATCTCTAATATATATATATATATATATATATATATATATATATATATATATATATATATGTTCTGTATATAAACTGGCACTTTGACACATATTGTGCTCAGGACAGAGACAAATGAATGACAGCACTGACAGACCCTGATACAGTAAACTAAAACCTTTATACATGTATTAATCAAAGGAATGTCTTTGAATTTTAGCTTATTCCTCAACTCACTCTCTTGGACCATCTTGCAGGCCTTAAGGGACTGTCCTCGCCTGTAGGACAAGCCAGCCTTGCAGAGAGACATACATACAAAAAGATGAATAGACATGTCTCTTTTGTTTTTTTTTTTCCATGGTTTGTTTGGCAAGGTATAGAGGCTTGCACTGAAAAAAACATTTAACAATTCAACATCTAAATTAACTGGTTTTATTCATCACAAATAAGATTTAATTTGACTGAGTTTACCTGATAACATTAAGTTAGACCAACAAAAGTTATTTTTATGAAGAAGTAGAATTAGATCCCAACAGTAACAATTTTGTTACCAACTTTGCCTTCTGTTTTCTACTGGCTTACAAACAGAAACCCGTCTTAAAAAGATTATGTAGCTCACATCATGAGAGAAAAAAATTGAATTATTTGTTTGTTGCCTTTTATTTGGGAGAATAAAGCACTCAATTTTCTGGAGGAGAGAAACAATCTAATTGAAAAAGACTGGTGAGTCCTCTTTTTCTTGTTTTCCCTGTTCATTTCTCCTATTTCAATAAATCTTTTTAATTAATGGAATCCATTACAGGCTGCTCCAGTGACTCATTCTCCCAATTCCACTATTCCTGAGGGACGAATCAAAGACTTTCTGATGAGGAGAGAATTACGAGGGTGGGGGCGAGGGGGGCATAGAAACCTCATACAAACCATTATCACTCTCAATGAGCATGTCTCAGACTTTTCTTCTTCTATTCAAAATCTGGAGGCCCTTCTCCCTGTCCTCTCCTTTTCTGGATCATTTTAAAGGTTAACTGTGTAATTTGTGTAAATAATCATATTTAAATAAGTCTCTAGATGCCTGTAGCGCAAAGTCGGTTTTAGTGGCTACACAGGTAAGTTTAATTTGAGCAAACGCAGTTTTTACTGGTGCTCAACGCCAAAGCAACTAAAGCTTGGTTTTATTCTGGATAACAGATATTGGCCAAAAGCCAATAAGAAGCTATTTATTTATAACATTTCATAAAATGCCATCAATTGGCTGAGAGAAAGCGATCGCATCTCAGACTGAATCTCTGCAAGTGGATTTTGCTATTTCAGAATGCTGCGTTAATTATTTCCTCTCCTCAGCCAGAGACCACTGAGACCCTGGGCACCGGCCCAATCGGCCCGGTTATAGATCCGACTTTGCGTATAAAAGGAGCGTGTCTCTGTCGTAGACGTATGCCAGACAATCATCAACGACGCAGCTAATGTGTTCAATTCTTCTAATTCATTGCATACAGTACATTTACACTAAAGACTTGATGAATGTGCTGTCTTGGTTTATATCGCAGGTGCTTGAGGAAATGAACAAAATAATAGGATGCAGACAGTGGAATAATAACCGGAGAAAACCTCAGAATGAAACTGCATTTAATACAGCCCATTTGCGTGTTGTGCATGTGTGTGCAATTCCGCCAAAATTTTTCGATTTATCGCATGCTTGCACAAAATTACTAAAAGTTAACTTATGACTTATGATATAGCACTGCGCGTAATGCTAACTCTCTTAAAATAGGGCCCAGTATGTTATTTCAAGTAAGGCACAAATATTGTGAATGCTAAAGAAGTCCCATGTAATCAAGTGAAAAAAGTTTTATTTGCTATTGCTATCTGGTGTTACCCTAAAAATTACTTTTGTTGGAGCATCCTAATTTATTCAGGTTGATACAGTCATAAACCATTTTTTTGACTTGAATAAAACCAGTTTATTTAGATTTCACATGAAGCCAATTTTTTAGGTACCTGACAAACATTTAAATTTTTTACAGTGATATGCCCATAATAAAATGTACATGTAAGTTGTTGCTTTGTGACTTTTTCAGTAATAGGCTAATCAGCTTTTAAAAGTGAAGGGATAAGTGGCTCGAACCCCTATTATTTGCAGGTCGAGAGGTTCCGATAGCCTCCACAGGGTTTTCCTCGTTTGAGCTACTGTATGGGCTTCGGCCATGTGGTATGCTCAATATCATGTGGGAAGCTTGGGAGTAGGGACATTCAAATAGTAATAGTACTGAAATGAAATTCAGTATGTTCTTAATTTTAACGCAAAACTCCACACTTTAACACAGGAGAATTTGCTCCAAGCTCAAGAACACCAAAGCCGGCTCTATGACACGGGAGCTTGGCTATGGGAATTTGCACAGGGAGACAAAGTGCTTGTATTACTCCCAATCTCGAGCTCCAAATTACTCTCCAAGTGGCAAGGACCCTTTGAGGTCACATGATAAGTGGGAGACTATGAGGTAAAACAAGCAGATAGAAGTGACGCATGTCAAATATACCATCTCAACCTCCTGAAATTATGGAGGGAGGAGGTCCCTGTGACATTGGCGACGGTGGTTCTGGAGAGGGTGGAGCTCGAGCCGGTGGTGAACTTAAAAGCCAATCATCTCACACCGTTCACTTGTGGAGACAGCATCGTACCATCTCAATACACGGATGTTGCTAATTTGCAGAAAGAATTTGTGGATGTGTTCTCACCTCTGCCTGGTTGTACAAACCTCATACAGCACCACATTGAGACTATGCCCGGGGTAGTGGTACGTACTCGTCCCTACCGACTTCCCGAGCACAAGATAAAAGTTAGTGTTGGCATCACTTCATTGGTTACCTGTTCAATTCAGAGTTGATTTTAAGATTTTAGTATTTGTATTTAAAGCACTGCATGGACTTGCTCCTGCTTATATTTTGGATCTTCTTCGTCCCTACTCTTCTCAGAGAATGCTAAGATCCTCCTCTCAGCTGCTATTGAGTGTTCCAAAGTCACGCTGAAAAACCAAAGGTGATAGGGCCTTTTCAGTTCGGGCTCCAAAGCTTTGGAACACCCTACCTCTTTTTATTAGATCATCCACTACTCTATCTATATTTAAATAATCTCTTTAAACATCCTTTTTTTTTCAGGCTTATTCATAACTTGTTTTCACCATTAGTACAATTATTATTTCATATGAAATATTATTATTTTTCTCTCCTGTCTGGTGACACATTGTATTATGTTGATATTTTATTTTTTCTTATTTCATTTAATGAGTTTTATTGTAGGGGATGTGTTATTTGATGACTGTTGTACAGCACCTTGGTTAGTACTCATGGTGCTTTTAAGGTGCTATATAAATAAAGACCTTGACCTTATAAATGCGATTTAAATTTGATGCAAATCCAAACCTCGTATTGATGAACTGCCCGATCGGTTAGGCACAGCTTGCTTTCATGCCACACTGGATTTGACAAGGCTATTGGCAAATTCCCTTAACCCCAATATCCCATGAGAAAACGGCCTTCTCCACTCCATTCGGCTTACACCAATTCGTGACACTTCCAATCAGTTTGATTGGGAATCCGCTATGTTCCGACGGCTAATTATTTACAGTAATGATTGGCAGCGGCACTTGCAACATCTGCAGGCTGTCCTGAGATCGTTAAGATGAGTGGGCTCATGGCAAACCTGGAAAAGTGTGCAATTGGGCAGGTGGAAGTACTTTATCTGGGCAGGACGGATGGCTCCCTGGCTTGAGTCAGAGTGTGGCGAGGGCGTGGTTGAGTGTCCGTCCAGGGAGAGGAGAAGCAGTAAGGATTCATTACTGGGTGACAATTAGGTCTAACAGCTGTTTCTTGTTGCAGTAATTAAGGAAGAGCGATAAGAAGGTCCCACACCAGAGCCCTGTGAGAGAGAGTGGGAGAGCTACAGAGCGATAGCACAAGCAAGAGTGTTTACAAGCTTAAGAGAGTGTTTTTGTTGTTGAGTGAAAAACAGAGTGTGACTTTACCTGAACCCGGCTTCCTTATTCCTGCAATGGCAAGTCTTGATACAGTGCCATTGCTTTATTAGAACAACCAAAATAAATAATGACTGGCTAGGTTTAGTATACTCTACCAATTACCAGTTAGACAAATATCCCCAAACTCAAATCTGTGGTGTCATATTTAATCACCATTCCTTAAGTCTAAGATTTCTGACACTAATTGTCAAGCACATGGGTTCCTATAACACTTGACAGGTGGAGAGGTGTTGCAGGCAGCACGTTTATCTCACCAATTTTGTCTAAAGTCACACATTTAGTTTGTCACCAGACATCTGTTCCTCTCTCACACAGCTGTCCCATTTAAAGGCACACAGCATTCATACAGAAATTCATCAATATTAACAACAGTTAAAATCCTGCTGTTTCCCTGTCTTTAATTTGTTTGCTTGCATGCGCTAGTATCATTCTACTATTATCTCCCTGTCAAATAATGACTGGAATGTTCTGGAAAATCTTTTTGAGTGTGGCAGTACTGGGCCCTTGTTCAGATCAGATGCTGTTTTAATGGCTTATGGTGAAGAATGCCAAACCGAGAAGATTAATTATGATTGCTGCTCATTTACTAATGTT
Source organism: Xyrauchen texanus (assembly GCF_025860055.1). Taxonomy (NCBI): domain Eukaryota; kingdom Metazoa; phylum Chordata; class Actinopteri; order Cypriniformes; family Catostomidae; genus Xyrauchen; species Xyrauchen texanus. The sequence goes on along the minus strand of NC_068306.1, from coordinate 12,881,569 downwards.
GTTTGCTTTTAACACTGGTGGGAAATGTATTTATTTACTCTGACTTCTGCAGATATGATAAGTTTGACATTTTCTATAGGTAAACAACATTTGGTATAAAGACTCTGAAATATAATGAACTTCTAATTGATTGCTGCTGCAGGCTGAGAAATATTAATGTGTAAAATGTCAATGTACACTGGAATAAGCAAGTCAGGAAATATTGCATTTTATGAAACAGTGATAATTAATACCTGCAGTCTCACATCTGATTTTGGAGCTTGAAGCATCTTAATGCACCATATGGAAAACTATTATTGAACCATTAGATTTTTTTAGGCAGCTTAATTCAAATTAAACTGAAAGTTGGATGTTTATATAGCCTTAACAGACTGTAGGGGCAAGTGCTGTTAGCGAGCACCTATGAAGGCCGGAACGGTACACGAGGGGGTGGGTGGCCAGCACCACGCCTGACCGCCTTTTGTCTCCCCAGGGGCAATGTTTACACACCACACCAGGTACTCATTTTAGGCTGAGTCGACCTAGGGGAGGCCCGGGACCGGTTCAGATATTCGTCACTGGTGTTGGCTATGAGCGGGAATCAAACTCAGGTCACCAGGTTCATAGCACAGTGCGCTAACCACTACACTCGCTCGCGCGCGCGCGCGCTCTCTCTCTGCTCTCTCTCTCTCTCTCTCTCTCTCTCTCTCTCACACACACACACACACATGTTGTGTTTCCATGTTTTATGGGAACTTTCCATAGACATAATGGTTTTTATACTGTACAAACTATAGATTCTATCCCCTAAACCTAACCCTACCCCTAAACCTAACCCTCACAGAAAACATTCTGCATTTTTACATTTTCAAAAAACATAATTTAGTATGATTTATAAGCTGTTTCATCAGCTGATTTATTCAGCTGATCATAACGTGAAACATTACTATTACAATTTGAAAAAAAAAAAAGTTCCGAACTTCTTAAACTACTTCAAAGAGTTCTCATAAAAAAATAATCTACATGCAGTAATGACAGCTTTGCAGAACCTTTTTCTTTTTGATTTTCTGTTTCAAAAGTGGCTTTTATTTTTAATATCCATATGTATTTACAGTGCAATGCCATACTGTATAAGCACAGGTAAGACCAAGGATGTCTTCTCATTACAGTGGTTAAGAAAATAGTTTTTATTTATTTATTTATTTTATAATTACAAATAATAAATTAAAGTATTTATTATGAAGCAATAGTAGCCTAAATACATTTAAAAACTTGAACTACAACTGCCACAGTTGTAAGAAAATTGAATCTAATAGATTCCTCTAGATTATTTAACAAAACTATTTATGCATTTTATAACAAAATACCACAGTTACTGCTGTAAAATCGAAATGCATTTTAGTATGGATGATGGTGTGAAATTTGACACACTCAATTCCTCCTAAGACCTGTTTATATTGTTGCTGGGGCTGTTCAGGACAAGTGATATAAATCTCGTCATCGGCAGAGTGCTTGAACATTGAATATGTGCAGCCAAATGTTTCTTACCACGCATCTTTAAACGTGCGAAATGCGCATGCATCTCTAATTATTTGCACTAATTAGTGGGTCCACAACGTGGCAGCCCTCACAGTTGAGCTTTTGCTGTCATGAAGAAGTGCTCCAAGAAAATGTAATTGCCGGTGAACAACTGGAGATAAATGTGGAAGCAACAGAGGATGTGGACGTCAAGAGCATGTGTGTGAGGAGGTCAGGAGCTACTGTCATTTGTAAAACTCTGAAGAAATATATGGGTCTAAACACCTGAAGAGAAATAGTCCAATATCTCAAAGCAGTTGTAGTGTGTATGCACGTACAGTCAAATGAAGTATACTTTGACAGGCTCACGTTCAACTATACACAGATGCTAAGCGTTTGCATCAAAACTGGTTTGGGCTTATCCCAAGTTGACGCACGCTCCAGAAATATAGTAGAACAAAGCAGAGCAGATCACTTCATGTGCGCAAGTGGTACTGTGATGGTTCGCACCACGGTCATACAACAACCAGGCTTTAATCACGCAGCACAAATGCACCTTTAAGATGAAAATAATATTTAGCACGTATAAATCACCAAACGTGAGATAAATATAATTTAATCCAGTCAACACCTCAGCACTCAGCATCTGTGCTGAACAGAAAACGTTTGAGCTTGATCAGAATTATTCGGGGCTCAAGCCCAGAATGTTTTTCCCTAGTGACGTACCTAGTAGTAGCATTTTGAGATTAAAGTAGTAATGTTTTGAGAAAAAAGGTTCCAAGAAGGAAATCATAAAATTCCTAGTTAAAGGCAAAATATTGCATGAATAATGTAGAAATACACCAATCAGCCACAGCATTAAAAACCACCTGCCTAATATTGTGTTGGTCCCCCTCGAGCCACCAAAAGAGCAAAAACCTGTATCTCAGAATAGCATTCTGATATGATATTCTTCTCACCACAATTGTACAGAGCGGTCATCAAAGTTACCGAAATTTTGTCAGTTCAAACCAGTTTGGCCATTCTCTCTTATTTCCATCAACAGAACTGCCCCTCACTGGATGTTGTTTGTTTTTGTCATCATTCTGGGTAAATTCTAGAGACTGTTTTGTGTGAAAATCCCAGGAGATCAGCAGCACAAACCAGCCCATCTGGCACCAACAATCATGCCACGGTCCAAATCACTGAGATCAATTTTTCCCCTTTCTGATGGTTGATGTGAACATTAAATGAAGCTCCTGTCCCGTATCTGCATTATTTTATGCACTGCACTGCTGCCACACGACTGGCTGATTAGATAATCCCATGGATGAATGTTCGTGCCAGACGGGCTGGTTTGAGTATTTCTGTAACTGCTGATCTCCTGGGATTTTCACAAACAACAGTCACAAGAATTTACTCAGAATGGTAATAAAAATCTGTGTATATTGAGAAAAGGCATGTTTAGGAAAATACCATAGAGGCAGCAGCTATCAATGAAATGAAATTATTTAGTTACTCGAATTGAATATTATGAGTAAAACCACATGTTTAAGAAATTATGATTTAGTTAAATAATACTTAAAGATTTACCAACAAATAAACCCTTGGTCTTTTGGTGCATTACAGTAAATGTCAGTTTGTTCCTCACACAAATCTAATGGATGGCTTTAGAAGACTTGGAACAGTATATGTTTCAGCTACCAGTTTTTAAATCTTCTTGTGATAATTGTTTTACAAACTGAGGGGTTAATCAAAAAGACAAAGAACTCTGACCTCCTCATTTATCTTTCCTAGTATCTTTCTCTCTGGCTCTGTCCGTTTGTCTTTCAATGGAAAGCACCAGAATATTTTTGGTGAATAAGGCAGGGAAGCAGAATTAACAGCTTATGTTTGTATTCATTAAGGGTCCATGAGCAGCGCTTGTGTACATTTTTCACTCAAGTTTTGTATGAATAATAATTAGCGAGGATCAAAATGGTAGCTCAAGCTCATGATTAAATCAAAAGTGTGTGAGCAGAACACAAACCCTTTTGTGGGGGACAAGGCCCACATTGAAACCGTGTCTTCACTGAAGCAAAACACACCACACAAATCTGGGTTTCTCAATGAGTACTACTAGAGTAAAGAATCTCAAGATTTTTGCAAATATATTCAATATTCAACCTCTGACCATGTTTCTTCCCCCACACTCTCTGTGGAACTCACTTTTTGCTATTTGTCATGGATGTATTCAAGAATTATCTTCATTGTAGTTAAATGAAAGTTTCTTTGTGTTTAAAAGATGTTCAACATTTCAGCAAACTACAACCTGCAGGACAGAGACAGAAATCTACTACTTTATGTTTTACATACTGTGTGTTTGTTTATGCTGCAATCTGTGACACAATACTGGTGTGTTAGTAATGATTTAATTAGGACCTGCCTGAGTCCCTTTTCTTGGGTGTAAATTGCAGAGTTGTGTTAACATCTGTGTGCTGGCACTACATGATCCATAATGTCACTTTAATGATCTTTTCCTTCTTGCTGATATGGTACACTATAAAAAGTAGTTTATCTTTAGATTTTTAAGTAAGGTCTGTCTTATAAGGTATTTTCTATGCATTGTAAGAATTGGCAAGTTATTAGTATCATGAGGTGTTATAGGCTGCATATTTAAAATATTTAGAAATTAAGACAGCTTACTTAAGTCACTTACAGTAACTTATGTTTAATCAAGCATTATTCATTGTAGCTTAATTGAAAATCTCACAATCTCACAAGTCTTGTAGACATTGTGGTGGACCAACTGTCTAATCAACAGAAATCAATCAAAATGGGATTTCCAATGACTGATTAACATCAATCTTTCTCTCTCTGTCTCTCTCTCTCTCTCTCTCTCTCTCTCTCTCTCTCTCTCTCTCGGGCTTACGTTTTATTTTCGTGGAATTAGGCGGAAAAAGTTGTTACAATTGTTTGAACTTTCGCGGGTATGGCGTCCTCTGTGACGCCGTCGCTGTCCATTGGACATGGGGTTCGGTTTGTTACTGATCCCAGTGTTACGATGGAAAAGGCTCTGCTTGCAGTTGGTGAACAGGTAGGCTTTGATAATATATCGCACGCGTCGCGAATGAACAAAGCCGCAGTTGTTTTTTTGAAAGATGAACGCTTGGTACATGATTTGATTGATAGTGGGGTTTTTATCAATGATTTGTTTGTTCAAGTTTCGCCGTTATCAGTGCCGTCTACAAGAGTAGTTGTCTCAGGTCTACCGCCTTTTTTTCCGAATGAGTTGATTGAACAAGAATTGCGTAGGTTTGGAAAATTTGCAAGTGGTTTTAAGATGGTGACGCTCGGGTGTAAAGATGCGCGTTTAAAACATGTAGTCTCACTTCGCAGGCAAGTGTTCATGTTCCTAGATTCTCCAACACAGTCTTTGGATGTATCCTTTAAGATAAAGCATGGAGGAGGATATTATACTGTGTATGCTAATTCAGGGAGCATGAAATGTTTTGAATGTGGGGATGTGGGGCACAAGCGTATTGCTTGCCCGCACAGAGAACAAGCTGAACGTGCAGAGAATCACATTGAACAAATACATGAAGCTGATAGACAAGCTGTTTCAGCTTCTAGTAGCATGTCTACTACTCAGGGAGAACGAATGCATAGTGTAACTAATGAGAATATTGAGACAAATCGGGATGGTAAGGGAGATGATGGAGTTTCGGAGCAATCAACTTCTGTTGAGAGCGCTGTGATACTTTCAAAGGAGATCGAACAAATCAGTGAAGTTGAAGCCACGGGTGTGGGTGTGCCTAGTGAACAGAATGCTCTTGTTGTATCTCAGAAGAAGGAAGTGATTACTTTGTTGAATGTTGGAAGCCAGGTGGAAAGTGATGATGAAGAGATGGACCAGGATGAGTCAGATAGTGAAGGACTTGATGGGTCAAATAGAGTGAAAGATCTGTATTCTTTGGAGGAAATCAATAATTTCCTGGATGAAACGTTTGGACAATCAGTTAAGGTTGATTACTTTGCTGACACAGAAAAATTCATTAGGTCGGTGACAATATTACAAAAGATGGTGGGTTTTGATTTATTGGACGAACGGAAGCGGTATCGTTTGAGAAAACATGTCACGGTACTTAAAAAGGTTTCCAAGCCAGGCAAAACTAGAAAAGGTAAAAAAGCTTTTAGCAAAAAGTAAGTGATGTCAGGCTTGATCATGTTGCACTTTTTGTATTTTTTGTTTCTCTGTCTGTCCCTCTTTTTCTTTTTTTCTATGGGGAGTTTAAGGATAGGCTCTTTAAATATGAATGGTGGGAGGGATAGACAGAAGAGAGAAATGGTTAAGGAGGTAGAAAAAATAAATAGATTAGACGCAATCTTTTTACAAGAAACGCATAGCACAATAAAAGATGAAGTTGTTTGGGGTTTATCTTGGGGTGGTCAATTTTTTTTAAATCATGGGAGTAATGTGAGTGGAGGGGTAGCAATACTATTTTCTAATTCAAAAATTAATGTTTTAAGTTCCTGTGATCTAGTTAAAGGACGAAGTCAAATGGTTAAAGCTAATATTGAGGGTTCAATCTATTGTTTTATTAATATTTATGCCCCTAATATTGGGACTGAAAGAATAGATTTTTTCAATAATATAAAGAAAGCGCTTGAGTTGAACGATTTTGACTATCTTATTCTAGGTGGGGACTGGAATTGTACTGTTGATTTTAACAATGACAGGCTTAGTGAGGAGCCACATTTACAATCTAGTAAGAATTTAAAAAGTTTATTGGTACAGTTTGATTTAATAGATGCATGGAGAATTAAATTTCCAAATGAAAGACAATACACATGGGTCAAAATCTTAGATGGAAGAGTGAGTGCAGCAAGACTGGATAGATTTTATTTGTCACAAGGACTTAGATCAAAGTTAATTGATAGTGTAATTAGACCAGTTGGATTTTCTGATCATCACCTTATTATTGTAACTATTTTTTTGAAGCAAGATGTTAATAGATCTCAGTGGCATTTTAACAATAAATTGCTCCAAGATGAAACATTTTGTGAGAATTTAAAAATGTTATGGCAGAAGTGGAAAGAAAAAAAAAATGTTCTTTTGAGTCTTTAAATAAGTGGTGGGAAGTTGGAAAAGCTCAAATCAGAATTTTTTGTCAACAATATACTTCTTTTTCCTCTGTTATGTTAAAACAGGCCATAAAAGAAGTTGAGGAGGCCATAAGAAAGATTGAAAATGGCCTTTTGAATGGTGGGGATGCTGAAAGTAATGACGCATTGAAAACAAAAAGAGTGGAGCTGAGTTCCTTGCTGCAAGAAAAAGTTAAAGGGGCCCTTGTGAGGTCAAGATACATTCAACTAAAAGACATGGATGCCTCAAGTACTTTTTTCTTAAACTTAGGAAAAACTTGTGTGAAAGATCAGCGCATGATATGTCTGAGATGTCCAGATGGGCATGTAACAACAGACGGAGGAGAAATGAGAAGATGCGCCACGGTTTTTTATACTGAGTTGTATGGCAAAGAACAATGTGATGAGGAATGTGTACAAGAACTCTTAGAGGGTCTGCCTAAGCTTAGAGGAACTGAACAAACTGAGCTGGATAAAGAACTAAGTTTGGAGGAACTCACTATAGCTGTTAATCAGCTGACCTCAGGCCGCTCACCTGGAATAGATGGACTCAGCATTGACTTTTTTAAACATTTCTGGGGATTATAGGTCCTGATGTACATGAGGTACTGATGAGCTCTTTTGAACAAAGCTTCCTTCCAACATCCTGTAGAAGAGCTGTTCTAACATTAATTCCTAAAAAAGGAGATCTATCTCATCTTAAGAACTGGAGACCTGTTGCGCTATTATGTACTGAATATAAAGTGCTTTCAAGAGCTTTGTCTAATAGGTTGAAGCCTTATATTGGCTTACTTGTGCATATGGATCAGACCTATTGTATCCCAGATCGGACTATAATGGACAATTTATTTTTAATGAGAGATGTTTTTGATGTGTGCAAGGTGTATGATCAGAGTGTCGGACTTTTATCATTGGACCAGGAGAAAGCATTTGACAGAATTGACCATGGGTTTTTGTTCTCTGTCTTAAAAGCTTTTGGTTTTGGAGAGATATTTATAGCCTGGATAAGTCTCCTTTATAACGGTGCTTCATGTATGGTTAAAGTGGGAAGAGGACTTAGTCGACCAATACAAGTGGAAAGAGGAATAAGGCAAGGTTGTCCTATTTCAGGACAGCTTTATTCACTAGCTATTGAACCCCTTTTATGCTTTCTAAGGAATAACTTGAATGGGTTAAGGCTACCAAATTGTAATTTTGACTCTCCTTTAGTTGTTTCAGCATATGCAGATGACATTAATATATTCATCAAAAATGACGATGACATATGTACAACTGTAAAGGCGTTGAAGTGTTATGAGAAGGCGTCCTCGTCAAAAGTTAACTGGGATAAAAGTGAAGCTTTACAAGTAGGAATGTGGGAAAAGGAAAAGCTGCCTTGTTTACCTGGAGGTTTGAAATGGGGGAAAAATGGATTCAAAGTTTTGGGCATTTTTTTTGGCACACAACAATATCAAGAAAAGAACTGGGATGGAATAATGGAGAAGGTGTGTGCAAAAATGTCCAAGTGGAAATGGTTGCTGCCCCAGCTGTCATACAGAGGACGTGTTTTAGTTATAAATAATTTGATTGCTTCTATGGTTTGGCATAAATTTATGGTTTTAAATCCACCAAAAGCACTGATTCAAAGGTTACAGAGGAAAATTCTAGATTTTTTTTGGTCAGGCTGTCATTGGATTAGAGCTGCAGCCCTTTATCTTCCCCTTTGTGGGGGGGGTCAGGGACTTGTTGATATATCTTCACGTATTGCGACTTTTCGATTAAAAACTGCACAGAGTTTTCTATATGGGTATGGGTTGAGATGGCATGAAACTGCAAAGTTGCTTCTACAGAAGGCAGGGAAGTTGGGTTATAGTAAGCAACTTTTTCTGTTAAAAACTGAAGAAGTAGATTTTGGAGTTTTAACATCTTTCTATGATTCAGTTTTAAATGCATGGCAGATGTTGAAGATTTCAAGAGATTTAACTGCATTGCCTGGAATGTGGCTTTTTGTAGAGCCTCTATTTTTTAATGATTTTGTTTGTGTAAGGTCGTTAAAGTCTGCCAGTATACGTTCAGCACTGAGAGAGGCAGGATGCACAAAGCTAGGCCATCTTTTTAGAGCCATGCACTCATCTCTAGTTGAACTGGGTCAATTGGCCAATATAAGATCTGAGAGATTGATAAAAAAATTTGTGGATGAGGTTTGTGAATCACTGCCACAGTCACTGGAAGCGTTTGCCAGTGACAGGGATGCACTGGGTCAGTGGGAGGATGGGTGTGACTATGTTTTCCCATTTCTTGATGTTTCTTTAACAGTGGAAGAGGGGCTTGGCATAGAGAATAGTTTTCTGTCTTTTTCAAATGTACAGCTGGGGTCTTTTGAAGAGCTGGGGAAGAAACAAACTTATACCCTGTGTGTGAAATTGCTTCATATGAGGTCTTTGGAGGGAATGAAACCATCAAGGTGGCTTGATTTTTTTGGCCCTGATCAGTCTGTGAAAGGATGTTGGAGATCTCTTTATAAGCTACCGATTAATAAAAGAATGGGAGATCTCCAATGGAGAATAATACATGGGGCTATAGCCACGAATAAACATGTTGCCCATTTAGATACCAGTCAAGGGGTGGAATGTCCATTTTGTACCCAAAATTAAACTTTGGTTCATTTGTTTTGTGGGTGTTGTAGGCTAGGAGTGTTGTTCAGTTTATTAGAACAGTGGTGCTTGATTTTGGGAGAATGTTTTTCTTTTTCTTTGTTTATTTTTGGACCAAAATATTCTGTAAAGAAAAAACAAAAGCAGGTTTTGATGAATTATTTGTTTGGAGTGGCTAAACTTTCCATATGGCTTTCAAGGAAACACATGATTCAGAGTAAAGGGTCAAAAGATGTTAATGGGGTCTTTTTAGGATTATTGGCAGCTCATCTTAGAATTGAATATGCTTATTATAAATTGACAAATAATCTACAGTGTTTTATTGAAAAATGGTCTGTTGCAAATGTTCTTTGTGTTGTTGATGATGATGGAGAGATGGTTTTATCTTTTTAATAATACAAAGTGTCTCTAAGATTGATGTAAAATTATGTTGTTGTTTTTAGAATGTTAATTAGGAATTAAAGGATACTTTTCAATCTCTCTCTCTCTCTCTCTCTCTCTCGGTTATGTTAAGTTCTTAGGTTTACTGTTAAGGAGGTCTGTTTTGTTGATATAGAACTCATTGTAGCATTAACCTTAAAACCATCATCTGTAGTTGGGAGAAATATACCACCACACAGAGGAAATTGCACCTCGGAACTGTCATGATAATACATATAGGGAACCACGTAAGCCTCATATAATTTTGCAAAAATGTCGCCACAGTCACATCATTTTTCTGAGATCAGGCTGTACATACTTGTCTCACAGTAATGATAATAGAGGATGTATTCAAAATAACATACCACCATACAATTCGTGATACATCTGAAAGGAATTCCTTAATTCAGTACATTGGGGGGGTCTGTTTTGTTGATATAGAACTCATTGTAGCATTAACCTTAAAACCATCATCTGTATTTGGGAGAAATATACCACCTCACAACCTTCGGTTTCGAGTTTGAATCCAAGGCGTGCTGAGTGACTCCAGCCAGGTCTCCTAAGCAACCAAATTTACCCAATTGCTAGGGAGGATAGAGTCACATGGGATAACCACTTTGTGGTTGCTATAATGTGGTTCTCACTCTCAGTGGGGCACATGGTGAGTTGTGTGTGGATGCCACGGAGAATAGCGTGAAGCCTCCACACACGCTATGTCTCCACGGTAATGCACTCAACAAGCCACATGATAAGATACATGGATTGACTGTCTCAGACGCGGAGGAAACTGAGATTTGAGTCACTATGCCACCACGAGGACTTAGAGAGCATTAGGAATTGGGCATTCCAAATTGGGTAGAAAAATGAAGAAGAAAAAAAATCTGAACATTTGCCTACACTGTAAAAAAGAATCCTGTTGTAGTTGCCAGAATAATTATGTAAAATTTAAACAACTTAACAGAACAACCTGTATATTTTAAAGTTTATAACTGTTGTAATTTACTTGACCACACTGGCACTGTAAAATACTGTTAGATTTACAGTAAAAAAATTATAATAAATAAAACGTCATAAATTTGATATTAACCTTCTGAAACTGTAAAAATCTGGTTTTAACTTTATAAGGTATTGTTCATCACCGTAAAATTACAGAAGAGCATTGTGAGAAATATGAAATTGTACATGCTGTTCTGCTCCGTGTGTGTGTGTGCTTCTGACCTTCCATGTGTATTCAGTTGACCCCAGATGCAGGCTGCAGTGAGCACGATAGTGAGTCAATATATTTAGCAATATATTTTCTTTTCCTCTTTATCATGTTCCGCATAATTATTTCTGTGATCTGATTAAGGTCACACCCGTCACAAAGTCAACCGTAACGTAATCACGGCTGGAACATCTGTATATGGCCTCTACACCCATTTTCTCCCCCTTGACCCTAGGCCTTGTTACCGCTTTCCCATTGGCTGTTTATTGTCTCATGAAAATATAAATTACATGCCTGCTCTAATAAACATTGAATAGATTGAATACAGGCTGAGTGTGTGCGTGTGTGTCATTCTTTCTATTTCCTTCGCGAAGTCTACAGAGACTCAGACTTATGACTGCGCTTCACTGGGCACGAACATAGGTAGACAGGACCAGGGGAATTGGAGATCGCGACCAGATCCAAAATATTCCTAACAAGCATGTTCAAAAGTGCAACCAAAAGTGGCTCTTCAAGGACCAGTGACCAATAAACATGTCTCTAAACACTAAACACCATCAGGGTAACACATGTGAAATTTAAATAATGCAGTAAACGTTAACTAAAACTGTACATAGCTGACATTAAAAATAAGATTAAACATAACTATTCCCATAAAATATAATTAAATTTGATGGGTCATGCAGGGAATTGTGGGAATGCAGGATTATAATTTTTTTTACTGTAATTTTAACAAAAATTTACTGTAAAAAGTACATGTACTCTCTTGTTAAAAATCATTTACATTTTTTACCATTAATTATACATTAAAATCATACTTTTTACATCACACATTTTTTTTATTTTTACAACATTTTGTTGTAAAATCTACTGTATTTTCTTTTAAAATTCTGTATATCTAAAAAATGTATTGTATATTAACTTTTTTTCTGTAGCATTTTTACAGTCTAGTACCGTTAAAATTACAGACATTTTTTACAGTGAAACGTGGCCTAGGATTTTGAAAAATACCAGCTATTCATCAATGAATGGAAAATAGTGTTCTAAATTATTACAACATGCCAAATCATGTTTTAATTATTGAAGTTATGCCACATATTCGAAAGACTTCATCAGCCATTTATAAAAAATGTATCCTGCCATCAGTGTTGTATTGTCATCAGGGCTCTATTTGAGGGGGAATGCAAGGGACACTAGACAAAACCATCCCCCTTAGCCTCCCTGATAGCCATTTCCTGCTGACAAGATATGCCACTCATGTTGACATGTTAAAGATAGCTCATTCTGCTTTTCATCAGAAGCATGACAGCTTAAACTACTGGTAGGTCATCCTGCTATGGGTAGGTCAGATATTCAGAACACCAGACAGCTGTAAAACATTAACCAGCCAGGTTTAGGTACAGCTAAGCTTTAAAGCATATAGGAATGTTCCTGAGGATGCTAATGCTGTCAGCCTTGGAGAACACAAAAGTTGTCAATGTACATTCAATCAATTTATACTTTGTGCAATGTTGGTTTTACAGACTCTGCTGAAACTGTATAAGGTGGAGGAGGTGGACCACTCATAGAAAATGAATTAGAGAAATTGTAACGCTCAATATGATTGCTGTAGGAATGGACGTCCCGCCTTTAAGTTAGAAGAACTAAAAGATAGAGTGGGGAGAGATAACGGCCACACCCAGTAGCACAACAGTGAAAGGACATCTTTAAAAAGATGCCAATTGTTTGTGCGATCTCTTTTAGAGGAAATATACTCATTTAGAACATACACTCAGCCGCCAAAGCGCCCAGGGGAAGCACAACACTTGACCATGCGAGGGTGACTGCTGATATGCCCCGTAATTTCAGCGGACATCAAGGTGACAGGACAAACACACACATGCACTCGGATCCGAAGAACAAATCTGAAAGAGTGGTGCATGTCATCTCTTTTTATACCCGTATGTCCGGGCAGAGAGTGGCATGCAAATTCCACTCGCCAATTTTTATTGACCTTTTCTGAATAAAGCAAAGGTGATTGGGGCTCTCAAGAGCGAACCCCTAGTATCACTACATCGACACAAATTAGGATGAGTGACAGACAGGGAACTAGGGGCATCACCAAGATACCAACAGAGGGAACTGACTTGAAGCTACCTTGCTCCAGGACAGTAGAGTCTTAACTTTAGCTTACATCAAACAAATGAAAATGTTTATAAACTTTTCAAAAGTTGGTGAAGAGACCATTTCTAGACGTCTAGTTAAAAAAACTGTGCAAATGCTTCTCAACTCAAAAACTATTATTGAACTTCAAAAAGTGCCCTCAAAAAGGCTTCACAACTTTGTAGGTACTTGCCATGACCTGACTGAACACTGATATTATTGAGTCTTTATTCCTCTGTGGTACACACAAATGCTAATGTAGTCATAAATGCTTAATTTTTTCTGTTTTCAGTCACATTCGGTTTCAGTCACTTTGACAAATTGCAATGCAGTTCTGTGAATATAATCTCATCTAGTATTGTGTTTTATTAATAACAAGCAGATTGCCTGGAAAAGTAAACAAAAGTAAAAAGAGCCCCATCCCTTGGATAAGAAGTAAGTGTGGCGATTGATATTCATGGGAAGAATTCAAATAGATTGAAAAGCTAAGAGAAAGGGAAAAAAACCTGTTGAGAAGATAAGAAAGGTAAAATTTGCCATTCGCAAACTGATTCAGTTCTTTATCACGATTCCTGTCCCAACCTGTACTGAAAATTTGCGCTCATATCAGATTTATTTGTTAATAGTCTTCTTTGACTCTGGCCTCAGTCCACTTTTATACCTGATAAGTGACTACTTTATTTTCTTGGTCCAATGAATAGAGGAAACTTCCCTTGGGTGACATGATGCCAGTTGATAGCAAAAGAGCAAGGCACTCACTCTCCAGTGCAGAGTGTTTATATAATAGGCAACAAAACATTAAAAAGCCAATGCATATCGGCAAACTAGCTGCGTTCATCAGGGCATGAGAATACACATACACCAGCTACTTATATAAGCGATACTCAATTGGCAACAGCTGTCCTTATCTGCATATCGCGGCCCTCTTCTGCATACTGCGGCGCAGTCTTACGGCCCTCTTCAGCCAGATTCGGCCCGTTCGGCTTCACACAGTGGCCCATTTCAGCTTATCGCCGCCTGTTCGGCCGCATTTGTCCCCTTTTCGTGGCCGGTCCACCGTGAATAGTCCCGATTCTCCCTATGGCCAGTTCGCCCCTGGCCAAAAGAATGTGGACATCCAAACACAACACCAAACACATATTGTCTTCCTCATTGTGTTTTAATGATGATTCGCATTACTGTAATATAGTCATTTATTTGACTGTATTACTGTAAAAATACTGATTTGAAATAATTTTTTTAAACAAAATTAAACTTAATACATTTTTTAATTAAACTGAAATTTAAAATTAAATTTTAAAATCCTAAAATGCTTGGGTCAAAAATGACATGACCGCCTACTTTGTAATGTAATTCTCAGTTAATGTGTCTTTGAATATGTGAATTAATGTTCTTTTATTAACCTAGAATGCATATGTGGGTTGCTTATGATGTGTTTATTATGAAATTCAATGCACTTAGTCTTACACAAACCCAATCTGTTCTGTAATTAAACACCGTATATGTTAAATGCCATGCTCATATTTTTGTGTAGTATACAAGTATAGCAAGTTGTCATTCAGCCAATGCTTTTATCCAAAGTGCATGGTTAAAGATGTAACCTTAGGACTTTTTACCCATTACAGAGATAGTTCCAGTGTAGTAACCTGAGATTAGATGCCTAATTCATGGCAAGGGCACAATGGTCATTTTTTCCTTAACCATTTATTACAATTAATTTTTTTATATACCTTGATGTATACATGCTGTAACACTTTACAATAAGGTTCCATTCATTAACATTAGGTAATACATTTGGTATCACTAACTGACAATGAACAATATATTTTTTCAGCATTTATTAATATTGTTTATAGTTAGTTGATAAAAATAAAATTGTTTGATGTTAGTCCATCTGGTGCAGTGAGATCCAGCAGATGGAAAATTACTTCAGTATATCAGATGATTTGTAGACGGAATAACACATTTTATTTTATAGAATTAAAGTGAATAAAAATATGAAATAATGAGAATAAATGCAAAAATACAGAAAATGTATCTATTTGATTATAAAATGTTAAGTAGATATATCTTAAGGATATATATCCAAGGACTAAGTCCTGCAATTAACCTAATAATAATACAATGCCTTGTCTTTGTCTAATGAACAAAGTAATTAAATGAAAGATGTTAAAGTACAGATAATGAGATGAGGCCTCAAAGCTGGAAACAGGTGCGTAGAGCCAGAGAGTTGAGCGGTTATACTCTCATGAGGACCAAAGTTAAGGTTTTGGGGTTTTATACCCTCTTGAGTCTGTACCAAGAAGATTTCCGTTCTTGGTACGGTACGTTCTGTACAAATGACAAGGTCATAATTCAGGGTGTCAGGTCATATTGTCACTACCTATTGAAGTGTGACAGCTGTGGTTAGGTCACTTGCTAAATCCGTACATACATTCTCGGCAAGATGCTCGTAAATATCACACTCAGCATGCTGCACACACACACATGTCTGCCATGCATCCTGTGTATGTGCACGTGTGACTAGCTCACTGCAATGGTGAGACTAGCTCGCTCCACAACCAGTTCTGAGCTCTCATCAGGTCAATAGGGCAACTTATCAATATACTAAGTGTCCATTAATATATACATTGCTGCACACAACATCCCAGTTTCCCATGGGAACAGTGGTACAGCAATGCTACAACCCTTAGAAGGATAGAGAAGAAACATGGAATAGTCTTCAAACGCACACATTGAACATGTGAGGCTTCAGTCTGTAAAACATACATGCATAAACACAGAAATACAAGGATAGACATATGCAGTGATAATGACATACAAGCTGGTTTCAGGAATGTAAAGTAAATGATTATATTCTGCTTATAGTTGAGTACATAAATGTGGATATAAGTACATAAATGTGGATACATGAATATGCTTGCATAATATCAATAAGCAAAAGTATAAAATATTGAAATGACTCTAGCCACTTGCATTACCATCTTAGTGCATTAACTAACCTTAATGCATACAACTTTTGATTTTAATAATGTATTAGTATATGTTGAAATTAACCATAATTAATAATGAGATTAATAAATGTATTGTTAGTATGTTAACTAATGTTGTTGACTAATGTTAACAAATGGAACCTTATTGTAAAGTGTTACCATATACACTTTAAAATAAATTAATGTCACATTGTCACATTGTTTGAGGCACATTAGTCCTAAAATTTGAATATTTTCTTCTTAGACTTCACATTTTATTTAAAATAAATAAATGAAGTCTTCTTTTGATTTTTGGGATAAAATATGACCTGGACACATCTTTGCCAGATTCAACCAATAATGCCTTACTTCTTCAGTCTCTAAATAGTAGGCAAGTGGTTACATTCCGCCACTCCTTGACTTTCTCCACTATTCAATCCCCAGCTCTTTGGACCATACCTTCATACAGACAGACAACTTCTGTAAGCGAGGTCAGCATATCTCACCATTGTCAACAACTAAATTGAATCACTAGCTTTGACAGGAGTCTGCAAATTATAGAAACTCATGCCCCCACCACCCCCTTAAAGTATTTCTGTCATGATTAGTATTCAGCCCAGTGTCAGATGGGAAGTGATGCAGCACAGATAAAGACTAATATACATTTTACTGACACTGCTTTTTCCAACTCCACAGGTTCTCAGGAGGAACACTGTCATTTTGACAGTAACACTTTATAAAAGACTAGGTTAAATTGCCTATTCTAAGTGCTAAATCACTATGCATCTGATAAATCTATACTCCCTGTATAACAGAATGTAATCTGGTTGGGATTTTGCTATACTGAAAAAGGCTCGGTAATTTGCTTTATCCATCACTTAGAAACCTTAAGTGGTTTAAAGGGATGCCCACAAGGCTTAACAAAATCAGGTTAAATTTGTATTATTAGAACTCATTAGCATTGGGTAAGAAGATTATATTGGAATTTATACATTATCCCATTTGCATATTGAGCATTTTTCTTCAATTTATTTCACCGAGCATAAAACAGAGCTATTTGTGCACTGATCCAATAATGTTGAATTGAGATGGGAAAGCATCCTCACATTAATATTTGCCCATCAATTATTCAACTGTTCCCTGAGCAAATGTTGAAGCTTTAAAAAGCCTCTATATACAGTAGATACATTTGTTATCCTCACCACCCACCCACTCATTCACTCACTTATTTTTTACCCTTTCTCCTTCTCTCTCTTTCTTCCCTGTCTTTGTTACAGAAACACACGTACGAGAGTAAACCAACAATTTCACATGTCCACATTATTACCAAAGCATTTTTATTAGGGGACACTGGGGCTAGTAGTCACACTGAAAGATGTCACAATATGTAACTGTTATAAATGTATACAATTTGTAAATGCCGATATTTGTTGGCCAAAACAATGGTTTCATTTTTCTGTACATTACCTTATTTGTGCTGTTTCATCTGTTGGTTTGTGTTTCATTATTGTTCAACTATTTAAGTGATTCTGAAAACCTTATAATAGACTGTTTAATAGCACGCTCCATTGTGACAACATACCCCAAATAGAATGGCAGCAAGCCCCACTACACACCACAAATGGTCAGTGTGTGTTCAACGAACTGTTTCTTTTTCCCTTGGCAAAAACGGTGGAAATGTGCAATCATTTCTTTTTTTTTGTAGCAAGGCAGACATACATGTCACTGGGGAAAAAGTGTGACAATTAGTCCCAGTCTCCACTATGTAACAATAATGATGTTTTTTTTTATTTTTGTTTTTTTACCACAGAGCAATATAAGATGCTGTTTCTTGAGGTGATTCTTGAGAAATTCTGCATGATCTGGTCAATAGGCTCATTCTTACTGTGACTTAATGAAAGCTTGCCCTCTTGATTGCCCCTAAACCATGTGTGAAATGAAAACAGGATGCTCACAGTTGGTCCCTTTTTCTCACTTAGGACAAAAGTTTTAATGAACATCCTGCTTGAAGTTTGATGAGGATGGAGCTCTCTTTCTCTCTCTAAGTTTCACTTTTTCATGCTTTCTTTGCCCAAAAAAAATAGCTCAATGTAATAATCTATGGGATTATGTGCTGTATGAAATGTGTGCATTTCTGCTATCATTTTTATAATCTTCTCTGCCAAGAGGAAAAAATGGGCCTGACCAAAACAACAACAAAAGACCACAGACCTTCAAAAGTTTTGTATTATTTTATCGGACTTTAAGACTGCATCTGTATCTGTATAGCCCATGTTAAAGTCCTCCTAATGCAATGATGTATTTGAACTATTAATTTTTGTCAGCTAATAGATGTTATCATTACCACAAGGATCGGTTCCATAATGAGAACCGTTCAACCTGATAGTGGAAAAGTGGCTATTGAATCTTAATCGATTCATTGACAAACATTGAGTTGTTCACAACCGAAACAACGGAAGTGAGGGAGAACGATTTGTTTACGTAAAATATTCATTCGAAAACACACATTTGTTAATGAACAAAACTTTACTAGTGTTTTAGTCATACTGAAGTGAACCATAACAGATAGGACAAAGGATGAAGGAAGTATGGTGAAACGTACATCACATACAAATTCAAGTGCATCGGTGTGTTGTATTGGTGTGGAAGACAGATCATATGTGCAGTCCTGAGAAACCACCACCATGAGTACGAAAGAAGTGGAGTGTGCGACTATGAGAGAACGCTTCAGACTGCCACCGTATGCAACTTTTTATGTTGACTGCGTCAGAGACCACCACTGCCAATTTCAGGACAAGATCAAACTTTTACGCACGGCTGCTCTGGCCCGTTCTCAGTAGAAACTTACATTTTGTTGTAGTTTAAAGCTATTATATTAGGATAAATAATTGTCTCCTGTTTTTCATAGGCACAATGGCAGCATTAGGCAAAATGGCAGCAATGGCAGAATTATTGAAGTTTCCTTTCATCACTCAAAAATATTTCACAGGCCGCAAGACTCTCAGTCCTAATTAAGCTCAAATAGACTGAGTTGACACAAATTCAGGAGCCTGCAGCAGTCGATGGATGGATGGACATTAAATGTCATTACAGGCAACCGGTTTGTCACTCAAGGACACAAACATTCCAGACAGAAAAGCATTACAAGGAACAATTACCTGCTCAATCAAGACTTGTGTTGGTGGCCCACAATAAATGTGTCACAGGATGGTGCCATGCTGACTGAAAGTTCAAAGTCACAAATAAGCTCCAGACATGCGTGGTCGGGCATGTTATTACTGACTGCAACAGCAGGTCGAAACAATAACGACTTGCAGATCCATCTTACAGTAGCTCAATCTGACCAAAGGCTTTTTAAAGGGTTAGTTCACCCAAAATTACAATTTCTGTCATAATTTTTTAACTCAGTCGGATTGCATTGGTGTTATAGAAGAAATCAATGGCCTCGGTGAGGTGAGTTTGAAGCCTACACTTTAGGTCCATCTGTGAGGCTTTTGTTGGAAACTTGATCTGGAAGAACTACCCGTATTATTGAAGAAATTTGTTGTGTGCAATATAAGGTGAGATTCTGTAGTGGCCAGAAACCAGATATGCAAAACTCGCGTTTGGAAGACAAAGTGGGAATATTTTAATATGAAATCAGTATGCAGTAGTTTGCTTCCAGATGAGAACCACAACTTAACTGAGCCACATGCGCACACACACATACACACACAAAAAAATATTTTTCTATCAGAGAGCCACATAATGATGCAGTGAT
The DNA here is from genome assembly GCF_025860055.1 of Xyrauchen texanus. Taxonomy (NCBI): domain Eukaryota; kingdom Metazoa; phylum Chordata; class Actinopteri; order Cypriniformes; family Catostomidae; genus Xyrauchen; species Xyrauchen texanus. The sequence goes on along the minus strand of NC_068306.1, from coordinate 12,861,838 downwards.
GATTTGTCCTCTTGTCCCTTGCTGATGAAATGGTCTCATTGGCATTCACATTTTATTATGTTTTGCAGAAATAAATCCCTAAAAAGTCAGGAGATTTTGATATTCCTCGCGCATGTACAAGATGAGACAAATAAAGCAGCAATAAACACATTATACATTAGGCTTAGATTTTCTCAAGACAGGTGTTGGCCAATTGAAGATAAGAGCTTCCATTATCTGTACATGTTTTTAATGACTGTTGATTTCAAGTCAGTTTATTGAAGAACACTCATCTTTTTCTTTTTTCTTTTTTGTCTGGATAAGGTAAATAAGTTCTTAAAATATATATATATATATATATTTTTTTTTACAGGCATTACACTGTATGCAAAAACAGTAAATACTGGTCATATTGATAAAGTGTACTGTTTTACATTTATTCATGTTTTTGCCCTTTTGGATTTACCACCAATATGCTCTATTCACAGAGCAGCTGTTCAGGACAGTTTTTTTTATGGACATTTCAGCTTGAACACCAGCTTGACCAGCCAAACCAGCTTAACCCAGATAAGACCAGCAAACCATTTTAAGTTGATTTAACCCTTATGTGGTTCATTACTGAATCACATTACAGTCGTTTCAGGTCAAAAGTGACTGGAAACATTAAGGGTGTAATTTGTTAAATTGCTGTGAAAGAAATGTAACAACTCTAACTTGTTTTGGGGTATTTAGACCTTATCATTCATTTACTTTTTATTTACTTATTTATTTATATTTTATATATTTTCTCAAATACTGAACCAATCATCATTAATCATATACCATCCATTTTTACAAGTATGAAAATATACGAAAACCAGATGAAATTCCAAGTATAAACACTAGGTGGCTGCGGAGAGCTACTTATTCATCCCTTGTTGAAAAGAAGATGATTTCTAGATTTTGTCAAGTTCTGCAATTAGATATATAATTAAACATTATCATAGACTACTTTCATGAAAAAGTTTAGAATTTTGTTTAGTTTTTTGAGGTTATGTTTGTCCATATTTGTAATAATGCTACATTATTATTATTACAGTCAACCCTGAACATGGTGTTACTTTCCCTTTGAACGGTATGTTGATCTGTATATGTCTTTGATCTCTCTCTGTCTGTGTGTGTGTGGGGGGGGGGGGCAGGTTTAAGTGGTTTATGAGGACTTTTTTTAGGTTATAAACTAGTAATTACAAAGGTATTATGCTATAAATGTGATTTATGAGGACATTTCTAGTGTCACCATAATTTAAATCACTTAACATACTAAACGATGTTATTTGAAAATTTTTAAATGCCGAAAGTTTTTTGTGAGGTTAGGTTTAGGGGTTGTGTTATGTTTAGGGGATAGAATCTATAGTTCGTAAAGTATAAAAATAATTATGTCTATGGAGAGTCCTCATAAGGATAGCCGCACCAACATGCGTGTGTGTGTTTGTCTGTGTGTGAGAGAGAGAGAGAGAGAGAGAGAGAGAGAATATATGTGTGTGTGGGTTTTGCTCTCTTGATGTTTGATAGTCTCACCCCTTCATGTATGTGTGTTTTTTTTTTTTTCTTTTTTTTTTTTTAGTGTTTCCCATTCATTTCCTATGGCGGAACCGGGAACAGTACCATTTACAATTATAAAAAATGATTTATGTTGTTTTTTTTCACACAAAAACACTTTTTTTGTATGTGTTCAGATATGAAATGGATGAAAAGTCACAAAGTCTCGTTTTTCTCTTTGCCACCAGATGAATAATTTTTGTTGCTGTCCTTTTCTGCATATCACGGTGCCCTTTTGCAGTCCTCTTCAGCCAGTCGCGGCACATTCGGAATGCGGTAGCAGTTTTTTAGTAGTAGTTTTGAGGATAATGCAGTTTCATTACATAGGGATTGTTTTGTATGTCTAGTTGTGCAGCAGCACGTGCTACATGCTCGATGCAGCATGTCTTGTGTTTTGTCTAATTGTGAGGCAGCAGTAGCATGTCCTCATACTAGCAGTAGCAAGTCTCAGAACCTGCTCTGTTATAGCAGCAGCAGCAGCATAGCAGATCTTGTCAGCCAAGACCAATATCCTGTCAATATGTCGAAGGCATATTAGCAGTGAAATATTTCTGAGAGTTGCCATGACGTGAAACTCTGGCTTGGTGGCCATGACGTGAAACTCTGGCTTGGCGGCCATGACGTGAAACTCTGGCTTGGCAGCCATGATATGAAACTCTGATTCGGTGGAGGCCATGACGTGAAACTCTGGCTCAGTGGCGGCCATGACGTGAAATTCTGACTCGGTGGCGGCCATGACGTGAAACTCTGGCTTGGCGGCCATGATGTGAAACTCTGGCTTGGTGGCGGCCATGACGTGAAACTCTGGCTTGGCGGCCATGATGTGAAACTCTGGCTTGGTGGCCATGATGTGAAACTATGGCTCGGTGGCAGCCATGACGTGAAACTGTGGCTCGGTGGCGGCCATGTCGAGGAAATCTGGCTCGGTGGCGGCCATGTCGAGGAACTCTGGCTCGGGGGCGGCCATGTCGAGGAAATCTGGCTCGGGGGCGGCCATGTCGAGGAAATCTGGCTTGGCGGCAGCCATGTCGAGGAAGTCAGGTTCGGAATCCGCCTCCCCCACAGTGAACGTGGAACCAATAATGTGCTGGACGAGATCGATATATTGGGCCAGATTGAGGGGACTGCGACCGCCAAGCATCAAGGAGGCTCATTAAATCCGACCCGAATAATGTCCTCATTAAAAGCCACCGGATGACTCCCCTGACAGAGGCTCAGAAGCTGAACTGCTGGGTCCATTGTTGTCAGTCTAGTATTCTGTAATGTACTGTAGCTGGCAATGGCAATGACGATGACGATGAAATGAAGAACCCAAGAGCAATTTATTAATAAATGTGAAAACTATAAACATGAATACAACATACTATAAACTTGAAACATAAACATGAAATTTGCTAGGCTAGGCTTAAACTTGACTTGACTTGACATGAACTTGAACTTGAAATACACTACACAAACTCACATCAATACTAGACAAATGACAATGGCAACATGAGGGCATAAATACATGACATGGTAAACATAAACCAATGAACAGACCTTACTATAAACAAGATAACAAGACAATGACCATGGACCAATTACATAACAGAACTAATAAACTAAAACCAATGACAAACTAGAACTGATAATATCATAATGAAACAATACACCAATGAAAACAAGACACATGAACATGGAGGGAAAACAGGACATCACATGACTAGGGAAACCACATGACATGAAACAGGAACTAGACTTATCAAAACAAAAGTCATGAAATCAAAACATGTAAAACACAAAAACACATCTAAACATGACATACTGTATATATATATATATATATATATATATATATATATATATATATATATATATATATATATATATATATATATTTATTTATTTATTATTATATAAAAATATATATATATAGGGGTGTAACAGTTCTCTGTAAAAAAAACATAACGTGTTGTTTGCCACCCACGATTTGGTAAGCATTGGCACAGCGGTTCACCTCAAGTTTATTGACGCATCTGGAGCACAAGGTTTTGTGAAGAAAGTAAAGTGACAAATTGATAGGCACAGTTACAACCTCCACTAATGCACCTTAATGGATCTGTAGATGTATACCTCCTCCTGTGTTTTACGTGGGTCAACTTGATGACATCACTGTTCTGCAAGCATTGTGTGAAGTTAAAAATGGCAAGCGGAGAAAATGAGTCACTGATAGAGAAGCCCTTGCGTTATTCAGGTCTCCTGTCTGGAAACATTTTCTTTTTGCAGTCAATTACAACAACGATGGCCAAAAAACATTTACAAAACAGGCACTGTTTGCAGACATCACTCGACACAAGTGCTGTATACTAGTAATACATTGACATATGATCATTTACTACAAAATCACCGGGGAACAGAGCCGCAGATGAGCTGAAACTGCACAAACTCCCTTCTATTTTTAAACAAGCACTCAGTGCTGATTCGAACAGGCATAAAACAATAACTAAAGTGATTGGGGTGTTCATTGCCAACAATATGTTTCCCTACTCCGCTGACAAAGATGTGTGATTTCTGCATATGATTAAAACACTCAAGCCGCGTCACAACATCCCTCGTATCCATTTTAGTAGCAAAGTTCCTTCTATAGTGATGTACAGCTTCCAAATATTGAATATATGTGCAGTAAAGTTTGAAATGTATTTTATGTTGATGTATGTAGCGTAATAGTGCAGGTATTAAGTTAAAATGTTGATTTATTAATTAGAGAAAAGTGTTTTTAGTTAAAAAACCTTTTTTTTGACACACATTCAATAGCAATACCAACCAAACCCCCTGCTTCATATCTACTGTTGTTCTTTAGGGTCCTGCTGTTAAAATACCTTGCTTACTCAATGTAGTTTGTTTGTTTGTTTGTTTTGCATTGGAAAATAGAGTGTGGAACATGAATTCATAGGGTGTGCAGATGTGTTGTTTATATATAATATTTAGCTCTCTGCTGCATTATTCATACTCTTTAAAAAATTGTGTCTGCTCAAGCTTTGTTTACAGTAAGGCTTCATACCAAGAGATAATTATGACTAAGATAAATAGGGTGACATGTGGGAATCGGAGAATAATAGAAATATGAACCGTGTTCCTCGACTGGTTCTTCAAATGAAGCCCATAGGGTTGGACGTTGAATGATGATGTAATAGCCGAGAGGGGATAGTTTTATTACATTGAGTTCACCTCAATCAGTCGTGGCCATCTGGTTGATATAGTGAATTGAAGACAAAAGCTTTATTGAATCATGTCTTGGAGCTGCACTGATGAATGCTGAGAAACAAAAAGGATCAGATGACACGGACACACACACGCACACATGCGCGCACACACACATGCACGCACACACACACACACACACATCTATAGTTCTGTAAAAAAATAAATAACCTGTTACATTACGGTACATTACAAACTGGCAGTGTTTGACCATGAAAAATTAATGGACAGTGCAGTGTCACTGAAACAAAAACCAAAGCAAGCATGTGACAGTAAAATAATGTAATATACATTAACTAAACAACATTAAATGAATCATAAAATGCCCCAATGTACATAACTGTTTTTTTTATAAGAAGATAAATATTTCATTAAAATATAATCAAATGTGATGGGTTGAGGCTGAGGTTTCTTATAATTGATTTTCTTTTATTTTTTGAACATTATTATAACAATAGTTTATGGTACAAAAACAAACAAACAAACATACAGTTGTGGCAGCCGGGGCATGGTCAAGAGCCTGTCCAGAGAGGGAGAAAGCGGTAAATGCACTTACACCTGAGCCAAATTATGACTAACACCTGTCTCTAATTCCAGTGAGCATGCGGAGAGCAGATAAAACCACCCATGTCACCAGCAGAAGGCAGAGAGAGAGAGTCTGGAACCTGAAGAGTTATTATTGTGAACCTGAAGAGCTATTATTGTATATCTGTAAGCACTTCAGTGTGTTCATTAAAAATCCTTACCTGTGACTGGAGCAACTCGCCTTCCGTGTCCTCCTTATCACGCAACCGTCACACTGGTGCCGAAACCTGGGATCAAATTACGCCGAGATCCTCCAGTCCCTCTCCAGTTTGCACAAGACGAATCAACAATCCCTGCTTGAGTTGCGCCAAGACCAGGACCGACGGTCCAACCCCAAACACTGGAGTAAAAAATAAAGTTAGAGGGATAATGGAACCTCCAAATCACTTTTATCACTGATTATGCGAACATGATTTCTTCAATGCGGGAAAAGAACCCAGGTCTCCCATATAGCTGACAAAATGTGCTTCCAGTTGCACCATAAGAGAAGGTAAATTCAATTGAACCAAGATCTCAGTAAGCGTAATGGCACATCTCAGTAACTTGACATAATGGCATAATGGTGCCATTATCAGGGTACTTGAAGATTTGAAAGCTACATGCTGTTGACAAAATGTTCTGTATCTGTGTTCCGATAGAGCCGGGTGTGGGTGTGGTTTAATCCGGAAGTGAGTTAAAACTGGAATGTCCATTAATAAATGTTACTCTTACGTTTATAGTTGTTATGTTTACCCTGTCTTGTTTCACTGTTGCCCTCTTGTTTGCCATTTTGTCACTTTTGCACTTCTTAGTTTTCACTTTAGTCCCTTATGTAACTCCATAGTCCTCTGTTAGCGTTCGTGTTCCCTGTCATTGTTTTCACCTGCCCTCATTAGTTTGCCGTTTGCCTCTGTTAATCACCTTATTATCTTGTTTGAGTTCTGTTCGTTCATTGGCCCCTTTTTCCCTTGTTTATGTATTTATACCCTGTGTCTTTGTTTAGTCTTCGTCTATCGTTGTTTGATGTTAACCTGGTGTATCTTTCCTTCCCAAGTCCCCTGTTTGTTCACATCGTGTTTAGTTTAACTATTCTATGTTCCTTTTCCCCATCGTGGGTTGTTCCTTTGCGTTTACCTGTTTGTTTATTTAATAAAGTTCTAACTGCGTTTGGATCTGCATCTCCTCGTCTGCCTCGTTACTCAATCGTTACAATAGTTTATATTAATAAAATATACTATGTGTAAGCCTTTTCATAATAATAACCTAATAATTATTATAATAATAATAATTACTACTATTATTATTATTTTACAATTATTATTTAATTAAATGATAGTTAAAAAATTCTTACCAGATGAAGCTGAATTTGTTGGCCAGATTAACTGTTGTAAATATGTTGGTAACTTTCTCCTGGTATTTCTGATAATAATATCTGCTTGAAACAGAATTTCCGTTCATCTGTTCATGTATAACAACATTATTCTGGAGGCAGAAGGTGTCAAGAAAAATGGGAAATGTCATGCACACATTTTTCAGTGAATTCAGTGAATTTGAATACAAATTCAAACAATAAAATAAATATAATATATTAAATCAATATAGCCTACAAACAGGTGAAAGTCCCATAAGTCTATCAGGGATTTTATGATAGGACACTATTATTTAGTTAAATAATAATAATAATGTTAAATTTATACAAAGCCTTTTCAGAACTCAAGAACACTAAACATTCTCAAATTTAGCACAGTTTAAAGGAGACCAAGAAGAAAAAAGACAGAGCAAGTTTCAGTTTCTATGTTTTACATAAGCAGAAATATTCCAAATAAATATTCCAAATAGATGAATACTAAATGGAGCATATAAATCTTCATGGAGAATTGTAACTTTTTGCAGAATAAATTCTTAACCAGATAATCACCTTAATCGCTGATGTGAATATAAATGTGGTCCACATTAAGAGATGGATAGACGAGCTCTGATGTGAAATTATCACTTCAGGTCTGGAATTTAACATATCTGGATGCCTTTCTCCGATCTGTTGTTTGCCTGTGGATTACTTTCCCTGTTCTCACCGCTGATGTGTCATCCATCAACTCATCGACCATCCAAATCACCTCAGTGCTCTGCAACCTGTGCCAGAAATCTCTGGTCATTATTTCATCACTGCATTTATCTCTGTGTTTTAATGAAGAAGCATTAATTTATTCCGTCTGCATCAGGGTCCTTCCTGGTGACAGAACAATCTGGCCATCCATGGACTAGCAGAGGGAACATCACTACACACAGCTATCTCACAGCAGGGGGCACTCCTTGGTCATCATCAGGATCAACTCACAGACTCCAGTCAAGCCATTGAGGAAATGGCTGGGTGGAAAGCCGAACTCACATTGCAGTTGGAACAACTTCAGCTCTCCTACCTTGCCGGTTCCACAGTCAAAGTAGCAGCGCCTTCCACAGCAGCTACCACCCTATCGAGACAAGGCAAGGCCATGAAAATCGGGAGAGCTCGGCTGTCCCCCAAAGATGACACCAACACTTTATCAATGGCCTCTATCTGTACTGTGGACGACCAGGGCTGTAGCTTCCTATCCATTAAAAGGCACTGCTCAAGGTCTACCAAGGCTTGAGGGTGGTGTTCAGTAGGTCCCGAGCTGCTTCTCTTCCTCCTCAGAGATCAATCTCCTTCCTGGCACTTCTCCACCTCTGGGTCATCTGTACTCCCTCTCTGCTCCTAGGAGGGAGGCCATGGAGAAGTAATTTGGCGATTCTCTAGCAGCTGGTATTATTCGTTCCTCTTCTCTGGATGGGGCGGGGTTCTTCTTTGTGTGGAAGATGGCTCTTTGCATCCCTGCATAGATTATAGGAGGAGAATGATATCACAGTAAAGAGTTGCTATCCTTTGCAATTGATGTCTTCAGCCTTCTAACTCTTTCAGGGATTTTCTGTCTTCACGAAGTTGGACCTTTGCAATGTTTATCACCTTGTCCAGATTAGGGAGGGGGGAAAATGGAAGACGGATTTTAACACCCCAACAGAGCATTTTGAATATTTGGTAATGCCCTTCTGCCTTTCCAACACATCGGCCGCCTTCATGGCATGGTCAATCGGTTTGTATTTGTCCACCTCAGTGAGATTTTGATCTTCAACCCAAAATATGTGTGACCATGTCCAGCATGTCAGGCGAGTTTTACAGCAACTGCTGGAGAATCACTTATTCTCCAAGTTGGAGAAGTGTGAGTTTCATGCATAGCCGGTTCTGTTACTGGTATTTATACTCTCACCCGACAGCATATGAATAGACCCTTCAAAGGTGAAAGCAGCTGCCGATTGGCCTACCCCAGATTCACGTAAGGTTTCTGGGGTTCGCCCATTTCTATCAACGGATCATTTGAAAGTTCCGTCAGGTCGCCGCTCGTCTGACGAGTCTTACCTCCACCAAAACATTTTTCAGTTGGGCCATGCAGACTCAGTCTGCATTTGAAAAGTTAAAGAGCTGCTTTGTTTCAGCCCCAATTCTTGTTAATCCTGACCCATCTCATCAGTTTGTGGTGGAGGCTGATGCATCAGAGTTAGGGATTAGGGACATTTTAGACCATGGTCTCACATTGCCATTTGTTTCAATAACAGATTACCCCGTCCAGTGGCAACACAGTCAGATGACTGCTGTAGACTGGTTCTCGATGGTGGCTCATCTTATCTCCCTCCCCAAATTACCTTCAGTGAGGGTGACAGCAGTTGTAGTCATTGATCATGTCTTTTGCATTTCGCATTCATGGCCTCACAGTAAATGTGGTCTCCGACGGCTCCCCCATAACACAGAAGGTCTGGTTGTCTGCTCAGTTTCCTTTAACCATTTTCCCTATTTAACATTCCTATATATTCTTGCTTGTATGTGGTGTTTGTTTCCAGATTGTTTTAGTGTGTCATGTCTATGCAGTCTTGCCTCCTTTTCAGTCTTGTTTGTTTTTACTCTCTCCCAGTTCTATTTCCTGTGTGGATTACTCCCGATCAGACTTGCTCCCTGGACTGCCTTTCTCTGAACTATGGTTTGTCTGTGTACTACTTCCACTGTTGTCACCATTTATTTCTTCTCTGCCATTCTCTGCCCAGGTGTCCCATGCTGGTTCAAGCCATCAACTCATTAATCATCCATATCACCTCAGCGCTCTACAACCTGTGCTGGGAATTCCTGCTCATTATTCCATCACTGCATTTATCTCTTTGTATGAAAAAAGGCTCATTCTTTGATTCCCTCTGCACCTGGGTCCTTCCTTGCAAACACTGCATGACATATATAAAAATAATTACATTTTTAATTTATAGGATAAAAAATTTTCAGTGTTTACTCATAATTTTTCCAAATGACGATGTCCCTAAATGACACCAAAGGGAGACTTTGTCAGAACTAACTCCCTTTTGGGGACAATAAACCCCAGACTAACTCAGTACATACACAAAAATGCACACTTGTGAATACACAGCAGTGTCAGAGCTTTATAAGGAGTTCATCGGTTTCTCTGTGGTTGAAAATATTCCATAGCAAAAACCATATCACTTTGAAGCAAATATGATCACAAAATCTGAAAAAAAGAATAATGCTCCTTTCAGTAAATAGATGCTCAGGTCTCAATGAGAATACTGGATGAAGACATGTCTCTCAGCCTTTTTACATCAAAAACCTGATCTTCTGAGCATACATGTTCACCCTGTTCAATCAAAGACTTCAGATCAATGGAAGTCCAGAGAGCATGTTGATCTGTACTATCAGCCTCAGGAGAATCTGGGGATTTCAAATGCCATGAGAGTAAAAATCAAAAGGCTTTTAAATGAACACATAAAATGACTTCTCACTTTTCAGGAGTGCTCCTGTCATTCATAAAAAAATATTTCAAAATAGATATATACAGATGATTATAGAAAAAAATTTGATCTCAGTGATTTCGACCATGACATAATTGTTGGTGCCAGATGGGTTGGTTTGAGTATTTCTGTAACTGCTGATCTTCTGGGATTTTCACGCTCAACAGTTTATAGAGTTTACTAAGAATGGTAATGGAAAAAAAAAAATATCCAGTGAGCGGCAGTTGTGTGGACTGAAGCGCCCTGTTGATGAGAGAGGTCAGACTGGTTTGAGCTTACAGAAACGGTACGGTAACTCAGATAACCCTCTGTATAATTGTAGTGAACAGAATAGCATCTCAATATGCTACAACAGCAGAAGACCACAATGGGCACTTTATTAGGACCATAGTGCTCCTAATAATGTGCTCTGTGTGTATGTACGAAGGGTACAACAGGGCTAAAGTGTCACGAACCCCGCTCCCTCGCTCCGCCCCCTCGAGCTTCCACACTCGTTCCACCCCCTCGAGCTTCCACGCTCGTTCCGCCCCCTCGAGCTCCCATGCTCGTTCCGCCCCCTCGAGCTCACACGCTCGTTTTGCTCCCTCGAGCTCGCATGCTCCTTTTGCTCCCTCGAGCTCGCACGCTCATTTTGCTCCCTCGAGCTCGCACGCTCGTTTTGCTCCCTCGAGCTCTCATGCTCGTTAGCAGGTCTCCCTCCTCGGGCTCGCATGCCCGCTCTCCTATCACCAGTATTAGTTTCACCCACACTCGTCCCAATCACTAGATCATTAGTTTCACCTGTACTCGTCTCATCACCCATCATTGGTTACACCTGCACTCGCCCCTATATATATATCACAACCCTTTCGTCTCACTGCGGTTGGTTATTGTATTTAGTTTCCCGTGTCTTTGCCCCCCCGCTAGTTTCGTCTAGTTTTGAACTCCTCTTGTCCTCCTCTTAGCTTGCCAGCTCCCCTTGTTCCCCTGTCTTTTGCTCCCCACTAGTCCCGTCTTGTTATTCTTATTCTTATTACCCCGGCTTTGACCCCCTACGCTCTCGTTGACCACTCTCTCCCGGATTTGCCCCTCCATTCTATTCTGATTCCCCGGCTCCGACATCACGCTCCCCTTTGACGCCTCTTCACTGGATTTGCCCTGTTTGTACTGTTGCCTGCCTTTGTTGGAATAAAGCAGTTTTCGCCGACATTGTGACTGTCTCGTCTTGTGTTTGTGTGTGCGGGTTACAAAATAACCAACCCTTACCGAGACAGTCACATTGCCCCGCGCTGAGGATTTACGCAGCTCACTAGAGCGGATGTTTTCAGCGCACTCTGCGACAGGATCTACCGTTGGGAGTCATGATCGCGTGCTCACAGCCCAGGGACAGCAGGTACGTGCAATTTTTGATTTTTGTCACCCTGTTCTACCTGTGTCTGTCCCTGAGCCCGTTTATGCTCCCAACGCATTTCTGAGCGCCGTGAGCCTTCAACCCCCTGAGAGGTTTGACGGATCTTCGGGCACTTACCAAGAGTTGGTTATGCAGGGCAGCGGTTATAGAACGAATAGCCGTGCCCTTAACATTATGGACACAGCGGCCCAACTCTTGGTTTTGAGTCAGGGGAGTCAACCCTTGGAGGCTTATGTTGTGGATTTTTGTGCCCTGGCTAACCAGGTGAATTTTGATGAGGTGGCTCTGAAAGACATTTTTCAATATGGACTGAATGAGCCAGCCTCATCATTCATGCCTGGTGGTCGCTGCTCTCTCAACCTGGCTCAGTTTATTGACCTCGCCCTACTGTACGCTGGTTCCTCGTTTACTGTGGGGGAGGCAGAATCTGAACCAGCGTTCCATACCACGGCCCCCGTCTCGAAGCCTACCACGGCCCCCGTCTCGAAGCCTTACACGGCCCTAGTCCCGAAGCCTGACACGGCCGTAGTCCCGAAGCCTGACACGGCCCTAGCCCCGAAGCCTGACACGGCCCTAGCCCCGAAGCCTGTCACGGCCCTAGTCCCGAAGCCTTACACGGCCCTAGTCCCGAAGCCTGACACGGCCCTAGTCCCGAAGCCTTACACGGCCCTAGCCCCGAAGCCTGACACGGCCCTAGCCCCGAAGCCTTACACGGCCCTAGTCCCGAAGCCTTACACGGCCCTAGTCCCGAAGCCTGACATGGCCCCACTCCCGAGGCCTGACAAGGCCCCAGTCCCGAAGCCTGTCACGGCCCCAGTCCCGAAGCCTGTCACGGCCCTAGTCCCGAAGCCTTACACGGCCCTAGTCCCGAAGCCTGACACGGCCCTAGTCCCGAAGCCTGACACGGCCCTAGTCCCGAAGCCTGTCACGGCCCCAGTTCTGAAGCCCGACACGGCCCCATTCCCGAGGCCTGTCACGGCCCCAACCTCGAAGCCTGGCACGGCCAGCGAGTCAACGCCCATGCCCGCCACGGCCAACGAGCCAGCGGCCATGCCCGCCACTGCCAACGAGCCAGCGCCCATGCCCGCCATGGCCAATGAGCCAGCGCCCATGTCTGCCACGGTCAGCGAGCCAGAGCCTGTAGCCTCGACCGTCCCCATGGCCACATCCCCTGTTGGCCGAAGATGTCAGAGAAGGAAGAGGGCCCCTTCTCCCCAGTCTCGTCTTGTACTCAAGACCGCAGAGGTTCCCTCAGAGTCTTCCACGGCTCTGCTGGGCTCTGCTCCGCCCTCAGAGTCTTCCACGGCTCTGCCGGGCTCTGCTCCGCCCTCAGAGTCTTCCATGACTCTGCAGCCTCTGCTCGGCCCTCAGAGTCTTCCACGGCTCTGCCAGCCTCTGCTCGCGGCCTCCGCCTCACGAGCCTCCCAAGGCTCCTCCTCTCGAACCTCCTAGGGCTCCGTTTCTCGAGCCTCCCAGAGCTCTACCTCCCAAGCCCCCCAGGGTTCTGCCTTTCACGCCTCTCGGGCCTCCTACGGCTCTACCCCCCGAGACTACAGAGCCTGCCAGGTCGTCGCCTCGGGGACCTCCCACGGCGCCACCTCCCTTGGCTTTACCTCCAGAGCCTTCCAGGCCTACCTCGCTAGAGCCTCCCACGGCGCCACCATCATTGGCTCCACCTCCTGAGCCTTCCAGGCCTTCGCCCCTAAAGCCCCCTTCGGCTCCACCTCCAGAGCCTTCCAGGCCTCCGCCTCTAGAGCCTCCTGCGGCACCACCTCCCTCTGCCCTGTCTCTTGGGCTCCCTATGGCGCCGCCTCCTCAGCCTCTCAGTGCCCCGCCTGCCGAGTCTCTCACGGCTCCGTCTCCCAAGTCCCCCACGGCTCCGCCTATCACGGCTCTTCCCTGGGCCCCTGACCCCATCCGGTGGCCTCCTGACACTCTCCCTGTCCAGTGGCCTCTTCCCTGGCCTCCGGACCCTATTCCTGTCCGGTGGTCACCTTCCAGACCCCCGGACCCAGTCCCTGTCCTCCAGTCGCCTTCCAGACCCCCTGACCCAGTCTCTGCCCTTTGGATGCCCCCTAGATCTCCCGACCACCCGCCTGTCCGCTATGTTCCCCCTGACCTTGCCTTGAAACTGCCCATTGACCCCATGGACTGTCTCATTTCCCTCTGTGCCCCTTGGACTGCCCTCAATTTTGTTTGTGTGTTTTGTGGGTTGTCTGTTCAGGGTTTTTTGTTTGTTGGGATCATCCAGCACCACTTCCCAGAGGTCGCGCTCCTCGCAACAGAGCGCGGCCGTCAGGAGCCGTCCGTTTTAGAGGGGGGAGTACTGTCACGAATCCCGCTCCCTCGCTCCGCCCCCTCGAGCTTCCACGCTCGTTCCGCCCCCTCGAGCTCTCATGCTCGTTAGCAGGTCTCCCTCCTCAGGCTCGCATGCCCGCTCTCCTATCACCAGTATTAGTTTCACCCGCAATCATCCCAATCACTAGATCATTAGTTTCACCAGGCTATTTATTATCATTAGTTCTCATCACCCATCATTGTTTACACCTGCACTCGCCCCTATATATATATCACAACCCTTTCGTCTCACTGCGGTTGGTTATTGTATTTAGTTTCCCGTGTCTTTGCCCCCCCGCTAGTCTCGTCTAGTTTTGAACTCCTCTTGTCCTCCTCTTAGCTTGCCAGCTCCCCTTGTTCCCCTGTATTTTGCTCCCCACTTGTCCCGTCTTGTTATTCTTATTCTTATTACCCCGGCTTTGACCCCCTACGCTCTCGTTGACCACTCTCTCCCGGATTTGCCCCTCCATTCTATTCTGATTCCCCGGCTCCGACATCACACTCCCCTTTGACGCCTCTTCACTGGATTTGCCCTGTTTGTACTGTTGCCTGCCTTTGTTGGAATAAAGCAGTTTTCTCCGACATTGTGACTGTCTCGTCTTGTGTTTTTGTGTGCGGGTTACAAAAAGGCACAACTTAAGGAAACATTTTTTTTTCTCAGGTCAAAAAGTGTATCAAGATTCAAGGAATACTTCTATTTAAATTAAATATTGATGGAGCAACATCATTTGTGTGAAAAGAAATAACATCAGAATGATGTTTTGAATAAAATTCATAAAAAAGTGGCAAGGTTGCCTTTATCCCACATCTGGGTAAAATAAATAAATAAATTAATTAAATAAAGCACACCAGGGAGAGTGCTGTGTTTTTTTTACCCTCCCTTTTTCTCCCCAATTTGAAATGCCCAATTCCCAATGCGCTCTAAGTCCTCATGGAGGTGTAGTGACTCACCTCAATCCGGGTGGCAGAGGATGAATCTCAGTTGCCTCCGCTTATCACGTGGCTTGTTGAGCGTGTTACCGCAGAAACATAGCACGTGTGGAGACTTCACACTATTCTCCACAGCATCCACGCACAACTCACCACACGCCCCACCGAAAGCGCAAACCACAATATAGCGACTATGAGGAGGCTACCCCATGTAACTCTACCCTCCCTAGCAACCGGGCCAATTTGGTTGCTTAGGAGACCTGGCTGGAGTCACTCAGCACACCCTAGATTCGCGACTCCAGGGGTGGTAGTCAGTGTCTTTACTCGCTGAACCTACCCAGGCCCCCATTTTTTATGCTATTTAGTGTTTTGAGACAAAAAATACTTCAATAATACACAACAAAAATACCCAAAGGTCCAGTGACCATCCATAAAAGAAAAAACTATTACAATTGCTTTGATTAAGAAGTGTCAGGCTTTGGAATTGAAAGGTTAAATTAATTAATAACCTTTATTTTACCAGGAAAGAAGACTCACTGAGATTAAAATCTCTTTTTCGGGAGTGTCCTGGCCAAGATAAGATAAATGAAAGAACCAGACCCTTTAGGGAACACATCAAAGTTTGAAGTATTGTGGCGGCTCTCCCTGTGAACATGTCAAATAATTTTTGAGATGATTAAAATGTCATTGAATGGATATGCTTTACTGACTATAATACAACATATTTGAACACCAAAGGAACTGTCTGTAAACATTTTTCAACTCTGTATTCTATTAAATTCGTTTAAACTAAGTGGGTGTTATGAATATAGAAATGAATCACTAAAGAGATACAAAAGAAACAAATAGTCATGATTTTGAATTATGATATTCAGTCATCATGCATGTCACCTGTAAACTGCACATACAAGGGTGGTCTTACGTTTAAAAGTTGACTCATATCACATGTAACATAGTACAAGATTATATAGTTTTGAATATTTTTTAAAGAAAATTATGAAAAGGTAACCTTTTTGTTTTACAGTATACAGGGGCTATATTCGCAAACAGTCTCAGGAGACAGAAGGGAATATTGTCATTGGACCAAGTGATTATATTTTGATGAAATTATTTATTTTATGGAGACCATTTTTATTATGTAGACAAACTGTTAATTTTTTTTAATTAAAATTTGTAATTAATTTATTTGTTTATTTATTTATTAATTAATGTATTTTTATTTATTTATTTATTTTCATTTTTCTTTTCAATAACGTGCACAGGTGAATCATGCACATTAAGACCCTGACTGTGTTTATAAAGCATAGGGTCAATTTTTATTTCATTTGAACTGTAAGACAGGAATCTTGTGATTTAATTCTGAATGCTGTGAAACCAAAGGTTGAAACACCAGACTTTGGGATTTTCTGTCTTCTAATTACAGACATCCTTAGATTGCAGAGGAAATTCTTTAGTTTAAGTCTGTTAAAACCCTTTACATTTTGACACAGTCTCTAAATGAACTGTTCTTTCACAAGCACACACTTTAAGTAATCAATGCAGGTCTTTTTTAAGAAGTGG
Source organism: Xyrauchen texanus (assembly GCF_025860055.1). NCBI lineage: Eukaryota > Metazoa > Chordata > Actinopteri > Cypriniformes > Catostomidae > Xyrauchen > Xyrauchen texanus. Next base: position 12,845,400 of record NC_068306.1, on the reverse strand, counting down.
CTGACCTTTTCCTTCTGACCTTTATCTTAAGCATGGAGCTTTATTAGAGAATCCACACCAGCAGGAGGAAATTACAGGTAAACAAACCCACCCAGCTGGACAGATTTCATAAGACATACACCGCCATCCACCAAGAAGTCAAACTGAAGGAGCACTCGTGACATTTTCAAATGTTATGCAGTTTTATTTTATTTTAATCAGTTGTGGTATGGTCTGATGGTATGGAATTTGCAATTTGAAACTGAATAAAAAAATCAAAATTTTGCCAAATATGCCAGACTGGGTACGGCTATTTTACCAACTTAAGTGGAATGCTTAAAGTTGGTACTTTTCAATGATCCACTAGGTGTATAGACATCAAAATATAATGAAATATTTTCAAGTTATATATTGCTTGCAACTACTTTTGAATGGATGTTAATGAAGAGAGATGCTTTTTTTAGGATTATTATGGTGTTGTTATTGCATCTCTTGCAGCTTACTGCCCAAAGCAAACCAGCCAAACCCTAATCCATTGATAAAAACAGGTCACACCCATCATTATTGTAATGGAAAAGTTTTTAGCAAGACCAACATTTAAATGAGAACGTTAGAAAGAAATCGAAGGAAACAGCTAAGGGTTACAGTCGTATCGTGACAGAAGACAGGTGGGGTTTTCTTGGTTGCCTTGGTTGAGGTCAATTTTTGAGGTATATAAATGTGAGAAATACAGATGTTACGCTCTCACAAAATGATGTATTGCCCAATTTGGTCCTGTGGTGATATTGCAGTCAGTGACTGGAGATAGATTAATTACTTCACAGCTATTACAGGCCATTAGAGACAGACAGTAGAGCATGACGAGGGCAGCACTGTAACAGTGCTCATGGTGTGAAACAGGAGAACCACAATTTCAGAACATACATTTGATCAGAATGTGGGGAGGAAAAGTAGTACAAAGTAAAAAAGGTATCATATTAAGAGAAGCGAGGTGAGGTGAAGGAATATAAAGGACCAAAAAGTAAATGGATGGAGCAAACTATATCAGCAGAATTATGTGTCCTATATATGTAGGTGCAGATATAACTGGGTGGCATGGGGTGGAAAGTGCCACTCTAAGAAAAAGTATTGCCACTCCATCTGCCACCCCAGCTTTTAGTATCCTAACGTATAAAATATAAAAGTAAGTATATTATAGTTGATGCTGATGTAATGTAAGGGTTTATTTATGTCGAACTGTCTCAACTTTAGAGTTTAGCAAAAGCATAAAGACTTTCAGGCATCCAACACACCCATGCACACGTGGTCTAACGTATACCTGCATTTTTCATTGGAAACTGGATGTGGGTGACAGACTGTCACAAGGGAACCCATTAAATTTTTCCTCAACCATGATAACAATGGACAGATACATGGAAAAATAGGATATTAGGATTTTTCTGTAATACCTTATACCTTAGCAGTATTCAAAACGCTTTACACTGCATCTCATTCACCCACTCACATACACATTCACACACCAGTGACGGCAGAGCTGCCATTGATATTGGGAGCAACTTGGGGTTCAGTGTCTTGCCCATGGACACTTCAGCATGTGGAGTCTTGTGGGCCGGGAACCACAAACCCTGGGATTAGTGGGCAACCCGCTCTATCACCTGAGCCACAGCCGCCCCAAGGTACCCTAGGATCTGCAACAGTATGCCCACTCACTGACATTCGGCATTTCCCACCAGACCTTTTTGCATCGGTTTCAGTGTGTTTACATTCCCACATGGTTCAAACAGCAGCACGTTGCGTCAGCAGCGTGAGAGACCCGGGATCGTATCCATGTTGAAACTAGGAAGTAATCGCATTCGCTTAATCAGTGGTGAGCGTGTTAGCACTCCCCCCCCCAACATTTAATTTTTACTCCACTAATGATTAGGTTTGGGTTTGGGTTGGGGGGTAGAGTCCACTCATCTTTACTGTATTACATCCTGAACTGCTGAAAGGATCTCGCTTCACAAATAGCTTTTGGTGACTTCTTCTGGTCATAAATGGAGCTCACTCGTGCCTGTACACCCTACAACACTTACTGCTTTGGACACTGGGGGAAGGGTTTTACATTTTGGCAAGAATATCCCATTTTTTGCTGAAGAAACTTGACCTACTCTTTCCAATTTCACAGTTAGATAAGGCTAAGAATAACATAGTCTGTACATCCACTCTCCATCCATGGGTACATCAAGTTTTAACAAATCAAAACAATTCGGCCTGTCCTTTACACTCCTTCACATAACCTGCCATTATTAATAAAGTTTTTTTTTTTTTTTCACGTTTGTTACTTTTTATGCCCTGTGTTTATGTCTTTTCCAGCCCCTATACTCATTATACTTTATAGTGTGATCTGTTAACTGACTTTAGATTACCAGATCTTAGTGTGAAATATAAAAATTTTTGTTTGTAAAAGGATATAATTATTGAAGCCAGATTATTTTGATATAGGGAAACAAAGGCTAATTGTCACATGGGGAAGTTGTTATGAGGGCTTTATTTTAGTAACCATTAGGAGAGTAAAATGTCGAAATATGAAAAAGTGTGCTGTGGCAGTGGTAATGGATGCTGGTTTCAAAGACCCTCTTAAATTACAATATTATTATTTTGTTTGTGTGTGTTAATTAGATCAAGGATGATCTCATGAATCCTATACCACTGGTTTAATGCCAGGTTCCATTGTAACAACTAACCCCTTGTGGACAAAAGGTGAATGTGTGTTCAGCAAATTGGGCATAGTTGTCACACTTTTTATTCTAGCAAATAGTTCGCAAGGTAGGTTTATTTTAAAGACAATTTATGACGCACCTAAAAAGTCTGCCTACTGAACATTTCCACCAGTATTGCCCATAAAGAAAGATACAGTTGATTGAATCCACGTTGACCCAATAGCATGTTCAATGTAATCACACTGTTGTAGATGGGGTAAGATGTCATAATGGAAAACTTCCATTACATTGCCTATTATCTGATTTAATTGGTCCTATGATTTATGAAACAGCAAAAATGACAATGCAACAAAAAGATATAAACCATAATGTTGGCCAACAGTTAATTAACAAAAAATATCCTAAAGTAAATCAGTTTTGAGCTAGGAGCTAAAAAAGAGAGAACAAACATATGTTTAATCTGATTTTTGACTCAAAACAATTGGTACTGAGATATAGGCTAGCCTCTGTGACAACAGAATTCAACCAAAGTTAAAATTCAACCAAATCTAAATCTGCTTAAAATCAGCAGGTATATTATTTACCAGAGTTTGGATTGAGGATGTTTAACATCTGCTGTCCCATCTTCTTGGAACACACTTTAAAACCCTCTAAAATTGCAAACTCTAGTGCCTTGGTTTTGGGACTTCAGTGTCAGTGGTTTAATGTATATTTATTTACATACTGTATATTTACATTTTCTTTTTTATATTGTGCCTTGTTTTATGTTTGTTGTGTCTTATGTTGTAATTTTTTACACTGAGATTTTGGCTAGATCTCTGTCGAGATGAGGACTAACCTGGTAAAAATAAGTTTTAATAATTAATAGTACAAGAAAAATCTAAGAAATATGTAGTAGTTGATCCAATAAAAAACAATAAAAATCATGTCTGTGAGTTGCACTTAAAAAAAATGAAAGTCCTTTCTCTTGGTGCTATAGATTTACATGTGTTGTATTACATTGATAGACCGTTTCATTAGTAAATTAGAAGATAAAAGAGACGTGCACAATAAAGTGGGCCATTTGGCCCTTCCCCATCCAAGCAGTTACTTTAATAACATAGCAGTCATACTGCAGTGCTGGCTCTCGTTGGCATCAAGCCAAATAGTAAAAACCTATGGAAATGAATATCATTCTTTACAAAGCCATCTGCCCTCTCATTTGTTTCCATTAGTTGAAATATTTTCTTAACATATTTCAAAGTCAATGAGGTCTCCATAGACCACAAAGCTGAAGTACTGCTGCAAGCAGCAGGCACTACACATGACTCTTGATTCAGAATGATCCACAAGTTCCAGAGAAATATAGTCTTGGGAAAAGTTTAAATGACAGTTATCTCTCTCAAGACATTAATGTCTGTTGACATTAATATTCAAATGCATTCGCATGGAAAGTGTACACATACATGTTTCACATAAAAATCCTAAAATTCCTTAGGAGAGATGAAAATAGACACACATTAGAGAAACATTGACAGTAAAAACAGAGAAATGTTGGATTTAATTTTGGAATCTCAGACTGTGAATGCAGACTTTAGTATCTTGGAAAATCTGAAAACACTTTTAGACATGTTTCAGGGACAGCTGTATTTAGCTGAAGAGTGTGGCCCATATGTGTTTGCATTTGTGTAAAGTAGTTACTAAAAAACAGTTTGTTTTCCTCTTTATTACATGCATTGTTTTAAGATTTGAGAAAAAAGATATTGGCCAAAATTCAATCAGTATTTAATAAATTTCACACAGGTAAGTCATCCCATGATTACACATTAAACTTCTGTAGCCTTCTATTCAGATCCTTCAATATTTTCAATCTAGTCAATAAAGTATGCAAATTCAGAGTATTCATACACATTTGTAGCCATGGTATCAAGCACAGACCACAAGCCAAAAATGTTGTCTTCTTAAAAGTCATGGTCTATCGACAATTATTCAACAAGTCACTATGTACTTGCCATATAAAAACAGCGCTGGTCAAATTGATCAGGTGAAATGAACAACAGGCAGCATGTTTGCCTCCATTGCTCAAGATGACATCTGCTGGACGTCATGATAAATTGCATTTGATTTGACACTTAATAAGTCTCCTGGATAAAGAGCACAAAGAAAGGGCAGATTGGTGTAAAGGAAGGGGGGTGTCACACTTTGGATGGAAGGAGAGACGAAGACGGGAGTTGGAGTGAACCCAATTGCAGCGTGATTAATAACAAAACAAAACTATGTTCAAAACTACAAAGAAAACACTGAGCACTATAAAAGGCAAAACTAAGAAGAATAACACTGGAAGGCAAAATGAAGAGGAACAACTACAACAACTAACACAGGGGCTGTTAGCAGTGCGATGAGGTATGGTGATCTGAGATGAGACTTGATGAAGACTGAGTGAATGAGGTGAGTATTTATAGAATCCTTGATGAGGAGACAGGGAACAGGTGTGCAGGTTAGAATGTGGGTGAGTTAGAGGATGATAGCCGGAGTTGGAGCGACTGATGGGAGCATGACAGGGGGAAAGGGAAGCTAAACCTTTAGTAATTCCCTTGTTCTGTTCTTGTTGTATTTGCACAGAAATGTCTCTGTCCAGTTCAATCAGCTCGGATGATGATCACAGGGAAACAAAGAAGATCGCACCAGTGTATTAGCCTGTTTGATTCTCAGATGTCGTGCTCTAACAAATGTCTCTGGATCAAAGAGATGCAAATAATTTCGAAGCAAAGCTCCCTATGTGTTCTTGTGTGTTATAGTTTAATTGTGGTACTGTTTAGCTTTGCAAAATGCAAGTAATACAGATTATATGGGTTGTGGATTTACAGTATATGGGAAGTCATGTGACTCTGAAACAACATTTTGCTATTTGGATCAAAGTTATTTTCCATGCAGCTTTTATTACCTGAAATCCTTGCATTGTAAGCATTCATAACAGATAATTATATTATATCTGTCTGTCTCTCCTGCGATGGACTGGCGACCTGTCCAGGGTGTCCCCCGCCTTTCGCCCAATGTTAGCTGGGATAGGCTCCAGCCCCCCGCGACCCTGTACACAGGATAAGCGGTTGACGATGGATGGATGTATGGATGGATGTCTGTCTCTCTCTCTCTCTCTCTCTCTCTATCATGGGATCATGTTTATGATAATCATTTATCTCTAGCTAGGCTAGACAGATTTTATGGTTTTAAGCATCAATTTAGTTCTTTTAGAGATAGTTCAATTACTCCTGTAAGTTTCTCTGACCATATTTTCAATCAGTGGGTCATGTATTTGAGTTTTAACTGGTATTTTAATAGTAATTTATAGTGTGACAAGCATTTTAAATATGTTTTAAAATAATTTTGGATTAATTCAAGAACAACAAAATCCAATTTTCAGTCTTTACAGCAGTGGTGGGATTTTACAAAAACACAGATTAAGCAATTATGTCAACAGTATACTTCCAACGTCACGAGAGACATAACATATTCAATAAAAGTAATAGAGAGAGAATTGGTAGATCTTCAAGAGCTTATGGAGACCACAAAAAAATAAGACCAATTATTGGTTTCTTAAGGAGAAAAATAATCTCTTAGCTGACTATGTACTGTGACACAAGGAGCTTTGGTTTGGTCACTCTTTATTGATGGATCCATCCATCCATCTTCAACCGCTTATCCGAAGTCAGGAGGTGGGGGCAGCAGCTCCAGCAGGGGGCCCCAAACATTCCTATCCCAAGCCACATTAACCAGCTCTGACTAGGGGACCCCGAGGCGTTCCCAGGCCAGTGTGGAGATGTAATCTCTCCACCTAGTCTTGGGTCTTCCCCAGACCTCCTCCCAACTGGACGTGCCTGAAACACCTCCCTGGAAAGGCTCCCAGGGGGCATCCTTTCCAGATGCCCAAACCACCTCAACTGGCTCCTTTCGACACAAAGGAGCAGCGGCTCTACTCTGAGCTCCTCACGGATGACTGAGCTCCTCACCATCTCTAAGGGAGAAGCCCCCCCACCCTTCTGAGGAAACCCATTTCGGCCGCTTGTACTCGCCTTGTAGTTCTTTTGGTCATGACCCAGCCTTCATTACCATAGGTGAGGGTAGGAATGAAAATTGACCGGTAGATCGAGAGCTTTGCCTTCCGGCTCAGCTCTCTTTTCGTGACAATGGTGCGATAGAGCGAGTGCAATACCGCCCCCGCTGCCCCGATTCTCCGGCCAACCTCCCGCTCCATTGTCCCCTCACTCATACAATATCCCGAGGTACTTCATCTCCTTCACTTGGGGCAATACCTCCTTCCCTACCCGGAGTACGCACTCCATCGGTTTCCTCTGAGAACTGATGGATGTACCCTCAAATTTTTTCTTCAATTTGGAAAAGAAGTGATGTATGAATAATTTTCCGACAAAGGTTTTTTTTTTACAATTTGCCTCAGATATTGAAGGAAGCTAATGCTGAGCTTGGTAAATATTTTTTTTCTTGAGGAATTAGAAAGAGCCCTCCAAAGCATGGAGTGTGGCAAAGTACCTGGCATTGATGGTTTAACAGTTGATATTTTTAAGTCTTTTTGGCCAGATGTGGGGCTAGATCTAATGGATGTACTTAATGAAAGTTTAGTTAATGCCTGCCACTGAGTTGCCATAAAGTATTTCTCACTCTGTTGCCAAAAAAGGGGACTTAAATGATATTAAATATTGGAGACCAATCAGTTTGCTATGCAGTAATTATAAACTGATCTCAAAGGCTCTTGCTAACAGATTAGGGGAAGTTTTATAGCAGGTTATCCACCCTGATCAGACATATTTTGTACCAGGAAGACACAATTATTATGATATCTCTGTTATTAGATATTTTTAAGATATCGGTAAGCAGCTCAATTTGGATTTTGGGATTGTATCAATAGACCAAGAAAAGGCCTTTGACAGAATCGAGCACAATTATCTATGGAATGCTCTGACAGTGTTTGGGTACTGTGATATTGAAAGAATACTGAAGGTTAATGGTGAATTTGGTGAACAAGCTAAGTACAGCATTGCATGGTTTGTACATTCCCATTTGTACAAATGTGTTTAAACTGTCAGCATATGCTGACAATGTTTTAGTTTTCATAAGTGGCCAGAGAGACGTAGAACTAATGCTAAAAATATTACATTATTTTAATGTTCTATCTTCTACCAGGGTTAACTGGTCAAAAAGTGAAGCTATACCAGGGTGCGTTTCCCAAAAGCATCATTAGCGAACTATGGTCTCAAATTTCATTGTTACCAACATAGTTCAACGATTTGGTGTTTCCCAAAACCGCAGTTCCAACAAACATTCACTGACAGTGTCGCAAATTTGTGTAGTTGGCACTGCAGCTCTCCACCTGTGGTTAGAAGCATAGTTCCTAGTCAGTATGCATTGTCGACGTCATTGATTTTGCTGCAGCTGGGGTGTGACTATTCAGACTTATCACCTTTCAAAGACTTCAACATCCACTCTGAGAGCTTTGAAAGGCTAGAAGTTGTGGTGCTCAAAGTTATATTTATTGGAAATTCAGTTTGAAATGATCTTATAACTTGATTGTCACAACTGTTCTCCCTTCAAAGTGACCTCCGAAGGCACTATTTATGACGTTTGAAAACACAAGACTGGCTTTGTTGTCGCATAGAAAAGGTGAGTTATTTCACATATGGCTATATATGTAAAACACAATATGCATGTTAATGGTTTTCACTGATAAAAAATATTATCTGTGCTGAACATATATGCAACAGATCTGCAGTACTTTGAGTATAGTATCAGAAAAGCACTATGTAAATGTAAAATTCATTCATTTACATATTTCAAAATATTGCAATTTCGTATATGTAAAACATAATTTCCCAAATCATAGTGTAATTTTATATGGCCAATATGCCTAAATAAATGATCAATAATTGTAGAAATATACATGAATGACCATATATCTGATTTCTGTTCTGGATAACATGTCTGTGTAAGTGGTTTAGTGTTTATTGTGAGGTGTTCACAGAGGTAGAATATAATATGGAATATTCTCAATAAGCTTTGTTATAGAAGATGTCTAGGTTACTGTTGTAACCTCTGTCTCCTGATAGAGGGAACGAGACTTTGTGTCAAATGAAGCAACACTAGACTTTCTTGAAGGCCTCAGTTACCTCTGAACTTGAGAAAAGGCCAATGAGAATTTGGCAAACAGAATTTGCATGTCCCTCCCCCAGACATACGGGAATAAAAGGAGGGAATCGTGCATCTGTTAATTCAGGTTTTGCACTGGGGAGCTGAGAATAAAGTTTGGCCGTTACAGTGGCTCGGTTCAGCGTCGTGGCCGGGGGGACACAACATCTCGTTCCATCCATCAGGGAACGGAGGTTACAACAATAACCTAGACATTCCCCATCTGTCGCTCACTCGACATTGTGTCAAATTAAGTGACACTAGGGGTCCCTATTCAATCACGCCATGCGCTTAACCGTGTACGAAAGGTGCTATGTGCATTCCTAAGTTCTATGTGCCCGGACCTGAGACACGGGATGAAACCGACTCAACCCTGAGATTGTAAAATCTCTTAAAGGTATTGGGTGTTGCCCAGCCTGCTGTTCTGCAAATGTCTTCTAGGCAGGTGCCATTGGCCAGGCAAGTGTCACTGAGAGAGAAGGCTTGCAGGTCCCCAACCCTATTGATGGAAGCGAGCACGATCAGGAGGGCCATCTTCAAGGAGAGGGCTTTGAGCTCGACTGATTCTAGCGGCTCAAAGGGGGGTCTCTGAAGGCCTGAAAGGACCATGGAGAGATCCCATGAGGGGAACAGGCATGGCCTGGGAGGGTTCACCTTCCGAGCGCCTCTAAGGAACCTGATAATCAGATTGTGCTTCCCTAGGGACTTACCGTCCACTGTGTCATGGTAAGCCGATTTGGTGGCTACATAAATGTCCAAGGTGGACCTTCAGTCCCCCTCCAACCTCTCCTGCAGAAATGAGAGAACTGACCTGACTGTGCATCTCTGTGGGTCTTCAGATCGGGAAGAACACCAATTCGCGAATAAGTGCCACTTCAGGACGTAAAGTTGCCTGGTAGAGGGAGCTCTGTCTTGGTTGATCGTGTCTATGACACTAAGTGTTAGGCCCCTTAGATCTTCTGCATCCTGTCCAGGGGCCAGACGTGGAGGTTCCAGAGGTCTGGGCACGAATGCCAAAGGGTGCCCCGTCCCTGAGAAAGAAGGTCCTTCCTCAGGGGAATTCACCAGGAGGGGGGAATGTCACGCGAGGAGCGTGACATCCGAGAACCAAGTCCGTGTGGGCCAATAGGGGGCCACTAGAGTGACTTGTTCCACGTCCTCCCTGACCTTGCACAGCACCCATGCAAGTAGGCTCACTGGAAGAAATGCGTACTTGCGCAGCCCCACTATATACTTCTTGTTTGCAGTACTTTTTAAATTAATGTTTGCAGGGGAGGGGGGTTGGGGGCTTAGACCAAGGTAGGAAATTACACAAAATATTTATTAACACAAGTTAAGTCAGTCAGATGTAGTAATAGAAAATACAGTAACTAAACTCTATTTAAAAATGAAAAAGGTTACCAAACTGTAACACAGTTGAAGGATGGGCAAGGAGGAGGCGAGAACCGGCTTGTCAACATAAATTATATTTTAATGAGAAACTTAAACTCAAAAACACATAAACAAACACACATGACGGACATGTCCGTAATTCTCTCTCTCTCGAACCATCGTCACCGGCCGCCTTTATCCCTCGCACGCCTCATCAGGCTGATTGGGGACCGGGCGCGCGATATTCCGACCGGCCCTGCCCCCTCCGCTCCACACTCCTCCCGGCGTTATCTCAGGCCGGGTGCCACCGGCATGACGTACACCCCCTATCCCTGGGGCGGGGTGTATCTTACGTCCCGCGTGGTCATCCCGCCTTCCTCGCCCTGGGAGGAGACAGGAGGGAAGACAACAACAACAAAACAAAATAGGTGCGGGAAAAGGCCAACACGGTGCGACAGGGAGAGAGAGAGAGAGAGAGAAAAGCTCACTCACCGGTTCTCTGATGTACCGTCAGCGTGGTCCTCGAACACTCCTCCACACTCAGGCGGACGACAGCCGCTCCAACACCGGGCGAACCGGAGTGAAACCGCCGACCCCCAGCGGGTAGAACGCACCTCCGCTTTTCTGGCGGCAAATGGGGACACTCCTCCGCCCCTGGCAGCGGCTCTACCACTCCGGGCGGTCGGAGAGTTTCTTCCCTCCTCCCCTCGTGGACGGCGGTCTTCCCTCGACCCCTCCGCGTCTCTGGGGACGGCAGGGCACTCCTCCGCCCCCGGCAGCGGCTCCCTCGCTCCAGGCGGTTGGGGTATCCAGTCCCCACTTGCCCCGCGGACGATGGCCGTACCCCGCATCCGGGCGGTCGGGCTACTCCGTCACCCGGCAGATGGCAGCGGCGCTCCCCTGGGTGGACGGCAGTGTCGAGGACTCTGCGACGGGCATCCCTCCTCCTTCCCGGGTTTCAGCACCAATGTAACACAGTTGAAGGATGGGCAAGGAGGAGGCGAGAACCGGCTTGTCAACATAAATTATATTTTAATGAGAAACTTAAACTCAAAAACACATAAACAAACACACATGACGGACATGTCCGTAATTCTCTCTCTCTCGAACCATCGTCACCGGCCGCCTTTATCCCTCACGCGCCTCATCAGGCTGATTGGGGACCGGGCGCGCGATATTCCGACCGGCCCCGCCCCCCTCCGCTCCACACAAACATTTTCTGAATTAAATGTTCTCTGACTTCTACTGCTGCAGGACGTATTCTGTCTTGATGTGATCATCATCATCAGCAGCATTTTAATCATCATCAGCACCAGCATGACCCCCTCTTCTTCCTCAAGATGTTGAACTAATTTCTATGACTGCTATGTTTTGACAGGATATTTGGGGAAAGTCAGCGTGGTGTTCATAAGCTGTAACAGCAAAGGTGCTACTGCTTTCACAGCCTTGCTGACCTAAGACATGCTGAGCCACAGGCCATCACCAACCACCTCCATAAAATTTCCCACAGCACAATAATGCAGTGCAGCTAAGAACTGCACCCCTGGACTTAAGGCGTAGTTTCTTCTTGTGGCCCTCTGAAGGTGTGGATTCACAACCTGCAGCAATTCATGGATCTTGGTCCTTGGAATATGGAATTTTCTAATGATGTTGTCATCAGATAGAGAGTCAAGTGAGGAGACATTTGTCCTTGTTTAGGCATTCATATACAATACCTGGCTTCTGCATTGCCTTCTGTGCTCAAGCTGTAGGATTCTTTGTAAAGCCGCCATTGTTGAGCATTTGATACACACATACATTCTGTATTTATTAGGAGAGTCAATAATACACCTGCTACTGATGCACTATTATTATCTAAATTAACTAGCTAAATGTGAGTATTTCATCACAAATTTGTGACAGTAATAGAGAACAGCTTATTTTGATTATCACATTATTGTATTCATCTGTTAATGGGTTTTAAAATAGGCTGCTTTCATGCTGTTTTTTCATAGATTTCATGCTGTGGCTTGGGAAAAATGAGAAGGCCTCTCTTTAGGATTTTCTGAGGATTTAATTAAAGGATGTGTTTTATGTCATGGTTGACTTCTATTATCATGACTATTATCTTGTGCATTGAGAAAATCTTTATATAGTAAACTTAAGATACTGTTATATTTTATGTGATGATGGATCATCACCTCTGCATCATACATAGGATTCTTAATCACACTTACATTATATAATTTATTAACGACATTCTAATGGTAGCTGATAATGAATTAATGACATTGCATGACATGATACGCACAATTATTTTTTACATTTGATCTGGCATTCCAATGCTACTGTGATGCACCAAGTCACAAGTATCACATATTATGTGGTCATTTCTACATGTTAAACTACTGGATGAATTCCCAGAGTATTAGAAAAGCACTAAATAAAAACACATAAAAAATGACAGAGTATTTTTGATTATCAAATGGTATATTATATGTTGTATTAAAATTTTGATTGTGAAGGGTTTTAACTTCTGTCACTGAAAAGCAACTTGAAAAACATATGTTGCCATGCAGCACCACACAGCTTCACCAGAGGCCCATTTGACAGACCCATTTTTTCACTCCATATATATTTAGTTCGATTTATCTCATTGTGTTAATAATAAAAGTGACATTCTTATTGGTTTTTAAAAAGTGTTCTTATGTATGTGCTCAAGTGCGGTAAAGTGAGGTAAGAGGGAAACCCAACTATTGCTGCAAGAAGTCGTGATGAAAAAAAAACACACCAGCAACAGAGGGGCATGTGAAAATAAACAGTGGAGAACAGAAAATAACAGAAGTAGTCATCAGATGCCATATTCATTATTTATACCAGCGTCCTGGGGAAAAAACGTTGCTGTAGAGCTGCATACTGACCGAACCGCTTGTATACTGTAGTAAGGATGACAGAACTTACAAAGTGCATATCAATGTAAATGTCTATTTCGTGTCTCAAGCAGTTTTTTCACAATAAACAGCTTTCTGTCCATGTAAATGAGCTGTTATAATTTGATATCCATTCGATCTCTGTAGAAGTTATTACTCCACCCCCTGAATACCGTCAATAATGACAGCTCTACATTGTTGAACCAACATGGTATTAAACATGGAATAAAGTTATTAGGGTTTCGGGGAAACAGTAGTGACTAGCTAGATTGTTTCTTTAATGATGCATCATACTACAGTAGTTAAGCAGTGAGTTACGTCCTTGTACAGGAAACGAACTCCTGGTTGGGAATTGGTAAAATGAGGAGCCAGGTCTCCCTTATGGTTTAAATCTGAGCAGGAAAAGTTTGAAATACCTTGGGGTTTTTCTGAAGAATGTATGTACGAAATTTTTTTTAAGGGGTTGTTGAAAAGACAACTTGTCTTGAAAAATAAAAATGTTTGCTCTCAAAGATTTTCACTAATAATGAAGTTGCTTCTGCCCTCTGGCATCAGTTAGCTTGTGTAGATACTCCACTTGAACTTTTGGCAAAAATTCAATAAATTTTAGTTGATTTTGAGCTTCACTGGGTACCAAAATATGTTTTATATTTACCTAAGGAAGAAGGAGGACAAGGAATTATATACACTTGCAAAGCAGAATGGTAGCTTATACAAAGATTTTTGACTGGTTCGGTGGACCCAAACTACAGTGGCGGAGCTAGGGGGTGGCCACTCGCAATTGCTGTTTTAGTCAATTTTTTGGTCATTTTTTGGGGCACAATTTATTTCTTTAGAGGTGAAACCATCTCTGTACAAATGTACAAACTTCACATGTGCGCACACCAAGGTCACCTGCTTCTTAATACAGGGCAAATAACACTTGGACACCTACTACAGATAACAGGAACAGGTTTAAAGAATGCATTTATACATTGCTGTAGATTAAAACATCTATTTATTGTATTACGGAAATTATTTAATCGTTTTAATGAGGTGTTTTCAATGGAAATTTTCATTGGTGGGTTCAAATATGTTCGGCGACATAATTTTCGATGTCAATTGTTGAATTTACTTGCTAAGCCAAGCTAAAATGGCAATTTATGCTAGCAGGAAAAGAAAAGTTGAATAAAATGTCATTTTTAATTCTGAAATGGTGTTTTCAAGTCTTAATTGACTTCAGATACTATAAATCTATGAAAGACATTCTGTCGTTTGGATTGATCTGTTTTTTTAAGGGAGCTTTGTGTGAGGTATGTGATGATAACCTGTATTTCACATATGTGTTTACATTAAGGTGTTTTTTATTTTGTTTTATTTATGTGACTTCAGATCTACCCTTCTTGTTGGCTATTTATCTGAATTTGTGATTGATTATGTTTTGAATGTTATAGATAAATGTATTAAAGTTATTTTGTCTCTTTGAACACAAGCCTGCACAGCTCCACTGTCGACAGTGGAGGTGTAATTATATGTGAGACAATTAGTAAATTGTGAATTATTAGCATGCAAGCAGGTCATACTGTGAGAACCAGACATGCCACATACTGTATTTATAAATACAGATAATAGTTATTAAATGTACATACAGTACAGTTAAATATTTACTATTTTTACATATGTTTTAAATATTTTAAATATCAGATACTGACAAGGTTGGTGTGCTTGTCTCTGCAATAACTCTGAGCTTCAGTCCAGTTTTTGGACTGTTTAACAAACACTTAAACACATTTTTTCCTCTTGTGTGTTTCAAAATAATAATTTGAAATAAATTATGAAAATAATTATTTGATGAAAGTGATACCATTCTCTTAATCCTAAATAAACAACAGTCTAACTGCACTACTCACTTTCATAGGAAATTAAAAGAAGCAACATTGAACATGGAATTTCACTCCACATCATGCAGTAATTCTTCAGAGGCACATTCCAGTTTTCTGGTTGAATACCAGTTTTAAAAATCTCCCCTCACACTTAATTCCCCAATGACCACCTCCAGCTGTTCAGATCATCATACAGTCCAATCCAGACTGAGCCATTGTAACTGCCTTTAACTGTGTTAATCAGACTGTTAATTTCATCCATGTTATCAATAGTGGCCAGATCAGTGTAATTCTCTCTGCAGTGTCTCTGAGCTTCAAACCAGGTGTAAAAGACTTATTATCCAACCCGTCCTCACTCCCCTGCGAGTTACTGTAGTAATGGCAAAAACACCTCACACTGTTTACTGACACGGCCAATAAGCTCAAGACAATCTTATATGGAAATGTCACAGTCAATCTTTAGATATTATTGTGTGTGTGTGATTAATCGCAATACATTTTATTGTACTAAAATGTTAACTTGTATGTGTTCCTGCCTGAGCCCTTCCTGGAAGTTTCCTCTTGTTTATATCGTTTGTTTCCCCTTGTGGTTGTTTTGTTTGTTCCAGTCTTGTTATTTTCAATAAAGCTGCACGTAGATCTTCACTCCTCGTCTGTCTCGTAACAATGGCGAACAAGGAACATGATCGTTGAATGATCATTGAATAAAATAGTTTTAATTGTTTTGTTCTTCAGACAAAGCAATCAGATTTGGAATACACCCGGAATGAAACATGTTACTTGAGCAGAATGTGCACAGAAAACAATGGATTAAACATTAACCACTCTGAATAAATGTTGCAATAAAAATAAAAGAGTTAAAATAAGAAAATGAATACCCCAAATTATCATGTCACTACAACAATATTTTCCCCCAAACATGTATTTTCAGGATGATAAATTCTGATGTCCTTCGCGCCAATGGCTTCTAATTGAAAGTAATTTGCTTGCTTTCCATGTTGCAAGACAGATGATAGAGGGTGCTTTTGGCATCTACTTTGTGACAAGCTGGACTCTTGCACATGTGTCAATATTTGACACCGTGTGAGTGAGTAACCCTTGCATTATTAGCTTTAATAAGAAAACAATATATGGAATATAATGTCTTCGTGTATTCAGTATTCAAATGAAAATCAAGTAATATTGAAGCAAGGGTACAATGAATGTGATTTTGCCAAATGGCAAATGTTCCTAGATCAACATCCTTGTCTGTCACGATACAATGTAGATTGACGAGGACTCAAGCATTTGCCAGGTCCAGCAACAGGGCAACTAGATTGCTTCTGTTTTCTTGGGCTTCCCTAATCAGCTGGCTCCTGGAATCCTCCCGTCTGCACTGAGGGGTTGATGTAGTTATTTTTTGAGAAGAAACTCAGTCAACCTTCAGGAAACAATGCTGAAAAACTCTTTCCCATCGACACTCAGCAGCAAGACTGACCGAAATTCGTTGATATCCCTTGAGTTTTCCTCTCTGTGGATCCAAACTCCCTCAGCGCACCTTCCACTGGTAAGCCACTCTCCCTCTACACCATATCACCCTGAAGATCTTCCATAGTTGCCGGAGGAGCTCTGGGCAATGCTTGTAAATGACATAGGGTACACCACTGGGGCCTGTAGCTGAGGCTGAGCGTGCTACCTTAATTACCTCTTCAACCTCCTTCAGGCTTGGCTCCCTCAGGTCGAACTCTGTTGTTGGTTGGGCTAGGCTGATATGTTCGGTTCAAGCCACTGTTCCCTCATCAGATCGCTCAGGGTGCCATGGAGAAGCGACTGACCTCCTCAGTTGAGCACACAAGAATACCACTACGCTTGTCTCCAAGCAGCTGTTTAGTAAAACCAAAAGGATTGGAAATTAACACAGCAAGCTTTCTGGCTCTCTCTCTCCTCCTTCTGCTGTGCCACTCTGCTCTACGGAGGGTCATAAGGCTTTTCCTCAGGATGTCTCAAAGTTCGGCTAATGCTAGCTTCTCCTCTTCAGCGGAGGTCTTGTACTGCTTTTTGATGGTTCGGAGCTCCTGTAGCAGTTGGTGTATTTTGGTGGCCCTACAGTTCATGATGTAGATGGTGGGTTTGATATGACCTTTTTTAATATTGCCAAACCTTTCAGAAGCGTAATTAACAAAGATGGAAGTCATGGTTTTGAGTCGATTGTCTGTATCACCTTTGGCTGTGGCTTGAATGATGTTGGTCATGTTTCTGTCAAACTGTCAGGAACTCGATTTAACATCTCATCCAAAAGACTCTTTACTGTACAGCATCACTGTACTGGGGTGTTAGAGCCCACACAGACAGAGCACCCCCTGCTGGCCTCACTAACACCTCTTCCAGCAGCAAACTTAGTTTCTACCAGGAGGTCTCCAACCAGGCACTGACCAGCCTCAACCCTGCTTAGCCTCAGTGGGTAACCAGTCTAGAGATACATGGTGATATGGCTGCTAAGTGGTGTTGTTGTGATATGTTGGGGAACTTCAGTTGTGTGCACAAGATGACATACAGCAGCCAATCAGAGGCAGTGTCTTAGCAATTTAAACAAAAATTAAACAATAATAATGAAGTGCTACACAACTGAAGTGTGTGTTTCTACCAAACACTGGATTTTAAATAAAAGTGAAAGAGGGTAAAGTGACAGATGACAAAGTGCTAAATTAACTCTATATTGTAATATAGGAAATGGATACTGGTATAAAAAAATATCTCATCTGTCCATCAACCTGAATATCTCTGAATGAGAGATAATGCAGTACAGGACAAGGAATGGCTGGTCTCCAGTTCTCATAACTGGAAATCTGATAGTCTGAAATTCCACTGGTTACAATTGTGATTGAAATATAGTTCGAATTTTTTAAGGGTCTAAGAAGAATTGCTTATGTATTTTACACATAGTTGTCAGTTATAAATGACAGTGCGGACTGTCTTGATTTTATGTGAACATTTTACATGGGTGTAAATGGTCAATGTGCTTAAGCTAACAACACACAAACAAATATAATCTTTCACGTCTTTATTGACCACATCCAAATAAACATTAAAATGTTTTTGGAAAAAGTAAGTGAACTGTTGGATTTAATTACTGGTTGATCCTCCTATGGCAGCAATAACCTAAACAAAGCAATTCCGTTAGATGGGGATTAGAAGTGCACAATGTTGAGAAGGAATTTTGGACCATGCATCCTTTCAGAACTGCTTCAGCTCAGACAAGTTCTTAGGATGTCTGGTGTGAATGGCTCTCTTGAAGTCATTTCACAACATCTCTATTGGGTTAAGGTCTGGGCTCTGACTGGGCCACTTCAAAAGGTGGATTTTCTTTTTTTCTCTAGTGGATTAACTTCAATGTTTAGAGTTATTCATAGGGATAGGGATAGGGATATCTGTCATAGGGATATCTGGAAAAACATGAGGGAATAAATTTTTCCCTCGATGATGGCAAGCAGTCCCGGCCCCAAAGCAGCACAGCAGCCCCAAATCCTGATGCTCCCTCCACCGTACACAGTGCTGGGAGGGTTATTTTTTAAATGATTCCACTATAGATTACAGAATACATGCTTTCCCATGCTCTTGGGAAACTGGGCTCTCCCCAGTTAAGAGCATCTCTATTCTCGGTATGGAGTTAGACTTGTTCACAAGGATAGCGCGCCTCACAAGCGAGCGTGCACAGTCGGTGCTGACCTCACCCTCTACAGTGCACAATATAGTTAAAATATTTAAGTAATTTGGTCAAATCTCGGTGCGTAAAGTGCAAGACGAAAACCACCTCTGAATGCGCGTGATCTCTGATCCCTCAGACGTCACTGTCTTAAAAAACGGCATCTGTAATGGAGATCATGAACATGGGCTTGGGATAACTTTAGTAGGGTGTCTAAACCCATGGCATGGGTAACTCGAACATCTGTGAGAACACCATGAATGCAGACAGATATATGCAAATTTTAGAGCAACATATATTGCCATCCAGCACCATCTTTTCCAATGAAGTCCCAGCATTTTCCAGCAGGACTAATTCAAAACAAATACTGCCCAGATTACAAATGCATGGCTGTGTAAGCAGAGTGTGTGGGTGCTAGATTGGCCTGCCTGCATTTCTGACCTGTCTCCAATCGAGAACGTGTGGCACATAATGAAGCACACCATATGGCAACAAAGACCACGTACAACTGTGCAGCTAAAGACCTACATAATGGATGAATGGGGGACAATTCCACTTTCTAAACTTAACAAACTTGGGTCTTCATTGCCCAAATGCTTAATAAGTGTTATTAGAACAAATGGTGATGTTTCACAGTGGAAAACACTCAACTGTCCCAAGTGTGTTGCAATCATCTGATTTGAAATAACTGTTTTGTTTTAAGTTGTATTGCTTTCAATATAGCAAAGTGTGAATATAAATCACAAATCAATAATTTTTATTCTGTCCCAACTTTTTCATATTTGGGGTTATACTAGTTTGCCTAATGGCAGCTTTACTGTATATTTAGTCAAAATGTTTGCCTAAGAAACCCTTGAAAAGAACATCTGTAATTTAAAAGACTGATGTCTCAAAGTTGATTTAGAAATCACATTATCCAATAATTTCCCTTGGGTTAATATGGGGCACATGCATTACTTATTTTCCAGGCTGATATATTGTATACTCACCGTTGTAGCAAAGGAAAGTTAACTCATAATTGCAGTTTTCATCTGTCCATTCTCCAAAGTCCCTAAATGATACTGCACTGCAGTATTCACTGTTTCTAGCTTTATCTGGCTGTCCTATCCTCCAGTTACTGAATGAAGAGTTGCTCTGATCTGACCAAGATCTATTTCTGTACATACCAATCCAACTATAGTATAAATTAGATTGGATAAATAATAAGATTGGCTCTTCTGGTTTTCAATGTCATTCCTGATGCTGACAAGGTCTATGTGAACCTGTCTGCAGTAACTCTGAGGTGGGCCAGATTATCCAATGGCATTATGGGCATGGGCCCAGGGGCCCATGCACACTTGGGGCCCAAGCAAGGGGAAGAAAAATAATATTTTCTTTCTTTCTTTCTTTTTTTTACATTACTGATAACTGAGGGCAATGTCTGGTTGGGACAAACAATATTAAAAAGGACAGTTTTTTAAGGCAGTAGGGTGTGTGGTTCTAGAAAGTAGCTTTTGGAGCGTTCGACCCAAGTTCAAATCCGCCTTTTGCCGAACTCGCTCTTTTCCCATCACATATCAGCTCGGAAAGGCATTCATTTTCAATAAAATGAAGAAAATATTTGTGGAAATAAAGTGCCTAATGACTGTTTAATAATAAATTGTTTATCGGTTGGGGTGTATTGAGGGCTTTATTATCCATTTAATAATTTT
Organism: Xyrauchen texanus; assembly: GCF_025860055.1. NCBI lineage: Eukaryota > Metazoa > Chordata > Actinopteri > Cypriniformes > Catostomidae > Xyrauchen > Xyrauchen texanus. The sequence continues at coordinate 12,825,030 of NC_068306.1, read as the reverse complement.
TATAAATATAGATATTAACATTATGTTATTATTTCTTATACTGCATTTATAACTGCATCATGTTAATGTACAACAATACTGAGGTGCACATAGTATCTGCCACTATTTATAAGTATAAATAACATCTAACAACTCTTTGCACTTATTGCAAAGATCTGCTACTTTTATTTTGTGTAAATTGAATATATCACTATTTATTTTCACTTAGTGTAAATAGCATATCGCTAAGAAAATGCTGCTACTGTCACTTAGTGTAAATAGAATATATTGCTTTTTTCACTTAGTGCAAATAGCCGCTGCCTTCAGATAATGACACCTAACCAATAAAAAGCACCAAGACATTGTGCTCAGGGGCCTCTGGAATTTTAATCCGGGCCTGGCTCTGAGCCCCGGTCCTGGTTTTGTACTCTCTAACCACAACATAACTAACACTGACATTTGCTCTTCCTGTGAATCAAAAAATGTGCACATTCTTAGAAAAAGTGAGCAGTTCAGGAATTTTTTAATAGTGTGTTCTTATTAGTTTCTTGAAAGTTCAACAGCAGTTCTCACCATCACAGCAAATATAGGGAAGTGTACTGGAGCAAAAAGGTTCACTCCATCTTCCCTGGTAATATGACAGGTACATGCATAGACTATGTCCATTCAAGTTCCTTGGTTGTTGAACATATCAGCTTTTAAAACTTCCACCGTACTCTGTTTTTTAAAGACCATCTCCAGCTGTTCAGATCATCATAGAGGCAAATCCAAGTTGAGCCATAGTAAGTCCCACGTACTGTTTTAATGAGCCTGTTCATTTCAACCATGTTATCAATAGTGGCCAGATCAGTGTCTATCTGCCGTATCTCGGAGCTTCAAACCAGGTCTTAGACTCAGACACAAAGTGATACTGATGGGGGTTACATTAAAATCCTGAACATGTTCCTGTAAATTGCAAATATAAAACCCAGTAACATTGTATTACAGGGGCCATGAAATGGAATTCTATCTTGTGAGATAGACAATTTCAATGTGCTATGACAATGCAATGATCACAGTGCAAAGCTTCCAGCATCTCATCCAAGAACATTTATTTTATCTTGCAAAAACATGTCATTCAAAAACCTTCATGGTTGTGACATCACCGGCTATGTTTACACATCAACGGCCTGAAAAAAACTTGATTAGTGCTTTTTGCAAACCTTTTCAACATAAACAGTATTAACATAAATGAGTTTAATTAGGGGAATTGGCCCAACTTCATGTTATTTGTCATTTGAATACACACTGTAATTATATTAAAGAGGCCCTATTATGCTTTTTGGGTTTTTACCTTTCCTTTAGTGTGTAATATAGCTGTTTATGCATGTAAAAGGTCTGCAAAGTAACAAAGCACAAAGTTCCCGCAAACGGGAGTTATTCTCTCCCACAGACAACACTGCTCCTGAACTACACGAAAGGCCTGGTTTATAGTCTAGCCATTTCGTCCATAAAGTATCTAAGTCACTATTTGCATAATGCCCACCAAAGGGCTACTTTGTCCTGCCCACAAACAAAGGTAATTATAGCCGAGACCAGGATGAATTGGGTTAGTGTTGTCGCCATGTCGAGAAGACACTGTTTTCTTCATTGCAAAAGAAAAACCTCTTTGTATGGACTCCATACAAAGGCAGACGAATTGAAGTATCAGTGGTTAAGATTTATTGTTACCGCTATTCCTCAGCAGTACAACCACAGCCAATTCCGGATTTTCAAGACGGTTACTCCTGAATGGTGCAGTTCCCACTTTTTGGGACAATCTGGCGCTTCAGGATCACAACCTGTATGTATTTTTGATTATTTGGAGTTTTGTGTTTTAGCAACGGAGTACACCAGTGTACAGCCAAAGAACTCTGCTAACACTAACACTGATCAGGATGCAGACACACTCACTGAGTTTAAGTCTATACTAAGACTCCTGTCCTGAGGTCACCAGAACCAGCTGGATCCAGCTCCATTCCTGCTTCATGTTGGACTCCACTGCTATGTTTCTCTGAGTGATGACGACTAAATGCAGACGGTGCCTGCCAAACTTCACTTCAGTCTATTACGATGGACTTCAGAGGATGAACTGATGACAACTCCAATGATAAGACATGGGATACATCATATGCCTTTGCCTGAACCTTGGATTTAGGATAGACTTCAACAAAATTACCGGCCGGTTAAACTGCGATGCACCTCACTGATCTCTGCCTGCATCACCTTGGTCTAATGATGGACACTGACCCTTAACTCTAACATAGATGTACGTATTTTAATAATGTAATAATTTTAAACCATGACATAATTAAGTAATATTGGCATTATTTTCATGATGTTAGCCAGAGGGTAACGGGCCCCCACAGTGAGCCTGGTTTCTCCCAAGGTTATTTTTCTCCATTAACCAACATCTTATGGAGTTTTGTGTTCTTTGCCACAGTCGCCTTCGCTTGCTCACAGGGTTTCTAAATACAGTTATTATTTGATTACTTGTTTATAAACACAATTCACAATCATATTTTATCAAACTACACAATGATGACTAGATATCATGGTTTCATTTTCTGTTAATGCATGATTTTCTGTAAAGTTGCTTTGAAAGAAGTGTGTTGTGAAAGGTGATATACAAATAAAAATGACTTGACTGATTCTCCGTCAAATTTCTCATATTGGTAAGATCTGTGTAATGCTCTCTGCAGTGCCTTCAAGCTTCTGTTCAGTTTTCATATTGATAAACAAAAATATAGCATTCAGTAGCACTCTCTCTTCCTGAAATATATTAATGCCATACTTTAGCTAAGTGAAATGATTGTTATTTCAAATTAAAGAACAGTTGTAGTATCAAGCCACACAATCAAAATGGCTGAAAAGTGTTCAAACATACTGTTACTCATACTGTTTCGTAATGCAACAGCACAATTTTTATAGTAACTTTTACTCTTCAGTTGATCACCGGTATCTAGAGAATAGCAATGTTCCTTCTAAATTAAAGGTGGTTTTACAGGGGACGTGGTGGGTGGCAAGATTTGCTTGCATTATTGTTATAAGCTCATGCTTGCTTACTGAAATTCCGCCAACAGAGGTGTGGAACGCTGCAAAAGCTGCAACATATACTTTTAGTGTTGGTGGGGGGAAACCCGCATCCAAGCGCTCTTGCAGGAATTGAAGCATCACTTTTACCGAGTACTCTGCTGGGTTTTCATCCTGTAGTGAACAACAGTCTGAAAAACTTGCCACATTAGTGCATGGAAGCGCTTGGTAGAAGGGGGCGAATGGGGGAAAATGCTTATTTGCGTTTCTCCGATGGTCATTTGTTTCCATTTTCTCGATCTGTGTGGAAATGTAAAAAATCCACAGGGTTTTCATACCGAGATGAATACCAGACTGTAAATACATGCCCTTTTCAGGCACCAGTTTTCAGAAACCAAAACTGGTTGGGCCATTCCAGCGCAATCCATAGCCTTGTATCCTTCCTTACCTCTGATTTTGCACAACGTTTTGTTGAATCAGATATATGAGGGAACGCATATTTGCATTTCTTCACTCATGATTTAAGGTGTCCAAACCCAGCAGACCGACTCATGGGTGAATTCCTTGTTGCAAGAGCAGGTCAGCTCCGCAAGTCAGTTGGCTGGGAAAGTTTGAACTGCTCTGACAAATTCAACATTTATTTCAGAGCCAGAAAAACTGCCAGTTATTTTAGGCACTTTATATGCCATATTAGCCCTACTGGACTTGTTTGTGGTGATCATACTGAGTTTGGTCATTCAAAAAATTCCTTCATTTCAAGTACACAGCACGGCTGAACAGTGGCGTGTCATTAAGAGTCTCTGATATCATGTAGTGACATAATACATTCTATAGCACTCTCACACTGACCCACATTGAAGGGGTCTCATTTGCAGTGAGCTCAGCAGTGTGTCAGCATCTGGGGCAACCATTAACCCAAATGCTTTCTGAAAAGTTTTCAGAGGAATCATTCTCCCCAACTTGAAGCTTTTCAAGTGATGGAGAATAAATTGACTGCGAGTGTCTGCGGAGAACTCTTCGCTGAGTTGACTCTCAGCTGACATAGTCAGGAGAGCTTCGGCTGGCCCAGGGGGTTTTCCAGTCATGTGCGCTTTAGTCTCACTACCAGCTTATTGCCGCTTGGCAGAGCTGAAGCTGTAGGAGCATTCGTTTTGGCGGGGTGTGGCCCTGACGGAAATTGTGAGCAAAGCTGCTTTTCAATGGCTGCAGCACGAATAGGCAGGACATTTTTCATAGCCTGCGAGTGCTTCTGTGCAACTTGGAGTTTTTCTGAGAGAACGTTTTTGCATCTCCAAACAAGCTCAGCGAAACCAGAGAGTCAGGAAGCCTTACCTTGTTTGCCTTGCACATCTCTGAAACCCAGAGATACCGGTTGAGCACTACCGAACTTTCAAGTGATCCTCAAGTGATCCTGGTTTGGGCAGTCATTTAAGTTGTGTGCAATGCGATGCGCACACATCTCTAGAGATTCCACTTATCCATGTCCTCCAGGATTTTACTTGAAAGACCTGCAAAACTGCAGGTCTGATCTGACTCATCCAGGGGCTGTGGGAGTGAAGGGTGTTCCTTATTAAAACATTTCTACTACACATGGTTCAGCATGGTAGAGGCATTCAATCCTGAAAATGTATATAAATGACTTTGAAGTGCACATCTTCAACTTTGTTTGAAATACTAAATTTATAAGGATAACCAAGACTTTTTCCAATCAAAGTCGAGATTTGAGCATTCCATTTATATGTATAAATTTTTCCATCTGAAATGACTAAATATTAAATGAAACAAATGACAATAAAATGCAAAGTAACCTCTCCAGTAATCAAAATACTTTTTGAATGTAACGGTATTCTAAATACCAATGATTTAAATTGTAACTGTAGTGGAATACAGTTACTAATATTTTGTGTTTTAAATATGTATTCCCAGTACTTGTATTTCTTTACTTCCAAAGCCTGCCAATAAGCATACATTTCTGTTATCTTAGACAATATGCACGCCTTATCTGTTTGCCAAAATTAGTTATCGGACCTTCTGGCTTCTTTTTAATAGTGGAATCTTGCCGACTAGTCTATGTTATAAAAAAGAACATTTAATCCCTTTTATCAAGAAAGTGTACATTTCAATAGAGTAGTTTAACTAATGATTGTACCATCCAGTGATTGAGGAACGCTTCCTCCACTGTGTACCATTCTGTATAATATTGCTGCACAGAGGAGTTTCCCATAGCATAGTCATGTAGGCCATGCAGCCTTAAGAGTTTTCCTGGTTTACATAATGCCCAGGCTACTCTACATATATGTTTTATATGTTTAATAAAAATATACTTACAGTTTATCTCTGAAAGGTGTCATATATAGATTGTGGAGTATGTGGGAAACTTTTAAATTCTGCATGGCAGAATTATATCATATAAATATATATAGATTATATCCACACAAATGTGCAAATTGCCAATCAAATTTATTTAGTCAGATATTAAGATTTTAAAATGATTAAAAGGTCTTTAAAATGTATTGTCAATAAGTAGAATAACACTTTACTAAATTTTATTGTGAACTTCTTTGTATTGTAAAGCCCCCAACTTTATACCGTACTGTATACGCTCCTTTAATTGTACACAAATGGAGAAATTATTATTTGTATTATGTATTTATTTATTTTTTCTTCTTTCTCTCTTCTTCAAATTAAACAGTGTAATTATATAATTTCTATACTGATGTATCTGATTTTTTTGTGAACATAAAAAAACATGTTGTTTAAGGCAGAGATATCTTGCTATTGGGAAAGAAAAAAATAATATCTGACAAAATGTGCCCCAAATCATTCTCTGGAGAAATCATTATTTATTTCGTCTTCTCATCACATCTATCTACGTTATTTTAACTTGTAAGAACATGTTCACTGTGGCGCCAATATGCTCCTTCATTTCATTTTCACATTGACATTTTCGGCTAATACGCGCCAGAATAATTTCCTTCTTTACTGGCTAAGTGCATTTCATATTATATGAAAACATTAAAAAAAGCTTAAAACTTATATGTGAACATCCAAACATGTTTACAAACCAAAACCGCAGTACTACATTACATTTTCGCTTGACACAAAACAACGAATCTGAGACTCCGAAACTCAACATTTCTCAACACGTACACCATATTTCCTGAGCAGTGTGTTGCAATGTGTTGTTGTGTTTGTTAGCACACAGCAATTTAATTCACTTTCCCCCACTTTAACAGCAATACTCATAGATTTCTAAACAACTCATCATTAATTTCGTGTCTTGTGGATATTATTTGGAATGTACCGGCGCGGGGCGAGCAAGAAGGATAAAAACAAACCGGCTAAGGAGCAGAGCGACTGCAGCAAGTATGCAGAGCTGCTGGTGTTCGGCTACGCCTGCAAGCTGTTCCGGGACGCTGAGAGGGCCAACTTCCACGATCAGGGCAAACATCTTATCCCATGGATGGGGGACAAGAACGTCATGATCGATAGGTCGGTTAAACAAACCTAATCGGATTCATTGCTTAACCAGCTTAACGTCTTCCAAAGGGGACATTGGATGTTGCCTTTTTGTTTTGCAGCACAGGAGGAGCTGGTGGCCAAACATGAATAAAAGATATTTGGCAATGACAGCTCTAAGATAACTTCGCTTGGATTGTCATTTTTGTACTGACAGCTGTGAAAATGGTTATTTTAAGTTAGTTCGGGGATGTTAATATCAGAATCAGAACCTTCTTATTACAGAAACAGAATCCTTGCTTATTATCAGGCCCTGGATAGAACAATATATAATTAATTATCATTTAAAAAGGATGGGGCAGAATCTCTCTCTCTCTCTCTCTCTCTCTCTCTCGCTCGCTCGTTCGCTCCCTCCCTCCCCTTTCCATAGACATATACACACCGATCAGCCACAAAACAGTGCCAACCTGCATTCTTCTCACCACAATTGTACAAAGCAGTTATCTGAGTTACAATAGACTTTGTCAGCTCACACCAGTCTGTCCATTCTCTGTTGACCTCTCTCATCAACAAGGCGTTTCCATCTGCAGAACTGTCGGTCACTGGATGTTTTTCTTTTTTTAATTTTTTTTTTAGTCTTGTGTGGGAAAATCCCAGGAGATCTGCAGTTTCAGAAAAACCTGCCCAACAATCATCCATGTGATTATCAAATCAGCCAGTCGTGTGGCTGCAGTGCATAAAATCATGTATATATGGGTCAGGGGCTTCAGTTAATGTTCACATCAACCATCAGAAAGGGGAAAAAAATTGATCTCATTGACTTGGACCACGGCATTATTGTTGGTGCCAGATGGACTGTTTGAGTATTTCTGTAACTGCTGATGTCCTGGGATTTTCACGCACAACAGTCTCTGGAATTTAGTCAGAATGTTGACAAAAACATAAAACATCCAGTCAGCAGAAGTTCTGCAGATGAAAATGCCTTGTTGATGAGAGAGATCAACAGAGAATGGCCAAAGTCTATGGTAACTCAGATAACCATTCTGTACAATCATGGTGAGAAGAACAGCATCTCAGAACAATTTTATGGGAAAAAAGATGCCATTAAAGTGAATGGTGAATGAGATTGTCAGTCCCTAAGAGTAGTATCTCCTTTTGTGTTCCAAGGAAGAATAAAAGTCAGAGATAGAATGTACAGGAGAGTAAATTATGCCCAATTATTTTTATTTTGAGTGAACTATACATTTTAATCAAAACCACAGCAAATTCAAGTTGGGTTTACTTACTACTGTAAATGAGTCTGCATTAAGGTGGTTCTTAAAGTATAATGATGATGATCCAAATGCTTTTGTGTGTGTGTGTGTGTGTGTGTGTGTGTGTGTGCGTGTGCTTAATCCACTGTCTAACACTGTTCTCTTACAGGATATTGTAACATGTGATCTGTCATTGATGTTCTCCCCCCATCCTTACAGTTTAACTGCAGCCCTTTAAAAAGAACTGACAGTGGCTATAGAACCAAGAGTGCTTTGCAGCGATTTACATTGAACCACCTTAATCTGCATGGATCTGTTTCCAATATGTATGTGTGTCTCTCTATAACGTAACGTAGAACTTATTTCCTCAGCATTTAAGGCTAAGGGGTCCCACCAGGCCCCGCTTGCCACCTCATCACCCACTTCTTTCTTTTGCCGAAGAAACTGGAACTGAGAAGTGGAATACAGCAGCGAGCGCAGGAAAATTTCCACCATATGGGTTCTAACGGATAGGTATTTATGTGCTCGGGCTTTTGTGGATGTATTTCTTTTATGGTAATTTTTAGGATGGCAGTCTCAAAAAGTCTCAGTTGTCTGACAAGGGTACAAGTTGGAATGGTTTATTGAACCATGTAAGGTAAGAAGAGAGTTGTTGTTTGCATTTTAATGTATTTCTTCTTTACTCAGGCCTGTTGCATCTTTTTAAGGTTTTAGTGAACAATTAGATGGATTTTGTAAGTTTATCATACAAGTGCACATATTTGTTTACCTGTGCACCCTCTGGAGTGCAGCATATAGTCCGTCTGCCTTTTTCCACCAAGGCAATGTTCAGTTCTTGCATCTCTTGAAAAGCTTGGAAGTGAAGAAGTAGAATCTTGGTAATAGAAATGCATACATAAATGAATATATAAACAAGTCTCTACTTATAGGGTTCCCCAATGTGGTGAGTATTTGTTGTAGGTGAGTTAAAGTTCATTTCACTTTGTCTTTAACCAGGTGATTCGTATTGCAGGTACGATGGCCGCGGTCATTTACATGACCTTTCGGAATATGATGCAGGCTCGTGGAATCACGATTACCAGTTGTCAGAGGAGGAGGCCAGGATAGAGGCTCTGTGTGATGAGGAGAGGTATCTTGCCATGCACACTGATCTACTGGAAGAGGAGGCCAGGCAAGGTAAATGCATAGTTATCTACCACGATTAATCAACTGAATCAGATGCTCTGCAATTATATACTTAATCTGTGTTTGGCATCTCTGTAATCTTTAGATTAATTTGAGAGGTAGAATTAAATACCTGTTCCTTGTTTTGGGTCATATTGCAGCTAATAGGTCAGTCTTACTGGCCTGACAAGTTTTGCTTCAACTAAACTTCAGACCTGAGCCACTGCAAACACCTTTGGTTAACTGAATTGTTTTTTATTCTTGGCGTACAGCTGTCCTCCATTTAAATTCAAAGCTTTTCTGTTCTTCACCCTCAATAGAGCACAGCAAGCATGAGCCTTTTCAATGGTATATGCTTCTGTAGAAGCCACAAGTTGGTGTGATTTAAAAGCTGTATTCCAGGTGAAAAACCACACTACCCGTAATCCTGAAGAGAGATCCTATATGGAGAAAATCAATCGGAAAGATAATTCTGGAACCAAGAACACTGGCTCTTATTATATACTTTATTATTTTGGCATTTTTACGGTATTGAAAAATGTATTGTAGGGGCAGAATTTAATTTTAGTTCCTTGTTTAGGCTTATATTGCAGCCAAATAGATGAGCCCTTTTGGAGTGATATGTTGATCTGAGCCATTGCAATGTTGACCTTTCTTCAACAAAAACACTTATGTATCAAGAAAACTGGTTTATAAAATGACTGATAAAATGTCAAAATATATGGTACCAACAAATATAATTTTATTTTAGAAATTGAAAATGTATTGAAATTGGCAAGTACATGAAAACTTTAACACAATATTTATTTAATCTTCCCAAAAGCATTTTAAATCAGTTGTTGTGTAAAACCAGCCTGTCTGGCACCAACAATCATGCCCAAGTCGAAATCACTAAGATACATTTTTTATCCCTATTCTGATGGTTGATGTTTACATTTACTGAAGCTCGATGCATGATTTTATACATTGCACTGCTGCCACACGAATGGCTGATTAGATAATCACATGAATAATAGGTGTACAGGTGTTTCTAATAAAGTGCTCGTGTACAGTATAAAGGAATTATAATGCAAAAATACCAAGTAAGTACAGAAGCACTCTCGTTGTGGAATAAATGGAGCTGGAGCTGCCTCTCCGCTGAATCGAAACTTGCACTTTGAGCGTCTATAAAGGAAACATGGCAAAAAATAGTTTTACAACAATCTGTCGCGGGGACACTTGTCCCTCGAGCACACAAGCTTAATGCATCTAGATTATAACGTGATGGCTCGCGACTTATTATATCATAATATATGTCACTGTGCATTTCTTATCGTGAAGAAAATTGGCAATATGCAGCGTTCTTAATATGATAATTTTTTTTTTTGTGAGATAAAGATGGATTGTAGTGACAGGTGTGAGAGGGCAGTCTTAGCCCCATTATACACTGCAATACAATACGTTTATGATTTGTTTTTGTTTTGGCTTGTTTTCCAATATAAATATCTAAAACTCTTTTAAAACAACGTAAATATTTTTTAGCAACTATACTGCTGAAGAAAAAATTGTTATCTGAGAATGTTGAATATAATATTACAAATTCAAATATTTAAAAATATCAAAAAATTATTTAAAAAAAGATGCTTTCACCTGAGAAGCAGCATATAAGATATTTAGACTTGATTTTAGAGAATAGATCTTGAATATAAGAATATTTTGACTTCACTGCAGTCGCAGAAGTATAACCAAGTAAAAAATACACTTGTATACAAAATACACTTACTGTACATTTAAGATACATTCTCTTAAAGCAAGTCTAAATATCATATATGTTGCTTCTCAATTAAATATATCTTGTTAAGGATGTTTAGACATTTTTATATCGAAAACAATATTGATAACAGTAGGATTTTTTTTTGCAGTGAATTTATTTACTGAATTAAACAAATAAAAAGTATTTTTTTCCCCTTTAATTCAGTGAATGTCATTTAGAGGTATTTTTAAAAGATGATTTTGTCCTCTTTGTTGTTAGTAAGCACGCTTAATGCAAACTTTAAGTCAGGACACAAGCTGAATAATTGCTTGAGCTAATGATTAATTGTAATAATTGCTGAATAGTCGAATTATCATTCTACTAATCGTTAGATTAATCGATTATCAAAATAATCGTTAGTTGCAGCCCTACTCCACAGATTTCATATTAGTAAACTATAGTTTTGGCAAGTTATTTAGGACATCTACTTTGTGCATGACTTGAGTAATTTGTCCAACAATTGTTTACGGACAAATAGTTAAACTTTTAACCGACTATCACAATTCCAGTGGGTCATGAGTTTACATACACCAAGTTAACTCTGCCTTTAAGCAGCTTGGAAAATTCCATAAAATTATGTCAAGCCTTTAGGCAATGTGCTTCTGATTAGCTTCTGGCTAATTGGAGTCAATTGGTGTAAACTCAGTGCCTCTTTGCTTGACAACATGGGAAGATCAAAAGAAATCAGCCAAGACCTCAGAAAAAAAGTCTGGATCTTCCTTGGGAGCAATTTCCAAATGCCTGAAAGTACCACGTTCATCTGTACAAACAAAAGTATGCAATTAGAAACACCATGGGAACACCATGAGATGCATTCTGTCTCCTAGAGATGAACGTAGTTTGCAGAGAAAAGTGTAAATCAATCCCAGAACAACAGCAAAGGACCTTGTGAAGATGCTGGGGGAAACAGGTAGACAAGCATCTATATCCTCAATAAAATGAGTCCTATAGTAACATAATCTGAAAGGCTGCTCAGCAAGGAAGAAGCCACTGCTCCAAAACTTCCTTAAAAAAGCCAGACTACAGTTTGCAAGTGCACATGGGGACAAAGATCTTTCTTTTCGGAGAAATGTTCTCTGGTCTGATGAAACAAAAATTGAACTGTTTGGCCAGTATGAACATCATTATGTTTGGAGGAAAAAGGGTGAGGCTTGCAATCCGAAGAACACCATCCCAACTGTGAAGCATGGGGGTGGCAGCATCATGTTGTGGGGTGCTTTGCTGCAGGAAGAACTGGTGCACTTCACAAAATAGATGGCATCATGAAGAAGGAAAATTATGTGGATATTTTGAAGCAACATCTCAAGTCATCAGCCAGGAAGTTAAAGCTTTGTCACAAATGGGTCTTCCAATTGGACAATGACCCCAAGCATACCTACAAAGTTATGGTGAAATGGCTTAAGGACAGCACAGTCAAGGTATTGTAGTGGCCATCACAAAGCCCTGACCTCAATCTGATTTGAATAAATTTAGATAGATTTGTGGGCAGAACTGAAAATGCATGTGCTAGCAAGGAGGCCTACAAACCTGACTCAGTTTCGCCAGTTCTGTCTGGAGGAATGGGCCAGAATTAAAGCAATTTATTGTGAGAAGCTAGTGGAAGGCTACCCAAAATGTCCCAAGTTAAACAATTTAAATGCAATGCTACCAAATACTAACAAAGTATATGTAACTTCTGACCACTTGGAATGTGATGAAAGAAATAAAAGCTGAAATAAATCTCTACTATTATTCTGACATTTCACATTCATAAATTAAAGTAGTGATCCTAACTGACCTAAGTCAGGGAATGTTTTCTACAATTAAATGTCAGGAATTGTGAAAACTGAGTTTAAATGTACTTGGCAAAGGTATATGTAAACTTCTGACTTCAACTTTATATTTGCATTATATTTGCCATTGGCCACCCAATATTAACATAATCAGAATAAACAATTCCTCCATCATTAATATAGTTCACTAGTCTAACTTTAGGCTGTTTGCAGTTGCCAAGTAGTTAACATCCATTAACATATAATACAGTGTGATGCAAAAAGTCCACTACTGAAAATGCTTCTATTATGCAATCTTTTATAATTTAATTCAAATATTTTCATTACAAATGCTATTATTCTTGAAAATATTTAGATAAAGGTTGAAAAACGAATTTCTGAATTTCTTAATATTTGCGAAGTCCCCCTTTTTCTTTGATGATAGCATGAACTTGAGCTCCAAAAGTTGTCTAAATTTATTCAGAACATGATGATCTATGTTTTCCTAGCATGAGTCAATAATGCCCTGCTCTAGCTATTTAAAACTCTGTAATGCAGAGGTGCAAAGTAGGTGGGAGTGAAATATGGTGTCCTTAGATGGTAGTTATGGTACGCAAGTCATTATTTACATTTACATTTATGCATTTGGCAGACGCTTTTATCCAAAGCGACTTACAGTGCACTTATTACAGGGACAATCCCCCCGGAGCAACCTGGAGTTAAGTGCCTTGCTCAAGGGCCTAACAGTGGCATCTTGGTGGTGCTGGGGCTTGAACCCCCGACCTTCTGATCAGTAACCCTGAGCCTCAACCACTGAGCCACCACTGCCCTCATTATCTATGTAGTCATCATGTTGATTCGCCCTTCAGGGGGAATTTAACCTCATTAAACCAGGCTATAATCAATCTGTCAACATTAACATCCTATAAATGATAATAAAGCATTTGGACTGTTCTATATTGGACTGTCCTTGTCATTGTTGCAATTTTAATAGCTATGCTATTCTGTATTTAGTGTAAAAACTGAATATATCTGGTACAGAACCACTCACATTGTCTTCAGAAATTGTTTGGTTTATGGATTTGTTTTTCTATTTTATTTGCAGAGGAGGAGTATAAAAGACTAAGTGAAGCTTTGGCCGATGAAGGGACCTACAACGCAGTGGCCTTCCGTTACAGCGCTGACTACTACGACCCCTCCCAGCCCACTGAGGAAGATGGGGCGGCAAAGAAACAGGTGGGAACCATACAAGTTCAGAAAACATACAACTTCAAAGCCCACATTTTGAACTGGTGGCTGTGAGTGTGCCTGAGGAGATGCACTTTCTGAGAGAACTGTATGTGATCTCAGATATACTTTTGCAAATCAGCCTCAAAATGCTCTGGGATGAAACAAGGCCATTTTCCTTAGGCCAAGTAAAAATCGTTTTGAAGCCCTGAGGCAATAAAAAGCTCAAAATCTTCTAAAGAGTGTGCAAGGCAGACAGTTGAAATGCAGAGACTGTTAATGACCAGCAATATCCTGCAGTTTACTGCTAAAGAGTTTCAGCAAAAACATCACACTCCATGGCTGATAGCTATATAAACAGAGGCTTGGAATTTGTTTCAGGCCTGGGAGCTCATCTCGAGTGGGAATTCAGCATGCGGTGACAAGTGAGTTTTTAAAGCAAACAGTTATCACACGCCAAGCATTTGTTCTGCTCATTCACACCTGTACAAGCCTTTGTTAAGGAACAGGATGCTTGGCCTGAAGCAAATAGTCCTGATCCCCCGTCTCATTACAAGCACACAGACAATAGTTTTCATTGATGTCTTTATTGTGACTTTATTGTGAAGTTGTAAATTGTGAGAGAGCTGAATTTGATGCCAGACAGTATACCTTCCCTGAATATCAGCGAAAGAACATTGCAAGGTGCCTCCAGTTTTGATGTTTGCCACGGCCGGAATTGCTGCTTATGGTCGATATGCCAGATTTGACAACCAGAGAATGGTCAGAAGTGCTTTTACAGAGTGCTTGACCTTTTCAATGTGGTTGAAAGGTTTTTACCAGGACTACTTGGAATTACTTATATTTTACTGTTACAGACAGTTGTATGCTTAAGTTTGCTTTATTGAAGTTTAATCATTAAAAATAAGAGGGATCTTAAAAAGATTTTAAGTGTCTTTTGTGATAGTTGTTCATGAGGTCTGCTTTGACCCGAGCAGGGAAGCTGCCCACTCTTCTTAAGAAAAATCCTACAGGTCATGCTTATTCTTTGGTTTTCCAGTATCTTCTGCACATTGGGTTATTCCCAACAGTGACTATTTGATCTTGAGATCCAGCTTTTGACACAGGACAATTGAGGGATTCATACACAACTTTTACAAAAGGTGCAAACATTAATTGATGCACAAGGCTATATTCAAGGGATAGTTGACCCAAAAATGAAAATTCTCTCATGATTTTCTCCTGATATCCCAGATGTGCATGACTGACATTCTCCTGCAGAACACATATAACCTCCATATAAAGGGAGCCTATGAGTAACTCCAGTGGCTATATCCATGTGTTCAGACATAGTGTGTGTGTATGTGTGTGTGTGTGTGAGCGTGTATTTATCACTTTGTGGGCACCAAATGTCCCCATAAGGATAGTAAAACCCGAAATGTTTGACCTTGTGGGGACATTTTGTCGGTCCCCATGAGGAAAACAGCTTATAAATCATACTAAATTATGTTTTTTGAAAATGTAAAAATGCAGAAAGTTTTCTGTGAGGGTTAGGTTTAGGGGTAGGGTTAGGTTTAGGGGATAGAATATAAAGTTTGTACAGTATAAAAACCATTATGTCTATGGAAAGTCCCCATAAAACATGGAAACACAACGTGTGTGTGTGTGTGTGTGTGTGTGTGTGTGTGTGTGTGAAAAACAGATCAATATTTAAGTCATTTATTTTGTCATAAATTATCCTCCCTTCCCAGTAGCTGAAGAATATAAATCTCCAAAAACATAAGAAGAATGTTAAAGTGGAGATTGAGTGACCAGGGAGGAGAATGTATAGTAAAAAAAAATACTTTTAACATTGATCTGTTTCTCTCCCACTCCTATTACAGGGCTCGACAATAAGGACTGCCCAATGGACTGGGGCCAGTGTGAGAGAGATTCGGTCCAGTTGCTAGAACTGCCACTTGCCCGATCGGGCCAGTGCTGCATTTATAACGTTAGCAGATAACAAGCGAGAGAGCACACAAAATGCACGGAGTGAAAGAGTGTGATTATATTTAGCTTGCAATGACGCGTGAGTGCATAATATACTGGAAGATGTGAGAAACAATCTCATGAGCGCACGAGCGTGCAGACTCCGAGCGCGCTCTCCTAGAACTGTCCTCACTTATTTCCAAGTGTCTTAGCAGCAGCCATCGGCATTATTAGTCCTTTTTTAGGAGGGCTTCAGCCCTGTTGTGTGAGCCAATAGTATTGGTGTGTGGGCTGTGAAAGACCATATCATTGGTTTGAGCCACTGAACTAATACGCCCCATTTCCTCATACAATTTATTAATGAACAAGGATCAGCGTCTTATGACCAATTGACAGAGGAGGCATGTTGCTCGTTTAGTTCGTTAATCCCGTTTAACAAGGAGAGAAAGGAGCTGGATTAATTAAAAGTAAAAGTGACTAATGACATCAGGACATAATTAAAACCTGTAATTACTTTCAGGCTATGTTGTCTTTTTTGTATATTGCTTGATGGTCATGCACAGCCATTCACAAAATGATATGCTTTGTTGTAATTTGCAGGGAAAACACTTATGACATTTAAACACTGATAAAGTCTCTTAGTAGACACGCTGGTTTGAATAAAGTATAATTAGATTTGTTTCGGCCTCTGTGCTTTATCAATGGTTTAATGACTCAAACACATGAAATATGTTGATTTGCTGCTACCTAATTGTGATTTACAGAAATTGTTATCTGAATGAATCGGTAAACAAATTTGAATGAATCATATATATATATATATATATTATTAAAAAATATATATATATTACAGACACTGGCGGACAAAAGTTTGTACAGATTTTGCTGTTTCGGAAGGAAATTGGAACTTCAAAGTGGCATTCAACTGATCACAAATTATAGGCGGGACATTACTGATCTAAAAAACAGCACCATTACTATTTGGGAAAAAAAGTCATTTTTGATCCAATCTAGACAGGCCCTATTTCCAGCAGCCATCACTTCCAACACTTTATCCTTGAGTACTCATGATAAATTGATCATTTGATACTAGAAAATAACTTGCCATTATATCAAACAATGTTGATTTGGTTCGTTAAATTAAGCTTAACTAAACCTAAGAGGATAAGTACATCAGAGTCTCTTGTTTGAAAAATAGATGCCTCACATGTCCTCAGCTGACAGCTTCATTGAATTCTACCCGCTAAACAGCAGTTTCATGTACAACAGTAAAGAGAAGACTCAGGGGTGCAGGCCTTATGGGAAGAATTGCAAAGAAAAAGACACTTTTGAAACAGAAAAAGAAAAGGTTAGAGTGGGCAAAGAAACATAGACATTGTACAAAAGATAACTGGAAAAGTATGTTATGGATCTTAACCTCATTGAGCTTTTGTGGGATCAGCTAGACTGTAAGATGCGAGAGAAGTGCCATACAAGACAACATCTATGGCAAGTGCTACAGAATGTGTGGGGGAAATGTCACCTGAGTATCTGGACAAACTGACAGCTGGAATGCCAAGGATCTTCAAAGCTGTCATTGCTGCATGTGGAGGATTTTTTTGATGAGTAGTTTAAGAAGTTCTGAACATTTGCTTCAAATTGTTTTAGTAATTTTTCACATTATTAATGTCCTGACTATACATTGTGATCAGTTGAATGCCATTTGATGAATAAAACCTTTCTATAAGGGTAAAATCTGTACATTATTCCAAGCTTTTGTGTGTGTGTATATATATATATATATATATATATATATATATATATATATAAAATATTTAGCTTTGGACAATATTTTTAAGCCATGCATATTTTTAATCAACTATTTTTCATTTTTGTTTTGGGGCCAGTGAATGACAGCAAATGTCTGAAGCACTGGCCAGTAGAAAAAAATCCTTAGCGTTGAGCCCTGTATTATGTAGTTTAAGAAGACACTGATTTAAACCACTGGAGACAAATGGCTTTCTTTTATGCTTCCTTGATTATTTGTTTGAACTTCCAAAGTTTTGGTCACCATTCATTTGCATTGATTTGACCAACAGACGTGAGAAATTCTTCTAGAAGTCTTTGTGTTCAGCACAAGAAAGAAAGTCATACATATCTAAGGATGGCCTGAGGGTGAGTAAATGATAAGAGAATTTTCTTTTTTTTTTTTGTTAACTCTTTTATTTCACTTTGACCTCAGATCAAGATCAGCTAGAGGAAGAGAGTGAGGAACCGTTTGTGGCGCCCCCTGGCCTCGTCATCCCTCCGGACGTTGAGCTGGTGAGCTGATTATAAAGTATACTCAAGCATGTGTAACTTAAGGGCTTTGCTAATACTGGGTTAGAATAATCATTCTTCATTTGAGCTAATAATTCATCTTTGTCAGGTTCTGAGATTTTTTTTTTAGTGTACATTTGTAAACCCTGGGATTACATTACTTTTTGCATGTTTACAAGCACTCGCCCCACATGCCAGTGGTGGAAAAAAAATTGATCGCAATGCCACTGGTTGAGCCAATGTTGCATTGGCTTGCTTATAATAACGTGCTTCTAATTGTCTGTACATTTTAAGATGGAATAGTACTTTTTTTTTTTAATCCCTTTTTCTCCCAATTTGGAATGCCTAATTTCCACTACTTAGTAGGTCCTCGGGTGGCGCAGTTACTCACCTCAATCCGGGTGGCGGAGGACAAGTCTCAGATGCCTCCGCTTCTGAGGCTGCCAATCCACACATCTTATCACGTGGCTCGTTGTGCATGACACTGTGAAGACTCCGCATGTGGAGACTCATGCTACTCTCTATATTCCACGCACAACTTGCCACATGCCACATTCAGGGCTAGAACCACTAATCGTGACCACGAGGACGTTACCCCATGTGACTCGGCCCTCCCTAGCAACCGGGCCAGTTTGGTTGCTTAGGAGACCTGGCTGGAGTCACTCATCACACCCTGGATTTTACCTCACGACTCCAGGAGTGGTAGTCAGCGTCAATACCAGCTGAGATACCCAGGCCTCCGAATAGTACATTTTAACAGAAAAATTGCGCTCTTCACCTTTTAAGTCTTCTGAAACCTACTACAAATATAATACAGTTTCATTATAACTCCAGTTAATGCGTTTGCTATAATTTTATGCTGACATTTTTAACCGTATCAGTCAGCTGTAACTAAACACTGTGTATGAAAGTGTTTGTGACATCATATAAAGTGCATGAATGTTTAATGAGATAAGCACTGAGGCACTTTATGATTTGGAAAAGTGTTAACCCAGGGTTAAGAATAGCCTGATTTTGTTGCCTGTCAAATCATCATTGTGTCTTATCACTATTACTTAATTACTTCAACTATGTATTTGATTTTAATAGATTTCCCGAGCTGGTGGATTTTGGAATTTCATCTGTAATAAAAAGTAGCGGTCGACTGATGTATTGCAGAGAGCGATAAATCAGTTGAGATTCGTAATTTTTTCATTATTGTATTGGCCCAAAGGTTTTCCAGTTTGTCTGATTGGTTTCTCAAGACATGAGGGTGCCGAGAATCATCTGCTATGCACATGAGTTATCTGAGACATGTAAATGACCAATCACAGTTTTATTTTTGCTGTTACGTGACATTGTGTTACCACAATAGTAGACTGCCATTCAACAAAGTCTCATTTAAACTGTCCACATTGTATCAGCCTGTCCCTCTGACTCGCAAATGTTGCAAGATGATCAGTCTATGACACTCCATGCAGGTGATCAAGGGCCATGTGTAAACTGAATGCTGTCAGTAGACTGCTGCTTGCTGCATTTGCACTTTGCATGTGCTGTGAGTAAATTTCATATTCACTGTGTACTGTACAGTATGTACAGTGTCTGTAATTAGTATGATTTGATCTTTTGTGGCAAAATGAGATTGCATCATCCTTTAAATAACCCATATCGGTCGACCACTCATTTAAAGGTTGCAGACCCCATTTAAACTACACTTTTGTGGTCCGTTTTAATTAATGCCAAAATAACTTCCAAAAAAGCTTTAGGGTGCTTTCACACTAGCATTTTTTCTGCACACAGGAGTTCGAATGACATCAAAGTTTCATTTTGTTTGGGTGGTGTGAACGCTGTTTTCCAAACTTGGGTGTGCACCCGCAAACTGCACCCGAGTTCGCTTGAAATGGTGGTTTGGGGTACGGTTCATGTGAACTCCGGTGCGGTTTGCTGCTAATATAAATGCAATCGTACCACATTGTGGAATTGAACCGCTATAGATGACGTATAAGTTGCATCTTTGCAGGCTCCTGATTGCAATTATTATGGTTTAATGTATTTCTCAAACCAGCTTGTGTCCAAATAAATCACCTTCAGACAGCAGCTCACATTCTTCACATCTCTTTCAACACATCTGCGGGTTCGTGGCAGACAAACGCTAATATTCCTCACATCATTGCACATTCAATGAATCCCTGGCAGACAAACATAATTGTTGTTTTGTGTATGTAAAGTGTTGGTGGTAAATCCAAAGAGATGAATGCTTTAATAACTCAGCGAAGCTGAAGTATTTTTGAGTTGTTGCCTAGTTACAGTGGTAAACAGCTGCCGCTTGTACTCACGTTGATGATGGTGTAGTGGTCTAAAGCACATAACTGGTAATCTGGTAATCAGAAGATTGCTGGTTCGATCCCCACAGCCACCACCATTGTGTCCTTGCGCTCTTAACTCCAGGTTGTTCCGGAGGGATTGTCCCTGTAATAAGTGCACTGTAAGTCGCTTTGGATAAAAGCGTCTGCCAAATGCATAAATGTAAATGTAAATAATCAGACCGTGGTTCGGATGCCAAAAAAAGAATGTGAACAGAGACCAGCAGGGGACAGGGTTTGTCCAAGCAGTCAAACCAAGTGTGAAAGCACCCTTAATGAACTTGGATGCATTTAGCAACACATTTGGATTGGTACTTTGGAGAAAGGAAGGAGGCGTCAGTGAGGCACAAAGAGGCGGACCATTTAGCAGATGCTGTTAGCAGTGCTGAATCAACAAAGAACTTCACAGTAGCAGCAGCAACACTTCTGCTGGGATTCCACTTTTATATACATAAGATGAATGTGATGCCTAAAGATGCGGCCACACTAGACTTTGAGAATATAAATTCAACCCACAATGAAAATGGGCAACAGGATACAATGTCAAACTCTAGGTCAACTGTTTTGATTAAATTAATTATAAAGTAATAAAAGTCAACATATTAATTAACCTCTACATAACCTTGACCATACTTTTTAAATACTTAATGTGCACAGATTTATTTTTGTCTCTGTATAATTTTTATTGAAATGCCATCATTTGCTCCGCCTCTGAAAAAACGTTGAACTCTGCAAAGGGCCATTTGTGACACAATCCCTCAGCTTTGGTTTTGTGGCATATAAAGAAACTATTGTGTTCTTATTAAGTTTCATAATTTGCTTATGACCTGCTCTGACTACCATTATTTATTGTAAGGCATTGTAAGAAATCTTGAGAAAGAACACTGGCTTGTTCATCTTCAAATTAGCTAGTCATTATTTGACTTTCAAAAGTTTTAGAATGAAAGATTCTGTGCATGAAGTAATTTATTATAGATGCATTTTGTATGCAATTTTTTTCCTATCCAAATTTTTCTAGTTAATCTGATAATTATTCCCTTTTCCCAAAAGTTGGCCTACTTTCTAAGGTATCTCAGATTCTTAGCCTTGATAGCTCTCTTTGTTGTCTCCTCTTAGCCTGCGACCACCAAGACTCATGCCATTATTGAGCGCACCGCCAGCTTTGTGTCCAAGCAAGGGGCCCAATTTGAAATTGTGCTGAAGGCGAAGCAATCTGGGAATTCCCAGTTTGATTTCCTGCGGTTCGACCATTACCTAAACCCTTACTACAAACACATTCTTCTAGCTATGAAGGAAGGGAGGTACACACCGGCTTCAGAAGGCAAGCAAGACCAGCAACAGGGTAAGATTTTCCAGTTTTTAAGCATTTGTTAAAGTCAGAATCATATTAAAATGGACCCTATTTACTTAAAGCTGAAGTGAAGTTTTGAACCACTAGCAACATCAAATGGAATTGCAAAGTTATTGTTTTCAAACAGGTTCCTGAACTCGAATAGTCTGCTATTATTTCAGGCTGGTTGACCATCAGCTGTATCAGGCTGGTCAGCCACATTGGTCAATTCTAGTATGGAACGCCCATTTTTCGCAATCCAAACAATTATTTTCTAGTTTAACATCCCATTTAATTATCAAATGCGTCAAATTACGGAAGTAAAATGGGTTGTGAATGCTGTTTCGTGCTGACTGTAATTGTTTAATTTAATTTCTCTGTGTGCTAAAATAATTTTTGCCATTATTGTGAAGGGCACATAATAATGTTTAACAAGAGTTACATTTGACCTTTCTATGATTAAAAAAAAGAAAATTGGATTGATTGTCTAAGGTTTATCAACAAATGTGACATTTTTTAAGGTGGTTTACAACCCAAACAAATGTCCCCTTTTGAAACAGAATCAAAGTCAAATGATTCTGATGACGACGATGATGACGGTGATGGAAACTACCTCCACCCGAGTCTGTTCGCATCCAAGAAGAGCTCTCGTCTGGAGGAAATAATGAAGGTATGGCTAAAACACTTCCCACTGTGCTTTGAATTATTAATACACTTGTTTGTCATTTTCAGACCATTATCTGTTCACCCTGGATATCAGTTCATACTATCATCTGTGTTTATGTCCAACAGAGCAATGAAATGTAATTTAGCCCCCTACTGTGCATCAAATCCCTAAATATACATCAACGTCCTCTCAGTTAGTCCAACAGTCCATGTGTTTCTCTATTTAGGCCATTTAATAATTTTTCTAATTCGATGTATGTTACTAAATGTTCAAAGCCGCACACTTCAAAATAATGTCATATTACTGTTAAGTTGTTATATTTCTTGGCAGAATTGGGCCTGATATCAAAGCATCTGACATCAAAGCATTCCTTTTTTATATATTTGTTCAAAATAAGGAGACATCAGATGCTTATAACTTTGATTTTCTTGATTTAATATTCTGTATGTTTAGACTGAGTTGTTTGTGTCATTTTGAAAAAGTGGCGTAAGGAGAGAGAAGGGAGATAAAAGCTTGTAAAATAAACTAATATGTTATCTGATTTGGTTTCCTAATAATAGACATCAGCTCTCTCGCCTTGATGGTATAAAGTTTGCTTTTCAATTATAAACTTAATTTTTCTTTTCTTATTTGCAAAGGAAGAGTGACTGTAGAACATTCATCATCACAATTCTAATGGTTGATATCTGAATTTCCTGATAGCCAGTTGCTTAGCCAGCCTGTGTTTTTTGGTTCTTCTGGTATAAGGGATTAATACCATCCACATGTTGTCCTGGATTGTTAATTTAACAGCAAGTCTCCAATCATGTATGCTTCATGACAAAAACAGCTTCATCGTGCTTGCCGAGCAAGTGAAAATTAAACTACATCTGAATCAATGTGAAAACACCTTGTTCTGATTCTGTCTGGTGAAAAATTTACTTTTTCTTTTTGCATACACGGTCTCAAGCTTTGTTCTAAAGACATTTTTTTTTTTATTCTATTCATTCGTTTTATTTTTCCAGTCTCATGCATACTTTTCTTCAGGCTCCATTAGGTAATTTAATTGAAAGGTAAAGAAAGGAGCTAATTTCATTCTTGCGGTGTAGATCATTTTAAGAGCCATTCAAGTGCATTTAAAAAATTAGCCCTTGAGCAATGTTTGCTGCAGATATGATGATTAACATTTAGCATACAGTAGTCAGAGACCTTACTTGTAACATACAGTAAAACCACAAACTGTATCTTTAAATATATGTGTTTTTATATACAGGACCTACTCATTACTTATTGTGACAATTTTTCAAAATTAGTCAAAAAAAAAAAGTAAGAAAGTCTTCAAAACAACACAAATGAAAATGGAAATTATGTTGTGACAAAAACAAAAAAGTAAAATAATTAAAAACCAAAATTTAGCTTTTCCAGAGTAGCAACCCTTGGCCTAGATTACAGTTCTGTGCACTCTGGGCATTCTTTCAGTCAAATGAATGAGATACCGTCTAGGATGCTTTTTAGTGAAATATCACTAAGTTGTGGTGGTCAAGCTGTGCTGTGGCAATTTGTGTAGACTGGACAGGTTGAAAACAGACAATGCACTGGAAGACACTCATATGCTGTCTTCTTCTGATGAACAGTAAGTACTATAAAGTCCACTTCCTTAAGGGACTGAGGGAAATCTAGTAAAGTACTTGCTCAGGATCCAGACCGAGGATCCAGATCTTCAAATTCAAGTAGTCTGAAAAGAAGTGATCTCACAGGGCTAGCAAAGAAACCATTCTTTCAGGAAGGCAACTTGCAAAAATGACTATAGAAGGGATCTACTCGTATGTTTGTATCAATTAGAATGCAACAATAATAGTCCTTCTACAGTATCTGAAGTATAGACTCAAGCCTGTGAATTTTGCATTAGGTATTAAAGTATAAATGCAGCTGAATAGACTTGCGGATGTCAGTTATGTCAATAACATTTTAGGAATGTTCCAGGTTCAATACAAGTAAGCTCCATCGACAGTATTTGTGACAATGCTGATTACCACAAAATAAATAAATAAAATAATAATCATTCTGTTTAAGCTTGTTGACTGGCCCCATTTTCTACCATTGTAAGTATCAACTACTGAAAAACCATAGATTTAAGAATGCAAACGCCCATAATGCATGGAGTGACATCCGCTGACAGAAAGTACTGTGGAGAGAAGAGTGTAAATTTAGAAATTTGTCTCATAGCAATGCCAGTATGTCAGAGAAAGACTTATTGGTACAATGTTTAACTGGCTACCACAGAGCCACCAAGCACAATTTAAGCTGTCTCTGATCCCATGCACAAGGTAAAGAACAAAGAGCAGCCTGAGTCAGAAGAGGGATTGGCAAATTGTGCAAGAAGCTTGGAAGGATCTGTCACAGTGGCCACCTGAACAAACTACAGAAAAGCATTTTAAAGTGAAGTGCTTCCAAGGGGCCACACAAAATACTGGCTGCGTTTAATACGTGATTTATTGACTTAACATAAGCATATGTTTTTTTTTACAAGCAAATAAATCCTTTTTGCCGTGTTTAAACAGCTGCAAACATATTTTCTGGGTTGGCCTAAGACTTTTGGAAAGTGCTTACACTGTATATACTGTAGAACATGTATACTGTGAAAAGTAGTACACAGCCCATTGACCTTGTGTGTTTTTGTCATAGCCTTTGCAGGTCATTGACCCGGATCACCCTTTGGCTGCACTGGTTCGGAAAGTCCAACAGGAGAATAATGGTGCTGCAGCAGTGGCAACCAGAGTCGAGGGAGATCAAACCTCAGTAGTAACCACACAGGCAGGATATACCACTGATAGTGAGTATGGCCTCAAATCAGCAGGCGATCTATATGGTTAAACAAAAATCAACAGACAAGCTTTTCAGCCTGTGATTAGGGACCTTAAAGCTAAAGTGTCATTTCTGCACCAATAGTATCACCAAACAGAATTGTAGAAATAACAGATTCTAACAGATTCCAAGAAACTCCCCATCTTCCATTGGTTGCACAAACAGATAGCTAGATATATAATTTTGTTTTAGGGGTTTTACCTTTATACAGTTGAAGACAAAATTGTTAGCCCCCTATGAAATATTTAGTTATTTTTCAAACCATTCCCAAGTCCTGTTAAATGGAGCAAAGATTTTTTTCAACATAGAATTTCTAAACATAATAGTTTATGTAGGCAACTTAGAGTTTATAATACAAATAGAAACAAAATTATAACCAAGAATAAAAAAAATAATTTTAGATTTTCTATTTTTGATTCAAGTCTGGGCTTTGTGCAGGCCAGTCAAAGACATTCACTCGTTTGGAGGTTGTTCACCAGAAGTGAGGTATGCTTTGGGTAGTTATCATGATGGAAGACGAAATGTCGACCCAAACCAAGTTTTGTTGCAGATTGCCTTTCAAAATCTTCTCATAGTCTTCCTTTTTCATGATTCCTTCAACCCCGATGAGATGCCCGTTCCAGACACACTGAAACATCCCCACAGCTTTATACTCCCACCGCCATGTTTCACTGTGAGAACGGTGTTCTTTGAGTTGAGTGCCTTTCCCTTCTTTCTCCAAACATAGGCAACAACAAGTGGTGAGCGCAATCGGAATGTAAACCAGGCCAGACTAAAACCTGTGAGCCAACAGCTCCTATATGTCCTGAGCTTGTGTGCAACTACTGTGCCACAGCTCTGACAAGTACTATTTTTGGATAATAGAAGTTGTTTTTTGGCAAAGTATATATGAGTATCTCCTTGAAATTAGCCTTTAATGGATTGGGATGACTACTGCAATGCCAATTCTTGATAGACTGTGGTAAAGCATTAGCATCTTGCATTATTTTAGGGTGATTGATTTTTAGGGTGTCCTTGAGTGAATGTGACAGTGCTGCTGACCCTGTTCAATATGAGCAAAGTTCATTAAATTAAGTACTAAAGCAGGCAGGGTGCCCATTGTGCCTGCTTATCTTCAGTCATTTATTATCTACTTGGCAACATAAGGTGAATTTTTTTTCTTTCTGTGTTAAAATACTTTCTCTTCTCTCTGCTTAATAAGCAGAGATAACCCCTAAAAAGTGTAAACTCCGTGGCTCTGTTGCACTATCAAAATATCGCTCCCTGACTAGTCTGACACTAGTTGTGCAAAAATAATACACTTTACCTTATAAAAGGCATTTTGTTTCCCATCACAAACCCTCAAGTTGAGCCCTGTTACATGCTGAGGTATTTGTCCTTTCACCTATTCTCATTGAAAAGCCAACACTTTGGAACGGCCCTTTTGCTAAATTGAGTTGGCAAGCACTGGCACATTTGTTATACCAAAGAGAATAAGAAGGTTTTTGACCTATACAGCCCCATGGGTCTAAAACTTCAGTTTACATTTAGTCTTTGCTCCTGCTTAAAATTGGAAGTATTTTTAAGGTACCGTGAGGAATGAAAAATTATTTTTTTATTGAAAATATAGAAATTAGTGCTCAGCTGTTGAGACTCAAGCTGGGAGCTCTGATTTGTCTTAATTAGCCTGACTAAAGGAGCTCTTCTGGTTTCTTGAGGACGGTATTGAAGGATTACTGTGCCCCAACGCAGTTCAGCGGCCAGTTTCTCTGTGTAAAGCTACTTTGATTGCAAATGTGTATTTTCTAGGATTAACAGCATGACAAAGAGACGTTCTGTGGGCTTAACCACAGTCATCCTATAATCTGAGTCCAAATTTGAGGGTTATTTTTTTATGGCTTTGGCCTGGATCTGAGGTTTTCTGTATATTTGTCTTTAAGGCACTCTTGGCACTGAACATTGAAGTTTGGTTAAACATTGTTCCCTCTCTGCCCCACTCGAGTTTGAATTAGTTTATTTTCTTGATATATTTAAACTGGTTACCATCAACCCAAGCCCAAGTTCCCACCATGTGGGATGTGGAAATAAAAAATGCTTTAAGAATACAGATTCCTCTGGTTAATGGGCGGCAGGAACTCATGGTGCTAGTGGAAGTGCACACTCAGCGAGCTCCAGGGACGTGCACGGCTGGCTGACCCCAAGCTTTCTTGTATTTCCTCTTTTAAGAAGGCCCTAGATTTATTACGTTAAGCACGCCATTCCACTCATTCATCCCAAAATGCTCTGCTCATCGCCCATGAGTCACCCTGGCGCCACACCACATGCCATGCCAACCTTTCCCTCCCGATGGGAAGGCATCACTCATCTACTGAAATGTTCAGTAAACTTCACTGATCCACATCCATTCAACCCACATGATGAATGTAATTTATTAAATATGTTGACAGTTGGGAGGTGTGAAATTTGAACTCTTCAATTACTGGACCAAGCGGCTGCCAAGACTGCAATCCCAGCAGAATAAGTTGTCTGTTGTTTTTATCGTCATGTGTTGTAAAATGGGCCATTTGTTTCAATGAGCAGGATTCCTTTCTAGGTGGGTTTACAAAAATTGTTTTGTCATAGTGGAACACACAACACTCCAGTTAGGATTCTGTTAGTTTCGGCACTGTCAGTTTATGGACCATCTGATGAAAATTGCACCCAAAATTGGCAAACACTACTTGAAATTGTCAGTTCTGTTGTGATTGTCTAGCTTCACACAACTTCTCGGAATCAGGGTGCACATGACAGGTTTCTACCTGTCTGCATGCTAGAAGAACCAATTACTTGATTTGCCAAAGTTTGATAGGTTTGTGGCATCAAATCTTTAAAAATAAACCTTGAACTTAGGAGCAAGTAAGATAAACAACACATAAAATATAGAAGTCCTTTTTATGTTGGTGAAATAATCAGGACTTAATACTTTTGGACAAAAACAATTCAGATCGTAATTTTAACACATTTTACCCACATTTTTTGTGGGCAGTTCTTAACCAGAAAAAAGCCATAAAGTCCTACTTAGCAAGTTTAGGGTTCTGTCAACGGCACCGCACTATTGGGTTTCAAATGCTGGTCTAGATGATGATCAGCTCCTCATCTACCATTATCAGTAGGACTTATCCATTGACCTTTATAAGACAATTCCTACTCCATTCAGGTCTTTCTTATCCAACCAAGATTGTTAGATTCAGCAAAATAAAACTTTAGAACTCACTCTGTCAACTTAACAAACGTATTTGCCTAAATATAAATTTGTTTGTTTTTGCGACGTGTTCCCCTACATCCCCAGGCATTCAGGATTGTCTGTTGATTCTTCAGGCTAATCTTGCCTAAATACCACTTGAGTTAAATCTAGCAGCACATGCTGAGAGCTCAGCTCCTCTCCATCTCCAGATCTTCCACAGCTCGCTGCCTCTTTAACTCCACAGGGAGATGTCATGAATAATTAGATCCTATCGATGAATATAAAGCCTGGTTAGTTGGAGCTGGAGTTAAAGCTCAGTTGTTATGAGAAACGTGAATTTTAGTGTGGTTATTATTGTTGCAATGGTAACACTTTACAATAAGCTTCCGTTTGTTAACGTTAGTTAACAACATTGAGCAATTGAACTCAATTTTAAACAAATATAGAAATGCATATTTAAGTCTGTATTATTTTGAAATATTTCTGTGGTCTTATATTAAATAATAATAATAGTAATTAAAAAAATAATATTTGGGCCCCCTAGCTAATGTGAACCAAAATATTATTTACAAACTGTTGAACTATTTAACTTATTTTAATATTATGTCATACTACCATGTGGAAGGAAATCCATCCATTTTTATTTGTTTAAAAAAAATAAGCAAATGCTATAGCCCTTGCTCTGCCACATCTCAAATAATATTTACACTCGCCAAACAAGTCTCATTGTGCTTTTCAATCACTTCTTACAAAATATCTTTGTTGCTTTCTCTCCCCATGCCTTATTTCTTTCATGGCTCTCGCTCTCTCTTGAGCTCAGTTTCTCTCTCTCTCACTGTCTCTCTCTCCATCTCCATCTTGCTGTCACCCCCACACTCATATGCATGCTCACACACCCCAACCAGTGGTGAAGTAAATGTATTTGTGTCCAGATCCCCAACGCCCCTTTCCTCCCCCTCCTCTTTCAGCTCCCTTTGATGTGTAGCTGCAGTCAAACAGAATGCTGAACTCACCTAAATAAGCAGACTGAGTCTATTGGTCTCTATCGGTCTGGCTTTCTTCCAGGGCTTGAACAGCCCTCGTTTCAAGTGTACCCAGGAGATGGCATCACTTTTAATTCAGCTGCCTTTCAATTTTTTCATTATTATCATTTCTTTTGTAGTTTTTTTTACCTTTTTGTTGCCTTTACCTTTTTGCAAACTCTTCAGTGCTCACTAGGGCTGCACAATTTCAAAATAGTCTTGCAATTAGGGACTGGTAACAATGCTCGATTGCTGTTGTCCAAATAACTAATTTGTCCTGTTGTAATTTTTTTGTTTTGTTTTTATAACAAG
This sequence comes from Xyrauchen texanus, assembly GCF_025860055.1. Taxonomy (NCBI): domain Eukaryota; kingdom Metazoa; phylum Chordata; class Actinopteri; order Cypriniformes; family Catostomidae; genus Xyrauchen; species Xyrauchen texanus. The sequence goes on along the minus strand of NC_068306.1, from coordinate 12,795,390 downwards.
TCACTCTATAATGTTGTTCATACTTAAGTGCCCACTTTAATATCTTAAGAATGTGGATTTGCACCACACTTTTACTTTATTTGATTAACAGCACAGAGTTGCTTGTATTGATCTTAACAGAGCTTGAACTTGTGGCTCTGTTTGTGTTAGGTTTTTATTGAACTGCATTGTTTTTGTTCTTCTGAGATCTTTTCTGTCATCTTATAACATTTGACTGAAGGAAAAAGCATACCCTGACGTTAATAAAGCTAAATTAAGTGTGTTTTTCAAAATGTCTAAGTCTTGCTTGCCATCTCAATATGAGGGGAGAACAAAGGAATGTGATTTTTCTCTTCCACTCTCGTTTTATCTTCTGCTTTAAAAGGAAATGTAATTATGAGGAGAGATTTTGAATTTGCGTCAACAGCAGAGGTCCCTCATTGTGCTTCCTGCCATTCTAAGTGAAACAAAAATGCTATCAACAACCTGTTTTAATGTATATCTATTTTGCTCACCCACACATATATAAACAACTAAGTTGTCACTTTCAATACAAAGTTTTTCAGTAAAGGGGCAGGCGAGCATGAAACAGCAATTTCATATTGTAATTCATACAATTTAATTTGCCCTTGTTGGACTTATTTCTGATTTAGTCATCATATTCATATTTTTCCACAGCTAATGTGGCGGCAATGTACTATGGCTACTGTATGCTGCCTGACGGTACATACTGCCTGGCCCCACCGCCTCCTGGAATTGATGCCAATGCCTATTACACCTCACTGCCCACAGACATGATGCTGACTCATCCTTCGACTGGCCTACCACCTCCCCCTGGCACCACACCTACCTTGGAACCTGTGGTTGCAATCCCATCAGTCTCTGTTGCAGGTCCAGTCACAGTGTCAGCTCCTTCCTCTGCTCCTATCACCCACACTGCTGCTGCTGCCCCTCCAGCTTACAGGTCTGCATTTAACTCTCTGGTTTTGCTCTCTAGTACCACCCAAGTAGGCAGAACCTTAAGGGATAGTTTACCCTAAAATTACTATTCTGTCATTATTTAGTCACCATCGTGTTTCAAACCATGTATGCAGAATGACAGCCTCCATCACCATAATTTAATTGTATATATATATATATATATATATATATATATATATACACACACACACACACACACACAATGAAAGTGTATGGTGACTGAGGCTAACATTCTGCCTAACATCTCATCTTGTGTTCCACGGAGGAAAGAAAGTCATTCAGAACAACAAAGTTAATGCATTTACATTTATATTTACATTTATGCATTTGGCAGACGCTGTTATCCAAAGCGACTTACAGTTCAATCCCCCCCCCGGAACAACCTGGAGTTAAGTGCCTTGCTCAAGGGCACAATGGTGGTGGCAGTGGGGTTCGAACCAGGGACCCTCTGATTAACAGCCCTGTGCTTTAGCCACTACGCCACCACCACTCCGACAGAATCTTTTTTTTTTTTTCTCAGTGGAGTGTTTCTAAAAGCCTGTATGTGCTTCTTCATTAGGAGCCATTCACACAGAAACCATTTTTTCATTTGGAATTGTTTTTGTTTTGTTTATGTAAACATGACCTAGATGGACGTATTTACCAGCAACTGCAATTTGCACCGCATCTTGTTTTTCTTTAGCCTTTTGCACAGGAGTGCCGCATTTTTAAGATGCATGTTAAAAGAACTTAAACATTAACCGTATATTGAACCGCTACATGCGTTCGCCTTTTTAGCTTTTTATACGTGTGTTGTTGTTTTTAAGTCCCTTAAAGTGCAGCATCATGCAAAAACAAAAATGTTTGATTAACAGTGTCATTGCAGAAATGTGCTAATCACAGTCATGAAAGATTCAGTTTTTGTGTTAGTAAGTGTTTGACGATTGGGGCTTCGGCTGGTGATTCAAACCTAAACTTACCTAACACTTTAAAACTTTTGTTTTGCTAGTATAATAGTATTTCTTTCATCAAATGCTAATTGTTTTTCTTTAATCCTTTAGCTCTCAGCCTCCTCAAACCACTGTCGTGCCGGCAGCCGCCCCTGTCGCAGCCATCATCCCCCCACCCCCCGACATCCAGCCTGTCATTGATAAACTAGCTGAGTATGTGGCCAGAAATGGGGTGAAATTCGAGACCAGTGTACGTGCCAAGAATGACCCACGGTAAGCAATTACAATCCTCCTCGTTAAGCCATCCTTCAAATACGGCAGTCTCACTGCTCCTGTTAGATCACTATGACGTGTAATAACTATAAAATGTTGGTGTCTTTTACACCCTAAAGGTTTGACTTTCTGCAGTCCTGGCACCAGTACAACTCATATTATGAGTTCAAAAAGCACTACTTCATGCAAAAGGAAGGCCCGAGCGTGTCAGAGGTAGTTACAGCTATGCCTCTTTACCTTACTTCACCTTCTCCTTCCTTCCTTTTTCACCCCATCACTTGTTTCTTATAAATTCATTCATTATTGCAATTACTAGTGGTGGTCTGATTTATTGGCCAGGGTAATTGACCATTACCCAAGTCTGGTTGGGTGATAAATAGAACAGGTATGTCAATGGATAATAGATCATTTCATAATTTTGGCATACAGTAAATAAGTATTTAATTTAAAAAAATGTGAGTACTTCTAATTTTTCTTGTTTTTAAATTGTGTTAAATAAAGTGTTGTTTGCTATATATTGGCATTACATTTACCATCGTCTATTGCGCCTTTTGATAATGGTATCGGCAGTGGCCAATAATGTTGTCAAATAAATATACCAACACAAATTAAAGGGATAGTTCACACAAAAAGGAACATTTACTCTCCCTCATGCCATCCCAGATGTGTATAACTTTTTCTTCTTCTGAACACAAATTAAGATTTTTAGAAAAATATCTCTCATTCTGTTGGTCAATTTAATGCAAGTGCTAGATGATCAGACCTTTTTATAGCTCAAAAAATCACGTAAAGGCATCATAAAAATAATGCATACGACTTTAATCTATATCTTCAGAAGCGATGTGATGGTATGGATGAGAAACAGATCAATATTTAATTCCATTTTTACTACGAATTCACCACCATGCCCAGTAAGTAGCTATGTGCATGAAGAATGTGAATGCCAAAAACAAAAGAAGATGAATATGGACGTGAAAGTGGAGATTTAAAGTAAAAAAAGGATTGAAATATTGTTCTGTTTCTCACCCATACCTATCATATCTCTTCAGAAGACATGGATTAAACCACTGGAGTCTTATGGATTAATTTAATAATGCCTTTATGTCCTTTTTGGAGCAACAAAGTTCTGGTCACCAATCACTTGCATTGTATAGACCTGCAGAACTGAGATATTCTTCAAAGAATCTACATTTTTGTTCAGCAGAAGGAAAGTCATACACACATGGGATGGCATGAGGGTAAGTAAATGATGAGAGAAATACAATTTTGGGGTGAACTATCCTTTTAAGACTTTTTTTATTCAGCTCATATTGATGTTTCATTACCTCTCAAGGTTTTAAGAATCTGTGGCTCTTCTCCAAGGATAGTTTTCAGATTTTTGTATTACTGATTCACTCCTGTCTGTCTTTGTTCATTGAAATTGCACATTTTTACCAAGAGAGCCTTGAAACGAGATGTCCACATGACTTGCATCAGTGCATTTATTCAAAATACAGTAAATTAATTTAAAAAAATAAATGAATAAAGATTAGGTGTGTTATCTCTGTGACTAAAGGTTACTTTTGTAGCAAATTCGAGCATAGGTACACACAAGCAGAATTATAATACAAACAAAAAGCCTAAAAATAAGAGCTGCACAAATTTTGTATAATCCCCAAGGTTAATGTAGACAAATGACAAGTCATTGCAGTAAACTAATTAGCACCTTATGGTCCTCTAGCATTGTAGAAACAGCATGATACTATGCAATGCAATTCAGTGTAATGGCAATTCAATAAGGCAATTGAGGACACCATAAAAAGTGTAATATAAGGGCAATTAGTAAACAGTGAAGGTTTTGTGCAGTCGATACAGAAGCAGATTACTTTGATCCTCTCACAGATGTTTTGTAGAGGGACCGAGGGATATTTTGCAGTTTATCAGAGCAGAAATATTGCAGGATGCTAATCACTCTTTGAAGAAAATTATTTTACTTGGTTGCCTTGGCTATTTGCCAGACGTAAACAAACACTGAGAGAGAAAATTGCATCTTGATACATTTATCAGTCAAATGGTCATGGTGACGTGACAGAAATGAAATTGCTGCTTGTCCTTATTTTTCGTCACATTTGTTGTTGTTGTTGTTGTGGTGTTTTTTTTTTTTTGTTTTTTTTTTCATATTTTGTTTGCTTTCTGCCTCTAATGATTTGTGTGATGCTGTAAATCTATTACGCTAAGACGACTTGTCTTTTTCCCTGTCATTAGTGACTATTAACTCGCTGGACATTTTTAATGGACTGAGAGGCAAGATGGACTTAACTGTGCATCTGTGCATTATTAAATATCAAGAGTGAATTTAATTACAAAGAGGACGCTTTATGAATGCATCTTTCCATAAGTGCTCACACTGGCTTTTTGGTATCTTTCCCACGCATGGCACTGGCTAATACAAATTTCGTAAACAAATGCTAAACATTGATGGACTGACATAATGTTTAGTGTAGTTTGGAGGCGGAATTCCTTGCGTTAATCATATGCGAGTTCATTAAGAAGAATGCATGCTTTAAATTATTATTTGCCCATGAACTCTGTTATTGAATCTTATTCTAGTGGACACATTTTCAGCTTTAAATTGCTGCCGCGTTTGTGCTGTTTAATGTAAATGTGATCTTAACCTGCATTTTATTTCCTAAGAGGAAATTGTGTCAGTTGACATGATTAGGAGCACAGTAAGTGGTTTCAGAGTGAGCTGAGGACTGCGTTGAGAGTATGGAGATAGCTGCTGTCTGTCTGTGTGTGTGTGTGTGTGTGTGTGTGTGTGTGTGTGTGTGTGTGTGTGTGTGTGTGTGTGTGTGTGTGTGTGTGTGTTTATACAACACTTTGACTTAAGAGCCTCCTTCACCTGAAGAGACCACCTCAGTCCACATCAGGCACATTGACTTGGCTGTGTGCCTCCATTTGTCTTTGTTAAAGTTTGATGGGGCATTTACAGATAGCAGAGTTGTTGGTTTTTCCTATTACACAATGCACTGATGTTATTGGTAGACAGAATAACATGCCAAAGCTTTTTAAAATCTAATCTCGAATGTGATGTATTGCTGGTAAGAATAAGATGTCATTTTAATTTCACAAGGAATCAATTTCCTTGCCACTATCAACTAAATGGGATAGTTCATCCAAAACTGAAAATTCGGTCATAATTGACCCTCATGACGTTCCAAACCCATATGACTTTCTAACTTTTGCGGAACACAAAATGAAGACCAGTCACTAGTCGACTCCAAGGTTAGTCAGGATTATAGGGGAAGTTCCAAGGGCATGTTTCATTTGTGGTGTTGCACTGATGGATCTGGGGTATGCAGTTTCTCTCGAAAGATACCGCAAGCCCTGAGTCTGATAAGGATCTTACATTTGAAATCAAATCAAAGCAGCCAAGCTTAAAAAACAACCCAAAATTATCATAAAAGTAGTCCATGTGACTCATGCATAAGATTTTGTTGAAAATCAACTCCAGAAACAAACTGAAAGTAGTTTGTCTTGAGGTCTATTGAATGTTCATCATACTGTTTAGCTTCAGAATACTTAAAATAAGACACATGAGTCGCATGGATTATTTTATGACACTTTTGCCCTCTTTTTGAAACCTGGTGCTTGAAATCACTACCCACTGCTTTTGTAATAAAAAAGACAGACTGGGTTATTCAATAAAATTAGGTAGCATCTGTTACCTACAGCTCTCTAAATGGAAAGATAGAAAGTATTAAGGATTTAATGGAAATAAGAAATTATGAATGTGTAGAAAACATTATTATAGTGTATTAGTGCTGTTCCAGGAGGGCTTTTTTATTTGCTGCCATTCCAGAGACGGAGCTGGGCTGCTGTTTTGGGTAATTATGTCACTTGATCAGAACTTTTTGCACTCTAATCTTTGCAGTTTTATCATTTATTTTGAACGAATCTTAATTGTGCTTCCAGCTGGGTGGCAGTCGTTCCAGTTGTCAGATATTGCACACCCAGCCCAGCCCCTCAAAGTTTTGGCTTTGGTTTGGGTGCATAAACTTCACCACTGCTCTCATCAGATCAACTGGAGAGTTTTTAAGATGTCTTTGGATCACTGTTGGACTGCTACTAAATATTTTTAAATAGGTGTGGGAACCAGCAGGGGCCTGGCGATGTGATATTATGTTGTTATCTGGGACGCAGTACAACGGTTTTGTGCTTCTTTATGTTTAGTGCATTGCAAACAAAGTGTACTGCAATCAAACAAACAAATGTTTTTTAATAGTGCAATAGTGTATCTTGGTTCCAGTGTTTTATCAAGTTATGGACTTTTATGGAGAAATGGTGTTTGCATCTTGCTCGAATAGATATAATTGAGATATAAAATATAGATATATTGAGTGACCTAACTACATTTTGTCTTCTTACACACTTGTTCTTTAAAATATTAATGTGAAAATGTAAAAAAAAAATATATATATGGATTATTGTTGTTATATCAATATAGTATCTTAAAGAAGAAAGTCAAAATTATTCCCCCCGCCTCTAGTTTGACACCCTGTCTACACCGGATGCATTCGTTGATGTGAAGCGCCGCTCCACAACAGCTAAGAGATGTTCAGATTGCACGGACCAATCAGCTGTTAGCTCATATAGACTTCAGCAATGGATAAATGGTCAAATAACCAATATTCTACTTTTATGTTTTACTGAAATTCACGGTTATAAACATTTACTTATTATACAATTATTATTGTAGTGTTATTGTTGCTAAAACTGTTTATAAATATGGTTAGAAACAAAATATTTTTTTTCATATAGTAGACCAGAGACCAGAAGCCTCACAAGCTGGGTTTAATGTAGCAGTCAGAATGTATTTAAATTTGTAACAAAAAAGTTAAAATTGTGTCATCCATTTACTGTTGACACTACTGTTAGAAAAAAAGTGCAATTTTTTTTTTTGTACCTTTAGGGGTACAATGGCTTGTCACTGGGGCAGTAACTGTGAGGGTACAACACAGTTGTAAGCTGTACCCTATGTGATCACAAATGGACCCCGAACGTACCCTTTTCTCTGACAGTGTACGCAGGCCCTTCCAGTGTAGACAGCTGCTTTGATTAAAGTTTGTTTTTGCAGCAGATTTTTCTCTCCAATTTATAATTTATTGATTTTCTCTTTTGAATGTTTTGTTAAAGCAATGTTGCCTTAAACTACCTGTTTTATCACATCATTAGAGTGAAAAACTGAATGCTGTCTAAGTATTCATATTGTTTTGTCAGTTGCAGTGAGTTTGCAGTCAGCATTTGTGCACACTACACTGGTTTCAACTCTGAGTTTGTTTGGAAGACTTTTATTTCTGTGATTGGGACAGAAATCCTGCAGTTCAAAGGAAGGACAGAAGAAGCCCTAAGCCTGTTAGAATCAATTTGTTCTTGTAACTTGTGTACATGCCTCAAGGACACCATCCCAGAACAGTTGCTTTGAGCGCATTCCACGCAATTGGGGTTTATTTGGTCTGTCATATTTTACCAACACCCACAGCCTCATTGAAAATTCATGGTCTACCAAGTGCCTGAAAGCCAGATTTATTTATTTATTTATTTATTTATTTATTTTCACTTTTGGATGAATAAAAGCATAAAATGCAAGGTTTTATTTAAATTCAAATTCAGAAGAACCACAATCTGAAATTATTTTCTCTTTTAACACTGTTTGAAAGTGTGTGCGGATGTTTTAAAATTATTTTTGGGTTGAACAGATCACAACTAATACTTAATATTTTTCAGATATCTCAGTTTTCCCTTTCCACACAGCAATGGGAAGACGGTGTTTTCAAATGTATCCACTTGCAGAGTCTGAAATTCAGCGCGGTATTGCGCATAGTTTTAACCATTCCCGCAAGTTCCACATTCATAGCGTGGGAAATTCCCGCACACTTTTATTCACTTTACAGTGCAGAATTATTAAACCAGTAGATACAGATATAGTCCCCTCTGTCTGTTTGAAAAGCCTCCTCACCAGCTAGAAGCCAAAATTGTGTATAATTATTTAGTTAATCAAGTCTGAGAGAACACAAAGTCTAATATAACCAAATGCTACAAGGTAGTTAATAATAATAATATAAAATAATTATATCTGGATAAATAGCCTTGATGTTAAATAAAACATTATGATACAATAATAATTTTACATTAACCACTTTTAGTGCATGAATCATAAATCTTGACTAATTTACTAAAATCAATCAATTATTGACAAAAAAAAAATATTTTTCCATTATTTTATTCAATTGGCATGGAGTTACTAAGTTTTTATTTTATTATTATTTTTTATGATATTTGATACAAAAATAATAATTCTCCTATCATTTACTCTGATACCCTCATGTCATCCCACATGTGTATGACTTTCGTTCTTCAGCAGAACACAAAATACGATTTTTTGAAAAATATGTCCGCTCAGTAGGTCCAAACTATGCAAGTGAATGATGATCAGACATTTGTAGCTCCAAAAATCATATAAAGGAAACATTAAAGTAATCCATATGACTCCAGTGTTTTAATTTCTGTCTTCAGAAGCGATATAATAGGTGTGGGTGAGAAACGGAACAATATTGAATTAATTCTTTACTCTAAATCTCCACTTTCACTTTCACTTCCAGAGTGAAACTAAACAGGCACCACATGTGACTTTCAGATGTGGAAGTGGAGATTTGAGTTAAAAAAAAACTTTTGTCTGTTTCTCCCCCACACCTATTATATAACTTCTGAAGATGTAGATTTAACAACTAGAGTCATATGGATTACTTTTATGTTACCATTATTTTATTTTTGTAGCTAAAAAGTTCTGATCACTACAGAGCTGAAATATTCTTCTAAAAATCTTAATTTGTGTTCTGCAGAAAAAAGAAAGTCATACACATCTGGGATGGCATGAAGTTGAGTAAATGATGAGAGTATTTTCATTTTTGGGTGAACTATCCATTTAAGCTCCTCATTCCAAATCTGGAGAAATGCTGTCATCATCTCCTCCATGTCGATGCATTAGTTTTGTAGGCTTTTTTATGTTAATTTCATAGCCAAAATACGTGAATGAGAGTTTTTTTTTTCCAGTAACAAAGCACATGTGCAATGTACAGATCATGCAATTATGTAATTATTGAAACATGGCATTTTCAAATTTAATTAATTGCTTAAATTATAACATAAAATGAGGACATGGTCATTTTATAAGGATAGAATAGAAAAACAATTGCCCCTGTAAAAGTAAAAAATAGCCCTGGGAATAAAATGTTTCCTTAAATTTAAAAGTTTATTTATGACACAGGATCAATCTGACCTATACAGGAATTGAGAAAAGTCCAGTGTTATGAGTGTTAACTCATAAAGCCCCCCATCCCACCTTTTCAGAAATGAATTTCAGGCCCTGACTTGGGAGAGCGTTTTTGAAAAGCTCCCATTTTGCTGGACAAAAATGCCATCTCAGTGTGGACTGAACACTAAATAATAGTGATAGATGCGTTTTCAAACGAAAAATAATTAGTGTGGACGTGGCCTCAATCTCCAAAAACTTGACGGCCATCCTAAATGGCAAACCCAAAATTATTGGCCACAAAAAGCATAGGATTCTCCCCCTTTTTTTTTTTACTTTTTACTGAGTCTAGAGCTGTCACAGAGACAGGTGTTATTTACCTATTGCAGAGATTTCTGTCAGATAGAGATTTTTATGTGTGGTGTTGCTTACATAAACTGCCCAGACAAGATTCTTTCTTACATTCACTACATCCTTGCAGTCTATGGGGCTCTTTTGTTCTTTCTTACTAATTAGGAATCCACAAGGAACTTGAGAATTGATTTGCAAAGTTCAGCATTCCTGTGAACTCATCAACCACAGCCAGCATTTAAACAAAGTTCAGGGACTGTCTTCAAAGCGAGTGACATTTGGTTCAGATTTCTCTCATTCTCAGTCAGACTTATTTAAGCCTGCTATATTTAACCACATTTATTTAATAGTTTTTCCCCCCACCCATTCTGTGTTTTGGGGGTAATGCGCAAGGGAGCATGTTCTTTAAAACATTTTACAATGACGACATTTCCTGCATACTCTTAGAGTGTTATGATCTGACTTTGAAAGGTAAATGTTTTTAACCAAAATTAATTATGTTTAATTTCAAGTGATGAATTTGACCTTCAAGTTGGCAGATTTTGAAAATTCCTGTTGCTTGTAATTGTGGCCCATATCTGTTCAATCATCATCTCTGTTCATGCATTTTGTCACTGTTCTTGAAGTCTTCTCCTTGAAGAACATGTATTGGCCTTTAATGAGGCCATTTAATACATGGTAATTGGCGTTCTGTAACCCATTGCACTGGTGTATTCTCCTTTTTACATCTTTTTAGGCTAGTTTTCCTCATCAGTTCCACCAAAATCCCTCTGAGATTGTGGAGCACAGAATTTTAGGATGAAAGCAAAACTGTGTCTGCTGGAGCAATAGCAATATGAAGCTTCTTTAATGGATTTTATTTATGATTGTAATTTTAAAACATAACATTTTTGTCTTCTTTCTCCCTTTATACCGTGAACAGCCCAATATTCTCCTTTATTCATTTGAATAGATCTCTAATAGATCTTTTGTCCTTGTGTGGCATTCTAGAACCTCACATGGGGTGTTTTTGTGCTCCGTTTGTTGGAGTCCTCGTTAATATTTCCATGCATAATATAATCAAGGCGTTTGGCCGGTCCCTTGCCTTTCATAAATCATCTGTATTGTTTTTGCACCACAGCTTTTTGAATTTCATTGGTAAGGCATAAATGCTGCTGCACTTATGGTTCCAGCTCTGAGGTTTTGGCACGCTCTTATGTGTAAATGAAATGGTCGGCCTTTTTGCTGCTTTTAATGAAAAGTGGAAACATTTCTCTCCACTTCCAGACCTCTGTGTAACTGAGCTTTCATTTGATGATTATGTTTTCTTCTTTCTGTTTATTACGAGTAATGGAAAGAAATTGGTTGATATTTTATTTGTATAAAAGTGCACAACAGTTATACCACAAAAAGGTATCCATCTCTTTTTCCTAAACAGACACATTGCCATGTTATAAAAAGAAAAAAAAGTTGAACAAAGTGTTCTCATATCGCCTACATTTCCACCCTATGTGAAGATAACTATAGTGGGCTTTCTGCTATAATGCAGTAGAATCTCTTCTATCTTCTGCTTAGAATCGGTTGTTTTGTAAGTCTCTTAATTGAGTCTAGTTTTCCCTGCTTGCCTACTCCGGTGTTTGGCTCTGCCAATTTGTCCATGTCCTTCTTAAACTTAGTATATTAAAGCTAGAATTTTTAGAACTGTTTGTTTTTTACCCTCTGGCGTGGTTTCAATATTCCCTTTAAATTTCAGCAGACTGCCTTAAAAACATGAAAAGAAAGAAAGAGGCATTATCTTGGTTTTTGGGGTGGGAAGGGTAAGACATATTTGAATGTTTTTGTAAATACACTCACACACACATAGTTTAGTTAGAATGGTGCAAATTATGTTAAAATCACATTTTCCAAATTAGAGGTGTTTTGTGTAATCAAAGGAATACAAAGTGTTCACTTAGGCGGTGGATATGGAGCCGATTAAATGAAAGCTGTAATAATTTTCTCATTTTTTTTTTAATGTATTTTTTTTTGGCAGAATGAAGCATGGCGTTCATGTCAGTGACTCTGAGAATGAGTATCTCAGTTACGCCAGTGGCGCTTGGAGGCAATCTGCACAATTCTAGCAGCATGCTATTTTATAGCTCGCTTTAGGATACGTTCTCGCAGTTAATCATTTTTGTTCATGTGTCCCAGTTGTGTTTTATTTATTTATTTATTTATTTATTTATGTATGTATTTTCAATGCGACTCATGATAAAGTTACCGAGTTCCACATGGCTCCCAGAGAATGAATAAGGAGAAGACAGACCACTCATTGAAAAATCAATTGTTAGAAATAATAATGCTTTTTAATGGTGGCTGTTGCAAAGTCACGCCTTTTAAAAGAACTAATCACCTTTTCGGTAAACGCATTATTTCATCTTTTAGCTCTAGATTGCATTCGAAGGCAGCAGTGGAGCAAAGAGAGTAATCATATGCACTCACCTAAACCGCTCTCTCTCTATAAATGTGGTGGGTGATGGCGGTAGACGTGTTGGGTGGTTTGTCAGGCCCCACTCCAATACTCTCTAACTAATTTTTTCAAATAGTTACTGGTTTAAGAACAAAACAAAGAAACCAGTTAAATAATAATTATAGAGATGAAGGAAATGTTTGCGTATTTCTGCTTTGCTGTTGGCTTCTGTTGTTGCCACTTGGACAACACCTAAGCGCAAACAAACACATGTCTCAGGCTGACAACCATCAGTCAGTAAATATGAATGGATTACTGAGATTAAACTTCTTCGGACATGGATACCTTGTCATCTACTCGATCACTAAACAATCTGATCACCCCCGTCGCGGCACGCCAAGCAAACAAAACAACATTGTCATCTGTTCGAACACCAAACAAATTGAACTCACCCATCGCGGCACGCTGAGAAAGCGTGATTACCAGAGAGGCTGCAATTGGCGTGGTTTCGGTGTTCTCTTGACTTTGATTTTGCTGTCTGGTGACGTACAATTGAATCCAGGCCCATTTGTTGCTGGCCTTTCCCCGGAGGGTGCATCGGCGGGTGGATTGTGCGTGCAGCCGCTGAGCTCCGGAGAGACGGACGTCTTCCCCGAGGTAACAGGAATTCCAAACAGTGACGGTATCCAATCAGTAAGGAAGCAACGAGAATTCAGATTTTTTCAGACTGTAAACCACGCACGGGTAATATGGGAGCCTATGTCTAAACCTAAGGGTATTCTAGGTGGACATCTGAACATTCGGAGTATATTGCCTAAATGGGATCAGATCCAACATCTGTTAATTGACTCTAATTTAGATTTTTTAGCGTTGAGCGAAACTTGGCTGCACAGTAATATCCAGACCAGTATGATTGATGTCCCTGGTTACATTTGTCATAGAAAGGATAGAACATCTAAAAAAAGGGGGTACTATTCTATGTTAGGGACACTCTGAAATGTAATGAAATCAAACTGGATACACCACTAGAATGTTTGGCTTTAAATGTTGTATTATCCCCTAAGATGAATTTTAACATTATAGTGCTGTATAATCCACCATCACATGATGTTTCATTTTATGAGAATTCAGACACAATTTTTAAATATGTAAATACTTGCACCGAATCTGTTTTTCTTGGTGACTTTAATATTAACTGGCTAGAGAAAAGTCAAAGAAAAAAATTAAAGAGACTGTTGTCAAAACACAGTCTTCATCAGATGATTAAAGGTCCAACAAGGATCACACGTTCGAGTAAAACTATGATAGATCTGATAGTCACTAACAGACCACAGAGAATTATCAGAACTTATAATTTATTAACAGGGCTTTCTGATCACAATATGACCATGGTTGTACGGAAACTTACTAAACAGCGTTTACCCAAATTTATGAACGAAAGTAAACCAGGGTACTTGGGTATCCCAAAAAACAAGTTGACACAATTTAAAAATGATTTAGATAATTTAGACTGGAATAATGTCTTACAATCGAATGATTTAGAAAATTGTTGTAACTCTTTGATGAAAAACCTCACAAATCTGATTGAGAAATATAGTAAGACATTTAAAGGTATGCAACGAAAAGCCTCCTTACCATGGCTGAACAATGACATTCGTCAGCTAATGAAAAAAAGAGACTATGCACTGAAAAAAATCGCTGCTCTCTAAAACAAATATCGATTTCCTAAACTTTAAAGGATTGAGAAATGCAGTAGTCAGAGAATTGCGTAAAGCAAAGACAGCTTATTTTATGCAGTTGATTGAGGAATCGGAAGGAAATAGTGCATCCCTTTGGAAGCACCTCAATAGCCTTACTAAACTTAAGCCTAGTTAACAAAAAACAATAGCTGAGTTGGAAGTGAATGGAGTTATCAGCACTAACAATTCAGCTATTGCAAATGAATTCAATAAATTCTTTATTCAGTCTGTGGAGGAGCTTGCTGAGACTTTTGAACCAGCAACCCTCTCACAGACTATAAAGTTTGATCAATCAGATCTTTGTCACATTAAAGAGGTTAGTCAGGAAAAAGTACATACAATTATTAATAAATTAAATAAATCTAAGGCAAAGGATGTATTTGGGTTGGATACTGCCTTTATTACAACTTACTGCTCTGCCTTGATTAAACCTGTAACCCACCTTGTAAATCTTTCCATCAGAGTGGGCAAATTCCCACAAAGTTGGAAACAAGCTATCATTACACCGATTTTCAAGGTTGGTGCAGAGAACCAAGTAAGCAACCATAGGCCAATCTCAATACTGCCGGTTTTATCCAAAATTTTAGAGAAAATTATCATAGAACTGTTAGTAGAACATCTTGAAGGTAATAAACTTATCAACTCCAAGCAGTTTGGATTTAGAGCAGGGTATTCTACAGAAATGTCTAATTGTTATCTTACCGAGAACATTAAGAGTAAGCTGGACAAGGGTAATGTTGTGGGAGCTGTGTTTATAGACCTAAAAAATGCCTTTGACACCATGAACCACAACATACTCTTGAATAAACTTACCACCTTCAACTTCTCTGAACATGCCATCGGTTGGTTTGCTTCATATCTGGAGCATAGAGAGCAACGTGTTAAAATAATCACCGAACTCTCAACATCATTACAATCCACAATGGGTATTCCACAGGGCTCCATTTTGGGGCCTCTGCTCTTTAGTCTATATATAAACGACTTACCTACATGCTGTCAGTCAGCCAACTGCCAAATGTATGCTGACGATACAGTAATTTATGCATCAGCTAGGATAACAACTATAGTAGCAGAGACCCTGACCAAGGAAATGGAGGGTATATCCCAATGGCTTAAAGAAAATCATCTGATGCTTAACATCAAAAAGACGGTATCTATGTTCTTCTCAATTAGAGTAAAAGCTAAATGTACTATTAAAATAGATCAAGAAGCAATAGAGGAAGTTGAGGAATTTAGATTTTTAGGTATTATTCTGGATTCCCAACTTAAATTCAATATACACATTAATAAACTCTGTAAGACTGTCCAGACAAACCTAAACTGTTTTAGAATGATTAGGCACCATATACCTGTCAAGGCAGCTTTGCTGTTTTTTCATGCTATGATACTCTCTCATTTATCTTATTGTGTTACTATATGGGGCCAAGCCTCCCAGACAACAGTCAAACCCATCATATCATTATACAAACAAGCACTGAAAATTATGGATCAGAAACCAATTATGTGGCATCACTGTTTAATTGTACAGAAATACAAGCTTTTAGATTTTGATAGTTTTATTAAGTTTTCTTTTCTTAAGCTGATTTTTAAATGCACAAATAATCTAGCTCCAGCCGTACTATGTCCTTTTGTGACAAAAATAAACACAAGGAGAGTTGCCACTAGGAGAGCAGCGGTGGCAACTGCATAGCAGAGGGGCTAAAACCACTTTTGGGCAGTCAAGTTTTTCAGTGATAGGGACCCATTTTTGGAATGATTTACCAACAGAAATAAAAACAGAAACTGACCTGAAAACATTTAATAGAAAGGTGAAACACTGGCTGAAAGAAAATCAAATATGTGGACATTGAGTCATTTTTGTCTGTGCTGGATGTGATGTGTTGTTTTGTGTAATGTGGTCGGGATTGTGTAAAATGTCAATGTTAGTGTTTATAATGTATTTGACGCATGATTGTGTAATCTACGCCATGTTTAGGTATATGTTTTTTAGAAAGGCCTGACCAGGGACTGGGGTTGCAAATTGGCTAGAAACATTTTATGCAACACATTTACACATTTTGTTATGGCTTTGCCTATGATAATTACATATGTAATAATGTGCGCTGCATTGTCCCTGACAAATAAACTAATAAAAAAATTTAAAAAAAATAGTGCTGTAAAATCCAAATTATTGAAGTGAATCGATTCTTCTGACGGTTCATGTGAATGTACCGGTTACAATTTGACAGACGATTCAATCATATTTAGCATTGGGCATTTTTAGCATACAACTCCAATTTGTTTTAGTTAGTCGGTTTGTTCGGATGGTAAATTAACTATTTCTCATAAATGATTCACTAATTCACTTGAGCACTTGCACAGCCTTAAAAGGACTTGGCGAGAAATTACTATCTACTTTTTTAAAGTGAAATATTTCGATAATTGCTGATGTTTATTACTGTATTTACCAAGATGGCCACCAAGTAAACCGGCTTTCCTTGTAAGGTCATTGGTATAGAATCAGAGTCCATAAAGTATGGAGCTACATGCATGCCAGTCTTGCTCCACCTTTGCCAGGAAGTCCTTTGCAGTCAGTTGGATGTTGAAATATAGCCAGACGTGTGTGTGTGTGTGTATGTGTATGTGTGTGTGTGTGTGTGTGTGTGTGTGTGTGTGTGTGTGCGCGCGCATGCAAACATATGTACTCATTATAATACATAGCAGCATGGACTTTGTAAGGCTTATCCTTTGGCATCCTGTTTATCAGCTCATTGTGTCACTCCTTACACCCTTGCATATGGGTAATTAATGCATAACATGTCCAACATCAAGATGGATGGATGGATGGATAGATGGATAGATGAAAGTATAAAGGAATGTATATTTGGTACTGTGGAATGGTATTGGAAAGGAATGGTACTGTGCATGTTCACCATTTCTTTTATTTTTTCACCATTTTTAATCACCTTTTTGCCTGTCCTAGTTTATTTTAAATGGTCCTGCTGTGTGACAAATACATTTTGAAAGTACAAATATTCCATTTATTTTCTCAATTGAGTTCACTAAAACTGCCTTCTTAATTTGTATGAAACAATTTGCCAAATGCTGTTTAAAATTAGTTCTAGATTGAGTATAGCATATCACACTGCAGAACATGTGAACTTTCCTAAGTATTTCATTTCAACCGTGCTGGCTGTGGCACACTATAGTACACTGAAGGACCAGCATACTGCAAATATGCCTGGGTATCTGCTTCCTGTCAAGTCTCAACACTGCAATACTCTCTCTCCTACCTACCCTAAAAGCAAAGTCTGTAATTACAGAAACTGGCAGGCCATTAGCAGCAGTACTAAAACAAACAGCAGCTCTTCTGTTCACTTCTGTGGTGATTCAGCAGGCATATTCACAAACCGAAACATCATTTTTAAGCCATTAAGCTGATTCTTTGCCTTCAAGTGACTTTGATTAATCAATTATAGATTATATATGTAATTAAAGTACAATGAACAAGGTTACAGAGCACAATTTACTAGGATTGCCAAAGAGACAGTATCTGATTTACAGAAAATTATCCAGTGTATTTTATTAATGTCTTGGCGATTATAATCGTACAATATGGGGATTTCTGTGTTTAAATGGTGATTTTCCTAAAATATGAAATGGGTTAACATGAGACTAGTGATAAAATCATTTTCTAACATTGACTTTGTAAAATTATATCCAATCTTTCAACTCCTGTCATGACTTTATGTCAGTAAATCAACTTTTTTGTATAAAATGCTCAAGAATACCAGAAAGGAGTGTTGGTAACTGGAAGTTCATATGCTTAGAACAGTAGTCCCACATTTAAAAGGATGATTAAGGCCACATCGACACTAAAGGTTTATGTTTGTCTTTGCACAGCGAAATTCCGCAGGCGAAGAGGGCGTGCATGCACGGACGTTGAGCGTGCGTGGAACCAGCAGACTATTTGTCAACTAGCCTCTTTTTAATGCTGCACTTGATACTCTGAGAGTGAAGAAACTCATCACTAAACTGATATCTTTGTCCATTGCGAATATCCGTTGTAGCTGTGTACGAAGTACCACCCACACAGAAGTCACTGCCAAACCAAGCAACTTCGCCTGTCAAAGATCACCAGACTTGAACTCCACGCAAAAGCTGCAGGGGAAAATTCTTTGCCACCAGAAGTCCATTGTGCAAATTTGCGATTGTGCAGTGTCCTATTGAGAAGAATGCTTTTCGCCCATGGAATTTCACCCTGCGTAGGTAGATGTGACCACGGATGAATCCATTTTTGTTTTTTATTTCCTAACATGAGTGTTTTCCAAAGTATGCTGTAATGGAGAGCGTTTTTGAAATGCTCCATTTTCGATGTTGGACAACGACATTCTAGTGTGGATGAGAGGGATACATTTAGTGAAATCATTCATATTTGTGTGGACGTGGCCTAAGAAAATAGCTGAAATGACATATTCTTACAAAAATTTGATTAAGCACATTAACAAAAATATGAGCAGTGCATTCCTCTAAACATGATTTTTCCCTGTTTTTACAAACTGAGAGACTAGTCAAAATTATTTCCTTTTTACAGATACTGTTTATAGAGCTTCCTTATAGATGCCTTTGCTTGTGAGGAACATTCCTTTAAAACACAGTCCACTTCTCCTCCTCCACCTCATCTTTCTCTCTCTGCCGCTACCTGTTTTTTGTTTCTCGTATTTTAAACCTATCCACACGCCTGTCATCTAACTTTAGCCCAGTTAGCCCTGCTCTCGGAAGCCATTGTTCTTGATTTGTGCCTGCATCCCTTTACTCCAGCTCACTTTTGAAGAGGTGAAAGAGCCAAAGAGTGCTTCAATCGCCTTGCTTTCTTTGTTTGCTTCCTTTCATTGTGTGTTCCTCTGGGGAAGTGAACCTTGAAAACACTCAGTCGCACCTACCCAGCCCCCCCATCCTCAACACCCTCCCTTAGCTTGTCATTTCTCTTCCTTGTTATTCTCCTTTTTGTGTCCTGTTAATATTGTTATCCACTGTTGTAGTTGTCTTTGCTAGGGGTAGAGGGAGAATGCTGTTGTGGGGTGGCAGTGAATTTGTGAGATCACAGAGTTGTTTCAGTTTATTGCACTTATGACTTGATTAGTGGAAATAATCGAGCTGTACAGAAGGCCTTCAGCAGCTCATTTAGACTGATTTGTTAAGAGATGCGGGGCGGCATTTCTAATGCCCTTTTTCCACCAAAATGGTGCTTGCACGAACCTCTCTCAGAACTGCTGCGTGATTCCACTGACTTGATAGGAGACTATGATGTAACTAGCCATGTACTTCATTACTTGTGCAGAAATAAAGAAGGCACATCACAGCCTTTATTTATGGGTCAAATACATTTTGGGAAGATATTTTAACATCCAAATTAATATGGCTCAGCATCTTTATGCTATCACGCCTTTTTTTTTCCAATTTTGTTATTTAAATTAGAAGTTACACATTATCAACTAACATAATCCTGCTCCACAGCCTCTGATGTTAGCGGTTTCTGGTTCGAGACCAGCAGGTTTAAAGAAAGTTCACCCAAAAATTTTAATTCTGTCTTTATTGACGTTTATTGTTTATTTGGTGGAACAATAAAGGAGGTGTTAGGCAGAATGACAGCCCCATTCACTTTCACTCTATAGAAAATAAGATGTAATGAAAGTGAACTTGTCATTGGAAAAAGGGGTTCAATAATTCACCAGCTCCTTCAAAGCAGAATTTTCCATTAGGTGCTCTTCTCTGTTTCTCTACTGTTTTCTTTTTTATCTTTGAAAATCTGTTTGAAAATAGTAATTTTTGCAATTCCGTTTGGTGATGCTAGTGGCACCGTAATTACACATTTCACCTGTAAGTTTTGGTAGTAAATCTGAAAAGAATAATAGGACAAACTTAAGTAAATAAATAAAAAACAGTGAAGCGAATTACACTTTCCATTTTTAACTTTTCATTAATGGTTGAAGTGTACCATGGTCAGGTGAAAACAGCCTGAGAGATGGTATATTAACTAAAGTGAGAGATGTTATTAGGAAATATATTTTTTTGTGACACCACCATTTAAAGAGTTCTGGAAATTCAAATGTATGCGATTTATGCGCACATGATCTTTTCTGCAAAATTCTGTTAGAATCATAATTCCCTCAGCATCATGACCTCTCTTTAATCCTTCCTGAGTGAAACCTACCATTTCACTTTGAATTACAGTGCATTAACTCTCACATAGTCATATTGCTTTATCCTGCTTAACTCATGTACACAAGGACGGGCTAAATGAAGTGTGTGCCACATGCTAACGAAAAGCTCATCATGTTTTGTTATTATGGAGGTACTTCCACATGCCACGGTCCATCAGCATGCATTTCTTCTGTTGACTTTACCCATAAACAGGATTAAGGGATTACCGCCTTCATATGAAAGGATGAAGACATTCAGTATGGCACCATCTCTACAGGGGGAGAACGTGTTCAAGGAAAGCAAAGCCTGAAGATGCAATGTCGCTCAGTGGGGAAGACTTTATAACTATATAACTTGTTATTAATGTTAATTTGATATTAATTTGTTAATGTAAATTGACAACAAAGGGCTTTAGTGAAGGATTCTCTGTAAATGGCATAGCACATTGGGAGTTACATCAGTAACACATAACCAGATGTTCGTCCACATAGTTCAGCAGAGTGTGAGCATCAGTCACCATTCACTTTTATTGTATGGAAAAAGTTACAATGAAAGTGAATGGTTACTGAGGCTAACATTATGTCTAAAATCTCCTTTTGTGTTCCTCGGAAGATATAAAGTCATACAGATTGTCCATTTGCAAATTTTTCTTTTCAAACCGGTGTCCCACATACTCCATTGTCCAGTAAAACAGAAACACCTGTCCCAATTTCGCACCATTAGTTTATCCAATGTTGCTATTTCAGGATGCTCAAGCATGCTCGGTATTGAAGTTCTCAATTTTGCTCTTGTAATTCTGAGCAGTTTTCTCTTTAAAGTCGTAGTAGGTGTATTGGAACATTCTCTGTCTTCCCAACAAAGTGTCTCTCTTCACTTTTTTATCGAATGTCCAGTCACAGATCCATTTCGTTGTTGTGGTGGTGCTTTTTAGAGATGCTCCCCTGTTGTAAAGCACTTTGGTCAACCTTGTGTTGTTTTAAACTGTGCCAACTGTGCTAGAAGAAGATCCAATCTCCCACATTAATTCCATTATCATCTCTTTCATCTTTGGGAGAGAGATGCTTAACTAAGTTTAATGGTCACCTGACCATTCATCTTACCCTGGTTTACAGTGAGGATCGAGAGACGCTGTAATAGAGCTGTAAAATATATAAAACTTCCATTATAGACACTAAACTTTTAGTATTTGCTTCTCGAGTCCATCTCTTCTGTTTTATGCACTCTTTTTTTTCTCTCTCTCTATATCGTTTTCACACAATTCTTACTTAAAAAAACGATAAGGAGATTATATGGGATTATCACAGCAAGTGTGATTCACTGAATTATTAGTGGCTATGCTTATTAACGCACTGCAGAATAGAATATTCATTAGTGATGCTTGCTACAGCATACTATGGCTTATAGTTAGAGTTAGTTATTTGAAGAGAACCCAACCTTAAACTGTAGCGTGTAACACATCTTTCTCGTTTAGGCTACAGACATAAATGATTCATCAATTCAATGCAGCGTTTTGGACAGGTGTGCTATTTCTTGTCTTAGCATTCTGACTGCAAAACATTAAAATGGGCAAAACCCAAAGCATACCAGAATATCATTGAGACTCTTGTGACTTTGGGCAGTAAGCAACACCCTAAAAACCTTAGCAAATGCATAGCTCTTCATAAAATATAAAAATCTAGTTTTTCTAGTTTTCTGCTGACTCACAACTGATTTAAAAACAACATGTTGGGTTGATGGTAGGAAAGTAACAGTGGAAAGCTCATTAGTTGGAAAAAGATGTTCCTCATTAACGTTTGGAGCCTTCACTAGCCTACCGTTGCTTATTCTCTGAACTATGTTGAGGTAGTATTAAAGATGTTTGAGGATGCAATTTGTTGCCAGATAGTTGATAAATAAGAACATCATCTCTGCATTTCTCTCACATATCACAGCCGTGAATGAGCCTGTGCAGAACGTTCCTGAGATTATACTCATCCATCAGCCCAGCTCCAAGTGTGACACTCAAGCCTTGCATCACATCTTAATATAGCTTAGGCCATACATGCCCATAACAAATGTTAAACTCTTTTATTTCTTCTTAAAACTGAAGTGTATAATTTCTGCACCACTAGCGTCACCAAATGGTCGAGCCAAAACAATGACTGATTTCAAGCAGGTTTCCCAAACACTTCTACTGGTTAGCCAAACAGCCAATCCTGCCCCAAACTTGTGCCACCTTTCGAGTCAATACTTAGTTGGTGTGGTCAGTATGCTCTAAGTAAACTAAGTAATGTTTTAATAGCACCACAGAGCCAGATTACACTTTGTAGGAAATCAACCTAGTACAGTTGTTGCATAATAAGCTGGGGCAGGAGAAAGTATTTTAACAGTGAACAAAAGTTTAAAAAGTTTGTGCCACTAGCAAAATACCTAATAGAATTGGAAAAATAATGATTGTATCCTAACAGGTTTTCCAAAAACACCATCCCCATATTTCATTGTTAAGAATAACATGTAGCTCTGCCTTTATAATATGCCATTGGTTGAACTTGACTTGTTGAAAATTGACACATTGGATACCTTTAGCATACAAAGAAATGGTTTGAAAGAGCCACAAAATTGCAGTATTTACACATTTTGGAAGTCAGCCTGTGAATGGCTTACTTGTATGTGTATATTAAACTGGACAAAGGTGAAAGTACTATTCTAAGAATTTACACAGGCTGAAAGTAACCACATATTCAGGTACAAAGCAAGTTCTTAAAATTCTAAAGAGCTTTTAAGAAACCATTTGTCTGTAAAACTGAGTGCTCAGGAATTTAATCTGATACCTGTGTCTTCCAAGTGAAGTAAGTCTCTCTCTTTCTGGCATTACAGAGTTCTCTGGTCTACAATGATAGGGGGGACAGGGCAGCCAACTGCTTTTCTGACAAGCAGCAGAATGAGGGCAAGCTCATTAAAGGTAAGTCAGCTCCGCACATCGTGATACAGATACTCCCCTCACCACTCAGCCCTGGAAGATTCTTGTCAGCCAAACCAACATTTCAGGCCATTCTCACACACTCACACAATTATGCTTTTCCATGTCTCTCCATCCTTTATTTTGTTGATGTTGTGGTGGGAATGTTTCACACACTCTGTATCTGAATATATGTACACTATAACCTACTATATAGTATGCAAAAGATGTACATCATATGAGTAGGATGTCCGAATATGCAGTATTCATGAAACGGTAGGCAAAGAATAACCGAAAAACCTAATGCATTTGCTGAGTTTGAAGTGTGCAACTAATGGATAAGAGCCACGGGAAGTGAGGAGACATCAAGAGCTCAAGAACTGAAAAAAAATATAAATAATAAAAATAGCAGAGAATGGTGAGTCGGCTAGATGTTTTCAAATGTAAGTACTAAAAGTACAAAAAGTTTTTACTCGTTGTTAATTTGTACTTGTTCAGTTGCAGAATAGAATATTCATTAGTGATGCTTGCTACAGCATACTATGGCTTATAGTTAGAGTTAGGTATTTGAAGAGAACCCAACCTTAAACTGTAGCGTGTTACACATCTTGCTCATTTAGGCTATAGACATAAATGATTCATCAATTCAATGCAGCTTGTTTTGGACAGGTGTGCTATTTCTTGTTTTAGGATTCTGACTGCAGAACATTAAAATGGGCAAAACCCAAAGCATACCAGAATATCATTTAGACTCTTTTGAATTTGGCCAGTAAGCAACACCCTAAAAACCTTAGCAAATGCATAGCTCTTCATTAACATTGCAACTCTCAAGTATATTTTTGTGGTTGTTGCTGTTAGAGCGTCATCGGTCAATGGATAAAACCCACATTCTAGAAAGTAGTGTGTCTATGAATGTATTTATTCAATACACCTGCATACATAAAGAACATACTATATTAACAGCCCAGAAGTAAGTTCTTCCTTGAACTCCGTAGTTTAAAAACGGAGTGTGGACAGTGTCATTTGTACCCTATCTCAGTGATCATGTTAATCAAGTTAATGCATGATGAGCTATTAGGCCTGACAGTAATAATTATGTCTTTGACTGTAGTGACAATCACCACTGAGTAAATTTGTGTTAAGTGAAGAAGGTTAACGACAATTGCCAAATAAAATGTTGTAATATATGTCTCTTATTGCCCACTTCCCAGCATCCTTTGCGCCCATCTGCTTTGCAATAAAGTCAAAAGAAAATGACTTGCTGCCCCTAGAGAAGAACCGCGTTAGGCTGGATGACGATTCGGATGAGGACGGGGTGAAAGGGCAGGGGCAAAAGGGGGCAGAGTTGGCAATGGGATTGGTTGAAGCTGCCAGAGAGCCTCCTCAGCCTCAATTACCTGAGGAGAGGAAACCGACACTCTCACAGGAGGAACTTGAAGCCAAACAAGGTACTTCATGATTTTAAAGGGACTAGACCCTGTTCAGGATTGTGTTAGCAAACCAGCATATTTAAAATTTAGTCACTACCCAGAGAGCACAAAAGTTAATTTTCTTGGGTGTTTTGATGCACTCATTCACATTCATGATTTTCAAGGCTATTGACTGAAATTGACTGAAAAAGTAGGTTAGAACATGTTCAGTCAGTTTGTGCGGTGTTATGAAATGTAATTTTTCCATTTAGTTTTTGATGAATTCCTAGACATAATTTTTGGAATGCCTAACGGCAGCCAGCGGTCAACACAAAACAAAATACAGCCTCATCACCGCTGCCTTTAAACACCAAGCGCGCCTCTCCTCTGGAGACTGGTCTCTACCTGATGGTGTCTTCACGGGTCCAAGAACTGAGCGGTGAGGGTCCAGTGCGAGTTAGGTGCGTCACTGGACCTGCACCCCCGGCGCGAGTTGGATGCGACTCCGGGAATTGGAGCATGCATCGCTCAAATGAAGCCACCGCCACACGTGCCTCGGACCAATAACATTTTACTGCTTATTTGAAATGTTCTTTTATCGTAATCTTGACCAACCATTTTGGGGATTTTGGTCTTTCCCTTCTAGTAAATAGGAGATGCACTGTCAAGGATCTTATTTATATAGAAATATAGCTGGCCAAACTGCTCGAGTGTTCCAAAAATGGTCACAGAGTGGACTGACTTACCTTGAAAAAGAGACTTTGTTGAAAAGATCCTGAAATATATTTGGACCATTCTAATTCATTTGTTTTTGTTAACATCCTTGAAAATAATTTTTTTTCTTCTCAACACATTTCTGCAATTACCGAACCACTTAACGTACTCCTCAATTCCTTTGTTTATAAATAATTTAGCTTTCAAATTTTTCAGCTCTGTGCAATTATCTTGTAAACTGTATACTTTTTAAGAAATGTAAGATTAAAGTTTAAAAAAAGGTGAACTGATTTAACTTGACACACCATTTTGCGATGCTCATGGTGCAAGACGCTAAAAAACAGTTACAGAGATATAATCTTTTATACTGAGTGTCGATGTGACAACGGCAAAGTTTCTTTGATGTGACTTGTCATTTACACATAATCAAAACCTAAGCTTACCTAAAACTTTAAGGGGCCATTCACACCGAAAGCATTTTTGTGTCCATCTGTGCTATTTTCTATTATTGTCTTGTAAACATATGGTGCCGCACATCACATTTTTTCAGCCTCTCATGCAGGAGTGCTACATTGTTTTATGCACTGTATCGGGTTAATAAGAACATCAACTGTTAATGTATCTCGAGACACCCGTGTTCTGCTCTGTTCATAGGGCTGTGTCTAGCTTTGTTTAGCGCAAGGACACATTTGGAGTGACTAGCCCCCTAACACTGTCCTTTTCTGCCTTGCAGGCACTGGTATTTCTTTAAGTAATTGCAAATCTATTGATAGTTTTTGTCATGACATATTGGTATAGTTAACAAGAGAGGTCTATTGTGACATGTGCATTTTGTGGTGGTTTTTTTTGTTTTGTTTCCCATTATAAATGAATTTATTTAAACTATCGCTGACATCAAATGAGCCCAACACCATATATGGCAGACACTGCCCAAGCACTGAGCGGTAAAGCTCTTGGAACACAGAGATAATTACAATAATAAGACTAGATGCCCGGTGAAAGTTTACTGCATGGGGAAGTGAAATAAATGGTGCTGCTGCAGAGAAGGCCTCACTCAGTGGCAAACTAGCTTAGATTTCATGACTATCGACCCGTCTGGGGGAACATAATCCTTATTGATGGGCTGTTAAAAGATCACAGATGCACTTTGTGATTACAGGAGGCCTGATTCAGCAAACACTCACTCTGTTTCCATGTGTCCTTCTATTACCTTGGTTTTATTTACTAAACAGAGTGGAAACATTAGGGTCCATGTGCCTTTTTGTGTGAGCTTTATTGGGTTGATTCTCTGCTGTCCCATGTGTTTATATACTGCAATAAGGAAAGAGAGGAATGATTTTCACCCCTTGTGTATTTCCCAGGGCATTACTGTCTATGTAGCAAATGTATTTTCAAAAGCAAACCTCAGAAGGTAGCCTTATTTTGTCCAAATATTATTTACAACCTCTGCTGCACATTGACTTCTGAAGTATATGGTTAAGAAATTATGTGAGAGAAGGGAGTGCTTGCAGAAAAAAATAACAGAAAATGTCTGGAGCCATTCCTTTTAGACTAACCACAAGGAAATAACAAGTGCCAAGTGGGTAGTATCAAAACACACTTCACTTATAACAACATTATTGCTATGTTAGGATTCTCCACCTGGAGCTGACAAAGCTTCTGCATACTACTGAAAGTTGACATTTGCTGATTGAGGGGGAAAGGAACGCTGTTCCATATCCTAGTGAGCTGCCTTGCTGTTTGTTGCCTACATAGGAAGCTGAAGTCTAAAGGGCCGTTCACACCAAACAAGCTGTGTGCCACATCTTGCACAGGAACGCTGCATTTTAACGACACCTGAAGAACTTGAAATTATAAAAGCTCATTTTAAGACCCCTGCATTTGCTCCATTTGTTGCGCTGCATCTAGCTTTTTTTTACTCAAGAATGTGTTCGGTCTGAATGGCACCTTAGCCAGAATTTTATTTGAAATGGAACATCATAAATGACATAGGCAGCAACTCTGTGTTCCCTACAAATAATGCTGCTTACGTGAAGTGTGCTGGAGACTCTAAATTGATTCGGATGGCGTTTGATGTTTTTTTTTTTATATCCTGGTCACTCTTGTCCATGTAATGAAACTGAAAACGGACTGTATAGCTCTCATATCAAATATGGCACCATTGTTGTCATTTAGTTTTTGTTAGATACTCTTGAGAATCAACTAGGGATGAGCACGGATAGTCGACATACGGTTAACCGTTCAACGCTTTAATATTCGAATACCAAAATCACTATTATGTTATTCTACACATGCAATAGAGGTCTTCAACTAGCTTCAACTCGATGGTTTACCAGCCAGGTTTGGGTCAATTTTTCAAGTCGGAAAGTTGGGCTGTTCAAACATTCTTTTGTGTGTGTCTGTGCATTTTTCTATTGTTAACTCGCTGCACGGACATCTTTGACTGTTGCGCTGAATTTCCGTTTTTTCTTTCAGCGTCTTGCACAGGATCCCTGCATTTTTAGACACCAAATTAAGTAAAAAATTACTTTATTTTTATATTGCATATTGAAACGCCTGTGTTGTGTTTCATTCTAACAAAGTTCAGGTTGAAATGAGGACTTGCAAAGATGTGACCGTTACACCTATAAACATACAGTAATTCCAGGTTGTTTTACAGGGCAAAGTTTCAGCACTCGATAAACGGTAATACAGTGTTTTTTTCCCTTTTGCTCTGGTGTGCATACAGTGTATACATACAATAATTAGAATAAGTTCAATGCCATTTGATTTGAAACCATTTAAAAATCAAAGCACCCCGAATAGGCTATTTTACTGCAGTAGTGTAACTCCACACACATGACAATACTTGCATTCTCTGCCTCATGGAAATGTTAATCTGCCTGGGCAGAGCGCATAAAGCAGTGACCGTGTGATTATTCTCTTATATTTCTATTAATCAAAAACAGTGTGTCAAAATGAATGGTCTAACGTTACGTCATAAGTGTGCTGATGTTGGCTGTAAAAGGAAATGTGCCCCAAAACATAAAAAAATGTGTGTATGTTTGTGCAAATCATTTTACACCAGACTGCTTTGTGAATGAGTGTCAAAATAAAGCAGGATTTTCAAACAATTTGATTCTCAAGCATGGATCAGTACCAACAGTTCACGTTCCAGCTTTATATTCTGAAGATGTAAGTAAATACACTTTATATTTTGTGAATGTTTGCACATCGCCTTTCCGAATGTGCTTGTTAGCTGATTCTATGGCTAATGCAGCTAAAGGTACCATTGTCTCTGATTGTGTTCATGGAGACCAGAACAATGTCATGGGCGGGGAGCAGTAGCTCATTTGCATTTAAAGAGACACACATGAAAACTGTGTTTTTGATTCCACACAAAAAGAGGCATTTACAACATGGTATAATAAATTATCCATGGGGTATTTTGAGCTGAAACTTCACAGACACATTCTTGGGACACCTGAGACTTATATTACATCTTCTAAAAGGGGGCATAATAGTTCTCCTTTAATGTGAGTTTGTATCATTTGAAGAAATATCTACTGTGCTGTTTAGGCTCATAAGTTACCGTACACTTTCTTTGCTGCAATATTTAGTGTTTGAGGAAATTCTTTTGCAATAAACATTCTTTATTCAGGTGTCGTGACTCCCAACGAAAAATCTATTAACTTGTTTGTGAAACCTTGCGTTAACCAAATGTTAAAAATGGTAACCATGCACATCCCCAGATTCAGAGGCATCAGTTGTCAAATCCGAGTCCATTTAAGAGCTTCAGCAGAGTGGAAATGTATCGGTGTATTATGACTTCAATTTTGGTCTGTTTTAATGCTTTTGTACAGCTTCAGGCATAGAATGTAGTGCATTTAAATCATGTGGACTGCTTTAATGATACTTTAATGGTGCGTTTTGTGAATTTTGAGCTTTACAGACGACCTGAATATTCTTCAGGTTCTTCACTTTTTGTGTTCCTTGGAAAAAGTCTGTCCAATGAGGTTGGAACAACATGAGGATGAGTAAATAATGACCAAATTTTCATTTTTGGGTGAGCTTTTACTTTAAAATGCCATGTAATTAGGCAGCTCACAAGGTATTGAAAAAATTATTTATATTTTTGACCACAGAGTCATTGACAGCTGTCATTTCCTTTACAATGGACATCCGCAATGATTTAAGTGTCAGTGCTCTTCATTTTACTGAGGTTTGTCTGCGAGCACTCTCATTAAGACAAGGGCACAGTGCCGTGCACTAACAGAGGATTAAATTAAATCGAAAAGGGACAGCAAGGCTGCAAGATTGTTTTTGTTTCAAGGCAGTGAAAATAACTCTTGATTGTCGAAACACTTGCAAGAAGGAGCTGTGCTGATTGAGGCACAGCTCACACAGTCTGAACAAGTTTAATTTCCAATTCTTTATTTTCTCTGTTGCTTTTCCTTTTGCTGGATAGCTCTCTCTCTCACTCTCTCTCTCTCTCTCTCGCACTGACATTCTATTACGGCTTGTTCGTTCGTGACGTAGTGAAGGAGGAGTCTCTGTTCTCTCTCCAGTTATGTATGTTGTATTTGATTGTCTGTGGCAGGGGGCCTATTTTTAGTGAGGACAGTTTTAGTGACAGGGCCCTCCTCTTGTTCTTGCATAATGTAAGTACTTGTTTTTCCCTCTTTTCTTTTTGTCATAATTGTTTCCATGTACAAAACACAAGTGCATTGCCTACTCAAGCTGAAGCTCAACTGAGATGCTGTTGACTGTCTGCAATCCGTAGACACCTTAGCAAAAGAATAAATGTCAGAAAGGATATTTCTGTTGGGTTAGATATTAAACATTAAACATCATCTTGTAGCTTCTTAAGCTTTATGCAGCTTTTATGAGGTTTTATGGCTGGCAAAGCCATGCAAGTTCTCAACAGCGTGATCTATCACGAAATCTATCAGAAACATTTTCCATTTGCTGAGTACCAACAAACACCCATTGATGTAGCATACAATCTTACTCAGCCATAATGGTTTTTACAACCACAGCATATGGTATGTGTTAGGGGGTGGGCAGTATGACCAAAAATGTATATCATGGGTTGAGTACTTTTAAATCATGGTAACAGTATCCATCACAATATAGTCATTTTTGCTGAAAATTGTGACTGTCATAATGGCTATTTTTCGATAACAAAGGGACTTCAGATGTTATTTTAAAGTGTCATGTAATTTGATTCCGAGCAGTTATACATTATGATGATTAATAATATCTGATGATTCACGTTTGAAGCTGTTGTAAAATTGCTAATGTATGCACACTTTTTGCTACAATTTGCAGAAGAATTTTGCAAAATATCGGGTTAAGCTTTTAAATATAACACAGTATAACAGAACTTCCACTGGATGACACATTCTACCTTTGCACATTTCTACTTTTGCACAGAATTTACTGTCATACTGCCTATCCGTAGTGTGTAAAATGACTAATGTGTGTTGGTTGGTGTGTGTTTCATTCCCTCTCGCTTTGCAGCCAAACAGAAGCTGGAGGACCGGTTAGCGGCAGCAGCAAGAGAGAAACTGGCTCTCACCTCCAAAGAGTCCAAAGAGAAGCAGCTCCAGGCCGAACGCAAGAGGAAAGCCGCCCTCTTCCTGCAGACACTGTGTGGCCCTGAGGCTGAGATCAAGCGGACTGAAGAAAGCGCTGCTCCACCTGAGGTTTGTGTGTGCATGAACCTTTACCACCACATACTCCCAAAAATAACAATTATTTTATAATTCTCTCCCTCTCATGTCAATCCAACCAAGGAACACATAAGAAGTTTTAAAGAATGCTCATGCTGCTCTTTTCCGTACAATGAAAGTGGATGGTGACTAGGGGTTGTCACTCTTCAAACAGGACAAAAAAAGCACCATAAAGGCATCACGAAAGTAGTCTATGCTTCTCGTTCATTATATTATATGTCCTCTGAAGAAATATGGTAGATTTGTGTATGGAATAGACTGTAATTTTGTCTTTATTCATAAAAAAACTTCCTTGACAGCCATGACACCATTCACTTCCATTGCATGGAATAGAGCTGCTTGGACAACTCCTTATATGTTCCATAAAAAGTAAAGAAAGTCATACGGGTTGAGGGTGAGTAAATGATGACAGAATTGTTATTTTTGCGTGAACTATCCCTAATGCATTGTTGGACGTGCTTGTTCCTATTGCAGTTTTTAACATGTTCGCTCCACACTCAAGAATCATTCAACGTGCAGTCATGGGTGTAGATTTTAATGTTTTTATTTCATCAGTCAGCATCACATCAAGAGTTCTGCTCGATAACCCTGTTCTAGTTTCCTTGAGATTTGTTTAGTCAAGTCCCCCGTAAAGAAAAACAGCTTAGTTTATCGATCCATCAAGAGTCCAGGGGAAATGCTCATTACTGCAAAATGATTCTCAACAACCATTTTCAGCATTCTCCAGGGGAAGAATGTGACTTTGCTCGCTGACAGGCGAGATGATGTGTGTAAAGACATTGTTAATCCACCTCCCAGTTGTATCTTTATGGACTAGTGGAAGGAGGAGTTCCTAATTAGTTGTGCTGACAAGGCTGGGGTCTCCTAGGAAAAGTATCACTTTGTCTTTTGAAAAGTTTTGTTTGTGTATTTTGAGTCTGCGTTTTTAGCCTTTGAAACGGCCCTGAGGATTCCTGTGCATCGATTTTCATCAAAGCTTTGACTGAAAATGTCAAAACAACAAATAAAGACGACGTGTTGCCTCTAACTTTATGGTTGGACACCTGTTCACATTTGCAAACACTGTGGTCAAATGTGCCCTTTTAAGTTTATGGGAATGGGAGTTAGGAATAGTTCACCTAACAATGAAAATTCTATCATCAATAACCTGATGTTGTTTAAAACTTTCTTTCTTCCATTGAACAAATGTTCCAAACTTTCTTCCATTGAATGGCAAAAATAACAGCACCATTACATTTGCTACACCACAATGTAAAAACCAATGTCATTTGGCATCAATGATTTAAAATCTGGCAGAGGAGTACCTTGATCATTCTTTAGAATTTCTTATTGTGTGTCCCATGGAAGAAAGCAAGTAAATTTGGGTTGGAACAACATGAGAGTTGGTAAATGATGACTTATTTTTTTTATTTTGAGTGAACTATCCCTTTAAACTATCCTTACTTTTACTCAACATGACTAAGTTCCTATTAGGATCAGCGTTCTGCCTTGCGTATTGTGCGTAGTTTCTCAGCTGGTGTATCAGATCATAGAAGTGATGTTTCTCCTGCCCTCACTACAATAGCCAACGCTGCCTGTGTTCTGCTCACATTTCCCCTGGTCCTCTCCGCAGCCGGAAAACACTGTTTGCCTAGAAAATTTTGCACCATGGTGTCCATGGAGGGGAAAAAGAGAACAAGTAATGAGAAAGCATTAGAGAAGCTGTGCAGAAAAGAGAGTGGGAAAGACTACGAGTAGGTGAGCAGTGAAGACTAATTTCGGCGATTGTCTCTACAGGCGTGCGGTTCAGTTCCACATTAATGAGGCCAATGATGCATGAAATCAGGAGAAGCAGCTGGTGGATGCAGGGCTGCTTCCGCTGGGCTTTTTACCTGAGTTTCTTGCACACACATACACAACACAACATGTACTTTCCTGTCCAGCTCATCTATTATGAATGTCCCTTCTGCTTTTTTTTTTTCTCAGACTACCAAGTACTTTTTTTTTAGTCTCCACCTTATTACTTAACTTAAGGCTTGGTTTTTCAGCATGTCATGACACTTAAATCAAAGAAGCAGTCTTTAATGGAAGCGTCCATTGATGCACCATTTCTGTTTTTGACAGCTTCTCCAGCTGTCTAAAATAAAATGATTTAACTATTATTATTTATACATATGTGTGTGTGTATATTTAAGTAATATCACACGAGCAAGAGTGCGATATGCCCTACATCAGCACTGCTGTGATTCGGCCACAGGCACGAGGCCGCAGGCCGAGTACCGTAGGTAATTATATCATATACATTTTTTTTTTTTTAAACGAGTATGTTCATAAAAACGCATTTGTGCATGGAACTACTTTCTTAAGTGACAGATCAGAATCTGCTGTTGCTAGTTCAAAAAAAATTATGCATCCAGGCCTTCATTAGTAATTCAAAAAGTTCACTTCAGAAATAGTATCACGGCTTGTGCTGTTTCTAACAAGTTATTGGATAAATGAGGATGGGTGTGTGTTTGCGTGCGTGTGTGTGTGTGAGAGAGAGAGAGAGAGAGAGAGAGAGAGAGAGGGATAGAGAGAGATGGAGCATGTGCGATCACCTGTTGCCATTCCCAAGCAGAGATGCTGTCAGCGTTCTGAAGGTCAGCTTTCTCAGTGGAAAAATAGCATCCAAGCGGATGTATTTCTCCCTATTTCATAGTAGCCATGCAAGAGTCATTCACTATAGAAACAGCGATGTCCTCCGCCATTTTAAACCGTGTGTATCCAATGTGGAAACTCAGTAAGCGCCTCAAGTTCTGTAATCAAACAGTCCATTGTGTCTCTCAGCTGCAATGAGCCTTAATCCTGAAATTGTTAATTTAAAGCCGTTTAAAACAATGTCCTAACTTAAGTAATGTAGTGGCAATTCGAGCGATCACAGTGAGCTGTTCTATGTAAACAATGACTAACGGATTCAATTTACATCACTAACTGGCTCATATTACACACAAAAATTATCTTTTGCCACCACCTTCTGACTAACATTTGTAAATTCAAAACTAAATACAGTAACTCCTAAAAGATATGCACTGCTCTTATGCCTTAGTTTAGAACGGCATGAACACAAGCGGAGTGATACACACAGCGAAGTGTCCGAGTGCTGATGCTGTCAGACCATCAGTGGTCATGGAACGTCTCTCATCCAATCAGATTTGAGGACAGGAACTAACTGTTGTGTGTGTGTGTGTGTGTGTGTGTGTATATATATATATATACACTCACCTAAAGGATTATTAGGAACACCTGTTCAATTTCTCATTAATGCAATTATCTAATCAACCAATCACATGGCAGTTGCTTCAATGCATTTAGGGGTGTGGTCCTGGTCAAGACAATCTCCTGAACTCCAAACTGAATGTCAGAATGGGAAAGAAAGGTGATTTAAGCAATTTTGAGCATGGCATGGTTGTTGGTGCCAGACGGGCCGGTCTGAGTATTTCACAATCTGCTCAGTTACTGGGATTTTCACGCACAACCATTTATAGGGTTTACAAAGAATGGTGTGAAAAGGGAAAAACATCCAGTATGCGGCAGTCCTGTGGGCTGAAAATGCCTTGTTGATGCTAGAGGTCAGAGGAGAATGGGCCGACTGATTCAAGCTGATAGAAGAGCAACTTTGCCTGAAATAACCACTCGTTACAACCGAGGTATGCAGCAAAGCATTTGTGAAGCCAACCTTGAGGCGGATGGGCTACAACAGCAGAAGACCCCACCGGGTACCACTCATCTCCACTACAAATAGGAAAAAAGAGGCTACAATTTGCAAGAGCTCACCAAAATTGAACAGTTGAAGACTGGAAAAATGTTGCCTGGTCTGATGAGTCTCGATTTCTGTTGAGACATTCAGATGGTAGAGTCAGAATTTGGCGTAAACAGAATGAGAACATGGATCCATCATGCCTTGTTACCACTGTGCAGGCTGGTGGTGGTGGTGTAATGGTGTGGGGGATGTTTTCTTGGCACACTTTAGGCCCCTTAGTGCCAATTGGGCATCGCTTAAATGCCACGGCCTACCTGAGCATTGTTTCTGACCATGTCCATCCCTTTATGGCCACCATGTACCCATCCTCTGATGGCTACTTCCAGCAGGATAATGCACCATGTCACAAAGCTCGAATCATTTCAAATTGGTTTCTTGAACATGACAGTGAGTTCACTGTACTAAAATGGCCCCCACAGTCACCAGATCTCAACCCAATAGAGCATCTTTGGGATGTGGTGGAACGGGAGCTTCATGCCCTGGATGTGCATCCCACAAATCTCCATCAACTGCAAGATGCTATCCTATCAATATGGGCCAACATTTCTAAAGAATGCTTTCAGCACCTTGTTGAATCAATGCCACTTAGAATTAAGGCAGTTCTGAAGGCGAAAGGGGGTCAAACACAGTATTAGTAAGGTGTTCCTAATAATCCTTTAGGTGAGTGTGTGTATATATATATATATATATATTGGGGGGGGGGTGTATGTTTATATGTTTGAAAGAATTTCTATAATGTAAAGAAAAAAAATTTCTTTAATGTAATTCCTACCTGCATGACTGAAGCCTGAGAGACAGTTTTTGTTACAGTTATTGTGTTATCCTAAAGGCCTGATTTATGCTGGCATATTTGCTAGCTTGTAAATATGGATACACCCTGTCTTTTATCTGCTGAGTGGATTCCATTGCACACACTCCATGGCTCCAAGGCTTTTTGCTGTGTCTCCAATGCAAATCATTCTTTGATGCAATCGGTCATAGCTCATGACTGCTGTATCATCATTTACATCTCCCTACCATCATCTTTTCCATTTCCTTCCTATGACTCAGCTGTTGTAATGATTTTAGGCAATTTAAGCTTAATGCCAGCAGTGATCTCTGATGGTGCTGATTGCCAGCATTGATCTTTGCCGCTTTTGCCTTTCTTGAACCCTCCTTAAGACTTTTAGAGAAGGCAGCAAAGCTGAGAGACACATTCGGAATGCACAGAGCTCCCTCTGTGTTTGTAGCTCCCACTTGTCTTATTTACTGGTGCTTTGCTGATTGCTATGGCAACAAAGATCTAATCTAACCATTTCCGTGTGCATCAGGTCTTCTAGTGGCTTATAAAACAAATAAAAAATGTCTCTTGCCACTTTTACTTCATTTATTTTCATTATGAGTCTTTAATATCATAATTTATTACAGCCATACACGTCATTTAATTACAGCCATACACATTCAGATGGATGACTTTTGCAGATGCATCATGTTTCACGTTGTTTTGTTTTTTTGTGTATTCTGCCACACATGTCAGTTATAAATAGTCCAGCTTTTAAAAAACATGTGGTTTTAAGGTAAATATTAGATGGAGGTTTTAATGAGTAAAATGGACCTCCCTAACCTAAAACTTTTATGTAAACCTCACCAATAGTAGGGATGGGCTCAGGTACCCATGAAAACCATGATCAATGGTGATCATGTATGATGTGAATTTTCACTTAATATGAAATTTAATGACAATTACCTGACAACTAAACAACTGTGTCAAAGAGAGAGTTAATTTTTTTTATTTTCAGATTGATTACATTGACAATCAATGTACCCCTCAAGATCACAGAGACATCTCCATAGCAACCAAACTGATATATAATGCTATCGTTACAATAATAAAAAGAGTTTTTGAACACCTGTCTCTGCAAAACGTTTGCTAAACACGTTTTATTATCATTTAATGTAAGAACTTTGACTCGTTAATGGATAATATTTAATAAAAGTGAATGTTTGTCACTGACTGTAAACCTCCCATCCCTGGTCGCCAACATGCTTGCCTGAAGAATCTTGAGGAAATGGGAGTTGAATATTTCCTCATGAGTTTCCAAGTTAGAAGTCGAACATAAAGTGTCATTCCGTTGCACTTTCCCGATTTAAAAGGTGGAAATTCAGATGAATGGAACTCTTCATGAATCATCACAGTAACAACAATACAGAGCATAGCGGCTTTCCCCGCAGGAGCGAACACGTGGGAAGACACACACACACACACACACGCAGTGGACTCAACATGCAGAAACAGTGCATATACAGCAGGCAAGTGTTTCAAACAGCTAGACCGAGCTTAGCTAAATGGAACAGAAATCACCGTCTTCAAAACTGAACTTTTACTTAACATGCATATTAAAAATGCGATGATTATGGCGTCTCCTGTTAAGCCAACCGCGATTTGAAAATAGACGATTCAGACAGTAACTAAACAAACTGGTGCTCACTTACTAAGTTTACTACATTAACCTGAAGGAAGAACAGACAGAGACGTGCGTTGTGCACATTCTTTCATTGAGTTGGGCAGCGAATCTTCACATAATGACAAAATATGTAGCATGATCTTTTGTACATTTTGTAACAGATTGTTTTATAACAGCTTATAATAATTAATTAACGATACACTGGAACAACAAGACGCAATGCAGCAGCCAAAGATGTTTGTCAGACATGTTATTATATATACAGTTATGTACATGTTATTGCCCCCTCGAGTACTTGAGTAATTAGTCTGAGTACTCGAGTAGACAAAATGCCCATCCCTAAACAATAATGATCTAAAATAAAATGAGAGGTAGACACAAACATCCCAGACCCAGATATCCTTAACCTTAACTAGCACCTAAACCTAACTGATTGTGTCCAAAAACAAAAAGAGATATAATAAGTAAATTTTAGCACATTTCTATGACACTAAAATGTCATCTTGCGTGCTTGACTGGTTTCAAACCTCGGTCTTCCGAGTACGAAAATCAACACGCTATCGGTTGAGCTTCCGTGTAAGCTAATCACATTGGAATAAATGTGTAAATGTTGGTCAGTCTGTAATGCATACGGTAAAATATATAGCTTTTGATATATTGCATCGTAAAAGTGTTTCGATGTCATAACATGGGGGGGGGATGAAATAGTGGGAAAAGTGTTTTTAAAGTCAGCAGCCTTTGTACTTATGATTTGTGTGAAGAGGAAAAAAAATGCACTGTTGTTCTAGCGCATCTAGTTCTAGCACATCGGGTTAATTTCACCAGGAAACTGTAGCAAAACGTAGAATGCGGCACGTAAAACTCAGTTTGCAAAATGTAGTTATAGTAACTTTCATTCTATTAGACTAGACGTTTTTTTTTTAACAGTTCCATTCCTTTGAGTTCCGTCTAACTGTTTTTACCGCAGGAATGCATCTCACACAAACACCCCTTAAAAAAAATGTGTGGCCATTACACAGGGCTTCCTTATGATCAACAAGTCATTTAGACAGCCCACATACTAGTCGAAGTTGAAAATATGTAGTTTTCCACATCCCGTGGAAACGTGCCCAAAGAAGCAACATGGAGCGCTGACAGGTTCTACAAGGCCTATTTGATTAACAAAATAGCTTTTTGTATATCTTCGGAAGACACAAAGTGCGCTGAGCATCCTCTCTGCATCTGCAGCTCCCACCATAGTGATTTCTACCTCTGGCGCTTTACAGATTGCTGTGGCAACAAAAATCTAATCTAACCAATTCAGCATGCATCAGGTCGTCTAGAGGCACATACAGCTACTTGTTTAGCTCCCTACTGTTCACCAATCCAAAGATTTGCTACAAAGTGTATAGATTATTTGCAAATAGCTGTGTTTTATAGGGCACTCTATGGAGGCCAGGGCAGTCATACATTTTCGCCGTGGTGAACCAGCTGCCCTCTCGTTCCATCACAGTCAACCGTGACTTCAGCACTGTTTGGACTATGAGAGTTTTCTGTTTCTCCTGCACATAATGTGGATTGCCTCTGGCAGCGCTTGTGTTTGTTGCAATTCATCTCTTGTTTGCCGTAGTATACAGTCATGCCACGATATTACTGAATCAAAATGTGCAAAGGGTGAGCATGCTGCAAATAGCCTTGATCTGCCTTGCTGTCCTGAGCTTGGAAGGATAGATCCGGTGTGACATACAGGAGCACTTTAAAGTGGAACTAGGACCCTGCTAATTGTTTCATGTTTAGCTAAAGCTTGTCATCACGATAAATGCTGTTTGGCAGGTCTCTCTTAGAAACTGCCAAGTTTGAAATGGGAAATGTGGACTGTCATCTGTGCAGCCAGGTGGCACACGGCAGAAAAGCCTAGTGGCAACAGCAGGACAAGAAAGTGTAGACTAAGATCTCTTCCATCAGCAACTTGTTCCAAAATGCTCCAATGTTTACAACATAAAATCACATTGTTAAGCAACATAACATGGTGTGTTTATGACTTGCTTGTTTTTGCTTTATTTACTCTGCCCTTTCTGATTTTTATAACTTTTTTATTTATTTATTTATATGTATTTTTTTTCTTTTGTGTTTCAATTAATATTATTTTTATTTTTTTATTTTATTACTTTTGTTTTACTCTTCAACTAGCACATTCCTATTATTTTATTTTACTTATTATTTTATTTATTGTTTTGTTTTATTTTGTGTTTTAATTTGTTTTATGTGTGCTTATTATTTATTTATTATCAGTCTTGTTGCCCCTTTTTATTTATGTATGTATTATTTTACCTTTATTTAATGAGACAAGGCACTTAAGAACCAGATTTTTATTTACAATAATGACCCGAAGAGAAGTCCTTTAAAGGGGTTTGGAAAACGAGTAGAAGAAAAACAATAGATAATAAAAACGAAACAGACAGTACATTCATACAAAATAAATAAGGTTAAAACATCTGCCAAACCACAGTCTTTATGTGATTTTTTACTCAGACTGCCCAAAGCATTAGCAAGGGTTGTAAATGAATCAATAAAATCCAACACAGATATACAATTGTCCAATTTCTGTACTTTCTGCAATTGATTCCAGCCATTGCTGGCACCACATTTCAATGCATATTCAGACAATTTTATTTGATAGGGACTGGATCTCTTTGCACTATTTTTAGCTTGCAAAGAGTGAGGGGGGGGTGCGTTTGGGACACGGCAAAGGATGAATTTGAATGTGCATCTCCCATATTAGCACCTCAGGCTTAACATGCCTCTGTTTCTTCAGGGGCTTTCATTTACAAACATTATAAGGACAGTATTAAACATTTGCCCATGTTTGTTTATGATCATTGTATAACTTTGTTCTGGGCTTTAGAGGCAGTGTAATTTGGAACACAGCTTGTTCCTGCTGGCATCAGCTTTGTCAGAAAGATTCTTCTGTCTCTTTTGTGTCCGCTTGAGATGTGAAGAAATAAATAATGGTTTAGCTTTTGCATAGGTGAATGGAATGATGGATAAAGGCTGCTTTTTTTTCAAATAGGGACCGGTATGCAGTGTTCATCCCCATTGCTGAGTAAATCACTCATTGTTGAATTCTAAAAAGCATTTTCTCCAGGTAGCAGTTCACTAAAACCTTTCATGTCCTCTTTAACGTACATGGTAGTTTGTTAAATAGGCTTTTTCAGAGTTGTGGTATGTAGTACATGTGCACTGACTGGTCGCACAGTAGAGCCCATGCAGATACCTTTCCCCCACTATCCCAAAATGTAAAATAATAATACAAAATCTATATATGTTTTATATGCTGTGATATAGCAGACTTTACAGATGGAAATCACCAGGTCTTATTGATAAAGAATGAGATGAGGTTGCTTTGTCGCTAGAGGTTGCTGCATGTGCGAACGTGGCTTTTATTGGTTCTAGTCGACCATCGTGAACTATCCCTAAAATGTTGTGCAAAAAAGTTAACTTTGTTGTCTCAGACAAGAAGAAAAATAAAAGGCAAATTAGCACCTTGGAGAAACCATTTGTAGGCTGCTAAGTCATCAGTGCTTTGCTTTGCATCGTTGCTATTGGAGGTTATGCCAATAACGCTATTGCATCAGGAGCAAGGCCTGCCAACATATGGTCTGGAGTTAACAATGTCCTCCAAGCACAGTTTTGGTGTCAGGCATTGGCATGATTACTGATAAAACAAAGCTGCCCACTGTGGACACCTCAGAACCGTAGTGGATTTGTGCTTCTGGAGCTATAACTCTGAGAGAGATATCAGAACAGTTTATGTGCAAGTCGCTACTTGTTGTCTCCATGTGCTGCCACACACCTCTCTGCACTTTTTCTTTAAACAAAGATGTGGCAGACAAGCCTCTCTTTCATTGGGAAAGGAGGAAGCAGGAACCAGATTCACAATCAAAAAGACTTATAAACACTGTCAAAGGCTTAACATAAACAAAAGCGCACACACAAAACACTGCTGCATGCGTCTCTCTCTCTCTCTCTCTCTCTCTCTCTCTTTCTATCTCTGCCATCCCCGGCACCTCCTTTTATCTCTCTCCCGTTGATTGCCAACTCAGCGCCGGGCATGAATCCTCTCGGTCCGGCCAGGCCCTCCTCCTTGTCACAAAAGACTTCGCTATGCAATGTAATCCCACACTTAACACCCACAGCCTAACGCTATTTTAGCATTGATTTAAAGGCTCAGACAGATTACAGTTTTAAAGACAGGTATTCCTACTAAAACCAACTGACCTTCAACATGTAATTCTGATTCTTCTGTTCTTGCCTGAAAGCAGTCCTTATGGGCATTTGCCATACAGACAAAGCCAGCACCAATGGCTTCACTGGAAATCTAATTTTAAGAAACACCAAAAAGTCTGGTGTTTTATGGCTTTTGGTACTCTACATATCTATTAGCTTTGAAGCCATCTGCTTGTGTACTAAAAGTTCACAAAATAATAATAATAATAACTTTTAGCAGATCTTTTGTTTTCCTTCCCTGTGAAAATGGACAACAATAATGATGACTGATCTAGCACTTGTATGCAGATTTGTCCAATCAAATGCTTTCTAGAATGAGAATGTCCCTACCTCCTAATAACACCTGCAACCAAGTAAGCAAGTAGCAAATGGCTGAGACGTGTAAACTACAGGCTGTTGTCTACTTAAAGTAATGAGCACTTTGATATGTCCGGCCTAAATGTCTTATTTCAATAGGAAATCCATCAACACAGGAAAGAAAGCTGTGCTTGTCGTGCAATTTCATAGATTATATTATTAATAAATAAAAAATAATTAATTCCTTACATTTATATAGTGCTTTTCTATGCACTCAAAGCACTTTACATAGAATTAAAAGAATCTCCTCAACCACCACCCATGTGCAGCATCCACCTGGATAATGCAATGGCGGTCATAGTGCAGCAGTACGCCCACCACACAGTTATTGGTGGAGAGGAGAGTACAGTGATGTAGCCAGTTCAGATATACAGGGGACTATTAAACCTGATTTGTACTGTGGAGGAAGACATTTTTTTCTCTCCTTGATGATCTAAAGCACCCTAGGCGAACAGAGCCGGGATTTATACTAAACTCAACATCGTTTTAAAATTAGTTTGTTGAGGGTGATGCGACAGTGTTTAACATACTTTTTCATCAACGGAAGTAATGTCAATAATGCAGGTTTTTATCTCTGTAGATTTGTGCTTTTAGCTCTGCATCACTTCTTTGCTTTATTAAAGTTGTCACGGAGCCCTTTCAACTTTTGCAAGTTATAGAAACTCCAATCTCTTTCCACACATTTGTTGTGGCCATGCTGTCTTTGTGGAGTTTGTGCTGCGAATCATGTAAAAAAAATGTATTTAATAATAAGTATGCTTTTGCACAATCTCTGATAGACGGGCTTCAAAGTTTTACATTTTAATGAAATTAACCTAGGTAACAACTCCTCAGCTGGCACGTGCGATTGTAAATAAAAATGTCACATCCAAGCCACACCCACTATTAATTCTAACCAATCATAAACGCAATTCGGCCAGCCGAGTTCTCCTAGGCAAAGAATTATAGAATTATAATTATAGGCAAACTAAGCAAAGCCTGTTCGCCCAGTAAATATAGCCTTTAGAACATCATCATGGATACCTATGGCAAATTTAGCCAGGACACTGGGGTTACACAATTTCCCTTTACAAGAAGTGCCCTGGGATTTTTATTGACCACAGAGTGTCAGGACCTTGGTTTAACGTCTCATCTGAAAGACGGTGCCTTTTTACTCTAAAGTGTCCCTGTCACAATAGGCAGGCGAGAGCTGCAGGGTGCTATGCTGCTGGTTAAATTGTTGTTGCTATTGTTTTTGGAGCCCTGGCTTATTGGTTAGTACATAGGATCTCACATGAGCTTAGCTTGTGTTAATGTGGGAGACATGGGTTTGTATCTGGTTTGTATCATGATCTAATTTTCCCTCTGGTTTGTATCATGATCTAATTTTCCCTCTGGTTTTCTGTCTAGATTAAATAGATATTAAATAACCTTCATTTCCTTGAAGCATTACTGAAAAATTACTTTTTTTAAATAAAAAAACATTTCAGTAACGCTTAAAGAACACAATGTTTATTATAGACAGACGACTAATGAAGACAAGCACAGAGGAGTTGTGAAATTGAAAACCTACTATGAAATGGAGGGCCTGCTTTTGGTTTTCTTTTACTGAAGTCATCCTTTTTCTGCATCTCACAGTCACAAAACAGAATTAAAAGGGGGAATGGAATCGATGGACCCCCAAGGAAATGAGGCGATCTAAAACTGCCGCCACTCTGTCCGTGTTTGCTCTAATTAGTTTATACATAAATCCATGGCAAAGATTTAAGACCACACTCTACATTTTTGCCTGGCCTTAAATTGAGTAAATTTGCTACAGATTAGCTATCAGCCAAAAGAGGAATTTTACCACAACAAAGGCTTTGTTGTCATTGGGGGGCCATTCGTCACAGAACCTTGATCGGTATCAGCCCCGATACTGAAGCTTTTAGACCGATCAGGTATCGGTCCGACGAGCCTGATCCAAATCCGATGCTGTGTGTTGGTCATGTTCTGTCAAGCTCCAAAAATGACTTAAAAGAACCATAAAAACACAATTAAAGTAGTTCATATGACTT
Organism: Xyrauchen texanus; assembly: GCF_025860055.1. Lineage (NCBI taxonomy): Eukaryota > Metazoa > Chordata > Actinopteri > Cypriniformes > Catostomidae > Xyrauchen > Xyrauchen texanus. The sequence goes on along the minus strand of NC_068306.1, from coordinate 12,751,580 downwards.
GTGCATTTTATTCAAAGCTGCTTGAAGACGTGCGATAGCTCTATGAATCACAAAAGGCTGTACTTACTAAGTAAATATATAGTATGCGCAGCGCATTAGTGAATAGTGCTGCTCTGTTGACACACACTCACGCACAGGCTGGCAGATGCACTAGTGGCTATTTTTAGCCTTCACAACGGTGCGCAATATTTGAGCACTACTCAAGAACAGCATCTCAGATGTAGTTGCTCAATAGTTTAGTTTACTTATAATATGCATTTAGAATGGTGCTGGAGGGGAATTTTACCAGAATTTGAATAAGAAGTGAATTAAACTACTGTAAACTTGCCTACAAACAGACACATACAGGACTTCCTGGAGAGTTCAGAATGTCAAAATAAAAGTGTGATGATTTAAAAAGTGCACGATTTAAATATATTACTGTTGTACTTAAAATTCAAATTAAAAGTCAATATTAATCGTTAGTATTTGTTTACATTTTATAACTATATTTAAGTTGAATGGGTACCAAAAAATAACTGTGTGAAGGAAAAATGGATGGATGTCTTATAACTAAATTGAATAAAAAGGAGATCTGAATTCTTTAAAGTCCAGTTGCAAGTTGAAACATGTTTGAGAAAAAAAAAGACAAGAGAAATGCAAAAAAGAAAACACCTTTTCTACTGAAGATTGGAATTACTGTTAGTTTTGCTGATAAATTATCCAGTATACTAGTTAATAATAAAGTGTTTCTTAATAAGCTATACATTTATATTGAAATAATGTGTAGTTAAAGGTTTGTGTTTCTTTACATATTAAAGAGTACACCCAATTAGTTCCACACAATAATGTAAAGATATTCTAAACTGATTATGCAAAAAAACAACACTGGTGTCGGCTTGGGATCTGTATCGGCCTATACTGAAATTTCCAATATCAGAATCGGATCGGAAGAGAAAAGTGGTAACGCTGCATTCCTAACAGCAATGCCCTGGCAACTATCCAGAGTGTTGCATGGACATGCACCATTCACACACACAAGGATTCAAAATCTATTCAGGACTGAATGCATGTATGTGTGGATGATAGCAAAGACCATGTATTTTGAGAGCTTTTGTCAGTCCCTGGTGTGCTGGCATTTTTATCACAGAGCTCCTACAACATCGGGATGGCTGCGTTTGTGTTTGCATGTGTAAATGCTTTTGAATGTGTTTGTCTGGAAAGCTGGTTGCTGTGGTGGCTTCAACAGCATATTTTTAGCATAGGCACCTTCTGGCTCGCACAAAGGGAAAATCAGGATTTTGCCCCGTGTGTTGGCAGAAATCATTCCGGGATGGGTTCTAAATAAACAAGGTGTATGTAATCATTAAAGCCATATTTTTCACCTCGAATGTATTAAAAATAATTAGGTAATGTGTTTGCCTGCAAAAATCTTCCTGCTTAGCTGGTTGTTCAGCTGTCTCGCATCTGACGAATGAGTCTTAAATTGTTCACGGTGGACTCGTTGATGTACTTCCGACAGACCGCTTTATTTCTATGGCTTTTACTTTAATCCTGTTTCAAATTTTTGACCTTTCATTATTAGATGGATTGTACAGGAATGGTGTACTAGCCAGATTCCATATCTTGCAGTGAATTGCTCTTGACATTTTTGTGTTATCCTATTGAAAGAGAGGAATCATAGATTTGACAAAATGGCCAACTTGTTGACCTTCATACTTCCTTTCGATTTAACATTTTCACACAGAGCACTTCATGCCATTTAAATCAACCACCAACCCAAATGCATTCCACCCCAGTTTGTGAGGACAGTAAAGAAATAGTAATCAGGTGAGTTCCACATTGTTATATATGTGTTTATTTATTTTATTGTGAAGTAGTTCTGCATTTACCCTCAAAGAGCAAGAGCCAGTTGCACAAACAAGCCCTTTAAGTTAAGAAAACCCTTGGTGATAATGCCCTTATAATTATAAAGTGAGGTTTTCTTAGCATGAAGGCATAATTCACCCAGAATTGAAAATTCTGTAATTATTTATTAACCCTCTTGTTACTCCGATCCCTTATGACTTACTTTCTTCTGAGGAACACCAAATGGTTAGGCTGAATTATTAGCCTCAGCCACCATTCAAAAAATGACACATTTTCTCAGTGACACCGTATAAGTTTTATTAACAACATTATCAAACATAACTACATTATGCTAAACTAATATTTACATAGTTTATGAATTAACTACACATTCTTGGCCTTGTCCTGAATGTATTGCACACACTGAAAGATTAGGATTTGCTTAAAGATAGAGGTATAGAATCAACCAAAGATGATTATTCCAGTACACAAATTAAATACATTTAATTTACATAAATACAAATTTATTAGGGCTGTAGATTTAACGCGTTAATTCAGTACGATTAATTTTACAAAAAATAACGCGTAAAAAAATTTACGCAATTAATCGCATGCCCACGGATTGTAATAAGGAAGATTCCTGAGAAATGCAAGCTTGTAGTACCATCTGTTTACTCCAGAGGGCAGTATTTGAAATTTCAGCTGTATGAGCAATGTGTAGTTTATACAGTGAAGAAAACAGTCCAGTAGGCAGAACGACAAACATGCGTTACGTTCTTGCGTTCAAAACACTCGAAGGAGCGCAAATGCGATCTAAGGGATCTCAAGATGTGTTTAAAGATTGAGTATTAAACTATATTTAACTTGACACAGTGACCTAAACATTTTATGTTTATGACACAACGCACCCGAGACGTCTGAAACAGGTGTAAATTGACGGGACCTTAAACAAGCCCTCATAATAAATCTCCAACTGATTGACAAATTCACTTGTGAAATGGATTGCTGTGAACTGTATGCCAATGATTCGCTTGTGTTCAATAATATGGTAGTAAACAATACATTGTATTCTAAAGCCGCTTTTTGTGTTGTATTATCAATGATTAACTGTTCTGCCACAAGAATGTAATGCATTTTAATTATCTGAATATTTTTTTATATATATATATATATATGTATATAGATATATATATATATATATATATATATATATATATATATATATATAATTTTTAATATTTAAAGATAATTATATATTGATATAAATATGTATTATCGTTATATTGAGTTATTGTTATATGAGGGGCTTTCTCAGCAAATATTTGTATATGTGATTAATCACGATTAATTTATCGGAACACAATGTAATTAATTTGATTAAAAATTGTAATCGATTGACAGCCCTAATATTTATATAATATTTAGTATAGTAATTGGATGGATGGATGGATCGATAGATAGATAGATCACATTTACTGTACACCATTTTACATCTACCATATTAGCCTTTATGTGAGGCCGGCATGAGCTGCTTAATTTTCCCTTGGTGCAGGTGTGTGTGTTCATGATCCCAATTGCTCACACTCATGCCCCAGATCCATGGTTCTTCACTTCCTCAGATCTGTTATTTACTATTCAATTGATTGGGCTCTTTGTGTCTGAGCTGCTCGGTTTAAAAGAGCCTCTCTTGGGAGAGCTGCTTTAACAAGACGGTCTACGCTCAGGAGGGAGCATACTCCTGATTAGTGACAAAAAGCTGAGGCTGAGATCTGGATTTTTAAAGCCCTTGTTTGTTTAACTATCTGCTCAGAAATGGTGTGTGCCAGGCTCTTAATTTGCCTGGAGCCTCACATTTAAACAAACTCGAGCTTATTCATGTTGTTTTATTATTTGGCTCGTTTAAAATGGTTTTTGATTCAGTTTTTTTTTTCTTCTGTATAATTTCATGTAATTGCACTTTACAGTTTTTGAATGGCAATGATTCAACAATTTTTCATGCTTATTTGCTTTCAGCAACATCATTGTTATGGCTGGTTCTTTCGTGATTGCCTGGCAGTTAAATAATCAGTGCGTTTCTTTTGGAGTTCAGGTCCCTAGTGGGAACCTTTCCAGAAACCTTGTGTGTGGTGGTGTTGGTGGTGGTGGTGTTTTACCTAGAAGCTCTTGACAGATGTCCATTCACCATATTGGCTCATTGCTGAAAAACAAGCCAATTATTTTGACTTATTTGGAATATTTCTACTTAAAATAAGAGCTGCATGATCTTAGAATTACTCTTGGATTATTCATCCTAAATTGTGGTTCATTAAGGTGGCACGTTCCTTCTAAGGAGTGATTTCTTGTTGCTCAATTGTTAGAGCATGCTGCTAGCAATGCCAAGATAATGGGTTGGATTCCCAGGGAATCCACATACTTACTGATAAAATCTATAGATTGAGTGCATTGTAAATTGCTTTGGATTAAAGTTGTTGCCAGATGCATACATTTAAATGAATGCATTTTTTTAGATTATTCATTGTTCCCTTGATTAATCCACGATTCTCTACTCATCCACCAGTATTGACCAGAATAGTGAAGGACCGAATTCAGTTATCTTGTTGAACTGGAGCCAGTTGCTTTTAAACCACAGATGTTCTAATAGCCCCGTTTGATGGGAATGGGCCATTTCCAATTTCTAATCTCCCACTTTTGTCACTCTTCCTTGGGGTTCCGTCATTTTGGATGAAGCAAAAAACATTAATCAATGACACAATGTGTTACAAGACATGATGTGCTGGAACAGGGAAAATTGTTTGCATAGACTAAGGGAATTTACCCTTTGTGGTGAGGCCAGTGATCATCTTGGCAGGGCAAGTAAAAATCCAGCTGGGCCAGCAAAAATAAATAAAAAATCCAGATTGTTTAACCCTGCACTCTCTCTGTCCGATGGGCACCCAGAGTGATTTGGCAAGCACCCAACCATGTGTACAGAGCAGCAGGATCCACATGGCAGCTTTCAGAATCTCTGAAATCTCTTCATCATTTGACCTCAATCAGCACAACATCAGAGATGCTGTGGGAGGCAAGTGTCCTAATGCTCAGTATGAAAGTCAAGAGAGATTAAACATCATCTGAGTTATTGTGCATTCCCCCTCCTTTTAGGTTGGTCACAGATTTTAAAGAATTAAAACAAATGCTTGAAACTGATGCTTCCGTAGCTTAGAGATCATGTTGCTCACATGGTGCATAAATGCATGAAAATATGATGTCTTGAATTTGTGTTCTAGAGGAAGTGAAATCTGTTCCCTGAAGTAGCTTTTGAAGAATTGGACTCCAAACTCACCACATGCTCCTTCAGAACTAAACAAATTGATGGCCTTTCATTTAGGGAAGCTAAAAATGATCAGCAATAATATTTCATTTCACAACACACTAGATAAGTAATCCATGCATAGCTGTGTGTCACCTCAGTTGTCTGTGCCAGAGTTGCTGTGCATCAGCATACAAGGAACCCTGGGAGAGCAAAGTAAACTTTGGCGAAGATCAAAGAGACTCATTCTAGGTGTTTCTGTATTCTTGCTAGTTATGGGAGAGAGAGGCATCAACTTTCCTAAGCTTCTTGCATTTAAATGTCTCATAAGCCATGACAAATCTCCTTTATGTGTGAGAAAGTAGCCGTTAAAGGGACTGTTACTTATCTCCCTTGCAAACAAATAAGGTTTTGTAGAAATTGTCTTGGGATCATCAAGCATTGAAAATTATATACAAATCAGTAATTTTTTGCATTGTATGCCATCGTTTTACATCCATTTTTTGGGGGAGGGCCAGTGAAATATTTGGCAGGGCAAGTAAAAATCAACAGCAGAAAAGTACAGCAGAAAACAAAAAATACTGCTGAGCCCAGATGCACATCAAAAGTCAAAGGAAGATCAATGTGCCATTTCCTCTGGCAATGCTCTTCCGCCTTGTCACAAATCAGACACAAGATCCAGATGCGGAGGCACAGTTCACGGAAATTATTAAAGCAAACGCAAACCATGCTGAAGAGCAAGGAAGCTTCAAACAGTGCTGGTGGATAGAGAGGTGCATTGTGGCAGTGTGGAACGTAGATCCGCAAGGAATCCTCTGGAGGAGAGTGTGTTCGTAGGCATGTGTGCGCCATGGCAGTGTAGAGGGAAAACCAGTGAGAAATCCTCAGGTGAAGTGTCAAGGTGAGTGAAAAGTCAGACAGGAAGGTAACCGCAGTCCGGGAACACAGGAGGGGACTGGCAACTGACACAGAGTACACGTAACAGGACCGACTAAGGCAGGGGAGTTAAACAACACATACAACAACTATCTAGCAACGAACATGAGACAGAGTGGGGTTTAATTAAGCAGGAAACAAACAAGAGACAGGTGGTTGACAAGGTTGACATGTTCAGGGTTGAAACAATTAAATAATCAGGGTTCCCATGGGAACGCTGATTCCGCATGCCAGCGGCACCTGAAACACATGAGGGAAAGAACACCAAAACAAACAGAACAAACCGGTGGACTCACCAAGCCTGTGACGCTACCCTGTGCATTCTGGAGTGTGCGTTTTTTGTTTTTTTGTAATTTTAATCAAGATATTGGCTATTGGATGTAATTGCATACCACTAGCTGAAGCATTTGCTTTACCAACTTTTTCATCTGCATGTTAGTCTAAACACTTAAACACCATTGGAGATGATTAAAAAAATAAAAGAAAAATGTGTTGTGGTTAAACTTTGGTTGCTGAGAGTCTCTAAAGAATGTGAACTAAATAGCAGCAATTTACCACATTTAGATTTGTTTTCTCTTCGATTATGGAGAAAATGGATTAAGTATGCTGTACATGTCTCACTGTCGACTGAACAAATGAATCTAGCACCAAGGTTTTAATGACTGCCTATATATTTGTCCCTCTGTTGTTCTAGGTGCCACCTCAATCCATTGCCGCCTTGTAATTCCCAGTTCGCTTCTAATGTGTTCATTGTGTTAATTTAGAACGTCTGCAATCATGATACTTGGAATATTTAGTCTTATAAGTAGTGGTCAGCTGTTATGGGTTTTTCAGTGGTAGATACATTGCCATATCTAAAGGGTGGCTGTTACGTCCCCTTTTGAATGTCTTGGGGTATTAGGGAATGCAACATCAAAACTATCAATTTTAAAATAAAATAAATTGGATCACCACTACTGGACATGTGTTGAAATGAAATAGGAGACTGAAGAAAGTTAAAGTTTTGTATTGAAATAATAATGGTAAGTTGCCAATATTTACAGACACCAGTATCAAAATAAACAATTTAAAATGAACAATAGAGAGACTATTTACACAATATTTACAAAGTCAGAACGCCAGAGAGAGGGATAATGAGCGGTGCCAAATCAAAGAAATAAACAAAACCAAAACATCAGCTATCTCTCCCTCCCACAATCTCTAATCTGACTAATGAGTAAACACAAAGACAACAAATAAACAATCTTCAGCGCCGAGGCGCTCTAACTAAGCTACGCTATCTATATAAACAGAAATACAGGTGGTGGCCTGATGTGTCTATACAATCTCAAACTCTTCGGGTTGTACTATGTATGTCACATGACAAACTACAGCGGTCTGGTAAACCGCAGAAGGTCAGTTCTTGTGGATGTAGAGACAATGTCACTATACAAAAGTAACAAACAAACAAAAGTAAAACATAGCAAGAGAAAAATAGAAACGTTTTAACATTCATTAAAGAACACAAACGAGGTAAATCTCAAGTTATTAGCAAAAATTAAAAAAAATTCAAAACAATCAAAGAGTGAGCACGAGCGGAATAAATAGCAGAGCTCCCTCCTTTCACCATTTCCGGGTCTTTATACGGTGTGACGTGATCTGACTGGTTCTTCGGGTAGTGACGTAAAGTTGACTGATGATGATTGACGTGATAATCAACCAATCGTGAAACCTGAGAGTGAAAGTGGAGAAAAAATACAAACAAAACAGAGCTCTCGGGTCGTTACAGTGGCCAATGTAATGCAGTTTAAAAGTGAAGTGTGTATTTTGTTGTTGTTCATAAAATACTTCTGTAAGTTGCTTTCCCCCAAAAGTGTAAACAGTGCAGCTATGTGGCTATGGCAAGCCAAACTGACATTTTATCACGTGCAGGATATAAATTCTAGATATCAATAATTACATTTTCACTAATTAAATTAATATTTTTTTTTTATTCTTTATAAAACAATTGTGTCATTATTTACGGAAATACTCATTCTTGATATAAAAAATTGAATGTCAGCTAGTTAAAGAAAATAGTTGCTATGAAATCTAACTTTCATTAGTAGAAGTGGTAATTTCAGATATCAGCCATTCTTGTTTGGATGTGCATAAGGTCTTACCTACCTACAAATTGACTTTTGAACTGCAAATGAATGATCAAGATGGACAATATTCAAAGATTCTTAACCACAGCATATTTGGCAAGAATTGTATAACATCTGTCAATAGATACAGAATATTGACATTTATTTTGTGAACTATTAGCCAGCATAGGTTAGATGTTTTTCTGAGGAAACTACCACTTCTGTTAATGACCCTAGTGGGCGTGTCATGGGCTGATCATTACAGAAATGGTCAGATATTGGCCAATTAATCAGTCTATCACTACTTCTAATACATAATACTGACTTGTTTGGCACTGACATAGCCCCAGTGTCCTTATCATGCAAGAAAGGTCATGATTAAACTCAAATAACAGAAGAGCTGTCAGTTTTATGCCAATCACAGTATTATTTTTTTGTACCCAGGCTGATTCTGCCCTTTTATGACTCTCTGAGAACAAACTTTGTGTGACCTATTTATTGATCAATAGATCACAAATACAGTCACATTTTCTCCCATCTTTATGTGTGTGATTGACCAAATGAAATCATTTTACAAAGAGATGAAATGTTAGGCCTTTGCATCTGTGTTTACACCATTCCCCACTCTTCTCTTGCACTCATTGTTTCTCTCCCTTTCACTTGTTCTTTGGAAGATTACTGCATAATAGAGTTCCAAATGCAATACAGCTCAGCAACTGGTTTTAGGACTATAGGGATTTGGCTGGACAGTTTGTCATTTTTAACACGCTCTCTTACTTTGCTGGCTTGAAAATCTTGGCTCCTCTTGCTGAGGAAAGCAATACTATTACTGTTTCTCATACTTAGGGTTAGGGATGTCAACAAAAACCTAACCCTAAGTATTAAACTCATCCCACACCATTTGTGCTCAAATTATCCCGCTTTTGTTTTGAAAAGGTGCGCTATTATTTTTCTAAGCGATTAAACACTATTTTCGCTTGGTGGATGGTAAAATGAACACACAAAAAACATTCCATAGACTACATTAAATGAGGGACGCGCGCAATGTCTAGGGACCTCAACATTATAGCGACTTGGGGGCGGCCACCTTTTACTTAATCTATCATCATGGTGGCAAGTTTTTCATGGAATACACCACAAGTATTTGTTCTCCATGTGCCTATTTACGTAAGCCCAATTGATTAAATGGCCTTAAGTATGCCTGTCCTACACGTGACATTTGGGAGGGCCCATTTTTCCCTATCTCTCAAGAACAGAAGTGAGTGACTGGACACTCATGCCACGCTCTTAGTGATTATCTAGCCAAATGTCAACCCAAAGCCCCTGAAATCAAACTCAGCCCTGTGTCACATTATGTAACTCTTGCTAGTGTCCGATATTTAGAGATGTGGGTTACCAAATTGAATATGCTTGCTAATCTTTTTATGTACAGCACCTACTAGGCACAGTCTTTTCCTAGGCGGTGCTTTCTTTTAGTCAAGAAAAATGTCCATCTGAGGAAGAGAGAGAATAACACTATTTCTAGATTAATTGGGACACATTTATAAATACGCTGGAAAGACATTGCGTCCTGGTTCCATTAAATCTCTCCAGAGCCATTCGTATGACCTGTAGTGCCTATATGTCAAGACTGACTGTGGCAGATCTTGGCACAGATTTTAATATAGCACAGAACCAGTGGCGGCTGCTGGTCTGTCAAAAAGGGGAAGCTCATTTTCGGCCTACATTATAAACTTATTTACCCTATTTTTTGCACTAAATCAATCTTAGGTGTTGATCTGCCCTGCTGTTTAATTCTAATTTTTTCCTCGTAAGGAAGACTTTCAAATGGATTCGCCAAAATCAGGTCGACAATATTAGCACCGTCTACCATCGTGCGCAGTTTCACCCGTACTGACGCTAGCCTAGCCTACTGTATGAATGAATGAATGAATGAGCGAACGCAACGAACGCTCTAAAACAAAATATATTAAACTTGGTAAAACTGAAACAAGGAATGTGGTGTATAATTGTGTGAAATGTATTATGCAAATTGACTAGCAATTTCACCAAACAAATATAAAGAAATAGGTTGCAGCAGTTTGTCTTTCGACTACACTTGAGAAATCCGTGATGGGACTGAGCTGAAATAGCTTCAGTGACTTCTTATAGTACAGATTAGCTGTCAATCAAAAGGAGATGCAGTCTTTCGACAGATCCTCCAATCATCACGCGGAAGCCCGAGTCTGGGCCAGCCCACTCCTCATTCACCCCAAGAGACGCTGAGCGTCTGGGCGGGACATAATCGCAGCATTTATCCAATGACCGTCTATTTTCGAGCACTGAAAAAAACTGTTCAGAGCAGCCCCATTGAAGTCAATGGACGCTCGGCTTCAACAGGGAAATGCACTGATGCTACGGGAATGTATGAGAAGTAAATCGAGTCAGCCGACCTGCTATATGTAATGTAGCTGATTCTGAACGAACTCGTCTTCGAGATGAACGTGTTCTAATGCATTTTTAGTCAATAAATTGTTTACACAATAGTACATATTTGACCATTATTTTTTTGACATTATAGGGGAAGCTGAGCTTCCCTTGCAGTCTTAAAGAAATCCCCACTGCACAGAACACATGCAAGAGCACTGGTTTTTCCATTTTGTTCTTTTTCTACTCATGATAAAATAGACTTTTATTTCCTCATATGGTTTGAACCGAGATCCGCAGATGTGGCTATAACATTGATTAATGAAATCCCATTTATGATGTGAATTCAAAAGCAAAAGGGGAACTCATTTAATGAGACAAGACACATATTAAAATGATTATGACAAAGGAGGCCATATTATGCTGTGAAACAGTCAGTATTTTTAATAAGCACTATTTGTAGGAGGAACTTTCAGGACCCAGTCAAAAAAGACATTGACACGGCTCACAGGATTTTTAGCGATCTGTCCAGCCTGAGTGCACACATACACACTAACATGCACGGCCATCTTACACATGCAGACATACACTGATGGCAAAAACCTTTTTAAATTGGAAACGGTCTCAGAGACCGCTCAAAGCCAGTTGAGGCTGTATTGATTAGATCAGATGCACAAATTTTGAAAACCAGTGTGGCCGCCTTTCATCTCATCTGTGTCATAATTTTGTCCAAGGAAAAGGACCCTGATTGGATTATGCTCATTAAAATGCAGATCTCTTTCATGTGCTGTCTCACTTAAAGGGGTAGTTCACCCAAAACTGAAATTTCTGTCATTAATGTACCCTCATGTTGTTCAAAACCCTTTTTACTCTCTTTTGAGAGAGTAAAATGTTAACTGAAATGTTAGTCCTCGTCACCATTCATTTTCATTGCATCTTTTTTCCTTACAATCAAAGTGAATGGTGACTTAGACTAACATTCTATAAGAATGAACTTAGTATGGGTTTTGAAACAACATGGGTGTTTAAATAAGTTTTAAGTTTTGGGTGAATTTTCCCTTCAAATCTGTGGTTCAGGTCTCATGTGTCTAATCCCTCTTCCTTTGTTGTCTCTCTACAGCCAGTGGTGTCCACCATTCCCGTGAGTGCTGTCCTTCAACACATGTCTCATATACCCGGTTTAGAATACCAACTTCTAGAAACCATGCCAACGAGGAGCACAGACACCCCAAATCATCATACGACCACATTTTACTCCTCAACTTCCTCTCGTGGGCCTGAACGGGACAGAGACAGGGATCGAGATAGAGACAAGAGGAAGGAAAAACATAAGAGAAGGTCTCGATCCAGGTCCCGATCACGATCCAGGTCTAAATCCAAAACCAAGCACTCTTTGCCCAGTGTGCACTGCACCTACAAGAGATCCAGGTACCGGCAGCAGCTTAGGAGTTGTTACATTTTTCCAAGAACTATTTAAACTGTTAAAAATGCTCATTAATTGCTAATGGCCTATGCCTGGGGCTACGTGGACTGAAATGTAATTATGTTTTTATACAGCTTTTTCCATCCTTTTAGTCTTCCTAATATGTCTAAATCTATTGCCCTTTTAAGTTCAATGTAAAACATGGTTTTAGGGCGTAAATGTTGGAATCAATCACTCAAAATGTAATTTTTCTGAAATATGTGTGGGTGGGAGGCTTGTAAGGCCATGGCGATAAATTCTCACAATATTGCAATGACACTTTAGATCCTTGTATCTGTATTTTCTATGTATTTGTGTTTACATTCATATCACTTCCTACCATTCAATTGATAAAGAAGCTTGTTGTTTAATGAGCAGAAATGTTAAACACCAGCATTTATCAGGACGTTATGTGCCAGTTCTATGCAAACTACTGAAATATTTCAAGCAAGCAGTGCATGAGAGATTGTGCAACTGATTCAGTCCATCACAGATTTTGGCCACTGTTTCAATTGTGATGCATTAAAATGTGTCATGATTTCATATGAATCATTACAGAGTGACCCCCAAAACTATTTCAACACTTTACCCACTCTAAAATTTATGAATGTCATTGCATAATATGACACAATATCAAAGGAAGCTGCTTTTTTAAAAGATGTATAGCACAAACACACATTTGTAGACGTATGTTAGGTTTGAAATTATAAAACAACAGATATGTTGTTCAAAATTAAGATAAAGTTTAAAGGTAATTGCAGAACCGACAAAAAAGTAAAGTTATTTCAAAGAAAATGTCCAGCATCATTTGTCTGCAAATGCTGCTTGGTTTTATATTTTTTATTTAATGCAATAGCATTAATGCATTTACTGAAAGTGTGCATATACTTAAGTGTTGCTGAAAGGTAAGTTACCCAAAAATGTTAATTCTGCCATCATCTATTCAACCTGAGATTGTCCCAAACCACTATGACTTACTTTCTTTCATGGAGCTCCAAAAGAGATGTTTGGTAGACATAAGTCTCAGTCACCATTCATTGTATGGAAAAAAGATGCAACGAAAGTGAATGGTGACATTTTACCTAACATCTCTTTTTGATTTCCATTAAAGAGTCATACAGGTTTGGGACAACCTCAGAGTGAATAGATGATGACAGAATTTAGATGACAGAACATTTTGGTTAAACCATCTCTTGTCCAAAAGTATCCAAATAAGTTTTGGGGCCACTTTATGCATTGTAATGTGTATCGAATTGTGAGGTAGTTGGTAGCTGATACTCATCCCTCATGGCTTGTAAAAATTTAGATCCAAGGAACTCAAGGCACCAATACACCCCCCCACCAACCTGTCAACTCTTGTTCACCCCTCAGCCGCCCTCATTTATTTAGAAATCAAGGCTGATTTGTCATTAACCACAGTTGAAGTTGCAGTAATTATAGTCCGCTCATCACGCAGTCCTGACACTCCGTAATATAATATCTGGAGATTAAATCATTTCTGCCCCAGGATTTAAATCCTTTAGAACTGTGTAAAAGGCTAGATTGAATATCCCCCTCTCTTTCTCTCTCTCTCTCTCTCTCTCTCTCTTACTTTCTCATTATTTCTCCGTCGCTCACTCTTTGACATTTGGCTTGGTTCTATTTACATGCAAGCTTGCCTAAAATTTTGACTAAGACAGGTATACTTGCTTAAGGTGAAATATCGTAAGAGTAAACAAGCTTTCTGTAACAGCAGATAAGGAGTGTCTGAGAATCCAGCCCCCTCTCCTTCTAAATTTTTTCGAAGAATAAACCTTGTGTCTATGCAAAAGAGAGATTGAGATGAGTTTAGTATGGAAGTGCTTCTTAGACTACTAATCTAGTTTGGCTGAGTCCCTGTGGGGCTCTGTAGATATCGCCCTAGCTTTAGCCATGTTCTCCAGCTAAGAGCTATGAGAAATCTTTCTATCCCTTGTGGTTTACTTATTTCTCTGTTATCGAACTGTAGTTCATCCGCTTACTTCATAGCCTCCGCACCGATGTGCTGACTGCAGAGTCCTCATTTACACAGCAATATCACCTACGTAACTGCAGCTGCTCTTAATCCAGATCTTCTCACCTCTGGACAGGCTTAATTTCTAATCAAGTCCAGCCTCACCATGCCCTGGCTATGTTGCCACAGTATCAGCCTCAGACGTCACGCACATATGGCACTTTTCCACTGCAGGTTATGGCTTGACTCAACTCTACTTGCTTTACTTTTCTGAGTTTGCTTTTCCACTGCTGTTTAGTGCCGCCTCAACGTGAGTGGGATTATTGGGTGATCGACATAGTTGCGCTGCCTCTACTGCCGTGACATCTTAAATGCAACACAAAACAATAAACAAAAACATGACCACTAGCTGTAAGCTTCTAGCTCATTGTGCTGCATAAAGCAGTTGTTGCATGGTGATTTTACACAAGTGTAACAGTTAAATTGGCCTGGTTGTTTTAGAAGCAAGCTTTCCAGTTGCTGGACAACAAAATAAAGTGAACGTACCATCCTCCATCATGGACTCCAACAACGTCAGCTGAGTCCAGGGCACTCTCCCTCCCATTGCTTGCCGGTCTAGATGGCGTCCATTTGGTCGAACCCCTTCCAGTTTTCCTTGATGGTTCTGTCGTCACTTAATTTTATACTTTTCCCTACACTGTTGGTAGTTAACCGTGTGCAGTCAACATCTGAGACACTTCCTGAACTTTTTTTTTTGTTTTGCGTCGTTCCGTTCGTCGCTAATGGGAGGAACGTCTGCACCTCGTTTATTGACCAGAGCGTGGTTTTGCACACAGCCATTTCTTTTTACAATTCGAAGGTTGCGTGAACAAATGATACTGTCATCGCTGTAGCTAATTTTAAAACTAGCAAATCCAGTGACGCTGGTAGTGACGATTCTCTCTTACCAAACAGTGGTCTGCAGGGTTTTGACATCTCGGTTCACTTGGAACCTCGACCGAGGTGGTAATAAAAAAGTACCAGGTACTATCCACAGTGGAAAACCTCCCAAAAAATAGCAGAGTCGAGTTTTACCATGAAGTGGAAAAGCCCCAATAGACCACCCAGTGTCCATTTACTAACCATCTCATTGATATAGACTGCAACTGTTGCTGCTCATTTTTTCTGATATTCATCTACATTAGTTGGTAATTAGCCAGTCAGGCTCTCAGGTCGGACTCATGGGCCATGTGGCTTTTGACCTTTTGGCCTGATTGCTGCGCAGTTGTATATGGACTATAAGTGTTTTTTACAGCATGTCAGCAGGTCTCAAAGGGTAAGCTTGTGTTCGGTTGGCTGAGGGAACCCTGTTCAAGTGTGTCTAAGTGTCGCCACTTCAGCTAAGGCAGGAACAGACTGCTGAAACTGTTCAGTTAGCACCTTTTGCACTGTTACCCCGTAATTTGAGTTCAAGTGAGCAGATTGTGAATTTAAGAGCAAGTTAATTAACTGTTGAATCTTGTGGACCGAAGAACATCGAGGCAAGGGTCTGAAGTGGATGAGTCACGTTTTCAAATGCTAGGAAATGATTATTTTTTTTAAAGAGTGCTCTCTAGATCAGGGGTCTCGTTTGAGGTCGAGGGTCAGATTGGATAAAATGGCACTTCATGTAAACCAAATAACTTTTCTTAAACTGTTGTGCATGCAAATGCATTCAACATCATTGTGCAGCCAATTCTATTTTGGCTTAATAAAATTGGTATAACTCAACTGCATGCTGATGTAATAACTTTTATCACCTTTGAGACAAAGCAAAAAGGAACTGTGTGGAATTGACTGAGATGGGAGTAGGGGAGGGCGATATTCCGGTAGACATGATAAACCGGTAGAAATTTGGCAACCGGTATACATTTTGGATTATTTGCTGTATCACAGCTACGCAAAACCATCACTGCATGCAATACATGTGCACATCATTCTATTCATGTAACACATTCTGTCTGAGAAATATAGAATGAAGGTGGAGCAGCTTTATGTGTGACTGAGGAAATTTAAGAAACTGGGTTTTTTCAGGTACTGACCACTTTTCGGCAGCCGCCCAAGCTAAATTTCAGGCGGCCAAAGCAAATTCAATTACATTAATCTCGCATTCTGAACATGCTTCTCTTCAGAAACACGCAGCTTAGTTTCACGTAATTTTTGCGCGTGCTATTTCTGAAGCATGAAACCGTGCGATAGTCCAGTTTTCTTCCTGAATGGGCTTGGGAAACTTGCGCTAAACAACCCGGTTTCTCTCTATCAAGGCACAAACATCAAAACTTGCTTGACCCATTTGAGCCTTTTACCTTAAAGGGCTATGGAGGAAGTTAAACATTTCAAACGGCGAGAGACATTCGACCTGACATTCTAAACAACACTGACGAGGAAAACAGCTAAAGCGATGTAATGCGCCCACAATTATGTGTCATCTGTCATGCAGATTTTTTAACCGCACATCACTCTTAATAAAAATTCAGTTCGAATGATGTTAGAGATTAGAAAGCAAATCGGCTTCACTTTCAGATATTCAAATATTGTTTACAGAGATGACTAATTAAACCAATAAGAGCCTAATGAAGTGTTTTATAATAATAAAACTAGTCAACAACATCAGACTGTAATGTGTAAAGTCTTAAAAAATGTAAAATTATATAAGAGGAAGTAGTTTTCATTTATAAAGTATTTAATTCAATTATTGGATTTTTCAAAAATATGCATTACAATATTGTTACTTAATAAATACATTTATTTTTTTGTATTTTTTTTATTTAACTGTATCGTGATATAAAATTTGTGATAGTGTGATATAAGATTTTGGTCATATCGCCCCCACCCCTAGATGGGAGGCTTATTAAAGGAATGTTCCCGGTTCATTTCAAGCTCAATCTAAAAACTTGATTACTTAAAAAAAAAAAAGTAGAAAATGTACACATACCTTGTTTCTTTAAAAAAAAAAAAAAAGAAGCAAATATCGCTGTTATAGGAAGGCACATGCAATGGAAGTGATTGGGGCCAGTCATTAAATGTTAAAATACAAGCTGTTCTAAAAGTGTAGCCACATAACTTAACATTAACGTTAACATGATTTCCATGTGATAAGGTTGCTTTCTAACCATATCTGTGTAATTTTAAGTGCAATATTACATAGTCATCATAATGACGTATCACCAGTAAGCCCTGTAATCCCCTATAAGTGATTTTCTCTTGAAAATCATGTAGAACAGAAATGTTATCAGACTAAAATTATGTTATCATACATGATACAATATGTATAATGTTGACGTCTAGTGGCTGTACTTTTGAATGGTTGTGCATTTTAAAGTTGGACTGGCCCCCTTTTTCTTTCAAAGAAGCACCAAAAAAAGCATTTGAAATGTAACATTAGCCTGATAATATTGTACACCGAGGAGTCTCATTTTTATTATAGCATGCATTAATAACAGGCCAATATCTCAGTTGGACTCTGTTTAATGAAATTAGTATTACTAGGCTGGAAAATAATTACAATGTGCCTGCTTTCTGCCTTCAAACATGGCCAGTCTTGTGTCTCTAATTTT
Organism: Xyrauchen texanus; assembly: GCF_025860055.1. Taxonomy (NCBI): domain Eukaryota; kingdom Metazoa; phylum Chordata; class Actinopteri; order Cypriniformes; family Catostomidae; genus Xyrauchen; species Xyrauchen texanus. The sequence continues at coordinate 12,734,008 of NC_068306.1, read as the reverse complement.
TGTATTGCCTAATAGTAATGCTGCCAGTATGTAAGCTATTCACTCATTTTTATTAACTTTCTCCTGACACCTGACATCTCTTGTCTCCAACCAGCACATCAACACCAGAGACCAGTTGCAAATTCATTTTTACTGAGTATCTCTTAAGGTGTAGTGAAAAATACATGAAAAAGGAAATTCACATTGAAACGCAATTATAATAAGTGGATGCAAATGTACTTTAAAGGAAGGAAAAAAGCACTTCTTTCCTCAAATAATATCTTTGACACCCCTGCGCTAGTTTATTAATGGCTAGTGATGTCTGTTTTTCTTTCTCTCTTTACAAATATATTTATTTTTCATTCTCTCTGCCTGTTCCTGACCCCACACTTGTCATTATTTTTCTTCCTGCTAGCACCATCACAGCTTAAAGTGTGTGTGCATGAGACATTTATTTGAATTCACTTTATCCTTCTGTGTGGATATATGAAAGTATGATTACATTTCAACCTATGCACACCTGTAATTAACGCTCCATCCATGTTAGTACAGAATTGTCTTCGTCGACATAAATTGTCCATTTCCAGGATTCAGTAAGGTTTGTTTCTTAATGTTATGGAACTAAAAGTATTTTGTTCAAAAGCTTAGCCACCATTACATATAGATAAAATGAGCAAGGAAGAATTAGATTCCACTAAAACAGGAGACGTGCACCCACTGATGTGGTCGTGCCCTGCAATTAAACACAGATAGGAAAGCAGAGACTCTGTCTTCCTGTCCTTTGCAATGTCCCCAGTTCTTGTTAAAATTGCATTTGTTTTATGTGAAACAAAAGCTCAGGAGTGTCAAACTGTTTAAGCATTTTTCAAATGGGTTAAGTAAATGTTCTTAAGAGGATTGGACTATTAATTGGTCAGATGAAGAAATGATAGATATTTGAGTACTTTCTCTTAAAGGGACAGCTCACCCAAAAATACAATTAACCTGAATCGCCCAAAACGCATCTTAATACCAAGTGTAAACAGAGCCTTGATGGCAACAATAAGCCTAACTTGAATCTTTATATTTTGACTAGATTTTTTCTTTTATTTTTTCTTTAACCTGTTGATACGCAATCGACCGCACACGGTAGTGACGTCACTCTGCTTACATTTAATATATAATTTACCGTCTATAAATGTAATTAATGTTAACAAATTATGCATCTTTTCAAAGGTCTTAGGGTTCAACATTGATATCCGATTTCTGTTTTACTATAGCAATGCTTCAGAAACAGCAATTCTAGTTATTTGTGCCAGGAGTACAAATGAAAACATGCAGTATCAAAACGGGACTTCATACCTTTTTTATGAAAACATGATCGGCAGATGAATCCAGTTCGCCACACTTGGGTCAATTTTCCATGACAAGCATTCATTGAAAAACACTCCAACAATCCAATATCACTTTTTGTCCATAAAAGTGATAAATCTGAGAAATATTGATATATTCTCCATTGTGTACATGAGATCTCGCCTGAAAGAATTACCCTTCGTCATCGTTCTTCAACAAACTATGCAATCTGAGCAGCATTCATGTTGTAAAACTGTATATTATCTTATATATTAAGAGTGTCTCCAAAGTCTATTTTTAAAAATAGGGTGTAGTTTTATTCATAATAGCCAAGCAGTGCAGTCAGATTTTGTGTCGTCTTGAAAGGCGGAGCCTAAAAATTAATTCTGAAACTTGGGAAATAAAGCCCAAAGTGTCTTTTTTCCAAAAGATACTACAACTGTGTCCATACTCCAAAGGGTTCAGTAAATACAACCATTTAAGTTCAGGTATGCCATTTTCATGGTTTGTGCTCAAAAAGTGGGTGCACATCAACAGGTTAACCCCCACTTTTCTCCCATTTCTCTTCTCTCTCAGGTCTCAGTATCGTTCCCCCAGCCGACGGGATCGCCGAGCTCGCTCTTCGGAAAGAAAGCGGGACGAAAGGGAGAAAGAAAGCTATGGCTCAAGTGCCTACCGCCTTGGCAGCAACCAAGGACTGGGCAGGAAGCGCTCTAGATCAAGGTGGGTAACAATAAAGCTCTGCTGGTAGGCAGGCAGATTCTTTAGTTACAGGAAACCCCATTAGCATTTATTTATGGCACATAATATATCTGTAGACCCAACAATTATCAGTGGCAGCTGCAGCTCGCAGTGATAGCATGGATTGGTGTACAGTGGCCCCAAAAAGTATTTGGACATTTAAAACACTTAAAAATGCATGAATGTCTTTGAATTATATAATTAATTATGAAACCAAGTGGCATTTATTTTAAGTGCACTTCTCAAGCAAAGTCTTTGTTAGGTTTCAAATGATAAAACAATGAGCTTTGTGACCTGCCCGACAAAGCAACATTGGCTCAATAATGGGTTGGGGCTCAAACAGTTTGGGTCGGGACTGTCTGTTTGAATACTTTAAATACTTTATGGGGCCACTGCACTTTATCACACTCATGTCTAGATAGATTTACCTATCCAAAATGGATCTACCCTCCTCCCCAACTGCTGAAGTGATGTCTTTGCATTAACTGCAGCTGTGATAAAGCTTCATTGTAAACCCTCGAAGAGTATATCATCATGAAGAGCAGTTTTGCTGTTTGTCAGCATATGTCGGGCCGTTCACGGTCGTGGAAAGTACTTTCATAGTGTTTTCCCACAGCCTCCACCAGCATGATCTGTTCAGTCACTTTAATCTTTGAATTGAAGAGGACAGTTGTCAATCCACTCCATGACACTGCTATCTCCCTCTCTTTCATTTCCTCTACATTACCATTATTCTCATACTGTCACCTCTAAGGTGCTAAAGCACCACAGAAATAGGTCACGATGACTTCTCGCCCAGCTTTTATGTCACTGGCCTTTATCTGGGCAAACATGCTCTCTTCAGCACTCTTCACAGCTTACCCGAGCTGTTTCTTCACATTCTGCTGTGATGGAGGTTACCAAAAGTGACGACAAGCTTTTTACACATTTCCTTCAAAGGAAAAAAGGTTCAGCATCTTTCATTACACCCTCATCCCTTTTTGCTTAGATCTGAGGGATGAATTTAGGGCAACACATAGAGCACTAGAGCACTTGCGATGTTCAAGTGTAGCTGAGAACTGCACTGTAGATGTTTGGTTTAGTATGTTGAGGGGAGATAAATCACAAATGCAGAGCCTTTCTTCTATGCAAGCGAAGGATGATCCTTCCGTGAGGCTGCCCTGGATCCACCAGCAGTCATAGTCATGGAAATGCTCATTTGTTTAATAGGGATGGGCACAGGTACCAGAGTTCTAAGAAATTTCAGCAATGATCGTGAGAACTCAATATTTAGTTATTGATTTATAACACAATAATTGCTTCAAACTTCTAACTTTTGAACTTAAACATTTCACACTGATCGAAATCCAGTAACAACTGCATGAAAACTTGCCGAAAAGGATGTATCTTTAATTGTGTGATTTGTTATGTGCTTGGTTGATTTATATATTGAGTACTTGAGTAGATAAAATGACCAAAATGTCTATTCTTGCTGTCATGCAAAGTAACAGTGTTGGGGAGTAACTAATTAAAGGTGCACTCAGTAACTTTTGTCTTTGTATCATTACAGTGACACTTAGCGGCTTGGATGCAGCATAATTTAAACTTAATCGTTTTTAAATTGTAAATGGTCTGCACTTATATAGCGCCTTTTTAACCATAATGGTATTCAAAGCGCTTTACACTGTGACTCATTCACCCATTCACACACACATTCATACACCAATGGCGGCAGAGCTGCCATTGGGAGCAACTTGGGGTTCAGTGTCTTGCCCAAGGACACTTCGGCATGTGGAGTCGTGTGGGCCGGGATTCGAACCAGCAACCCTGCAATTAGTTGCCGACCCACTCTACCAACTGAGCCACAGACGCCCTAGTTGCATTGAAAGTGTCAAATAAAAGGACGGTTAATGAGATTAAGCATTGTAACACTGTTAAAGGATGGGCAAGGAGGAGGTGAGAACCGGCTTGTCAACATAAATAATATTTTAATGAGAAACTTAAACCAAAAGCACAAACATAAACACACATGACGGACATGCCCGTAATTCTCTCTCTCTCGAACCATCGTCAGCGGCCTCCTTCTTCCCTCGCGCGCCTCATCAGGCCGATTGGGGACCGGGCGCGCGATATTCCGACCCGGCCCCACCCCCCTCCGCTCCACAAGCATGTAGTATTCGGCTGGCAATTCTAACATGGCATACCCATGTGCGGAAGGTTACTGATATGACTGGAGTATTCATTGTAATGTGAGTGGCCAAGATTTCCTATATATATATATATATATATATATATATATATATATATATATATATATATATATATATATATATATATATATTGCAAAATTACAATTAATGTCTTAATGTTAAACTTTTTTATTGAGGAAAAAATGACTGAGTGCACCTTTAAAAGTAGCAATACTACTCACTTTTTCAGTAGCATAACAGTAGTCCAGCTGCAGTATTTTCACAAAATTGTAGCTTTTCCAGTAACGAGCTGCATTTTCAAGGACCACTGTAGTTCACAAAATATTTAAGTGAATCGCTTCTTTCGGGCAGTATATGAAAATTAACCGGTTAGAATAAAATGATTCACTTATTTAGTGTTGAGAACTCCAATTCTTTTTAGTGAGTCTGGACACTTCATGTAAATGAACGATTTCACATAAATGATTCGCTAAAGTAACTGAGCCCCTGCAGACCTGTTAAAAGGTTCTTAAAGTGTTCAAGTTCATTGCTGCTGTTTTGTTTTTTTTTATAAGTGTATTTCGACTCGGTTTTATAGAACAGGGGGATTTATAGTTTTATTAGTTCATGTTTTGGAAAAAATGTATGTTGTATTTAATGTTGTCACTCTAATTGTTCAATTTCACCCTAATTAAATAATATCATCTGATCATTATATATTTACAAATGTTTTCTTCTTTAAATAGATTCAAGGAAGTTAGCAACTTACATTTTAGTTCTTTATAGTGTAGCTATGGTAACTACTTTTTTGTAGTTTGACTAGTTAAAAGGTGCACTCAGTAATTTTTTTCTTCATTTATAGTCATTTTTAAGCATGTTAAAATAATGAACTGAGATGAAGACTGCAGTCATATCTGTAACTTTATAAAAGCTGTTTTGATTCTACATTGAGAGGGTCCTCCCATGAGGGCTGCCATGATTATATGAGCAGCCAAATATGACTTGTTTAATCTCCGTAACCTCCCTGTTATTGGACACTTTCACTTAAGGATTCAATTAATCATGGTTGACGGTTAACAGTGAATTTCTAAAATAGCTGAACTATTGCGTTTGAATGAGGCTGCATCCACGCCCTTTGGTGTCAGTGTAGGCGTAAGTCAGAGACGACATAAAGTTAAAGGCACACCGAGTCATTTTTTAAGTTTAAGTTTAAGCCTAGGAAGCTACAGTTTTAAAGTAGCCTCCCATATTCTGCAAACTTGGTATTGGCAAACAGATGGGAAAATTGTGTCTCCAAGAACTTCATTGATTCACTCTCTTCCAAACATATTTAATCATCTTGTGACGTTACCACAGGTAATTACAGGTAAAAAATATATATATTTCTTCCAGAAAGGTCATGGCCATATTATTCAAATTAAAGTAGTCCATATACAACTAGTCTTCTGATGCATATGATAAAAATAAAATTTAAGGGATAGATTTTCTGTGATCATTTACTCAATCTCATGTTATTCCAACCTCAAATGGCTTTCTTTCATCCATGGAACACAAAAGGAGATGCTTGGCATTATATTAATCTTAAGCACTATTCACCTTTATTGCATCGTTTTTTTCCATTCAATGAAAGTGAATTAATTTTCATTTTCTCTGAACTATTCTTTCAATAGCTCTCTCTCTTTCAGATCGCCTCATGAAAAGAAGAGAAAGAGTTCAAAGTCATCACACCGTCTGAAGGGTTCATCTTGTTCGCCCTTTGCATCCCCTGACAGAGGCGGAGCAATGACCAGAGTCTCTGCAAGCCCCTCCCCTGCCACAAGCCCCGTCTCCAGCCTGGGAAGATCTAGGTAAAGGGATATCTCACTCAGATTACGTTAGTGAACAATCAGTCAGTCAAGACAGCATTTCCAACTAAACTTCAGTCTGCTCAAGTCAGAATCATAGATTTTACAACTTCAAGCATATTTTTTTACTATGTTGCAATATTAATTTAAGCTTTACCAAGAGCATTGTGGGCCTATGCTCGTGAGACACAAAGACGGCCCTTTCTGTGACTTTTTGATTTCGTAGCTAGAATGGTTTTGTTATGGTTTGACAACATGACTAATTATCTGTTGAATGAAGCAAGAAAGCATTGCACGTAAAAACACTTGTGGTGACGTTTTGATATAAAATCATTTTTGACAACGTAATATGCATGAATGTGGAAGGACACAGATCTCATTGTTTCTAAATTACGAACGGATTTTCATTCAAAAACCTGAAAGAAAACTGCTCTGAATGTAGATTATTCAATACAAGCATTTTTTTTTTTTTAAAGCAACTTTTTGAAGTTTCATCAAAAAGTTGCTTTAAACTCCCTTGGCCTTCAGCTCTTTTTTTTTATTTTCTTTTTTTTTTTTGTCCTGTTGTCATGTCTCTTCAGGCACTGGGTGAATATTTCATGGCCACCATTGGTCGCTGAATTTCAGGCCTGAGATGTCTGTGTGGGTTTATGTACTTATGTAAACTGCCAATTGGCAGACCTCTATTTATCTGTCACTCACTCTCTCTCTCTGTGTTTTTCTGTGTTTATTAAACAGGGATGGTTCTCAGGAGAAAGACAAGCAAGTGTCCTCAACTATTGTTTCTTCAGTTCAAAATAAAATCACTCAGGTATGTCATTAACAAATGATTAACTTACAAAACAGTGAATGTAAAAACTAGTTATGATTGTTTTTCAGTGGTACATTAAAAAGCATGTCTGATCAAATTATAATCTTCCATTTCCAGGCATTGTGGGTTCAAGCCTCACTTATGACAATGGAAACAAACAAAAACTAAAAGCTCGATTATATCAGTGTGAGATGAGAGATTTCCGAAAATTATAATTCTGTCACCATTTTCTCACCCTATTGTCGCTCCAAACAACTCTGACTTATGGCACTTTTCCACTGCACCTTACGGTTCGACACAACTTGACTCTACTTGCTTTACTTTCCTGAGCTTGCTTTTCCACTGCTGTTTAGTTCCGCCTCAACGTGGGTGGGATTATATACTGATCATCATAGTTGTGCCGCATCTACTGCAGTGACATCATCTTAAACGTGACACTAAACAATAACATGACCACTAGCTGTAAGCTGCTAGCTCATTGTGCTGCATAAAGCAGTTGTTGCATGGTGATTTTACACAAGTGTAACAGTTAAATTGGCCTGGTTGTTTTAGAAGCAAGCTTTCCAGTAACTGGTTAACTAAATAAAGTGAAGCTTTCAAGCAGAATATGGAGTTATCGTACCATCCTCCATTGTGGACTCAAGCCATGGCTGAGTCCAGGGCACTCTCCCTCCCATTGCTCGCCGGTCTAGATAGCGTCCATTTGGTCAAACCACTTCCTCTTTTCCTTGATGGCTCTGTAATCACTTAAAAAGAATTGTATCATCACATTTAGTATTGGCTCGGCTCGTTTGGAACCTCGACTGAGGTGGTACTAAAAAAAGTACCAGGTACTATCCACGGTGGAAAACCCCCAAAAAGGATGTCCCAGTAATACAATAGAAGCTGATTTCTAAATAGGTCAAGTTTGTCAATAACTTTTTTGCCTTGGCAAAGCCTTGTCTCATTGATGGATGGATGGATGGAAGGAAGGAAGGAAGGAAGGAAGGAAGGAAGGAAGGAAGGAAGGAAGGAAAGAAAGAAAGAAAGAAAGAAAGAAAGAAAGAAAGAAAGAAAGAAAGAAAGAAAGAAAGAAAGAAAGAAAGAAAGAAAGAACATTTTTGTTTAGGGATTTAAAAAATGACTCACATTAAAGATGGATGGATGGATGGAAGGCAGGCATTTTGGTCTTGGTTAAGGGATTTGAAAAAAATAAAAATAAACCATATCTATATTAACTGTATTGTCTAACCAACATAATGGATCATTTGTATGTTTAAAAAAGGACCCAAATGTGTCAGAAAAGTAGTCTATGTGACTGTGTTTCAGGTTGAATAATTTCTAACTTTTGGTTTAGGAGTTTAGAGCAAATCGCTTTCCAGAATGTTTAAGGAATAATAATGCAATGCTGCCTTGCAAACACAGTAATGAGCTCAATAAACAAACCAAAAAACCTTTCTTTCATTCCCTCTCTTAGTTTAATTCAGTGCGGGGGCAAAAAAAATTGTGTAGCAGGGCTGATGAGACACTTAGATGTTTAGTAAGGCTTTATTGTATGTAATTTAGAATCCAACAGTCTCAGTAGTCCATTTTTGCTGAGTGTCATGTGCTGAAACTGAGAAATACAGTGATTTGGTGCATGACCCTGGGGCAGGTGTGTGTGTGTGTATATATATATATATATATATATATATATATATATATATATATATATATATATATATATATATATATGTGTGTGCAGTGTGTGTGTGTTTACTGGAGAATAGGTGCTTGTTGCTATTGCATGCTGATTCAATGCAGCTGTCATTCTCTACAGCTCTGTTCTGATCCCTGGCCTTGTGTGGCGAGGATGAAATGCAAAGAGAGCTTTGTTCTTCATTCTTTCCCTCCCTCTACATTTTATTTAGCTTATTCTTCCACCACTGCAGAACAGAGGAATGGTAGGTCTTAGAAGCCATGGTAAGAAAACAGCAGTTGCAGAAAAGGATGATTAAAATGTGAAATAAAAGAAGATAAACAAATCTAGGGCACACTCTCAGGAGTTTCACTTACAGCAATCTGATCTTCAAAAAAAAGTCAGCTGAGTAACAGCCTTTTTATTCTATTGAAAACAAAACCGCGGTTTTGACGTGGTTTCAGATATTTGGAAACTTAATTCACTTCCCTTTTCTCCCAGTGTGCAGAATCAATTCTGACACCTCGGAACTGGGGCAAAGCTTCCAGGGGTCAGTGTCTTTTTAAAACCAGAAACTGTTGTTTGAATCAACAGAAGGTTCACCTTGATAAATAACTCGACCGACAGGCTTGTACATACATGCTTTTAAGTTACCAAGTTGTTGCATCAGGAAGTCCCTCTGTCCTGAGTTTCCCCCTCTAGCCAGGCAATGGAAACTCCAGGCTGTGCAGACCACCCGTAGATCCTGTTGTAGGGGAAGCAGGTATCAACTCTGCTCAGTTTGATCCTCGCCTGCAGCCCAACCTCACGCAGCTACAATCAGATTCTCCAGAGGAGAGTGTTCCAGCTCTGACATGCACATCCCAACTATTGATAGAGGAAGAAGTGCTCTCTGGAGGCTCTCCGGAGGAGAATGGCAGGGTTTTACGACCGGCAAATAAAAAAGCTGTAACATTAAAGGCTAGTGGAAGCGTGTTCTCTGTCTTAGCACTACTCTCTTGGGATTTTATGAACCTTATATCTGCCTGTCAGCCGAACAACAAGGGAGGCTGGTTTATGATACTCCCTGTGGAACAAAATGGTCTTTTTATTGTCTTTCTTTTCCTGTGCTTTACACTCTCCTCTTCATCCTAAAAATTCAGTGTTCTTATTTGACAGTGTTTATCATGGGCTGCATGTTGAGGGTGGTAGGTGACTGATCGTTTGATTAGAAGATGTTTATGGGGGTGGCAGAGTATAGTTCTTCATTTGAGGTCGATGGGTGATGAAAAGAATGATGAAGAGTTAAGTGTTACATAGATTCTCTAGTACATCACTGTGACTTTGGGAAGAAAATGACTCGTATAACTCACTGAGTCAGAGCATCGGTTAAAAATAGTAAAAGGAGTTCAAATAGAAAAAAGATGGTATCTAGTATCTAGGACATGGGTGGATTGCTGAGCTTTTAGCAACATTCTTCGAAATTGCTTTTATATGACATGGGCCTGTCACCATAGTGCCACCTCTGTGAACTTGAAGTGCTTCAAACATCCTTTGAACAGAAAATGTGACTAAGAATTTGGGTTATCTGTCAGATTGATGGAGGTTTAGACCCAAATGGCTACTGCAAAAAGCAGTATTTGTTCTCAGTTGCGTGTCTATTTGCTAGCTCCCGTTAGGTAATTTCACGTCAGAAAGCAACAACGTTCTCATATTATGAGGGAGAAGAGATTTGCGGTCACATTCACAGATATCCTCACACTTCATCCTGCTGTGGTCTCATAATGAGCTCCAATCATGCTGAAGATATCCTCCTTTCATTGCAATAATCTGTTCGGGTCAGCTAACGGCTTAGAGAGTCCTTTATCCCAGCTTAGTCCTGTCACTCGAATGTACTAGATCAACGTATTATGTTCGAAGAGCCATATTCTATCTTCCTTTTTGGGTACCCTTGGTTTTTAGGCTCGACATGATTAAGTTGTGGATTGTAGTAGTGCATTTTGTTGCTGTATTGCATTTCAGCTTTCGATACCGATACTGGTGTTGGAATCGGGTCCGATACTGTGCTCATGTACTTGTACTCATGTTTGTAAAAATACTCAGATAGCAAAAAACGATAACATCTGACATACAAATGTCATTCCTTAAACATTCAGTGGACAAATGAAAATCACATTATGTCCTAGAGAGATTATTTAACTTCAAAAGCTTGATTTAATGAAATAAATATGTAGTTTGCATGTACGGCATGCTTCAAATATGAGTGCTTGTGATTGTATGGAGCCAGTGTTGTGCAGACAAAGTCACAAAGTGCTCAAACCTTTTAGAGATCCTTGACACATACACTGAAAACACCATCATGAGCATTGCACGCTTTGTTCGCAGCAGATGACAGAGCAGAGCACTAATTCACTTTGTAGCACGATGCACATAGACACTACATATTTGTTAAGCAGCCTTTTGCATCTCATAGCGACTGACTTTGAAGGGAAATCGACCGGTGAACAAAGATTATCAAAAGAGCTATGCATCGACCACCCACTCCCATGACGCACTATGAATGACCCAATTGAATCAGTCTTCCTACACTCTCAAACTGCTTATGTATTTGCATGCATCTGTATATTTTGCAATAAAATACAAATATATTGTTTATATACTTAAACTAAACCTGTCAAAATAAGCTTTAAATCGTTTTTAATTTGATTGTCATTCATTGAAAGCAGCAGTTTTGAAGCTTGAAACAAATCTATGCTGGTGTGGCAGCAAAAAAGGTATTCAAGGCGTCACTGCCATTAAAAGGCATAGATGTATCAAACTGAGTCTCACTAACCATGATACTGTATGTGCGGAAGAGTGAGCGTTAATTTGTTTGTGTATTTATTTGCACATAATAATAATTATTAAGTCATTGACACCTTTGGAAATCATGCAAATTAATTTGAATGAAAACAGTGACACCATTTAATGTGCTTATTAAGTAAACAAATGCATATTCAAGTGCCAAGCAATGCAGACTGTAGCGTAACAATGGCCCTGTGGGCTCTTAGCATGCAGACGGACTCTGGATGTAGATAAGTTAGCATGCAAGTCACAGAGGATGAGAAGAGTGGGGTTGAAGAAAAGAAATCCAGCCCCGGCTCCTGATTGGCCCTGTCTTCTATAGGATGCTACTAGGCGTCTGTATACAGATTTAGCAGCTTGGATTGTCATAGTTACAATGCCAGAAGGGAATCTGAATTTCAAATCTCACCAAGTGGTCTGTAAGGTTGTTACAAATTCATAAGTTTCTGTTTTCTTGTCCTTGTGTGCTCACTTTTATTAGATTCTCTCTTCTCTTGCTTTTGCTATATTTCTCTCAGCCCTCTCTCACAACCTCTGGTACTCTTTTTTTACTCATACTAACTTTTTCTTCACTCCATTTCTTCTGCATTATAGGACCTCATGGCTAAAGTGCGGGCAATGCTGGCTGCCTCCAAAGGCCTTCAACCGAACCCTTCCTGAGAGAGTTTCAGTCTGGCTGAACAGAACATCCAGGCACGTTCCAGCTCCAACTACGTTTCGCATGACAACAACAACCTTCTGGCCAACTTCTGCACTACACTATGCTTTTATCCCTTTATGTATGGCTCATTAGATCTTGTGTTAGTTAAATGTTTTTATTTTTGCCTCCAGATTAGGCATGTTGACTCCCTTTATTTTTTAGGCATGGTGGAACCCAAGCAGGTTTAGAAAGAAACAGACCAAGCAGCAGATGGTTGGATGGCTTTTAGCTGCAAAAAGGCAACAAGAATTAAGTCATGGAGAAGTTGAGATGTAACAAATTTTAATTTCCACTTAAACTGATGACTGTGCTGTTTTCTTTGTAATATTGCCTCTGCCAGAGGTGCACAGCTATATCCTTCTGTGAAGGATAATGTTAATTTTCTCACTCTCTTACATTGTTTCCTTTTTCCAAAATAAAAGTCTTTCCTATTTAAAGTCGCAGTGTTTCTCAGTTCTTTGGATTTGGAATACGTGGCCTTCGGTTTTCCGTTTCTAAGTTTGTACAGGTCTAATTTTGCAGCTACTTTGTAAAACCTTAAACTGTCAATAAAGTTTGAATTATTGTTGGCGGTTGTGTTGCCTTACTCTCTGCAAGTGTTATGTTGTCATGTTCCCCTTCACTCCGTCTGCTTTTCATTTCCTGCACCTGCGAGACTTAGCCTTTCGACCATCAGTGCATGTATGGCATCCCAGCATGCATTCTGCATGCTGATTAGCTTTGTCTTCTGCTGAAGGGTCTGTGTGAGTGAAGCTCTCCAGAGAGGGGGAGCACAAGAGGGAATGGTGGAAATTATGGTTATTTTAAGAGAGCCTTTAATCTTGTGGCAGTATAGACCACAGACGCTGAGTGCCGTGTTTCATTTGGTCCTGTGTGAGAGTGAAATGGACTGGTTCGATATCACTGGAGCTGGTTGTTCCCATAGAATTTGTATTAATCCAGACTTCCAAGCTCTCTGGAAATGCAGAACTAACAATTCCCCATGTTGTGACTATATATAATTCCAGGGAAAAAAACTACATGCTGTAAAGTTCATTTTTGGAACACGTACCATGGTTTTTAAAACCATGATTTTTTTTTTGGCCACAATATATGCAGGTTTACTATAGTGAAACCATTGTCAATTTCCATAAGGGAAGGATAAAAGGTATTGATTGGTCTGTAAAACTATTTCAAAAAATAAATTACCTCCCTGACTTCCAAGGGGCTCCATCAAAATGATTTTATCAATAGTTTGAGATTTCATTGTGAGGTTACAAGTTTGTCAGCGTCCTTAGCTCCAATCCTTAGCTAACTCTGAACAAGACTAATTAAGAAGTCGTTTTTTTGATTTGCATTAAAAAAAAAAGTTATCTATGGTAAATTGATTCTTAATGTTACTTAATTTCACCAATCACAATTCACTTTTGACAAAGGCACTTTTAAAGTACAGCTAATAATGAAGGCAACATTTTATTACTCTCATCTCAATCTTGGCAAGTGTCGTTATGCAATTTTGTGGAACTCTTGCTTTTACTGATAACTAATAACTTATTTTGCAAACCCAAGACTCACTAAAAGAAATGCATGCATTTGAAATGTTTCTATGTGGGCACTGAGCATTTGTAAGGTGAGTGCAGATGTCCTTCACTTTGAAACAAAGACTTGAAGCTCAATCCCTGATGTGTTTTAATGATGTTTTATAAATACTGATCATCTTTTTTTAATGATCCAATAACTATTAATTCACTTGCTTACATTTCTGTGTATGGAACCTTTATTGGAAATAAAATAATTTGCAAGAGTGAATTGCACCTGGATCTAAAGCCGGTATTAGCTGGAGAAACATATTTCATTGTGACACGGTTGTTAAGGGCAATTTTCAGGCCAAGTCTATATAGGCAATTAACTAATTGTAATCATTAAGTGGAACCATATTAGCTGGATTAAAACTGAAGAAAGCCATCACTGGAGGGCTGTTTCCAGCATCAGCATTGACCTGCTGTCAGAGCTGGTAGACTAAAGATGTGTCTGGTATGAGGCTCCTTGAGGGCCAGGCGTATTTTTTATTTTTTTGTTAGTTTTTCTCTCGCCCAAGAGCCTCTGTACATCATTATACTCCAGCAATCTGCTCAGCCATACTGAGTAAACAAATATCGAATTTTTGGCTGATGCTTAACTTATTCCAGGCTCATAATGGCTTCGATATTCTCTTTAAAAACTGAATTACCTCCCATAGCATTAAATAGTGATTTTATGAGCAATTAAATGCACCTCAAAACATCATTGATTTGATTCTGCAGGGCGACACTCAAAGTTTCACCCACTCGTACTGTCTGTATATGACAAATATACTATCTATGGGTCAAGAGGTCACAAGGCCCACTCTGGCCGAAGTGGAAAGGTGATTTGTTAACTTTATTGGATTTTGGGAAGTACTTGCTTCCATCTGGACCTGCCAGTGAAATAAAATGCTAGCAGAATGAATCTCCTGTTACTAAACCCTACACATTGAATTTTCAGCATGTGAGAATACAGTAGTGATGGTTAGGATTTTGATTCATTCTAGAGAGTTGAGTCTTTTAAATCTGTTCACCAAAAAGATTTGTCCAGTCACCCCTTTTGCAGATCTACATCTATTCGCCATTGTGCAGCGACAAATGAGTGCCATTATGTGTTATGAGTGAATCACTGAATCAAAGACTAACAATGAAAGTTATTGGGAATGATTTGTTCATCGTATGTGCCTATATATCATACATTAACTGTATTAGATGTGTTATGTTGTGAGTAATTCAGTCCCTGATTTATATGATTAGCTGAAAACGAGATGTTCACGCATGAAACAATGCAAGGGAACGATTCATTTCAACAATGCTGATTCATTGACGAACCAAACATTACTAGTATTTTAGGAACACAATCATGTTAAGTGAAAAATATTGGACAAAATAAATCACGAACATTAAATACGGATTCACGTGCATCTAAATAAAGAACCATGTCACAATATGTTGTATGCTCGGAGATGTTTTTTGCAAATTACAGTTTAAAACATCAAAGATGTTTGGCTTCTGCTGTAAACTAACAACAACTAGCCAAATAACAGCCACGTTCTCCATAATCGCAACAAGTAGCCAGTCGTTTACATTTATTGAGAGTAGAGGATTATTTGAAGAAAACTGTGTAAGATATTGAACCAGATTGGCATGATGTGCTCTCAGAAAGTAGAAATCACATTTTGCATATGTAATATTTGCATAAAAAGGCCTGCTTTAGGTCCATTGAGATTATTTTACATTGTGGCATTTTCAGTTACATACATTTTACATGCATGTACAGCACATTTAGTTTAATGTACATATATATTCCTACATTATGTGTAATTCAAATTGTAAAGTATTTCTACATCATAGCAGAACTGCCTTTTATTTTCGCCGATTTTATTGTAGAAAAATCATTGTATAATAGCATCTTAATTAATTAAAAAAAATACTGTTACGGTAATGAGAATCATCATTGAAAGCTATTGGAATATAATAAAATGTTTCCTAATCAATTATTGTTTTATTTCTGTAGCATTTTTACTGTCTTTTACTGTTAAAATTACAGACATATTTTAATGTGCAGATTTTGCTCTTAAGAAAGTAAAATGGTACTTTTATTCACCAAAGTGGAATTCAACTGATCAAAGGACATTAATAACGTCAAAATGTCCCAAAAAATCTACTTCAAAGAGTTTTCATCAAAAAATCGTCAACGTGCAATGAAAGCTTAACAGATCCTTGGCATTCTAGCTGTCAGTTTGTCCAGATACTTCCTGTAGCACTTGCCATAGATGTGACTGTCTTGTCAGAAACTTCTCACGCACCTTACCGTCGAGCTGATCCCACAAAAGCTCAATGGGTTTAAGATCCACAATACTCTTTTCCAATTATCTGTTGTCCAACGTCTGTGTTTCTTTGCCCACTCTAACCTCTTTCTTTTTGTTTTTCTGTTTCAAAAGTGGCTTTTTCTTTGCAATTCTTCCCATAAGTCCTGCACCCCTGAGTCTTCTTTTACTGTTGTACATGAAACTGGTGTTGAGCGGGTAGAATTCAATGAAGCTGTCAGCTGAGGACATGTGAAGCTTCTATTTCTCAAACTAGAGACTCTGATGTACTTATCCTCTTGTTTTGCACATCTGACCTTCCACATCTCATTCTGTCCTTGTTAGAGCCAGTTGTGCTTTGACTTTGAAGACTGTAGTGCACACATTTGAATGAAATCTTCATTTTGTTTTTTGTTGTTTTTTTTTTGGCAATTTCCAGCATTCATTCCTCAAAACAAGTGATTGACTGATGATTTTCTACAGAAAGCTGTTTCTTTTTTGCCATTTCTGTCTTTAAGACATGCCAGTCGATTGCATACTGTGGCAACTCAAAAACAAACACAAAGACAATGTTAAGCTTCATTTAATGAACTATATAGCTTTCAGCTGTGTTTGATATAATGGCAAGTGATTTTCTAGTAACAAATTAGTAATTTAGCATGATTACTAAAGGATAAAGTGTTGGAGTGATGGCTGCTGGAAATGGGGCCTGTCTAGATATGATCAAAATGCCTTTTTTTCAAATAGTGATGGTGCTGCTTTTTACATCAGTAATGTCCTGACATTTTCTGACATTTTACATCAGCTAATGGCACTTTGGTGAAGTAAATTACCAATTTCCTTCCAAACACCAAGATCTGTACATTACTACATACTTTTGTGCATGAGTGTGTGTGTGTGTGTGTGTGTGTGTGTGTATATATATATATATACACACACACACACACACACTCATATATATATATATATATATATATATATACATATATATATTTAGGAATATATATATATTTAGGATATATATATATATATATATATATATATATATATATATTTAGGAATATATATATATATATTTAGGAATATATATATATATATATATATATATATATATATATATATATATATATATATATATATATATATATATATATATACACTGATCCACCACAACATTAAAACCACCTGCTTAATATTGTGTAGGTCCCCCTCGTGCCACATTCAGAATAACATTCCGAGATACTATTTTCTCACCATAATTGTACGGAGCGGTTATTGAGTTACCGTAGACTTTGTCAGTTCAAACCAGTCTGGCCATTCTCTGTTGACTTCTCTAATTAACAATGTGTTTCCTTCTAAAGAACTGCAGCTCACTGGATGTTTTTTTGTTTTTGGCACCATTCTGAGTAAACTCTAGAGACTGTTGTGTGTGAAAATCCCAGGAGATCAGCAGTTACAGAAATATTAAATCCAGCCTGTCTGGCACCAACCTGATCAAGACTCTGTTATGGCCAGCCCAATCTCTAGATCTGAATACCATTAAGAAAATCTGGAATGTGATCAGGTGGAAGATGAATGGCCACAAGCCATCAAACAAAGCCGAGCTGCTTGAATTTTTGCCCCAGGATTGGCATAAAGTCATCCAACAGCAACGTGAAAGACTGGTAGAGAGCGTGCCAAGACACATGAAAGCTGATTGAAAATCAGGGTCATTCCGCCAAATATTTCGGAACTCTTCCTAAGTTAAAATATTAGTATTGTGTTGTTTAAAAATGAATTTGAACTTCTTTTCTTTGCGTTATTCGAGGTCTGAAAACTCTGCATCTTTTTTGCCATTTTGACCAGTTGTCATTTTCTGCAAATAAATGCTCTAGACTTTTATTCTATAAATATTTTTATTTGGAATTTGGGAGAAATGTTGTCAGTAGTTTATAGAATAAAAGAACATCTTTCATTTTACTCAAACACATATCTATTAATAGTAAATTTCAGAGAAACTGATCATTTTGCAGCGGTCCCTTAATTATTTCCAGAGCTATATATATATATATATATATATATATATATATATATATATATATATATATATATATATATATATATATATATATAGTTATGTATATATATATATATAGTTATGTATATATATACATTGTATTTTTTATATTTGCATTTATTTGGTGTTAATTATGACCAGGATATTTTCTTGACAGGTTTTATCAGAATAACCCATTCTACTTAACATGACAATAGTAGGCACCATATTATGAGAAATCATTTATTGTTGGTTTGTGAATGACGTAGCATAGTCTGTTCTGGGGCTTTATGTTCCTGCTTTTCCCACCACAGTGGAAGCCCAACTAAAATGAAAGGCGCCGCATGATGACTCGTTGGAAATCCAATCTGGATCCAATTCAGCATAAAAAAAATGTAGTGTCCCAAAGCATGTGCTGAAAGTTTATGATTCTCATGATGTGGTTGTTCAATGGATGGTTGTTGCACTTTTCAAAGCTGTGGTCTGAACCTCATGTGCTGCTTTGCTGAATTTCCAACAAGGGAAATAGAATCTCTTCCAGTTGTGATTTATCCTGATATGTTTGAAATAAAAAGCTAATTTTGTAAGAGCATAACATTTTCTGAGCGGAGAAGAATAAACATGAAATACGTAATCCTCAAAGATAATAATTTTATGTTGTGTAGGTGATGTTATTAGGAAAATGAAAGAATTTAGTGTGGCAACTGAGACATTTCTTATTTCTAAACCTCAATCCAAAAGTTGAAGAGGGAATTGTGATTCACAGAGAGGTTCATTTTTAAATAAAAGGCTTTAGATTGAAATGTTATGACTGAAATATGGTTTATTGTATGAGTGCAGAGTATGTGCATTACTGTTTTGAGTGGTATTTGAAAGTTTTCTAAATAAATTAGTTCTGCTTTTTAGTGTTCCGGTAATCCAGTCTTAATTTTAGCACGCATCACTATCTATTATTTGTAGCCATTTTCAAGGTGATCTGATTAAATTACATTGATAGTCCACTGTCTTTAATTCTCTCACTTGTCCTTCAAGTATCAATGTTATCCCACACTGGCTTACGGAAATGGGTTGTGTTATCTCTCCTGTGGCAATACCATGTGATCACCCTTGAATGGCTGTCTGTAGCTTTATCCTGCAGATGTGAAAGATTTGTGAGATGATATCACAGGCATCCAGTATAAGGTTACAGTTTAAATTAAGTTTTTGATTTGTATGCATGTGGGCTGGCTTAGTAAGCTTCAGCACAGCTGGTCTAATTCTCCACTGGCAAAAAGTACTGTATGTAGCACACTGAAACTGAATGCTGAATTGTTAAAAACTGAATATGCCCATCGCTGCCTTTCTACAAATGTTGATTTTTCTTTTTTTCTTTTTTTGAAAACCTGAGATCATTTGCAAATTGTTAATATCTCCTGAGATGCTGTTCACTGGATTTGAATCTGTAGCATTTATCTCATCTTGGGCTTTTGTCTACTCTACTTTTTCTACTAATTCTTTCCAGCGGCCATCTCCTTAACCTGCGTCATGCCAGCTTGCCTTTTGTGGTATGGAGATAGTGGGTTGAGGGGGAACAAAGATAGAATATTTTATTAAAGCCAGTGGCTGGAATCTTTCAACAGACATTTACAAGTCAAATATTCTCTGGGACCATCCTGGATAGAGCAAGGAACTAGGGAGATGTCTGAATGCTTAATTCAAAGGTTCCAGTCCTCAACCGTCTATCAGATACCTGCACTGACTTCAGCTGATGCTTCAAATAGAGAGTATATTTAACAAAAGAAATAGAGGCATGGCATTGAAACAAACTCAGTTTAATTTTTCATTTCAAATCATTTGTATAGCTTTTTGTTTACAATGCACATTTTTCCAAAGCAGCTTTACAAAGAATAGTGCCTTACAAACCCCCTAGTGAGAAAATGGTCTGCACTTATATAGCACATTTTTTAACCTTAGAGGTTAGCAAAGCTCTTTACACAGTCCAATTCACCCAATCACACACACATTCACACTCACATTCACACACCAATGGTGGCAGAGCTGCCATGTTAGGCACTAGCCTGCCATTGGGAGCAACTTGAGGTTCAATGTCTTGCCCAAGGACTCTTCGGCATGTGGAGTCATGTGGGCCAGGAATCGCCAACCCTGCGATTAGCAGCCGACCCGCTCTACCACCTGAGCCACAGACACCCCTCAGTGATCAAGGCAAAGTCTATGATGTAGATGAGGAACAGACCTTGATTCAGTTGGGGAACAACCCATAATACTTCATTTATGATGGCAAGAACATAAAATATCGTACAACTTGCCTTGTATGAAAAGGTATGTATTTTATTCCCATAGACACCAAACAATCAACAAACTGAAACTATCCAAATTTCCAATTTTATTTAAAGGAAAGGAATGTCTGTGAAAAACCTTTGGTATTCATTCAACATTTATGCAGCATAAACAACATGTATTTCGATAACTTGTAATATTCTTCTCCTGTTTCATTCACAAACCTGATGTTTTCTTTCTTCTGTGGTGTACAAAAGTTATTTTCCTATTAAATTCATGGTTTAGAATTGATTGTTAAGTTTAGGGTTGTATTAGGGTTTAAACTTGTAATAAATAAAAAAAAAATTGAGATAATATTGTTTGTTAGTATGTTTGTTTTTCTTTGTACAAGCTAACTTAAAGTATGGGATCTCATGCTATTATTACGACTTGCCATAAGACAGGGTTGGGAAGCCCATTTCCTAGAAATGGCACTATTTAAACAACTTTATACAAATCATACACAGATGTTCATTTGAAGATATGTTATATAGCCACGTATACTGTATGTGTTAATGATAATACTTACTGTATTTGTTGTTTACTTAAATATAATGACTTCTAATAAAATAGAATACTTTCCCTCAAAAAGGCTTTATTCAAGAAGGGAAGCTCTCTATACTCCTCGCAAATCAATTCTTGGCACTGAGACCTTTTTTTTTTTTTCAATACCTGAAAGGTTTTAATTTCCGGTGGATGAATAACCTCTCATCTGAGTGCTCTATATCAATTAGTCTTTTCCCTCCTCCCCACTCTTGTTTACAGCAGAGCTATTAGTCTGGACTGGGACATGTTTTGTGTTCCCTTTCCAAAAAGCATCTCATTTGTCCAGTTCTAATCTTGAGTATGGAGATGTTGATGAGGAATGATGGAACTGGATGTTAGTCTTGCCTTACAGCACAAGGACCCTGGCTGTACAATGTCACCAGACTTGCCATCAAGCTGAAACATCCCCCTCATATATCTGGACAAGCAGCTAGCCAGAACCTGCCTCATTTTGGAGGTACTGCCCATCAGTCACAGGTCACGTTGGTGAAAGCTGTAAGCGTGAATGTTAATGGTGACTGCTGGCACTGCCCACCTTATTCATTTGAGGACTCAATCAAATGGCACCCCTTTCCCCTTTGACTTCTTACTCGTAAATCTTCCTATCTGACCTACCCACTGTGCTCCTTAATGTGGTTTTAACTTACGACCTTGCGGTGGAGGACCGTGTAACATGAGAAGGGGAACGTGGGCCTCTAGACACCTATGGAACAAGCTGGCTGGTCGGCCCTAAAAATAAACACCAATCAAAATAACTCAGTTGCTGGATGTGGCCTACATTTATCCTCTCATGATTATAAGCCACCACTTGCCTCTACCTGGTATGCGAAACTGCATTAAGTTGGAATATCCACTAGCTTTTCTTGTGATTGCTTTGTTTCTGTCATTAACATCCCACTGAGTCCTGAGAGGATGTTTTCAATCTTGTAGTCTATGTATTTCTTGCTTAATCAGAGAAAAGAGCATGTAACTGTTTTAGATCACATACATTTTGCTCCTTCAGAGCAGCATGTTTAGACTGATAATATTGGAGAGAGCAAACAAGTGCCTAAAGCTTTGGTGTAGCTCTTTTCAAAGCCCTACAGGCAAAGAGTGACTTGGAAACGGCAAGCCTCTAGATTTTAAATTAGTTCTTTCCATTCTCACCCAAACTTGGTGTAATAGAGCAGACTGGACCAAGAGAAGTTTCAACAAGTAATACTGCTATCCATTTCTTACTACTCTCCAATATTTTGAGTATGCAATCCAGTTGGAGTATGGATAAAGCGAGAAAAGTGTGCATTTTGTGCGGTGTTTACAATGTCAGTGCATAACTCGACTGGGTGATCAGGATGAATATAGAACTTAGCCATTGATTGTGATCTGTGCACTTTATTTTAAGACACTACTGTAAGAAAGAGAATGTAAATGTAGTACAATGGGAGAGATCAATCTTATTGCTGTGTGATAGTTATTATTCTGTTATCATTTACTCCACCTCATATTGTTCCAAACCTGTATGACTTTCTTTCTTTTGTGTTCCACAAAAGATGTTAGCCAGAATGTTAGTCTTAATCCCCATTCACTTTCATTGCATCTTTTTTCCACATCCACGCTTATCTGTTTAAATTTGAATCCTCCATTTTCAGCTAACATCAACGTTTTCCAAAGTTTGCAGTTGTGGAGGAAAATGCCATTATAGCATTGATGTAAAGACATAAATGTAGCATAATTAGGCAATGTCCACACTAATAAGTATTCATTTGAAAATATATTACTTGGTAACACTTTATAATAATATTCTGTCATTTATAGGTAATTATGCAGCAATTAATGCAGGACAAATGAGTAGTACTACATTAACACTTTCGTTACTCCTATTAACTAATATGGAAACACTATTAACTAATCAGTAAGTAATAGTGAACTGATGACTGAGGTGGTTCACTGTTAGGTAATCAATAATTACTTAATTTGATTTGCCTCTTTGAGAACTATATACTAACTATGGCTTATTACAAAATAAATACTAATTAATTACTAATCAAAACATTAACACGTGTCTAAAATACATCCCTATAATTCTGTGAGGTAAGCTGACTATAATACTCTACTAGACACTGATTTAGACAGATGCTACGTTCATCAATTAATTTCCACAAAGAACGCACGTGAGGCACATGTTTCTCTGAAGGTGCATTTCATGATTTTGTTCACAATTAAAACATAATCATTCATATTTTAGACACATGTTAATGTTTTTATTAGTAATTAATTAGTAGGTATTTTAAATTAGCCATAGATAGTTAAGATTACTCAATGAGACAAATCAAATTCAGTAATTACTGATTAGTTAATCATGTTTCCATATCAGTTAACAGTAGTAACTAAAGTGTTAATGTATTACTTCTCATTTGTCATGCATTAATTCCTGCATATTTACCTTTTAATGATAGACCATTATTATAAATTGTTATCCATTATTTTTGCTAAGTTAATGCCTTTCATTAACATTAGAATGGCGTTTTGCTTTCCTGAAAATGAAGACTCTTTTACTACATACTTTGGGAAAACTATGACATCAGGAAACTGAAAGTGTATATTTCAAATGTAAATGTATTAGTGTGGACGTGGCCTACATTTACACCTCTCATCCAGACTAAATCTGTGTTTTCCTCCACCAGAAAATGGGAGTATTTTGAAAACACATTTTATTACCATATACTTTGGAAAAAACTGGTGAAAGGAAACTGAAACAGAGTTTTCAAACGAAAACAGAATGAGTGTGGATGTGGCCTGAAGCTTATAGGGTTGTGAAGCAAGAGCCGGTTCTAAAAAAAAAAAAAAATGGAACCATATGATATTTACGACTTACGGTTTCTTATCGGTTCCTGGATGTGTATTTGAATGCCGACGTGGTTGGAAAACCTAAATCCTGTATTTCCTGCTGTGCAGCAGCTGCGTTGACCTGCTACTAAATCTACAGTGTGATCGTGGTAATCAGATTCTTGAACAAATTACTCAAACCAGTTCTTCTGAATGAACAGCTCAACCAGTGTAGTGTGGTTCCTGGATGAATGACTCTTATGAACCAAATGTTTTTAATTTACAGCAGGAAATGCAGTACGAACAGTGTAATGCACGTCCTGAAGAGATGACTCTTATGAGCTGTATTTCCATATTGAATCAAAAACTTGGAGCAATTTCTGAATTAATCTCACTGACCTAATCACTCCCAGCTCAAAATTAGCCAAAAATATTTACCTTTTACAAAAAATTTATTTCTTATTTGTTCAGTTTGCTCAAGTTAGAATAAACTATGATCTCATCGAGTCAAGCCAATTTTATTTGTATAGCGCCTTTCACAACACACATTGTTTCAAAGCAGCTTTACGGAAGATCACGCATTAACAGACGATTCAACTATAATGTCTATAATGTCGATGAATCATCATTGTGTAATAAGATAAAATACGATTTTTAAACGTGTTTAAAAATAAGTAATTAAATAATAATTGTATTAATAACCCCAGTGTGCAAGCTGAAGGCGACTGTGGCAAAGAACACAAAACTCATAATTTGGCAACAGACTGCTGAAGGCAGTAAATGCATTCCTTATTTACAAATATTTAATTAAAATGGAAATACAATACGATTCTCATCCTTACTGAGGCTGTCATTCACCCTGACATCTCCTGTGTTCCACAGAGGAAAGAAAGCCATACAGGTTTGGAACAACATGGAGCTTAGTAAATATTGACAGAATGTTTATTTTTGGGTGAACTATCACTTTTGTAGGGACGCTGTGAAGGATAGATGTCATGGCTGCACTCTGAGACACAAGCTCCTCAGCAAATTTACATTTACATTTATGCATTTGGCAGACGCTTTTATCCAAAGCGACTTACAGTGCAATTATTACACAATGGTGGTGGCCATGGGGTTAGAACCAGTGACCATCTGATTAACAGCCCTGTGCTTTAGCCACTACGCCACCACTCTACTCCAAATCAGTCAAAAAGCACCAAATACATTTGTACGATGCAAATGCTCCTGTTCTATTTCCCTGGGCAATGAGGCGATTGCATTTTTATGTGAGCTTCGCTTGTCTGGGTCTTGTGTATTGACTAAGAATGAGGTAAGAGAGACCTAGATTTTCCTGGGGTCACGGTTGGCGAACCCTTGACTTTTCAACCTCAGCTGTGTCTGTTTCTGATTTGTGTTAAATGTGAATTTTCGCCTGCAACCACTCTCTTTTTACAGTCTTGTCCTAGACTGATAAAGTTTTGCCTGTCTGGCTCAGAGAACCAGACTGTGTCAAAACAGTCCCTTCTCCTCACACCTCATCAAAAATCTGCACTGCTACATGATAGCCAAGGGTGAGGGACGACACCTTACAAATCCTCTGGTGTTAAAAAACAAAACCGGCTTATAATACGAAGAAAAAGCAAGGGAGAGACATTAAACTAGTTGTTCACAAGAGTGATCTCTCATGCTGCTGGAAACCCCAATCTCAAGACAGACGTGATTGCAACATGATTACAATGTGGTGAGGGGCATAATTTACCTGTGGAGTGTTCCATTGTGTTTGTCCTGTGGCACACACCCACCCTTTATCAGGGAGAATAATGGCCTCATCAGCTCCCATCTTTTCTGCTTCTGCACAAGCATGAACGTACCACTTATTCTAGCAGGGTGCATAGCAGAAGTAGGGATGATGCAGTATCATTTAACTTAGAGATAGGCGTTTTGTTAAGGCATGCTATAAAGCATGTTCAGAGTGTTGAAATCATGTATCTCTCATCTGAAATTACATAGCAGTGAGCTTAACATCAGGCACTGGCACTATCAAATATTGTTTTCCTTTATCTTCGTAACATAGGGAAGCTAATGTAAGTTCCAAAGCCTTGTAACAGAATACAGCATCTCAGTGATCCACCTAATTGGCTCCTACATTTATGCTGAAGGGCACTATAATCATTTTATAGTAATGTCAGATATATTCAGCTTTTCATTTCTCTGTCTCTCCCTCATGTCTGTCTTTCTCTTGTACCCTGTCAGTTATACACCTTATCTCTCCCTTTCTCTATATTTCTGTTTTTCTCTTCCTCATTTTGAATTTTGGTTTCAATTTAAATTTAGTTTGTCAGCTTTAATGGTGCACATAATTTCTTCTATTTTTGTGTATTTTTCATAATTGTTTTAGACCTTCAAACGAGATAGAACATAACACAAAGGCAACCTGAGTAAACACAAAGGACAGTTTAAATAATATATATACATACATATATATATATATATATATATATATATATATATATAATTAATAACATAATAAATATGCTTTTTGATTAAAACATTTAAAAATAATAATAATATATATATATATATATATATATATATATATATATATATATATATATATATATATATATATATATATATAATAAATTTTTTATCAAAAAAGTTATTCAACACCTATATCACCCATGTGAAAAATGAACTGCCCCTTATTCTTAATAACTGGTTGTGCCACCTTTAGCCCTAACAACTTTAACCAAATGCTTCCAATAACTTGAGATCAGTCTTTCACAACGCTGTGTTGGAATTTTGTCCCACTCTTCTTTGCAGAACTGCTTTAGTTCAGCCACATTGGAGGGTTTTCGAGCATGAATCGCCCGTTTATGGTCCTGCCACAGCATCTCAATCGGGTTCATGTCAGGACTTTAACTAGGCCACTTCAAACTTTAATTTAGCTTCTTTTTAACCATTCAGAGGTGGACTTACTTCTAAGCTTTGGATCATTGTGTTGCTGCAT
The DNA here is from genome assembly GCF_025860055.1 of Xyrauchen texanus. Lineage (NCBI taxonomy): Eukaryota > Metazoa > Chordata > Actinopteri > Cypriniformes > Catostomidae > Xyrauchen > Xyrauchen texanus. Next base: position 12,707,409 of record NC_068306.1, on the reverse strand, counting down.
AATCCAGTTGCGCTTGAGCTTCAATTCACGGACTGATGACCGGACGGATTTTCTGGTAGAGAGCAGAATTCATGTTTTCCTCAATTATTGTAAGTCCCCCTGGCCCTGAAGCAGCAAAGCATCCCCACACAGTCACATTACCACCACCATGCTTGACCGTAGTTATGATTTTCTTTGTGGAATTCTGAGTTTGAGTTACACCAGATGTAACCGGACCCCTGTCTTCCAAACAGTTCCACTTTCGACTCATCAGTCCACAGAACATTCTCCCAAAAGTTTTGAGGATCATCAAGGTGTGTTTTGGCAAAATTCAGATGAGCCTTAATGTTCTTCTGGGTTAGGAGTCGTTTTCGCCTCACCAGTTTTCCATGGATGGCATTTTTGCAGTGTCTTTCTGATAGTGGAGTCTTGAACAGTGACCTTTATTGATGCGAGAAAGGCCTGTAGTTCCTTGGATGTTGTCTGGCTTTTTTGTGACTTCCTGGGTGAGTCGTCACTGTGCTTTTGAAGGAATTTTGGAAGGTCGGCCACTTCTGGGAAGGTTCATTACTGTCTCAAATTTTATCCATTTGGAGATAATGGCTCTCACTGTGGCTCTTTGGAGTCCCAGAGCCTTTGAAATAGCTTGGTAACAATTCCCATACTGATGTATTTCAATCACCTTTCTCCTCATCATTTCTGGAATTTCTTTTGATCTTGGCATAGTATACTTGGTGAGACCTCTTAGCCAAATTCATTTGGCTGAAAAATGTCTATTTAGGTATTGATTTGATTGAACTGGGCTGGCAGTAATCAGGCCTGGGTGTTTATAGTCCAGCTGACCACTGCCATTATCAATGCACTTTCATAGATTTGTGGATTTATACTTTTTCAAAATACTTTTTCACATAGGCCCAGTTGGTATTATATGACTTTGTACTTCAATAATTATATTATCATTTAAAAACTGTATTTTGTGTTTACTCAAATTGCCTTTGTTTTTTATTAGATTCAGTTATAATTTTTGAAACAATTTAGTATTAGGGAAAAAACATATGGGGGCAAATACTTTTTCACATCACTGTATATATATGTGTGTATGTTTTATATATATATATATAATTTTTTTATTGTATTTTTAAGTTAGTGAATAAAAGTACCAATTTCTTTCCATAAGAGCAAAATCTGTACATTATTCTGAACTGGCCACCAGAGTGTGTGTGTGTGTGTGTGTGTGTGTGTGTGTGTGTGTGTGTGTGTGTGTGTGTGTGTGTCTGTGTGTCTGTGTGTCTGTGTGTCTGTGTGTGTATATATATATTAGTGGCATTCAACTGAAGAAAAAAAATAAAAAAATTCAGAAGGAGGCCTACAAACCTGACACAGTTACACCAGTTCTGTCTGGAGGAATGGGCCAAATTTGACATATCACATTCTTAAATTCTTAAAATAAAGTCATAACTGACCCAAAACAGTGAATGTTTTCTATGATTAAATGTCAGGAATTGTGAAAAACTGAGTTTAAATGCATTTGTCTAAAGTGTATGTCAACTTCTGACTTCAACTGTACAAGATAGCCCTCATATACAAATATTTGAGTCTGCAGCTGTGTATTGATTAAGGGGGTTGGAACTGAAGGGATGTGTGGGAAGAGATATACCTGGCCTCTAAACACATATCCACAGTGTCCAGCCACACTTAAGTGGATTACAGCAATTGGATTTAATTTAGACCTTGTTAATGAAAGGCCACTATTGGATAATTTCATGGTCTATCTGAAGCTATATGGTCTAATTTTGTCTAATTACAGCATAGCTCTGACCTTATGGGTGTCTGGAGAGTCTGGGACATGGTTGTATTAATGGATAGGTCTTTCTGATAACCTTTGACCTAAAAATGGTGCTCTGGTTTCCATGAACATTCATATTATGACAGTAGGTCTCTTCCAAAGCCTAGTGAGCTGTCTTGCTGCCTACTGCCCATGCAGTCAGCTGCCTTAGGCAACTTCCTAACATCATGGAACCTCATAAGTGGCTGATTTGGAACAGAGCAAAAGACAGAGGACTTGGCTAGCTGATTCAATACATTTGTGCATGTTGCTAACAAATAATCAGCCTGTCATATACAAAGCTAGGCACCATTTTGGAATACCAACAATACCCTAGTAAGCATATTAGGGCTGTCGGTTTAATGCATTAATTCAGTGCAGTTAATTATATAACAAATAATGTGTTAAAAACAAAAAGTAATCATGTCCCCGCACAGTGATAAGGAATATTCCTACCATCGGAGCAATTCAAGCTTGAAGTATTACCTGCTTTCAGCAGATTTAAAAACTTTGATTTTGCTATGTCTGTCATCAAAGCTGGAACAGCGTTTTCCTCCACTTGAGTGTTTTGAAAATGCTCTCCATTAATGCATACTTTGGATAATGATAATGTTAGGAAACTGAAAACAGATAAGATTTCAGATTTCAAATTATAAGTGTGGATGTGGCTTTAGGATGCAGTATAATTAAATTGCCCAGCTCTTGAAACAGCCTTCGTGTTGGAAGAATACCTGTGATGCCTTTAAATGCTGCCTCCGTAGGGAGCTCACTAGGTTTTGAAAGGACAGATGGTTTCTCTGCAAGACTCCGTTTTAACAGGATTTCATCCTTTGACAGTCAGGAGACCGCTCCAGCATACTCAAGCGAGCCTCTACGCAGAACACGCGCATTTCGTTCCTCGTGAGCTCAAGTCTTACATTAAATTAATTAATCAATAGCAAGGGTTGGGACCTTTCTGCTGACTGGCAGGGCTAATCATCCACACCAACCCTCTGCCAGTCAGCCCTGTATCAGAAACACAGGGGGAGTTTGAAATGTGTAATGCTTTTTACACTAATGCAAAGGATAATGGGAAAGAAAGAAACGCAGTGACATTGAAGCCAGGCAGGCTCATGTTTTTAGAGTATTACTGACATAGAGTTGAGGCTCCCTGCATAAAGCTTCATTGTGTGATGGCAGTGTTGAAACGTGCCCTCCCGGTGACAGTTTAAACATATTGGCAGAGAAGAGACATTTCAGAAGCCGTTCATAAGGAACAGAGGGGTAGAAAAGTCAAAAAGCAAAGCAGAGATTAATGGGACCCTACAGAGGGTCTGCCAAGGCCATATCAGTGCACGGACAGTTTGTCTTTAACAGGCCTGTTGTCTTTAATTAGAAGCTGTCTCTCAAAAGCAAAGTGCTCGTGTTTCTAGCTAAACATACAAGCGATATTATGAGACTTTGGTCCAGACAGACTTTCCGTTTGGCATGTGTGTACACAAGGAAAACTTTCTCTGGCATGTCTTGTATGTTTTTGCTGGCATGTGGACTTGTGCATGTGTGAACGGGCTATCGAGGGGGAGAGCTCAGCTAAGAATATGCCATATATAGTGGAAGGGGATGAACCTTAGGCACACCTGTTTCATAGTCAGGACAAATGAGGCCTTTGATCTAAATATGGGGGCTATGTCGAGAGCATCATACCTCATTGGGTCTTGCTTGCGTGTTGTGAACAGACGTCATGATGTCACGTTTCAAGAACCAGTGATGCTTGATGTTATCTATGTAGCTGCCATATTGGATTTCAGAGCTGTTTATTGACATTATTAATGATGTGATTTGAGAATGAATGATGACTTTTATTAAATGTACAGCCTTTCAACATACAAAGTGATCGTATACCTTCAGAAGACTCGTAAAATTATTTCCTTTTGTCATTTGCAGTAGAAAGAAATTAATATGGGTTTGTAATGGCGATAGTGTATTAGAGTAAATAACGACAGAATTTTCACTATCTGTTTGACTATCTGTTTAATGAGCGGCAAGGTGGATAACATTTTTAAGCATTTCTTTCATTGTTTCTGTTATCTACAGGCCCAAATTTAATATCCGCATATTTGGCAAGCAGAATGCATTCACAGCTCAGCCACTTTTTTATGTTTAAAAAGTTTGGCATATACAGTATATTCAGCACAGTCTCCAATAGGCTGAGAAATTAATCTGCTTTTCTTTCCTCACAAAAGCAAGAGCTTTGAGATGCATTGGGACTCTGGGACTGGACACTGTTTAATGCCATTTTGCAGAGTAGCTTGTGAATGGCGTTTAGGGTGTGCAGCCCCACCATTTTGGAAAGAAAGCCTTGCGACCATCTCTCTGCACCTGGCGGCCCACAAAACAGCCGCATTGTTTACAAAATTCTAAACCTGTCTGTCTCCCACCAAAATAAACATGCATGTGGTGCTCTGGGTGAAGCATGTGTAGCCACATGTAGACCAGCTAACAGCATATTCCCCTTCAACAGACACACACACAGACTCATTCTGTGGTTGAATGATGGCATGATCAAAAAAGTTTTCAGATTCACAAAATGTATTTTATCTTTGCAAACCTGACAGACCTTTTTATTTGGACCTTGGAAAATGTGCTTCAGTGGAAAAATGTAATCTGCCCTGTTTCATTCTACTTGCATCACAGACAACAAAGTCTCCATCTTTTTATAGCATCATGCTGCACAATTATTTTGTCGCTTGGCATGTCTAATTAGTAGGAGAAGAGGGATGCATTTGCTGTTTATCTTCGGCTTTGAAAGTTATAAAACCCTTAAGTTTGAATGATATTGGATAAAAGCCTCAGCATAAAAGTTTTCCATATATGTTGCAGAAAATTTGAAGTTGAAGTGTACAATTTCTGCAGCACTAGCATCACAAAAGAAAAAATGTATTGTTTGCAAACAGGTTTCCTGAACACTCTGACCATCTGCCATTGGTTGCCCAACAGATAGGACACACCCTAAACTCACGGCATTGGTTGAGCCAGTGTTGCTGTGTCAGACTAGTCGGGACGCTCAAACATAGTAATGCTTTTCAGTGCCACAGAGCCATAGTCTTTACTGTTTTCGGGAAAATCAACTGACAAATGGCTTACTTACACTCTGAGAAATGACTTACTTATAGCTGTATCTGCATATTTAGCTGGAATAGGAGAAAACATTGCAAAAAACTTTGAAAAAGTAAACATTTTAGCTTCAAATTGGGCCAATTTTCAATCCACCCTTCTCTGTCGGTAAAACTTTGTGGCCACCATCCCCAGATTTAAGAAAATCTCTTTGGACCTGTCAGACAGCTGCCTTTGAGAGAATCTCATTCTCCTGTCTTACATGCCACACTTGAATGCGTTTTAGATCTTGGCTCCCTTAAGAGGAAAGAGCAAGGCATGATTGAGCATAAAGACGCTTCCTCGGTGCTCAAAAAATGTCCCAATTACCACTCCCCCATGGGATGAATGCCTAGTGTTCTGCTTCCCCATTGAATCAGGTACCTAAAGGCATGATCAAAAATGTAGGCCTAAATTTCAAAACTGAGGCATGTGGTGAGTTTGTGGCAAGATACACAGTTATTCTATTCAGTCTTCACAGGGGAAGAATGTCATCACACAAACAAATGTTGCAATTGTTTCTTGCCATTCGGCTAATGGAAATAGCTGAGAACTTCATTAAAAGAACTTAAAGGGATAATTCACCCAAAAAATACAATTCTGTGATCATTTACTCACCCTCATTTTGTTCATAACATGTTAAAAAAAATTTCTTGTTCTGTGGAACACCAAAGGAGATGGTAGCCAGCTTTAGTCACCATTCACTTTCATATAATCTTTTTAACTTTCATGCAATAAAAATTATTTGGCTCATGGCTATGAGGCAATATATATATTCTGATATATCTGTCAGAATTAACTTTTCCATATGGGGCAATTATTGCTCCTACTGTCAGACAAAAGTTTGGAATAATGTACAGATTTTGATCTTATGGAAAGAAATTGCTACTTTTATTCACCAAAGTGGCATTCAGCTGATCACATTGTATAGTCAGGACATTAATAACATGAAAAATTACTATTACAATTGAAAAAAAAAAAATATTCATAACTTCAAAGAGTTCTCATAAAAAAATCCTCCATGTGCAGCAATGACAGCTTTGCAGATCCTTGGCATTCTAGCTGTCAGTTTGTCCAGATACTCATGTGACATTTCACCCCACGCTTCCTCTAGCACTTGCCATAGATGTGACTGTCTTGTCGGGCACTTCTCACGCACCTTACAGTCGAGCTGATCCCACAAAAGCTCAAAGTGGTTAGGATCCACAGTACTCTTTTCCAATTATATGTTGTTCAGTGGCTGTGTTTCTTTGCCCACTCTAACCTTTTTCTTTTTTATTTATTTTTCAAAGGTGACTATTTCTTTGCAATTCTTCCCATAAGGCCTGCACCCCTGAGTCTTCTCTGTACTGCTGTACATGAAACTGATGTTGAGCAGGTAGAATTCAATGAAGCTGTCAGCTGAGGACATGTGAGGCGTCTATTTCTCAAACTAGAGACTCTGGTGTATTATCCTCTTGTTTAGTTGCATATCTGACCTTCCACATCTCTTTCTCTTGATAGAGCCAGTTGTTCTTTGTGTTTGAAGACTGTAGTGTACACCTTTGTATGAAATCCTCTCTTTTTTTTGGCAATTTCAAGCATTCATTCCTCAAAACAATGATTGACTGATGAGTTACTAGAGAAAGCGGTTTCTTTTTTGCCATTTCTGACCTAATATTGACATTAAGACATGCCAGTATATTGCATACTTTGGCAACTCAAAAACAAACACAAAGACACGTTAAGCTTCATTTAATGAACCAAATATCTTTCAACTCTGGCAAAAACTAAAAGAAAGTGATTTTCTAGTACCAAATTAGCAATTTAGCATGATTACTAAAGGATAAGGTTTTGGAGTGATGAGCCTGTATAGATATCATCAAAAATTACTTTTTTCATATTGTGATGGTGCTGCTGTTTTTTTACATCAGTAATGTCCTGACTGTGCTTTGTGATCAGTTGAATGACACTTTGGTGAATTAAAGTAACATTTTCCTTCAGAAACAGAAATTCTGTACATTATTCCAAACTTTTGGCCGCCAGTGTGTGTGTGTGTGTGTGTGTATTTATATATATACATGTGGCAGGGTGGAGGGCGGGTTGTGATTCTACACACCTGGTCCCTTATCAGGCTAATCAAGCCTCCGAGAGGGATAAAGGCCGACTGCGGAGGATTGTGCAGGAGAGAGAGATAGTTTACGGACATGTCAGTCATGTGTGTGTTTGTGTCTTTTTAAATTTATCATTAAAACTATTATTTATATTGAAAAGCCGGTTCTCGCCTCCTCCTTCCCATCAAATTACGTTACAATACAGTATATATATATATGACACACATATGCAAAACTGCATGTCCAAATGACACAGTAGGAAAAAAAAAGACATTTTGTTTCAGGTGAATATAATAAAGGACTTCCTTTGACACTGCACTTGGAATTACATGTTTGACGCAAAGTCATTTTCTAGCACTATGCAATGGGCTTGATTTGTCTTGTTAGGCTTTTTTTACATTTCAATTGCTAATGCAATCAAAGCATAATAAGCAGAATATGAGTATTGGCATAAGCTTATTGCCTTTTTCATTCCTGAAACTGGCCCTGAAAAGGAGTTGATGTGCCAGTAACGCACATCAGTTTTGGTAACCTAGTGTATTTGGATATTGGCCACAGGGGGAGGGAGTTGTATTGATTCATTTTTGTGGCAGCAAACCCCCCGACCCCAGAGGGAAAGTCTCAAGTCACTGGATATGCATTTCAGCCATGTGTATTCAAATTCTAAATGAAGGTGGCAGCCATAGGAATGTTTGACTTTTGTACCCTTATTTTTAACCTCAGAACATTGTGACCATGTTTATGCAAAGTTGTGGACAGATGCCAAATTAATTAAGAAAATAATCCCAATTTATCTCTGATTTAAAGCAAGGGACTGTGTAGGCAGCTTTTACAAATTCTTGGGAGAAATTATGACAATGACTTATCAATCCCCCTCTTTCACTTTCTCATAATGAGAGCCCTTGGAAGGATTGGTTTGTGCCATGTCTTTATCTGTGATGCAATTGATTTGCCAGCTTTGCTTTAATTGAGGAGGTACTTTTAAAGTCAGAGACCAAATGGCTCTTCTAGTTTCTTTTCTTATAGCACTCAACAAAAGAGTGCTGTTGTGTTGTGTGGATCTGGATTTTTAATGGAGCAATAACAGTTTTTTACTTATTTTCTTTCTTCGTTTCTGAAGTAAACATGATGGACATGGGATGGCTGATCTTTCTCTTCAGTTTTTGCCTGTGCAATGTATTTTATTCTTCTTCCTTTTATTGTACTTTCCCAAGCGTGAAAGGCTCTAAAATGTGTCTAAAATGTGACTATGTTGACATTTTTGCAAAATTATACTATGTGGAACATACATGTGAAATATCCACCTTGTGGTTAAAATTTCTACCAAATAGATTAGGTTTTCAAGGTTAAAGCTCTATTGAGTTTTAAATCAACAAAACCAACCTCTGTACCCTTAATCCATGCAAAACCTGACCTATAGTGTCAGAAAACGCAAATGTGAGATGGAAAACGCAATTGCAGAAGCAACCACATAATTTTGTGACATTTTCAACTCCGGTTCTTTGCATCGCAAGTGCAACAACCTATCAGTAGAACTACCGTACAATTTGATAACACTTGATAAAATTGCAGAGGTTGTTAAAATGTATCCTCTTACAAGTAACACATGTTTTGATCAAAACAAGTATTTTAACATACCACTGTGTGAGGAGCAGTGAAAGAAGTGTTTATGAATCTGCCAATTTTTTTATTTAATTTTTTTTTTTTTTTGTGAAAGTGAATAAATGTAGTTGTTGTAGCACCTATCGTGATCCTATGAGACTTTGGATTTTAATGTTATCTGATGCTAGGATGTAAAACTGAGCAATGAAATTTGTTTGTTTATATTGTGATGGTAAGAGTGTTTACAAGTGTTTATTACAGCAGCAATTACTACTTAATGCAGATCTCTCTCAGGTTGATGGATGTAAAGAACATTGGGGCTTTTCAATTTCAAATGAGCAATTGGCAATTGAATAGCATCATCCAAAATGTGAAATCAGAAAGAAAAGAACTATTAATAAAAAAAAACTTTGTTAATGTTCTCTATTTTTCATAAGTGGTCTAAAATTCACAATATTCAATTTGCATTCACTCTACTACCCTGAAAAGTCAAAAAGCAGTTTATTTCACATTTTGTCAAAGACAAGGTGGTGTGTTAGACTACTGTGTCTGTCCTGTGGCTAAACTATGCTCAGATTCAGAAAACAGATTGTGACATTTTTTGATAATACACATTAGGCTGGACAAACAAAAAACTTTTAAAAATAAATTTTCCTCTGTGTTGGTGTAGTTACTGTGTTTTGGCTTTGTATGACAGTGTACAGCATGACAGCATTGGAGCATTGCTGTTAAATTCCCGTTGCTGCCGGCACGCTGCACGAGTCTGTTTGTTTGTAGCTTGCTAGCCTTCTTGGCATTGCTTATTCCTCTACGTTCATCATTTTATCCTTTGCCATTTTACTGCGTGCTTAATTTTTTGTTTCAACTGTGTATATTACCGCACGCACCCGTTTTCTTTCTTTTTCTTTTTTCTGCTTGTCTACATCTCACGTTTTGACTGCGTGCATTTGTTTTCTCTGTGTTTTACACAGATTATCTCAAACATCTGCTGATCAGGAACTAACACAATAACATGAAACAATGTTGTGTGGGATGTCACATCGATCTCAAACCCTCACCGCTCAAGAACAACCATAACAACATCAACAAACAAATGCGGCAAGACATGGCATCCGCTCATGTTATTGCTTCCTGCATTGCATGCTGCATGTTTACTTCATCTTCTTCTGTCAGCAGTGAGGTGTTTACATGTGATAAACGGAAATAGTCAGGCTGAAGGAGAAGTTTAATGAGTTAATTAGAGACACGCATCCGAACGCTAGTGGAGGCCAGTGAGAAAGTGAAGCCTGTAGATACTGTTTTGGATGCGGGTAGAACAACGAGCAACACACACACTTTGGTTCTGGCTGTAGAGCCCCCGAAGCATGACATTTGGGGTGAAGTCTCTGTGGCATATTCGCTCAGCAAAGCGATACCACTCTCCCGTTCCTGTTAGGGTTTCCAATTGATTATCTCCACTCAGTGATGCACCCACTAAGAATCATTTTGAAAGAGACTTGGCCATAGGTGATTCTATTGTAAGGAATGTGGAAATAGAGGCTCAAGCCATTATTGTTAAATGCATTTCTGGTGCCAGAGCATCTGACATCAGATAAAATTTACAAGTGCTGGCTAATGCTAAACGTAGATTTTCTAAAATTGTTATTCATGTCGGCACTTCACCAGTTGGAGATCACTAGAGACAACGTTAAAGAGGTGTGTGAACTTGCAAAAATTATGTCAGAGACTGTAATATGCTCTGGCCTCCACCCTGCTTGTTGTGGTGACGAGGTTTATAGTGAATGGCTGGATGTCTGAGTGCTGTATTCACAGACAATTGGAAGAGTTTTTGGGTTGACCTGACCTGCTAAAGAGAGGACTCCATCCCTCCAGGGAAGGTGCCGCTCTCCTCTCTAGTAATTTGGCTCATAATCTTAATAATGGCCCAGGTCAGAAAGCAGACAACCTGGCTAATACGAATGTTTGTTAGCTGCCTTGAGACATCGCACAGGTCACATAAAATGCAACACATAGAGATTGTATCACCTAGATAGCACGTGTCTTTTCCCCAAACTACCAAACGCAAGCCCCTCACTAAATCATTTAGAAAAAAAATGTATTAATGTAAAACTTGAAAATAGCAAAAAGAATTAAAGATAAATATCATATAATGGTATGGCTAATAAATATAAGATCTCTTTCAACCAAAGCACTAATTGTAAATGAAAATATTACAGATCATATATTGGATGTGCTCTGTTTGACTGAAACCTAGCTTAAACTGGATGAATATATTAGTTTAAATTAGTCTACTCCCCCAGGTTATTGTTATTAACATGAGCCTCGCCTGAAGGGTTGAGGAGGTGTTGCTGCAATTTAGAGTGAAGTATTTGGTGTTTCTCTGAGGATAGGATAGTCTTTTAAACTAATAATGCTTAATGTGACACCATCAGATACAATTAAAAATTCTTGGTTGTTTTTTTCCCAGTATATAGATCACTCGGGTCGTATTCTGATTTCCTTGATGAATTTGCACATTTTCTTTCAGATCTAGTAGTTACTGTGGAAAGAGCTTTAATTGTAGGTGATTCAACATTCACATAGATAATGAAAATGACATATTGGGATTAGCATTAATCGATATTCTCAACTCTCTTGGAGTCAGACAAAATGTGACAGGACAAACTCATCGCCATAATCATGTGTTGGACTTAATTCTGTCATATGGATATTGATACTATTAGAAATTCTGCAGCAGAACGATGACATCTCAGATCATTACCTCATCACTTGTATGCTGCGATCAGCTAATGTTATTCAATCTACACCACTCTATCGTTCAGGTCGAACTATTCTTTCTACCACTAAAGATAGCTTCACTAAAAATCTTCCAAATGTATCTCATATACTCAGTAAGACACTTGATGTAATATCAGAAAATATAAATACAGCCTTCTCTAGCACACTTGATAGTGTTGCCCCCCTTCAATTAATTTTTTTTTAAAGAAAAAAGCCCCGCACCATGGTAGAATGATCAGACTCATGCTCTCAAGAGAGCAGCTCAGAACATGGAGTGCAAGTGGAAGAATACAAAATTAGAGGTATTTTGTGGTTTCATGGAAGGATAGTGTCTGTAGCTACAGACAGGTACTAAAAGCTGCCAGATCAGCATATTTTAGCAAACTCATAAAAAATAACCATAACAGTCCTAGGTGTTAATTCAGTACTGTGGCTACATTTGTTTAGATATTCAGATATTCTGTCGCAGCACAATAGTAATGACTTCATGAATTTCTTTACTGATAAATTTGAAATAATCAGAAATAAAATTGGAATTATGCAATCGTCTGTCAGAGTACCACAGAAAACATTATCTCATAATTTTCCTCATGAGCAACCTCAATCCTTCGCTGTCATACGTCATGAAGAGCTAACAAATCTTACCGAAACGCCACAACATGTATGTTAGATCCAATACAAACTAATCTCTTAAGAGATATTCCTGTAATCTCAGAACCTTTTCTTAACATTATTAACTCCTCGCTATCCTTAGGACAAGAAACTTTAAAATGGCTTTTATCAAACCACTCATTAAGAAGCCACAGCTTGATCCTGGAGAATTGGCTAATTATAGACCGATTTCAAATCTCCTGTTTATGTCGAAAATACTAGAAAAGGTAGTGTCCTCCCAACTATGATCATTTCTACAGAAAAACAGTCTACATGAACAATTTCAGTCAGGATTTATGCCCCATCATAGTACAGAGACTGCATTTATCAGAGTTACAAATGACTTGCTCTTATCATCTGATCATGGCTGCATTTCTCTACTTGTGCTATTAGATCTTAGTGAAGCCTTCAGCACCATAGATCACGACATTCTCTTAAATAGACTTGAGAATTATGTTGGCATTTGTGGACTTGCATTAGCATGGTTTAGGTCCTATTTAGCAGACCGCTACCCCTTATCTGTGTAAACGAGGAACAGTCAAATCAAACAAAAGTTAAGTATGGAGTGCCAAAGGGATCAGTTTTAGGGCCTCTGCTTTTCTCCTTATTTATGCTTCCCCTGGGAGATATTATCAGGAATCGTGGAATAAGTTTCCACTGTTATGCCAATGATACCTAACATTATATTCCTTCGAAACTGTTGAAATTTCACAATTCTCCAAATTAGCAGTGTGTATCAATGAAATCAAAGATTGTATGACCAGAAATTTCTTTCTACTTAATTCTGGCAAAACAGAGGTACTAGCGAAAGATTAGTTGCCAACCTGCTCCACCACCTGAGCCACAGCCGCCCCGAAGTCACATGGTCAACTGTCTGTACCTTTCAAAGTTGATTTACAATCCTTTGCGTGGAGAATCCTTACATTCTTCCCACTCAAAATAGTAAATGTTTAATCATGAACATTTATATCTTGAAAACTTGCAAGACAAATGACATTCATTGTCATCAACATTCTCAACATAAACAAGTAAGCATTTACATTCTAAATGTGATATGCTTTCATGAATATTACATGTGTAAGTAACAAAACATGAAAATCCCTGGTTATAAATCATACAGGTTAATGCATTGGTTTTACAACATGGCTAATACATTAAAGGTTATGAGAAACTTGATTGTCGGGGTATATTATCAAGTTGAATAGTAAACATTCTTAGTAGAATGAGATGAAATATCCAAGATTAAAGATTATAATCATCGATTTGTCAGTTATAAGTGATTACAAATCACTACACATATTTTAAAAGGTACATCAGCTATAATCATTCATTTGTCAGCTATAAAAGTGATCACAGGTCATAGAGTCATATTCAGAGTTGTCTAGTAAGGCTAGATATGGTGTATAATTTAGGTCCAAATGCATCTTGTATATTTTATAGGGTTAACATTCGAAGAACATTCATGGATTCCTTTTTAGCTGCTGTTTGCAGAATAATGAGGATCTCACAAGGAAACCTATCAAAGAAAACCTGCTTTAGCTCTGTTTCGGAAGTTCAGAAGGTCATGCTGAGGGTTTAAATTTGTGGAACAAAGGAGGATCTTCTTTATTGGTCAGCTCTGTCATTACAAACCCTAGTTTGATGTTATGCAGGCATGGGAGAGACTTCAGCAATTTAGGCTCCATGGATTAGTTTTTATGACTCTCTAATGGCTCAGTGGTGGATCTCTCTGATCTGTGGAATTAAATGTTGTGTTCATTTGATGGCTTCGTTCCTGGATAATCCTACATTTGAAAATAAAATGTACATTTAAAACAGCATTCTTCCACCACAGAAATATTTCTGTTATGACACATGCTCTCTGTTGTTGATGCCGAAAAACGAATTCATGTGTTCATGACCTCAAGACTAGATTATGGGGCGGCTGTGGCTCAGGTGGTAGAGCGGGTCGACCAATAATCACAGGGTTAGCAGTTTGATTCCTGGCCCCACATGACTCCACATGCCGAAGTGTCCTTGAAGACAAGACACTGAACCCCAAGTTGCTCCCAATAGCAGCCTTGCACTGAACCCCAGTGTGTGAATGTGTGTATGAATGGGTGAATGGGACACAGTGTAAAGCGCTTTGGTAACCTCTAAGGTTAAAAAGTCGCTATATAAGTGCAGACCATTTACCATTATTATAATGCATTACTGTCCTGCAAATTGAATAAATTAACATCATTTGGTTAAAAATGCAGCAGCCAGAGTGCTGACAAGAACCAAGAAATATGATCATATTCGCTCCACTGTATCATCGTTACGTTGGATACCATATTCATTTTAAAATTTTGTTAACCATGTACAAAGCTTTGAATGGTATAGCTCCACAGTACTTAAGAGGCTTTCTACCACACTATTTTCATCACATTCAATACGATCGTAAAATTATGGCCTGTTAATAGTTCCCAGAATATCAAAATCCACAAAAGGAGGTAGATCATTTTCCTATTTGGCTCCTAAACTATTGAATAGTCTCCCTAACACTGTTCAGGATGCAGACACACTCACATAGATTAAGTCTAGACTAAAGATTTAGCCAGGCATACACCTCATTTGTCCTTCAACTCACAATTAGGCTGCTTTAGTTAGGTCTGCCGGAACCAGAATCATTTATCAGAAACATGTATCATGCTCTCTAACTCTGCAAAAAATTAAATGGCATCTACGCTAATATTATTATTTTTGTTTCCGTCGGAATTCATATCCCAAGGTTACCAGAGCCGGCCAGATCCACCTCTGTTCCTGCTTGGTATCGGCTCCACTGCTAAGTTTCTCTGAGTGATGATGACTAAATGCAGCTGGTGCCAACTAGACATCACTTCAGTCTATTACGATGGTCTTCAGGGGAGGAACTGATGCTTTCTCCAATCATAAGACATGGAAAACTTAATATGCCACTGCCTGACCTCACCGAAAGTACCTGATGATTGAACTGCAATGCACCTCACTGATCTCTGCCTGCATCATCTTAGTCTAATGATGGACTACTCTTTTAAAATGGAATACAGAGACTATCAATTAACTGCCAACAAAAGCCTTCATCAGCCAACTAACAAAGGACAATGCATGACATTAGACATTAATCTTATAGATCACACAAAATGTTTGTATAAACACAGACCCTTAACACTTACTTAGTTTACAAATTTTAAACCATGACTTGCACTACACATAAATAACTAATATTGGCATTATATTCATGATGCTAGCCAGAGGGGAACCGGCCCTCACAGTGTGCCTTATTTCTCCCAAGGTTATTTTTCTTCATTAAACAAAATTTTATGGAGTTTTGTGTTCCTTGCCGAATTCACCTTCAGCTTGCTCACTGGGGTTATAAATACAAATGTTATTTAATTACTTATCTTTATAGTCATTTTACGATCATATTTAATCAAACTGAACAATGATGACTCAAAGACTATATAGATATTGCAGTTTCATTTTCAGTTAATGCATGATTTTCTGTAAAGCTGCTTTGAAAAGGTGTGTTTTGAAAAGCGATATACAAATAAAAATGACTTGACTTGACTTCAGATGATCTGCCCAGGAATTAATTTTTCCTTTTCATTATGTTTAAAATTTACAGTCTTGATTTAGTTGATATGTCAAAGTGGTCTAGCAGTGGCTGCGTCACTGTCCCTTAATTTGATGTAGTGTCCCTCTTGACAAAGCTGCCATCTTAAGCCTTTTCACAGACCACAGGGCCTATTTTTCCAGATTGTTCAACATTCATTTGTTGGATATGGCTCGATGGCCCCTTGCCTTTGGGTGCAGATTATAAGATGTATGTCCAAGAAAATGTCACTAGATTCCTATTTGATTAAGGTTAGAAATTTTAATTTGCCTCAATAGAAGTGCTTCCTTTCCTTTGTGTGTAATATTAATGGGTCAGTTTGGACCCCTGGGCTTTTATTAAGCCACTGAAATATGAATATTTTCATGGATCATATTTTCTGCTTGATTCCCCTATTTTTTTCTTATTGTTGTTTTTCTCAAGCTTATTCTCTTTTCTTGATGTTTCAGCTTTTTTATCATGTTTTGCTCTTGCACCCTGTTGTTTTTTTCTCATCTCATTTTCAGTATTGTGATGTTTTAATTGGTCTACAGCTCAAGAAGGCAGAGTTTGTGAAACCCCCATTAAATTTGCCACAAAGCCATCTGCTTGCATCCCATGGCACACTGGTGAAAATGACCAAATTAGAGTTCACTGAGTAACAATACTGCCAAGAATGACTCAATCCAGTGGCTGCAGGCGCATCCTGTTCTGTAAGAGTGTCAAGGAAGCCTGTTTCAAGTGATAGAATGATTACAGAAATACACCAACATACTGTAGGCCATAAGCCAAATGCTGCTGTCATGTTGGATGTCTGGCACCAGCAAATGCAGTGTGGAGAGAAATTATTTCACAATTAAGGGTGGAAAGAGAAACTGTATGAACTGCTGTAAATTAGTGTTTACCAATGGGATGCAAGTTATCTACTTAAACCTCGTACAACCCCACATCCACATGTGTGGATTTTGACTACGCTATACGCAATGCATAATTTAAATTAATTAAAACTGACTGAATAAGGTTCACAAGACACTAGGTGGGTTTCCATCCAACTATTTTTATGCGCATTTTGAAATTGCGCACAACTAATCCTGAATGGAAACGCTTGGTATGCGAATAAACTTTCTAAATTCGCTTACAATTTAATGAGCCAGGCGGAGGTGGATTTTGTAGAGTTTTGCATTAGTTAAAATGCATATTGAGGTGATGGAAACGGTTTATTCATGAAAAAATTTTGTGTTTTGACCATTCGTGCATGTGTTATGAGTGTGTGATAGCTTGATCTGACTAGCCCACCGAAAGGTCCGACCTTGGCACACAAATATTTGAACTAGCACTTGTCATTCAGAAGTGTTTAACCCAGAGCTGGTCGATAAAGTGGGTCCTCACAATCCGCCATGACAATTTTGAGAGTGGGCGTGCCCAGGTTTGTGGAGGCTGGCAGTGTGGGCATCGCAGCTATTTCAGCCCACATTATATCAGATATTACACTTATTCTGTGGTGTCTCATGGATGCATTTAATAAAATCAGATACTTGCTCCAATCTTGCAAATAAAACTGTTTCCAAAGCCGGAAAGTTCAATTCTGCTGCATAGTGTCACGTGACACAACAGAATGACGCTGATTTCCGTGAAGCAGTTTTCTTACACAAAAGTGCCTTTGGTAAGAAACCCTAAGTTTTTTAGTTTGGGTGTAAAGAGCATCATCTCTAGTGTTGTTTGATATGCCGTTTAAAAATCCATACATTTTTCGCATTTCAACATGCTTTCCACATATTGGAAAATGGGACCTTATTCCCTCAAAAGTTGAAAAAAAAAACTTGTTAGATGTTTTAAATAACTTTCAAGTATAACACATCTGTGGGTCATTTCACTTCATTTTAATATACATTTTGTTATGTTTTGTTTTGTTATCACTGCACAATAGAATTCATTAACATTAGTAAATGTAAGCGCTGTGTAGTTCTAGCGGGAAGACTAGCAGCTGTACATCATTGCACCATTATCTGGGTAATTCCCAGCCAATCACATGTAAGCCATTGCTTAATAAGTCTGCTCAAATTATCACATTGCTGTTTCAGTGCACTAACATGGCAACCTCCACCATCCCACCACCACCAGTTGAGTCCCGTCCTGCATGGGGGTAGGCTCTTTGCCCCTGCCTCCTATCTCTGGCAGGATATGATGTTCCCGAGTACAACTTCTTCGGACCGCCAGACGGGGCCTAGGCCAATGAGAGACATTACTTTTCTGTTTTATATTCATCAAATAAATGTCATCTTAAATTTCACTCTAGTCTGCGAGTCTTCCTGATAGAAATGCATTCCTGTATATTTACTGTGCATTTTCACACTGAGAATTTCATTCATTCAAAAGCTGAAAAAGTTAGCTTTTTTTGGAGTTAGGATGAAAACAAAGTGCATTTCAAACTGTTCTGAGACCAGTGCAGACAGACAGCACACTGTCATTCATTATATAGGGAGCAAAAGTGCATCCTATAACCTTTTATGCAGCTAAGTGCATTCACACCTAAACTCCAAAAAAAATTTGGCAGACATGAGACAGTGATAATCAGTACACAGATTCAGAATTTTATCATTCTAAATTTTATTTTAACATGGTTGGAAGTGATTTGATCATGCTGGCCATAACTTTGTATCAGAATGATTTATTCAGCTTTATTGAAAATCGGCTGTAATGTCTATTATGTCTCAAAAAAACTAGTTTCTGCAATCTGGACCATTAACTCATACTAATGTTCTGAGTTTTGTCAGGCAGCTTCTTCTTCACACTATAGTCGTGTATGATACAACTTGGGATGGGATTCCTTTATATCACATCTTTCTACTCTTCAAAATAACATATGGATAGAAATGTCTCATCTAAAACCAGACACCTGGCAAGGGAAAATATGTATCTGCCTCTCTTTTCATGTGTAAAATTACATGGAATCTCAAATGGTACAGTCTAAGTATGAGGAAGATGCTTGCCAAGCACTGACAGATCATCCTCTTCTCGTCATTTCACATTGGTGTTATCTCACTGCACCCAAAATCTGGGGAGGACCCTGGCACCTCATGTGGCATGATTTATTCAGGACACAAATGTGCCTGCATTCGTGCTAGATCATTAATGAACTGCAACAAGAAAATAGGATTGGAGAACAAGATGGCTTGTTCAATTGCACAAAACTTGCTGCCACAATACTAGGGTGTGCTGGGTGGTTGCTAGGACAATTTGACCAATTAAGTGAAAAAAAAAGTAAGAATAGGTTGATTTCAGCAGAACAACTTTTGACATACTGTTGACGAATTTACAGTGCGATCAGGCTGGTATTGACTACTGAAATTTTGGTATTGTACCAATATAAGGCACTATTATTTGTAAAACTGCAATGGAACAACCTGTATTGTGAAAAGCGCTATAAAATTGAATTGAATTGATCATCCCCAAGTTTCTATGATATTATTGTCCCTAGATATGGTATTGGTCACCACTTCAATGTCGGTCGAAGCTTTTCATCCGTTTTATCGTCCACCAGGCAGAAACCGTAAGTCTGATTTCTTAAAAATAGTAATAGCACTCATTTCCTCAACAAGACCTTAAGACCGAAGACCCTTTCCCTTCCCCCGTGTTTGCAATCTGAAAGTAGACAGTGCTTCAGCAATCAAGGGAAAAGCACCAAGCCCCCTTTCCCGCAAAGATTGTGTGGCTAATTAATGAGGTCCTTTGAAAGAGTTACCCATTCAGACCACAGGGATCCATAAATCAGATCTGCCTCCCCCATCACTTTCCTTACAAAAATCCAGCGTCAGTAGGGCTGCAAAGAGGCCGGCACACACTAAACTTGTCACTCATTCATATTGGAGGACTCCGATACATCAGGCCTAAACCTATTAGTGAAATGGATTTGGGGAGTAAAAGAAGGACGAAAGGACACAAGGAGCAGGAAACAAAAGAGACTGGACAATAAGCCTTATGGAAGACAGTACTATTCCTGCATGGTTCCATTACTCAGCGAAGGTCAGCACAGTGCTTTATACACCAAGGAGTCAAAAAAGAAACTTAAAATCAAATGTACTGTACAGAGCCACAGCGGTGGCTCCAGCAAGTCATTGAAGCAAGAAAGATAATCCAGTTAAAATGAGCAATTTGAATGTCAATGCCTCCCCATTTGTCTACATTAATCCATCAATAGATGTATGTGCTCTAATGGTTAAATTGATTAGGATAGATATTTTAAGCTCCAGTAAAGCCAGCAGATGCACTTGATATATTGACAGAATGTTTTGTCGCTTTGCCTAAACCCATCACCTTTTTGAAACCCTTAAAAAATAGAAAGGGTCATGAGCTTGTCGCTGGCTAGGAATAGATGCATTTTTCAGACCTTTGAGCGATGCCCTCTGGGTGTTGAATGGGAAAGCTCACTGATCTGGCATGATGACTGGCCTTTGTCAAATTTCACACATTCTGGGGCATGGCATGTTGAGAGCTTCCCACCGATATATCCTTCAACCTTTTAACTCACCAGACACACAACCTCAAAAAGGGGACAGTTGGGGGGCCTGGGTAGCTCAGTGAGTATTGTCACTAATTACCACCCCTGGAGTCACAAGTTCGAATCCAGGGTGTGCTGAGTGACTTCAGCCAGGTCTCCTAAGCAACCAAATTGACCCAGTTGCTAGGGAGGGTAGAGTCACATGGGGTAACCTCCTCATGGTCACTGTAATGTGGTTCTTACTCTCGGTGGGGCATGTGGTGAGTTGTGTGTGGATGCTGCGGAGAATAGCATGTGCCTCCACGTGCATTACGTCACCGCGGTAAAGTGCTCAACAAGTCACGTGACAAGATGTGCGGATTGACGGTCTCAGACGCAGAGGCAACTAAGGTTCGTCCTCCGCCACCTGGATTGAGGCGAGTCACTACACCCCCGTGAGGACTTAGAGCGCATTGGGAATTGGGCATTTCAAATTGGGGAATAAAGGTGAACAAAAAAAAGGGGGCAGTTACCGCAGACAGAGCACAACATAGTGGATTACGGACCCTTTTCGCAAACCGATGATGCGTTTCAGTATTCAGCTTTTTTGTGTTATTTTACTTTTAATTAATAAATAAAATAAAAAACAGGGCAGCAAAATGATTAAATAAATTGTAACCAATTAATCACAGTTTTCTGTTATTAATCACGATTAAATTACTGTATGGAACATGACACATCATAATTCATAAAATATATTTATACGTTGTATCAAAGAACTTGCAAGAACTTGGTTAGTCATCATTTATTTTAATTATTTAAATGCACATATGTAAAATATTCATATGTGTCAAAGTTTTGTTTCTGGATAGTGTTAATTAAACACATTTATACAAGTATTAATCATTGATACAGTATACGTGCCATAAAATCAGTGACTAGCAAAACCTTCTGCTGTTTTCCAGTGGTTATTTTTTTAATAATAGTATCAAATGAGAAGATTCAATTCATATCAAACTTTATTGGCAAGAGAAACTTAAATGTACACTGCATTATTATACACTATGCATACAGATACAGTATAAAACATATTGAACACTGAAGTTTAATTTGCTAAAGTTAAAAATCTCAATACCTTTATTGTCTATGGCTGCTGTTCAGTATCTACAAGAATACCTGGCTGGAGCTTGATGAACGTACATGTCCTTCTCAGTCTCCATCGTGCACACGCTGGGTCTCTCTTTCGTGGTTCTGGTTTTAACACTGGTTCAGATGACAGTAGTTGCACATTTACAGGCGATGTGAAGAGATACAGCAGCTTGTCAGGATCTCTTGGCTCTCGCACACCCAATTCACCGCTTGCGAGTGAAGTCTTCATTCTCGTACAGTAAACCCACTCCCATGTTTATTATGCCAGGAACATTGTGCATAATGAATATGAGTGCACTGCTCCAAACAATCAGTTTCTGTGCTAGGCGTCAAGTGTGTACCTCCTGAAAATGTAGATATGCCTATTTTAGCCACAGAAAATGGAGGAAAACTTTAGTGATGTTTCGCCTATCGTACAAAGGTTCCTAGCCTATAACGCTGAGTAGCCTGCCAGGAACAACTCAAGACTTTCTCCTATTGCATGACATTTTAGGAAGTAAAAAACAAAAAAACAAATCTGCATTAATTGTGCACATTTTTATTAAACCAAAACTAGTAATCGCTGAAATTAATGCGTAAAATTTCCCAGACCTTCAAAAAAACGAATTACCACTGCTGTGAAAAGGTTTCAGATACCTCTGTTGAGGGATTAACAGGACATTTGGCAATATTCTCTTATCTAACTGTAATATTGCATGTTGCAGCTTTAATAAACTATCAAGAGGCATGAAATATGTAAAACTTTGGCCACATTTACAATCATTTTGTTGACTCTTTTGAAAATGTCTCCATAATCGCATCATTGGGAGAATTATGACCTACTGAAAACGGAAAGGTTTTTGTTTAAGTTTTCATAGAAAAATTAATTGGCATGGATGTAGCCTTTGTGAATAGCAGGCGCTCCAATTATCTGAGTTCTGTGGGCACCTATTCCATATGGGCCTGATTCTAGGGCAATTACAACCTGTCCTCTCGCCTCTAGTAGTGTTACAATAAACCCCACAGATTGAAAAATAGAGACCATATCGACACTTGCGCTGCAGATGTTCTTAACTCCAACTCCTACGTGCGGCAGGTTTCTCTAAATTGTAGGTGTCACTCTTGACAGTGTGTGTGATTAGAAAGATAAGGTGATTTGTAGGGGTATTTGTCTCCTCTTGTGCTGGTATTGGTACTGCAGATGCAATGAAAGGGCAGGATCGACTGTGCCATAAATCTGCCCCTCTCAGTAACACCTCAGACCTGCCTGGGACATAATCTCCTTTAGAGACCTGCACTGTGCCATGCTCATCTTAGGAAATAGGCAGCAGTTGACACAACATCAAATTCTGATAAATGTCTCGAGCAGTAACGTGACTCACGGAGGGTGCTTGGGTTGAATTTAAAACATTGTGTTTGAAAAGAAACTGTTTCCATTTTACGGTACAATTGTTTTGCCAAACATCTCTATTTCAGTCTTGGTTTCTCTCTCTCTATCTCCATTTGTCTGTTGCTTATTTGTCTTTTATTTTCTGTATCTTTTCAGCTGTGAGAGATCAATCTCTGGAGGAGATTGTGACTGAAGTAACTTGTCTCTATTTATTTTTGTTGAATCTTCAGTTTGAATTGTGAGCTTTATAAGGGGTGGTTCACACAGAAAGCATTCTCGCCATTCATCTGCACTATTTAAAAATTGATGGTCAATGCGCATACGCGTTAAGTGGATATCTTTGGCTGTTTTGTCACTTTAAAACCATTCAACTTTAAAAACACATCTTGAGACCCCTGCATCTCCTTTCACCTCTTTCCAGCTGCTTTATTGAAAGATTTGGTGCTTTATATTTTTGCATCTTTTATATTTTGCTTAAAAAATTTGTGTGACACAGATTGGAGAGAGAGTTCGGGCACTAAGCAATGGCTTGTGGTTGTTTAAAAAATTCCTGTTGGATGTGGATCAAGAAGGACATAGTAAACTAAAGTTTTGCTGTAATGTGGGTGGTGCTTGTCCATGCAAAACTTGATGCCACAATACACTAGCATGTTGTAGGTGTTGATTGCCAGGTTATTGCCATGCAGTTGCTAAGGTGCTCTGAAGGGTCATACAAGTTACTATGTGGTTGCAATACTTTTAAAAAGATTTTTAACAAAGTCAGACGCAAGTCATTTTTAGCAAAAATGTATTTAAAAAAAACATACATAGGTTTTTAATTACTATATAATTACATTTTTAATTACTATATAACTTATGTTGCATATTTTTCCACAGAAACTGGGATGACATAAAATCACTAACAAACAAACAAATAATTTAGTTTTTAGCCTATTTTCCTGCTGATTTTAAATATGTTCTTTGACTCTCATCTTGACTAACCATGTTGGAGGTTTTGGTCTTTTCTCATTCAAGTAGATTAAAGCTGAAATGTTATGCCACTTGTTTACATAAGAAAAAAGCTGCCCAGCCTGTCCGGGACCATTTCTAAAGATGGCGGCCAAGTGGACGGACTTGCCTGAAAAGGAACTGGTGGTTTTTAGGTGAAAATTTTAAGTCAAATCACTAGTAACCTAATAGCACACCTGTATCTAACCACATGATTTGTTTTTTTGGCACATTCATTTGCATTTGCTAGGTGTGCCGTGTAGTTTTTTAAACATGTTTGGTTGCCAGGGAGTTCTGAGTGTTTGTTAGATCATTGCTATGCAGTCGCTAGGGTGTTCTGAGTGGTTTTTAGCTCTTTTCTGTATGGTCGTTAGGGTGGTCTGAGAGGTTTTTGCACATCGCTATGACATTCCATGGTGGGTGTACTGAACCAAGTAAAAAAAAAAGTCCTCACCAAAATCTCTATTGTCCTGAAATATGGCTTAGGTGCCTTCTTCAAAGCAAGTCATTTTTATATTTTTTCACCCATTTTATCATTCAGAAGGTGAAAATTGAAACTCTAATCACTTAAGAACGTAATAGCACACATCTACTTAAAGCTGCACTATGGAAATGTGGGCTTTGGATTACTTTAGTGTAGTTATATTTAATGTGTTATAGCTTTATTAAAGTTAAAATAAGATGGAAGCAGATCATGTAAATAACTACAAATTTAGCATTTCTCTGTGCGGTCAGCACCTCTTCTATGAGTTGCGTGAATGTCCCGATCTAAGGGTGAGAGATTGAAACTGCACCCGGCTGATGCACACTCTGGTGCGGGGACGCTCATCCCTCGAGTGTGCACACTTAATGCAGCTAGACTATAACGTGATGGCTTGCGACTTCTTGAATCATAATATATGCATTACTGTGCATTTCTTATCATGAAGGAAATTGGCAATATGCAGCTTTATTAATAAAAGAGTTTGCTTTTATGCAAGTTAAAGATAGATTGAAGTGAATAGAAAGGTTAGAGAGGGCAGTATTCACCCCACAATACACTGCCAACAAAATACGTTTTTGATTTGTTTTGGCTTGTTTTCCAATATAAATATCTAAACTTTAAAACAAAATAAATTTTCTTGAGTAGCTACACTGCAGAAAAAAATTTTTTTCTGAGAATGTTGACTATAATATTAAAAATACAAATATTATAAAAAAAAAAATAAAAAAAAAGTTGCACTCATCTGATAAGCAGCATATAAGATATTTAGACTTACTTTTAGAAAAAAGATAAGTACTTGAATAAAAGTATATTTTGTCTTTACTACACTCCTTACTGTATAACCAAGTGAAAAGAATACAGTTAAATTGAAGATACATTCTTAAAGCAAGTCTAAACATCTTATTTGTTGCTTATCAAGTAAATGTATCTCGTTTAAGGATTTTTAGACAATTTTAAATATGTAAAAAAAAAAACACTTGATAACTGTCAAGAGTAGTTGCTGAGACGTAGGATCTATTTGCAGGCTTTAATAATAAAAATTATGACAGTGAAATAACAAACAGGAACTCAAAACAACAACAAGAACTGACAAAGAAATGCAAAACTAGAGGGTATTTATACAAACAAAAGCTAATGGGGTAATGGAAAACAGGTGAGAACAATAAGGAACAGATGCCAGTGATGAGGGCAGTGAATTATGGGAAATGTAGGCCGGGAAAACACTTCAAAATAAGAGTCCTAGGAAACACGAGAGAGACTGTGACAATAACAATAGGATTTTCTGCAGGGAATTTCTTTACTGAATTAAACTTAATTCAAAATATTTTTTCCCTTTAATTCAGTGAATATAATTTAGTGATATTATTAAAAGATTATTTTGTCCTCTTTATTTTTTGTAAGCACGTTTAATACAACCTTTTAAGTTGGGGCAAAAGCTGAATAATTGGTTAAGAGCTAACGATTAATCATTGAATAATCGTTCAAATAATCGTTAGATTAATTGATTATCAAAATAAACATTAGTTGCAGCCCTAGATCACTGATAACTCTGATATATTTACCTGCAGAGCCAGAGGCATAATGTGCTATTATAATGTTATGTTATTTGTGTAAACATTTATAACCGAGACATTACTTACTTACAACACTCAAGTTTTTTATGCGCTACACAATACACAAAAAAACATATATATTAATGCAATAGTATATATATATGCAATAAATAATTTAATTTATCTGCTAAAAGGGCAATAGAAAGTGACAGCAACTTGTGCAGCAGCAAAAAACAGCACCACACACACACACACTTAGAAAAGCACACTTAGTGAATCTCAAAACTGCAGGAATGTTATGAAATACTCAGAAGTCATGAATATTAGTCAACATCTAACAGTAACTTCACCGGGAAAAAATGAAACTTAAAACACATCTGTCACAAGAGCACCGGGCTCTCCCTCACCGTCAGTCACCCGCTCTCACTCGCCATGATTTAATCACCTGCAGCTTATAATCACCTCGTTAAAATTTGCAATTAAGTCTCACTCTCAAACTCAGTCAGTGCCTAGGCTTGTTGAAAGGTACCTTGGACTTCCCTCTTGCTCTGCTGCGTCTCTGTGTTTTTCTTACTTGACTGTCAGTGACCTGTTCTGGAGATACAAGATAAGCTTCTCTGATAATTCTTATGGCATATCTACTCTTGTGTTAATCTCACCTGTTTGTCAACGATCTGTCCTTGATATACACTACAAGTGACTCTGAGAACACATCTTTCTCCTCACCTGTGTTAATCTCACCAGTTTGTCTACGGTCCGCACCAGACGTGCAAGATAAGTGACTTTTTGAAACCCAGGTTTACTGCATATCTACTTACCTGTTATCCTACGAGCCTCTATGAATGCTCAGGAAGCGTGACTTTGAGAACTCCAGAAACACTTTGTATTTGATATACTAACCTGCTCCTCTGTTTATGAACATGACTCACCTGTGACCCTGTCTGAAGTTGAAGTTACCTGTTTGGGCACGTGTTAATTTGGAAGTTACCATTTATGGATTTGTGACTTCTGCCTTGGTTCACTGTTTTATAATAGACTGTACCTGAATACTTGCCTCGCTTGCTTACCTGCTTTCCCTGTGTCCAGTATAATAAACTCCTGCATCTGGGTTTATCTCAAGTTCCTGAGTTGGTGTCTCATTACATCATGATTGGTACACATGAGTTATGTTCAATTAATGACAACCAATTTAAGCTTCAAAAACCCTACCAGAACATAGCCAAGCATTATAGCAGTAATCAACTTCACCAAACTAAGTTTCGCCAAGCGAGAACCTGAGAGCCAACCTGAGAGCTCAATTAAAAGATTAAGGTAAGACAAGGACAGTGTTTTGTACATGGCTTTTTTTTTATGTACTCTAATTTTGGAAATTGTAACCAAAAACATTTTGTGTAGAGCAGTAAGAATTAACCACATGATTTGAGTTTCTATTCATGTCCATAGCACAAACCGAGTGGGACGAGTTACAAGCCAAAGTTTATAAAACAAACCCTTGCCATAAGAGCATTGTTCAATGCTAGTTTCCATACTGGTGAAATTCATTTCAGAGCAATTTTCCAGATTCACAGCTGGATGCAATTAGGACACGCTTGTATATTCAGCCTGTCTCAGAGTGGAGCTTAAAAAGGCACTAGTGGCCTCTGTTTGTTTATACACATTCACCATCAATAAGACGACTTTCCAGAAATATGACATCATGATAAACACAGATGATTCCAAGCCCAGCTTAGTGACCCACATTTCAAGCAGAGGAGTTTCACCCCATTACATGAGCCAGAATTCTCATGTTTTTTAATTTTTTTATTTCATGAGAATCGCTCTCACTTTCTCTTCAATGCCTCTAAGGTCCTTGATCAGTGCCATTGTAATTTAGTTAAACTGCAACAGGAGACTGGTACACGTCTCCCTTGAAGAGAGCCATGAAATTCAGTGTCTGCATCTAGGGGGCTTTGATCAGGCTGCTGTACTGTACCATGTCTTCAAAGCCACCGACCTTCGAAACCTCTCTCTGCAGGAGAGTTCCTCTTTTTACAAGCTCATCAGCATATGCTGGACTGAGAAATTTCTACATTTACACTCATTTTGGATTCTGACACTGCTTCTAATATCTCCAGACTTTGATTGGTGGCTCTTTAGTCCTCGGGGAAACATTTGTGACTAACATCTGTTTTGTAATTCAGACCAACATTGAACAAATTAAGACGCTTTACACATAAATTGACTGAGCTGAACAAATCAACAGGGAGATTGATTTGACCTCAAGGAATTTGTTTTTTTTCCTCTGTAGAGACAATTTATTTAAGTATTCAATCAGGAATTGTAGTGATATTTGTTTTTAAATATGTAAGGCATAATGTACACTCAGCCGGTTATTGCTAAATAAACCAACAGGGTCATGAGGACCCTGATGAAAAGCACCAATTCAACAGTTTTCTACATAGCTGTGCTAGTTTCATGTCTCTTGTATAACTCTGTGGTCTTTTTTTTTTTCTCAAAATGATTTGAACTCGAATCAACAGTTCATGTCCATTTGATATATTGAGAAGTCATACAGTGCATCCGTAAAGTATTCACAGCTTTTCACTTTTTTCCACATTTTGTTATGTTACAGCCTTATTCCAAAATGGATTCAATTCATTATTTTCTGTACATTTATATAATGACAAATGCATTATATATATGTACGTAAGTATTCACAGCCTTTGTTCAATACTTTGTTGAAGCACCTTTAGCACCAATTACAGCCTCAAGTCTTTTTGTGTATGATGCTACAAGCATGGCACACCTATTTTTGGGCAGTTTCTCACATTCTTCTTTGCAGGACCCCTCAAGCTCCATGAGGTTGGATGGGGAGCATCAGTGCACAGCCATTTTCAGATCTCTCCAGAGATGTTCAATAGGGTTCAAGTCTGGGCTCTGGCTGGGCCACTCAAGGACATTCACAGAGTTGTCCCGTAGCCACTCCTTTGTTATCTTGGCTGTGTGCTTAGGGTCGTTGTCCTGTTGGAAGATGAACCTTCGCCCCAGTCTGAGGTCCAGAGCGCTCTGGAGCAAGTTTTCATCAAGGATGTCTCCGTACATTGCTGCATTCATCTTTCCATCGATCCTGCCTAGTCTCCCAGTTCCTGCCACTGAAAAACATCCCCACAGCATGATGCTGCCACCACCATGCTTCACTGTAGGGATGGTATTGGTCAGGTGATGACCGGTGCCTGGTTTCCTCCAGACATGACGCTTGCCATTCAGGCCAAAGAGTTCTATCTATGTTTCAACAGACCAGAGAATTTTGTTTCTCCTGGTCTGGGAGTCCTTCAGGTGCCTTTTGGAAAACTCCAGGCAGGCTTTCTTGTGCCTTTTACTGAGTGGCTTCCATCTGGCCGCTCTACCATACAGGCTTGATTGGTGGAGTGCTGCAGAGATGGTTGGTTTTCTGGAAGGTTCTCCTCTCTCCACAGAGAAACTCTGGAGCTCTGTCAGAGTGACCATTGGGTTCTTGGTCACCTCCCTGACTAAGGCCCTTCTCCCCCGTTTGGCCGTGCGGCCAGCTCAAGGAAGTGTCCTGGTGGTTCCAAACTTCTTCCATTTACAGATGATGGAGGCCACTGTGCTCACTGGGACCTTCAATGCTGCAGACATTTTTCTGTACCCTTCCCCAGATCTGTGGCGGTCTTCAGACAAATCCTTGGACTTCATGGCTTGGTTTGTTCTTTGACATGCACTGTTAACTGTGGGACCTTATATAGACAGGTGTGTGTATGCCTTTAACAAATCATGTCCAATCAACTGAATTTACCACAGGTGGACTCCAACCAAGTTGTAGAAACATCTCAAGGATGATCAGTGGAAACAGGATGCACCTGAGCTCAATTTTGGCAAAGGCTGTGAATACTTCTGTACATGTAATTTTTTTATTTTTAATAAATTTGCAAAGATTTCAAACAAACTTCTTTCATGTTTTCATTATGGGGTATTGTTTGTAGAATTGAGGAAAATAATGAATTTAATAAATTTGGTAATAAGGCTGTAACATAACAAAATGTGGAAAAAGTGAAGCGCTGTGAATACTTTCCGGATGCACTATATATCAAATGGAACAATGTAACGTGAACAAAATCAACCCTTAAAGGGTAATAAAACACCTGATCAAGTTTATTTTGTGGAAATGACCAGCTGACATTACATTATGCAGTACATAATCATGGGCTAGAACTTTGTTAGGAAAGGTGGACATGGTTCACACTGTTCTCAGGCATTGCACCATGAATATGATTTAAGGTGAATACAGTTCAAATAAAAGAAAAAAGCTTTGGCTGTAATTTTAAGGCTTTTTTAATTGATTCTCCTGGGGTTGGTTGCAATTACTGCTATAGAAAAAATATGTTCTGCACTTTGTACTAACTATTTGCAAAAGAAGCGACAGGCAACACTGGTCAGGCGTCTTCACTTGTGCACACTTCTTGATAAGTTTGACCGGAAAACGTCTAATTAATTAAAACCATCATACGTTGAAGTTTTAATTAGATGGCCTGGATGTGGCAGTGATGTAAAACTGCAGCCCCAGCCACTGCTTCATTATTGAAAATAATTGTGTCGCTTCCAGAGCACTGCATACCAAAGCCAGCCTGCATTTCCTGAAGGGATCATGTCAAAAAAAAAAAAAAGGTCCACTTATAATGTTATTAAAGTTTGTTTGCACCAAAAACGGCCATAATCTAATTTTAATACTTCAATGTGAAATGAGATACAGCACTTTGCTGGGTTTGGTGTCGTCTCCAATATAGCTTTTAACTGCCACATCCTTCATGAATAGCCTCTTTGCAAAGCCTGAGTTTTTTTTTTTTTTTTGGTGAATTTTAAAAAATCCACAATAAAATGTGCCACACAAACTGTTAAGGACCTATTTAGAAATTAACTTAATTCATTTCTAATGCTTGGATACTTCAAAATAATATGCAGAGCAGAAGGTGCTACACACAGTATGGAACAGCACAAGGTTTGGTGAACTTGCTACACTCTTTTCTTTTCTTTTTTTTTTTTCTTATTACCACACCTTGACTGAGTTTCTGATGGCTGACATTTAAATATGTGCACTCATGTTAATTTTAATAGGTTTCTGATCTCAGAAATCCAAGAATTTAATTTAATTCAATTTTTGCAGCTCTGTTTCCATTGAGAATCCTTTTAGGCTACATAAGGAGTACTTAAAGAGTCCATTGCAATTTCAAAAGATCAAGGAAAAATGTAGTCATCATGACATGACCCCTTTAAAAGCCCAAGTATAGAAACTCACAGAAAAAAGGCTTAACTGAAAGTGTGTTAGAATGTTAAAATACCAAACTCAGCCAGACTTTATGCATGGGTACCAGGTGCTTTGGTGGCAGAAGGGGACGAGCTCCACGCGAGCATGGAATGAGACCGGCAGTGGTGTAGTAGTGTCAGAAGAGGTGGGCATACTGTGAATTTATGAAATAAAACAATACCTGTAGCCTTCATTTAAATTGTATGGTTATTTGTTTTATTTGTGTACTATTTCAGTAATTTGTATTACCATTTTATATATGAACTGAAATGATTTGATATCACGAGAAAATGGCAAAAAAAAAAAAAAGCGCATCATAAACTAGCAGGGGTGCAATAACATACAGTATTTTCACAAAGTTGAATTGCATAAGTTACATTTAAATGTATGTGTATGTGTGTATGTATGTATATATATATATATATATATATATATATATATATATATATATATATATATATATATAATTTGTATATGTGGTGTTTTCAGCATTTGAGCAGCCAGTGTCACACATTCACTTTGAAGTGTGCAGCACATGCAGACTAGATTTACTAAATTAAATTGCAGCCTTTTGAAGTTTAGTAATCACACTATAGGACGTATCACAATTTTCAATTCAAATAATTGATTCATTTGATTTCTAACCATACAGTTTTGTCATAAATATATACATTTCCGAGACATTCTGCATGCATAGTTACCTTAAATAAATTTTTATGACTCGATTTAACGATTCCGGACGCGTTTTCCAAATTTTGGAAAAAATGTTCCAAGCCACTGATTTATTATCTCTCTCTCTCTCTCTCTCTCTCTCTCTATATATATATATATATATATAGAGAGAGAAAGAAATGACAGAGATTATGACCATCTATTTTCTATTCGACCAAAATACAATGGTGTTTAGTGTGTGTGTGTGTTTGTGTGTGTGTGTGTGTGTGTATATATATATATATATATACTATATATACATACATACATATACACTGTTCACTCAGTGACATCGCGTTAGTACACTGAATAATTTGCTGGTCCTAGTATGCCCTAGACCACACTACTGGAGACAGGGGAATACAGGATCGGCACAATGCCAACAAACCTGTCACCCCGACACTCCACTGGGAAAAAAGTCATCCATAAGCAAGTGACAGGATCCTTGCTGTTTTAATGAGCTTAGATCAACCCTACAAAAGCAGGTTGATGACTAGCATATAAAAGAAAGGTGAGTGGCCAGGAGGAAAAGGGTAATAATGGTTTGAATTACTAGAAATTGTCCTCCTTCTATACTCAGTTGTGCCAAAACTAAAATATTGTAAGTAGCCTCCTTTTTTCTTTATTTTTAAGCAACTTGATCTTATTACTGTTGCATAAAGGAGGATGGATATCAGTAATTAAAAGACCAGCTTTCACAAAGCATTGGTCCAACTATTTGATTTATTATTAATAATCAATGGTGTATGTTCTATGGTCTCATTCTAACCCCTTTTAATCAGCAGAGACCTGTTAATATGATAATATTACGATTATTTATTTTATGTTTACGGCGGTATTCATATTCATGTATTTATTTAATTCATAATTAATATATTTGCATGAGCTGGTTTAGTGCCTGACTCACTAAAGGAATTATGCAAATCCGGTAATGCCGCAAATGTACCCACAAAACCTGTGGTAAATACTACTTGCATGGCTCAATCTTGTGGGCAGATTCTGAGCGCTACATAGTGGAGGGTGCAGCAGATCACTGCGATCTGGCAGGAACCGTACTGTTATACTCCACTACTGTGATCATTTGAGTATAATTTCATGAATTGCTGCTGCTGTGTTTAAAATAAAAAGTACACAAGCATCTCCTTTTAATCAAATTTAGTTTGCAGTCTGCTTTCCTTTGGCAGTTATTGCGCAATGTAACTTGCATCTGGCAAACTGCACAGTCTAAAGCTAAATTTTTCACGAGCCTGATTTACATAGAAAGAATGCGCGTTTTTGCGCTGAAATACTATGCAAAAAAGTAGCGCAACTGTTTAGTGAATTTACCCCGTAGTGTATTGTGCTTAAAATTGTTTTGCATTACAATTTTTACATTTTTCTTATTTATCTTCATTGGATTTTGTTGCTTTGTGCAAGAAGTGCCGAGCTTCCTGCTTTATCGTAGAGTTAAAGAAGTAGCGTAGCACTGAGAGGGAATAATGTACCTTTTGGTTCAGCAGGTTAATCATTGCACGAAAACCCTGGCAGTCTAGCTATACAGAGGATCTGTAAAGACATTTTTACAAATGAAATAAGTTATAGACTTTAGATTGTTTTAAGTTTGCATTTTGGTCAAATAGAAAATAGATGGCCAATATTTTTCCCCCCAAAAGTATTGATGTGAGAAATGTAAATAAACATTTTATTCTTGGTGTTGGATGTTAATAAAGTTTTGTCAGGTAAAATATTGCAATCATTTGAAATATCTTTTTTTTTTCACCTATAATGTTTAATTGTAAAATGTGTAAAGGGGAGGAAGAACCATTTGGACCATTTCTATATATACAGGCGTATGCAAAAGTTTAGGCACCCCTGACAATTTCCATGATTTTCATTTATAAATAATTGGGTGTTTGGATCAACAATTTCATTTTGATCTATCAAATAACTGAAGGACACAGTCATATTTTGGCAGTGAAATGAGATTTATTGGATGAACAGAAAATGTGCAATATGCATCAAAACGAAATTAGACAGGTGCATAAATTTGGGCACCCCAACAGAAATATCACATATATTTTTATTTGAGCCTCCTTTAGCAGAAATAACAGCCTCTAGACGCTTCCTATAGCCTGTAATGAGTGTCTGGATTCTGGATGAAGGTATTTTGGACCATTCCTCCTTGCAAAACATCTCCAGTTCAGTTAGGTTTGATGGTTGCCAAGCATGGACAGTCTGCTTCAAATCACCCCACAAATTTTCAATGATATTCAGGTCTGGGGAATGGGATGGCCATTCCAGAACATTGTACTTGTTCCTCTGCATAAATGCCAGAGTAGATTTTGACCAGTGTTTTGGGTCTTTGTCTTGTTTAAATATCCAGCCCCGGTGTAACTTCAACTTTGTGACTGATTCCTCTACATTATTTTCAAGTATCTGCTGATATTGAGTCCATTCGACCCTCAACTTTAACAAGATTCCCAGTACATCACTGGCCTCACAGCTCTACAGCATGATGGAACCTCCACCAAATTTTACTGTGGGTAGCAAGTTTTTGTCTTGGAACGCTGTGTTCTTTTGCCATCATGCATAATGCCCCTTGTTATGACCAAATAACTCCATCTTTGTTTCATCAGTCCACAGCACCTTCTTCCAAAATGAAGCTGGCTTGTCCAAATGTGCATTTGCATACCTCAAGCGACTGTTTGTGGCGTGTGTGCAGAAAAGGCTTCTTCCGCATCACTCTCCCATACAGCTTCTCCTAGTGCAAAGTGCGCTGAATTGTTGAACGATGCACAGTGACACCATCTGCAGCAAGATGATGTTGTAGGTCTTTGGAGGTGGTCTGTGGGCTGTTTTTGACCGTTCTCACCATGCTTCGTCTTTGCCTCTCCGATATTTTACTTGGCCTGCCACTTCTGGCCTTAACAAGAACTGTGCCTGTGGTCTTCCATTTCCTCACTATGTTCCTCACAGTGGACACTGACAGCTTAAATCTCTGTGATAGCTTTTTGTAGCCTTCCCCTAAACCATAATGTTGAACAATCATTGTTTTCAGGTCATTTGAGAGTTGTTTTGAGGCCCCCATGTTGCCACTCTTCAGAGGAGAGTGAAAGAGAATAACAACTTGCAATTGGCCACCTTAAATACCTTTTCTCATGATTGGATGCACCTGTCTATGAAGTTCAATGCTTAATGAGCACACAAAACCAATTGTGTGTTCCAATTAATCAGTGCTAGGTAGTTACAGGTATTCAAATCAACAAAATGACAAGGGTGCCCAAATTTATGCACCTGTCTAATTTCGTCTAATGCATATTGCACATTTTCTGTTAATCCAATGAACCTCATTTCACTGCCGAAATATTACTGTGTCCTTCAGTTATTTGAAATTGCTGATCCAAACACCCAATTATTTATAAATGAAAATCATGGAAATTGTCAGGGGTGCCTAAACTTTTGCATACGCCTGTGTGTATATATATATATATATATATATATATATATATATATATATATATATATATAGATATATATATATATAGAGAGAGAGAGAGAGAGAGAGAATATCTATATTATAAATCAGTGGCTTGGAACATATTATTTAGCCGGAGTCACTAAATCAAGTCCTAAATATATATTTAATGTAACTATAAATGCAGAATGTCTCGGAATTTGATATATTTAAGACAAAATTATGGCTAAAAATCAAATGAATCAATTACTTAAATTGAAAATTGTGATACGTAATATAGTGTGATTATTAAACCTCAAAAGCTGCAATTTAATTAAGTAAATAATTAAGTAAATTTAGTCTGCATGTGCTGCACACTTCAAAGTGAATGTGAATCACTCTGCTCAAATACTGAAAACACCTCATCATGAGCATCATGCACTCTCTCTGTGTACGATGAAAGAGAGCAGAGCACTCATTCTCTTTAAAGTGTGCAGCACTTACAGAATTTATATTTACTAAATTAAGTCACAATATAGTCACACTGGGCTGTAAAGCAATCTGCTTATCCAGGTGAGAAACTGTCAAAAACACACAGAAACATGAAGGACTTCGCTCAGTTTTCTGTCAAAATAAAAGGCAGATGCTTTTTGTGCCCTCGTGCAAAAAATGGTATATGCTATTTACACAGTGCAAATAGTGGCAATTATTATTTGCACCACAACCCTGGTGCAAATAAAAATACATTAATTGCACCCTGGTGCAATAAGTGTAAGCTACTATTTGCACCCATATTTAAATACTAACAAACAGTATATGGTCATCACTGCAGTGTGTTTATCGTTTATTTACAGTCCCAAAGGCACAATACATTAATGCCTAATCTTAACCTTCTCTTAGAAAGAATAATCTTGGTTTTATTACAGTAACCATAGTTTTATCATGGTATTTTGTTATAAATTTACAGTAACCACAAAATGAACCATGGTTACTATTACTACTAACATTACCATATTACGATAGTGAAGCCAGGGTTAATTGCATTAAAACTATATGGTTTCTGACAAGACAAAAAAAAAAAAACACATGTTTACTACAATATTACTATAGTAATACAGTGATGCAGTCTACACACAAGTAGAGTGCGATAAACAGATCCCACTTTTAGATCAAACACTTCTCTGCACTCCCTGACAATCTACGTGACCAAAATCACTACTATGAAATCAACATTTCTATTCAATTTTATCTGTTACTTTAAGTAGTATTAAAGGAAATATTAAGAGTGGAAACAGGAAATTGGATGGGAAAAAGAGTGGGATATAAGGTGGATTTGAACCAGAGTCACTAGGACAACCAGGGGTGGACTGGGATGAGAAATCGGCCGGGGATTTTACATAGAAACTGGCCAAAAATTGTTCAATTGTGTTGCTTTTCTGCATATCGCTGCCCCCTTCGGCATATCACGGCTCCGTTTTGTGGCCTATTCTGCGGCGGCTCATTTCAGCTTATCGCTGCCCATCCTGACCGCCCGGTTCTCCCAATGGCCAGTCCGCCC
The DNA here is from genome assembly GCF_025860055.1 of Xyrauchen texanus. NCBI lineage: Eukaryota > Metazoa > Chordata > Actinopteri > Cypriniformes > Catostomidae > Xyrauchen > Xyrauchen texanus. The sequence continues at coordinate 12,670,734 of NC_068306.1, read as the reverse complement.
CTGATAGGACCAAAAATGCACTAGCCCACCGGAAAAATGCCGGTATGCCAGATTACCAATCCAACCCTGAGGATAACACTCCACATTCACATCTTTATACCCCATGCCACTGCAGCAACACCTACTGTATTGTTTAGTCTGTCATATATTCATGTGGTTTCACCAGACTATTGGGGTGCAAATAGCTGCAATGTGTGGCAGATGCTCCGAAAAAGAAAACACAACAGAAATATATCACTACTTTATAGTTATGTAATATTTACTTTAATAATGATGATAATAATCATTGTTAATATAATTATCAATAGTAATTAGATTTAAGCAATATGTCACATCTCTGATGCTCTGTTGTGCAGCACTTTGTCTGACAAAAATAAGTCCAAAGTTGTGCTTTGGCTTGTGCTGTGACAATACATTTTTAATTAATTAATTTGTTTAGACACAATTTAGACACATTTTGATTATTACATTTAATTTAAACTGTATAATACAGAATTCAGAAAGAACTAAAATAGAAAACACAGATAAAACTTATGGCACCATTTGATGCACAAATTGACCAAATGCAGATTAATTTGTGTATTTACATCTCACAGTATACTGATTATGAATTTTGGTAATGATGCGGACATTAGGGAGGCAGATATTCTGGCAATTATTTTGGGAGTGCTGCACTATTGGGTGGGGAATGGGGTGCACTTTGCCAGAAATCCCAAGATGCATTAGTTTCCCACATCCCCTGTCAATCTTGTAACACCATCTTGCTGCTGTACAGCCAAAGCAATATTAAAGGCATAGGTCACCCAGAAATGAGAATCCTGCTATAATTTACTTGAATCAAACCATATTAAATTAAAATTCACGTGAATATTCAGTCACCATTCACTTTCATTGTATGGAAAAAAAAATTCAACTTAAAATTATCGTGACTGAGACTAATGTCTCCTTTTGTGTTCTGCAAAAGAAAGTCATTTTGGTTTGAAATAACAAGAGATTGAGTAAATAATGACAGAATTTAAATTTTGGGGTTAACTGTCCCTTTAAATACCACACATTCACTGCATATTTTGCTTAAGGGAATACTAAGGCTGTAGTGCACACACAATGAGATTATACCTCAGCCCATGTATACACATGGTGGCGAAGAGCAACACACAGTCACTTTGATTACTCTGGCTGAAGTGGCAGCTAATGATATTACACTAGACTAGATTTGTCTTTAGATGAGAAAAGGCCATCAAGTGCATCTTCTTTGATGTCCTTCTGTCTTAAATATTCAAATGTATCCCACTTGAAATATATAGGCATATCTACCACCATTTTGCATTTCTGCAATCTCAAATCAACACTGTCATGCATAACAGATATCAGAATGTAAGACTGCCTGCAGGGTAGCCCTGCAATTTAATCAGACAACCAGTTATCTCATTTCATCTGATGGTATGAAGCACACAGAGAGTGTGGTCAACATGTCATGTTCCAAAAGTAACTGCCTTGAACGAACCCTTAGAATAATTTGAAAGTGTATAGATTAATATCAGCCCTAAATTGTCCTCCAGCATAAGTGGAACTAAATCTGTGGTCATGGCACATTGCCTCTCCATTCATCAAAGATAATGTGCACAATGCAACAAATACTGTATGCCTGCAGTTTAAAACGTCTAATTAGATTATTAATCAGCAACACAATCATTGAGAGCTTTATTTAGTGGATTTAATTATTCTTCCAAACAATTAACTTTAGTTTGGTATTTTCACACAGTCAATGCAGATAATGCATTTTTTAATCTCCCATTTTCTCACTTAAGTGGCTTTTTCCTGACACACAGTATGTTAAGGATGGAAAACTAGGCTTACTACTTAGCAAATACTGTTAAATATGGTATGTGAAACAGATTATGCAATATGCAGTGCAGAACATTAACTACAATAGTATGCTTAATTGTCACATGCCCTAAATACGGTTTGACACATGACCTTGTGGCATTCAGTTGCCATCATGGAAATTATATGTAAATATATATATATATATATATATAATTGTTAATTTGCATTTTTGTATCTAATTTGGCTATAGATTATGAAGTCTGCTAGAAACTGGATTTGTGATTGTGTGATTCACAGTTTAACTTTACCATGTAAAAAGACGTTTTCAAAATGATTTATGCAGCAGTGAAAGTTCAACGGTATAATTATGATTTCATTCCCATTCTTTCTTTTTTCCTATTTTCATGTTGAAAAGACAGCTTACTTTCAATTATTCATCTGGGCATAGAGAAAATCACATGTGGCAGGGGAAGACCTGGGGATCAGACAAGCTGCCAGTCTTGCTGTTGATTTAAATGTGACACAGAAAGTGGGGTCAAAAACCAGAACTATCCACATTAAAAAATATTGTGTCATGGCAATTTCTATTTGTATGCCAACAGTAGTTGTTAGACTGTCAGTCTTCTAAAAGTTCATAAATTCTCATATCCTTTAATGATACACCATTACAGTCAACAAAGTGATGCTTTTTTGGACCTCAAAATACTTTTTCAGTTTTTTGGTTTATTTTCACCTCTTTGACTGTTGCATTGTATCCTGCTGTTTTTAAAGCATTCTTTGCACTGAGTTGCATTTTAAAACAGCATGTCAAGTAAATAATACAACGTAATTCAAACATATTTAGAGACTCCTGAGTTCCGTTCAATTCTGTTGCACTTCATCCAGCTGTTTTTGAATGAGAGAATATCACTTGTGGGATAAGATAGCTGCAGTCTTGATGTTGACTTAGACATGATACAGACAGTGGGTTCAAAAAAACAGATCTAGCCACATAAAAAAATGTCATGGCAATGTCTTCTCAGCGGTCTTTTCCGTTATTGAAATATTTTGAAAATGTCTTTCTGTTCTCCTTTTCCAGTGGTCCCAACATAGTCTCATGACAACTCCTTTAATATGAGATGGCAAAATAGTAAGATGTCGTAAAACTTGGCATTTACAAAACGGTATCACATCTATTCCCAAAGACACCAACCAATCAACTGACAGAATTTCAAGTCGTTCCAAAACAGGCATCACATTTGAGCAAGTTTCCTATCTAAAACGTTATTTTCAAGAAAGGAAATGTCGGTAAAAAAAAAAAAAACAGTCACTCAATCCATATTTATTTATGAAATACAAATGAATGATATGAACTCAGCAGAAAAACAAACGTCCTCTCACTTTCAACTACTTTTATTTTCAGCAAATTTAACATGTGTAAATAAGACATGTGACTAACAGAAATGGAAATCAAAAGATTTTGATCAAAATCAAAAGCAACAGTCAGTATCTGTTGTGGCCACCAGCTGCATTAAGTACTGCAGTGCATCTCCTCCTCATGGACTGCACCAGATTTGCCAGTTCTTGCTTTGAGAATTTATCCCACTCTTCCACCAAGGCACTTGCATGTTCCCGGACATTTCTGGGGGGAATGGCCCTAGCCCTCACCCTACGATCCAACAGGTACCAGACGTGCTCAATGAGATTGAGATCCAGGCTCTTCGCTGGCCATGGCAGAACACTTTTTTTTTTTACAAAATTATCTTTAAAATACAGTGTCCTGAAAAAGGGACGTTTCTTTTTTTGCTGAGTTTGTCAATAACCTGTAATATGGTGTAATACACACATGTTTTTTTTTTTCTGTACAAATTTATTTTACTATTAAAATTGTAGTTTAGGGTTTGTGTTAAGGTTTAGACTTTATAGTTATGTTTAGGTTTGGGTTAGGGGTTAGTCTTTGGAAAAATTGTAAGAACACTTTTAAAACCCAGATGCATCTCTTTCTTCTGTGGTGCACAACAGTGATTGTCCATTAAAAATCACAGTCAGATTTAAGGTTTTGATAAGGGACTACATTATGCTTAGGTTTGGGTTGAGTACATTTAGGGAAACCATCATAAAATTGTTTGTTGGTTAGTTCTCTTACGAGAGGTTCTCTCGTATTGCGTAAGCTAGCTTACGCTACGGGAAAGATTCATCTTTTCTGAGATATTGAAGCCAAAAAATTATCCTTAATTTTGTATCATTTGTCAACGCAGTGCAGCAACTGCAGACCTTGAGCGGGCTAGCTAGCGAGCTCATTGGTTGCTCTGCGGCAACTGCTGCAGCCTATAGACGAACTTGGTGAACTCGCGTCCAATGAGAGGTGTCCGCGCGCTTACTGCATCAAAGCCCGCCAAAATGGGCATGGCTAGAGTGCATATAAGTGTAGTTCGTAGGCTGGAACCCTGATTTTCATCTCTTCAGCGAAGCTCTTCGCATCTCTGAACTGGAAGCCGCGTCGCCGTTCGAGGGGCATCTAGCAAGCTTGGACAGCGCTCGAAGAAGCCGGCCGTCTCCGCCACCTTCAGCCATCCTGCGAGCTACGCCATCCGGCGACGTATCCTTTTTTAGAGCAAGCTAGTTCTTAACGAACTTCACAAAAGAGTAACGAGCGTCTTTTTTAAGATGCCTCGCACCACTTGCGTGCCACGCCCCTCTCAGCGCCGGAGACCGCCACATCATCTGCGCTCTCTGCCTGGGACTGGGGCATGCAGAGCTCGCCCTCGCTGAAGGCGGATGCGACCTCTGCGAGGAGCTTCCGATGTCGACCCTGCGGGCTCGACTCGAAAGCGCTCAGAACCGAAAGCCGCCGCGCCGCCTTCCGTTCCGCCGCGCAAGAAAAAGCGCCGCTCCCAAAGGCTGCCAGAACCGGTGATAGAAGCGACTGCCTCGCCGGAGCCTCTCCCTCGAGCATCGCTCTCACCCTCTCCGCCCCCCGGGACGCGCAGTTGCCGCCCAGCGGCCGCACTGCGGCCATCTCGGAGGACGAGGCGGAGGATAAGGGCTGTTCCATCATGGCTTCGGACAGCGAGGAGTGGTCAGGCTCCCACGCCTCCTCCTCGGCCCAAGAATCCAGCAGGACCCGCGCCGGAGTCGAAGGGGAACTAACACGCCTCCTCACACAGGCCGTCGACCGCCTCGGGCTCAGTGGTCACCGCCCCTGAGCAGGCTCCCAACAGACTCGGCGGCTGCTTTCTTCAGAGCCGTCGCCGCGCAACACCCGCGGCCCGGGCCGCTCCCTTCCTGCCGGAACTCCACACTGAGCTTGCAAAGTCGTGGAACGCGCCTTCTCGGCCAGGATCCGTTTCCACGTCTCCACCCCTCTCGCTTCGGTGGACAGCGCCACCGAGAAGGGCTACTCCTCCATCCCCCCGGTCGAGGATTCGGTAGCAGCACACCTTTGCCCGCCCTCCGCGAGATGGCGGTCTAAGCCAGTGCTCCCGTCTAAGGCCTGCAGAGCGACTTCCGCCTATGTTGGCCGTGCCTATTTCGCCGCCGGCCAAGCCGCACCTGCTCTGCACTCCATGGCCGTCTTACAGATCCTCCAAGCGGACCTTCTTCGGGAGTGGGATGAGAAAGGCAGGCACCCAGAGGCTGTTACAGATCTAAGAAGCGCGACGGACCTCGCCCTTCGCGCCACCAAAGCTGCAGCCCAAGCTCTGGGGAAGGGCATGGCCTCGCTGACTGTGACCGAGAGACACCTGTGGCTAACGCTAGCCGACACGGGAGAAGCAGAGCGCTCCACGTTCCTCAACGCACCGCTCTCTCCGACCGGTCTCTTCAGCTCCGCGGTGAGTGGCATTGTTGACCGCTTTTCAGAAGTCCAGAAAGCCACCCAAGCCATGAACCTCTTCCTGCCGCGTCGCGCTAGCTCCTCTGCAGGCCGCCCACGTGACCAGCCTCCTGCACGAGCCTCTTCACAGCGCCCAGCTCAACAAAGTCAGACTTCTCAGCGTCGACAGGGCGGCCGCCCTCGATCGCGCTCAGACAGCCGCCGCAGACCGCCGCCCCCCCGCAGGCCTCGGTCTAAGGTTGCGCTGAAACCTGAGCAACCGAAGTCCTCCTATTCTTGTTGAAAAAACGACGGCTCAGTCCGCGCGGCCGGACCACCGTCAAAGCTTCGCCTCCTGTCAGTCCCCCTCTCTCAGGCTACTACAGTGGTGGATTCAGCAGCCAACAAGCCGGTGATACTGCCCGCTTGCCTGCACTCAAACGCCGTTTTCACGGCGACCCAAAGAAATCTTGTAAAGAGCAAACATGCCTTATGTGTAGAAAATGTGCCCACAATCCAGTGTTCACCCCTACACACAAGCATTACACTTCCCGTGTTCCTATCAGAGCCCACTCACATAAAGCGGACACAGCCCGCTGGAGTGTTAGAATCAATAAACGCGCCCACGAATCCGTGCGCGCGCCCCTTCTCTGGCCGCTCTGTCACACGACCAGCCTTATGTGTAGAAAATGTGCCCACAATCCAGTGTTCACCTCTACACACAAGCATTACACTTCCCGTGTCCCAATCAGAGCCCACTCACATAAAGCGGACACAGCCCGCTCGAGTGTTAGAGTCAATAAACGCGCTCTGTCACACGGCCAGCAAACACTTCTCTGTATGTAAGTCCTGTGCCTGTGACTATGCTCGCGCATCACTTAACAGATGTGACTCTTTCCCCATTCACCTCAATCGGGAAGTCACTCACAGAACAGCCTGTCCCTGCTGTCTGCGAGCAGTCATGCATAAGCACAGTAAGCGCGCTCACACATTCTGTTCAGCGCGTTGTGTGCAGCAATCAGGGCGATTTGGCCATTCACCCTCTAGCGTTACGCTTCAAAGCATGGGAAGCTATCCCAGGGATATCCAAATGGGTGTTAAGCACAATAAAACAGGGCTATTTGCTACAGTTCGATCGCCGCCCTTCCCGCTTCAGAGCGCGGCTCGAAACTATTGTGAACACGGAAGCAGCCTGCATGCTTCGTTCAGAAATAACAAACCTTCTGTGCAAAAGGGCCATAGAGAAGTGCCGCCTGCTGAGCTGAGTCGGGGTTTTACAGCCGTTATTTTCTTGTTCCCAAGAAAGACGGCGGCCTCAGACCAATATTAGATCTCAAGGGTTTGAACAAGGTGCTTGCAAAAGACCGTTCAAAATGCTTACAATCAGGAAACTCCTCGCGCATACGCGCCAGGGGGACTGGTTTATCTCTCTCGATCTGAAAGATGCCTACTTTCAGATTCAGATAAATCCCCGTGTCACAGGCCATTCTTGAGATTCGCCTTCGACGGCCAGGTTTATCAATACACCGTCCTTCCGTTCGGCCTGTCTTTAGCACCCCGTACTTTCACGAAGTGCATGGATGCGGCGCTCGCATCCCTGCGGAGTCAGGGCTTGCGAATTCTGAACTATTGACTATGGACGACTGGCTGATTATGGCACAGTCACATACGGAGCTTCTGTCTCACAGAACAGTTCTCCTCAGCCATCTGAACAGTTTGGGTCTTGCATTCAATTGGACCAAGAGCTCACTACAGCCCAGTCAGGCAATTTCCTTCCTTGGAATAGAACTAGACTCCGTGGCAATGACGGCTCGCTTATCTACACAGCACGTGCGCCGTGTTCAGCGACTAGCCGCGTCCTTTCAGATGAACAGCCTCACGCCTCTGAAAAAATTTCAGAGAGTGCTAGGTTACATGGCCTCAGCCGCAGCAGTACTTCAGCTGGGTTTACTGCGCATGGCGCCCGCTTCAGCATTGGCTAAACACCCGCGCGTCTCGCCGGGCTTGGGCCACAGGCCGCCAGCCGATCAAGGTGACTCAGACCTGTATTTCAGCTCTGCAGCCCTGGACAGTGGCCGAATGGTATCAGCGGGGAGCGACGATGGGATCTGTATCTCGCCGAAAAGTCATCTCGACAGACGCGTCCAACACGGGTTGGGGCGCGGTCTGCGAGGGCTCTCCGGTTTTTGGCCTATGGTCAGTTCAGGAAAAGCTCCTTCACATAAATTGTCTGGAAATGATAGCGGTCGAGTACGCGCATGCGCTTTCTCCGGTCATTCAGGGTCACCACGTCCTGGTCCGTTCGGACAACAGATCTGTGGTATCCTACCTAAACCGTCAGGGCGGTGTCAGATCCAGGAACCTCTTCCATCTGACGAAACGCATACTGAGTTGGTCCCAGTGCCACCTGCGCTCGCTGAGCGCGACGCACGTGCCAGGCCACCTGAACGACGGACCAGACAGACTGTCCAGAGACAATATTCCTCCAGGGGAATGGTCCCTGCACGCTCAAACAGTCCAGAAGTTATGGCGCATATTTGGCAGAGCAGAGATAGACCTCTTTGCGTCAGAAGAGAACGCTCACTGCCCAATATTTTTCTCGAAAAGCGAGGACTGACCCAACCACCCGCTTTACGCCTTCCCTCCCGTTTCGCTATTGCCACAGGTAATGCAGAGGATCAGGGAAACGCGTCACTCGGTGCTCCACATAGCCCCGCGTTGGGAGAATCAGACATGGTTCCCGGAGCTTACGCAGCTGTCACTGACAGCGCCGTGGCCCATCCCAGTGAGAGCAGATCTCCTCTCTCAAGCTCGCGGCACGATCTGGCATCCCCACCCAGAGCGCTGTGTGCTGCACGCGTGGGTGATCAACGACTACCCGTCGCTCTGCCAGAAGGGGTAATAAACACCATCATACACGCTAGAGCCCCTTCCACGAGAAGACTCTATGCGTCAAAATGGTGCGTGTTTTCAAAATGGTGCACCGACAGAGACCTGGACCCACGGACATGTGGGGTGTCGTCGCTGCTGAATAAGGGCAGATCCCCATCCACGCTCAAAGTGTATGTGGCGGCCGTCGCGGTGTTCGCTGAACCCCTGCACGGCCAGTCACTGGGAAAAAACGAGCTGGTCATCCGCTTCCTCAAGGGAGCTAGAAGGATGAACCCCCCGCGCCCCCCATCGGTTCCTATCTAGTTCTCGAAACTATGAAAGCCCCCCCTTTCGAACCGCTTCAATCCGTGGATTTGAAATACCTTTCACTCAAAACCATTTTTCTGACTTCCTTGACATCAGTCAAACGTGTGGGAGACCTTCACGCGCTGTCTGTCAGCGCTGCGTGTCTTGAGTTCGGACCAAGTGACTCCAAGGTCATTTTAAAGCCTAGACACGGCTATGTTCCCAAGGTGATCGGTACTCCTTTCAGAGCACAGGTCATTTCCCTATCGGCGCTGCCAGCATCCGATAGCGAACGCGACGCCAATCTCCTTTGCCCAGTCAGAGCACTGAGATTGTATACTGCGCGCTCCGCCTCTTTCAGACGCTCTTACCAGCTTTTCGTTTCGTTCGGAGGGCGCACCAAAGGTCTCGCCGCCTCGAAACAGACACTGTCTAGATGGATAGTGGATGCTATTGCTGCCGCATACGCGTCAAAAGACCTGCCATGCCCGTTGGGCATTAGGGCTCACTCCACTAGAGGCATGGCCTCATCGTGGGCATGGTCCAGCGGGATTTCCATTCACGACATATGTGTGGCAGCGGGCTGGGCTTCCCCCTCCACCTTTGTCAGATTTTACAATCTGGAATTGCCCGCCCTGCAGGCAAAACTACTAGCGGTTTAATACGCTACAGCTCCCCTGGTGAGCTGCACTGATGGGACTCATTCCATCATGTCGTTCCCTTCCCACTATGTGCTTATTACACACACACTGGCCCGCACTCTTGCCGGCCAAATATTATTTCCCCACTCAAAAGGGCTCCCCCGGGTCCCCCCACCCCCGGCGCTCATGCAGTGGATGCTTGGCGCGCACGGCGTTGACAATGGGTTCCCGTAGCGTAAGCTAGCTTACGCAATACGAGAGAAACTCTCGTAAGAGAACGAATCGGTTACCTAACGTAACCTCAGTTCTCTCTAGATGAGGGAACGAGTATTGCGTAGCCGGCCGTGCTCGCGCCACGAGCGACTTTCGCTTCATTCAATGAAAACCAGGGTTCCAGCCTACGAACTACGCTTATATGCACTCTAGCCACACCCATTTTGGCGGGCTTTGATGCAGTAAGCGCGCGGACGCCTCTCATTGGACGCGAGTTCGCCCAAGTTCGTCTATAGGCTGCAGCAGTTGCCGCAGAGCAACCAATGAGCTCGCTAGCTAGCCTGCTCAAGGTCTGCAGTTGCTGCACTGCGTTGACAAATGATACAAAATTAAGGATAATTTTTTGGCTTCAATATCTCAGAAAAGATTAATCTTTCCCGTAGCGTAAGCTAGCTTACGCAATACTCGTTCCCTCATCTAGAGAGATCCAAGGTTACGTTAGGTAACCGATTCGTTTTCAAAAGAGCCAACTCATACGATTTCTTACTGTTTTGCCATCTCATACTATTATTAAGACAATATTGATGATCTTTCACTCAAAATTTGAGAGAATTATCAGCCTATATCTATGAATCAGAACCAACGTATGAAGAACTTTTTTCTGTATTGATAGGTTTCAATTGTCAAGTGCTTTTTCAAAGTGTCTTACCATACCCTAACCGCATGGACTACCCCCCTTGAGAATTCTGGGGCTAAATACCATAGTAATAATAATAATAATAAATAATAATAGGGTTCTCTCAATATGTTTCTAGTTCACAGGTTCTCCAATCTGCAGTTGAACCTTCAACAGAGGCCTTACTATCTCTGTACTGTCATTGGGCTGCCACCATTCCATTGGTGTCCTTTGTGCTTTGAACAATGAATTCAGATGTACTAACCGGCCTGTTATCAATGGCGAGCTAAGGAATGACACTGAGAAGAATAGAAGATGTCTACACAGTAACCATAAATCAGGGTTCTGTCACGCACATTTTAACAAAAGCCCCCCCTACCTATCACCTACATACCAGCATCAGACAAACGTGTCTGATCAAATCTTCTTCAAGCTGACATGCTCAAGCCCTTAAATTTCCTTTCTTTGATTGAAATACACAATCTCATCAAGAAGTATGGTCCTCAAATGTGCTCATAAATGACAGCAATTATGGTAAAAAAAAGTTCTCGCTCAGTTGTGATTGGTGGGTTTATAGTTTGAGATTTAGTGTACTCCGATATTGCAATCACCATATGTTTGAAAACACCATTGATAATCCTAACATAACAAAGGGTCCTTTACCGCAAATTGCTGCCAACTGCATATTGCCATTTATTGTTATCTGTTTGAACTTTTAGCATGATTTGTTTTGGATGGCTCTCGTTCTTCATTCAGAATTTGAACCCCTTCTTTCAGATAAGCAATATACAGGGAACATACACAGTATCTTATCTTAAAAATGCCTAAAGACATAAACATTTTTTGAGTACTTCTATGATTTTTTGTATAAAAACAAAATGACTACAAATATATGTCAATTGTTTAGCTAAATGTTCAATGGCAGCAAACTTAGGTGTTTCTCTTTCACCATGATTTACTTATTTATTTATTTGTAGCAAGTTGTTGCTCAAATCTATGTCAAAGTTATATAATTTTCTTCTTTACAAAAAGTCATAGAAGTATGGCAAAAATTGTGGAAACGCCTTGATGCATTTTAAAGATGAGCAATTTTTTTTGGCCACCCTGCAGATCAAGGATCCATAGGTTTAGGACTGTGCCAGTTTCCTGGTCTTTAAGAACAATTGCTGTGTTAGTTGTCAAGGCATATTTGAGGTGTGGGAAGGCGAGTAAGTACACTACAAATTGTGTAATTTGTGGTTTATGATTGTTCCCTTTAACTAACTGTCAGCATTGTGTGCTGATTTTATATGAGTTCTGTAATTCTATCTGTGTTTATTGTATACTGCATATATCTGTATGTATGTTGTGTATATGGATAAGTATTTCTTCTTTTATCAGATGCGGCAATTGAGTAGGGTGACCAGATTACTATTATTATTAGACAGATATCCAAATTGACAATGGAAAGATTCTGCTCAACTCTAAAAGAGTTTTTTTTTCCTGATCTAACACCAAAGAGGCACCCAATAGAGGCCTATGTTGCCAGAACCAGACCTCAGTGTTCTCAGGAGCATCACTTTACATGTTCAAGGCCATCTTGACATTTTGCAGGTAAGAAGCAAGTTCATTGTCATGACTCGTAAGGTATCTACTGCTATTATCACAAGAGAGATGTGTTATAACTTTTCTAAGCCATCAGACATGCAATTTACGATTCAGCGGGTGAAAAAATTGCTTAGACTTGCATAGAAGGAGAAACTCGAGCCATGTCTAGGAACTAAAATATCATAGAGACAGTAGGGTAAGCAATCACCCAGAATACCAGTTGCTGTATAACAACGTGCTAAAAACCATTCAGAACTTATTTTAAACCACATCGACACCTCATCTTTGTGGTAAGTGTTGCATGGTAATGCACAACTCTTCGGAAAATGTATAACAAATCTAGTTTTAACATTAGGTTCTTTACATGTGTATAGTAGTATGTATCAACATTACTATTGACTTCTGGTCTTTAGAAGTCTCTGTTTTAATTGAAAGGTTTTGTTTTTTGATGAGATGGCGAGGTCAACTGAAACAAAAACCAGAATAAGTACATTTATCAGGAAGTATTTTGTAATCTTAAACCCATTAAAGTCACTTCACTTTTCCTTATTGAGGAACATGATGAAGTGTCTTCCAGTAATATAATAATGAATCGTCTCCTTTTTATATGAGATGCTTATCTTATGAATTATTATCTAAAGGTATGCAGTTTTCTCATTTGTTGATGCTGTTGGAATAGGCACAACGACCATATTATTGGTCTGTGGACTCTTTGAGTCCTTAAGTCTGAGTGCAGTTATTTTTTTTACTTTCATAAGGCTGTGTTTCGATTTATTTTTCATGACATGAAGCATTCCTTTGTCCATGATCTGTTTGCTTTAGTGCTCAGTTTTCTCTCTCTCCACCATTTCAATGCACATTCAGCCACAGGAAGAGATTAATTAATGCCAAGCTGACATTTCTGTCTGTTTGTTTGTTTTTTGGTTTAAAAAATAAATCATGTATGCTGTTTTCTTAACCTGTCCAACGGGAATGCCCATTAGGCCTCTGCTGGAGCTGCGGATTTGATCTTCTGTGATTTAGGATAAAATGTTATGCGGACAACATATAGAGCAAACCAACACAAGCTTCTGAATATATGTTCTTACTTATGCTCTGATGTATTCAAGACAACTCAGAATTTAAATTTTATATCAAGGCAAATTTATATAGGCTATAACATAAGCATGCAAGACTGATTCCAGACAGATCCATCTACATTTAAATATGGCTGCCTTGTAATTGAAAAGTTGCCTGGATTAGTTGAATATATTGTGTAGAAGCAAAAGAATCCACAGAAAGATTCAAGCTGTTCTGGGCCCCTCTTTTGTGATAATTTAACTGTCAGTCCTTATGTGCAGCTCTTCAGTTAAGGGTACATACTTTTGTTTTTTATCGGTGGAATCTTTCTGTCCCACCACACAACACAGATTGAACATGATGCACTCTGTCTCTCCATTTCTCCTTTGTTAAATCAAACTCTAGCAGTGCTTGACAATAAGAAACTTTTAAAAGAGTTTCAGCAAGGTCTCCGACTATGCATTTTAAGCCTTGAGTATTGCTTGCTCAGACAATTTAAATACGGTTGCGTCTCTATTCAGAATAAAAACGAAATGTTACTCTTCCTTGTCTTACTAAGATGTCAAATGATTGACAGCCTGTGACCAACTCATACCTGATGGGAATTTATACCAAGCCACTTTTTACTTAGTTTCCTGGATGATTTTTGTTATGTCTGAAAACGTTCAGTATTGTTTCCTGTTGGACTCAGTTATGTTATGCACTGCGAGTGACAGGTTACGGTGCCTTTAAGGCTTACGGCAGTGATTTACGACAAGGGTCAACAAATATAATGTTTTTACGACAGTTCAGTAAACACAACATGAACAGAGCTACACGGTGTGGTTATTGAGTCTTACACAAACACAACATTTGGCGAACGAGGATGTCTGAATTCGTCTTACCACCACCGCCACCTTTCCTACCTGTTCCCGGTGATCCAGCTGTTCATTGGGATCGCTGGCTGACGTCGTTTGAGGATTATCTGCTAGCTTTGGGACACTCGGACCTAGCGGAGGCGAGGAAGTGCGCGCTCCTGCGCCATTGTCTCGGGCAGGAGGGACAGCAAATCTTCGCCACGCTCACCTTATCGGATGATAAGTACGTCACAGCCACGACCGCCTCGAAGGCCCACTTCAGCTCCGGAAGAAGCCGGCGGGTGCACCGTTTTGAGTTCCGTCAGAGAACGCAAAAGCCGGGTGAGACCGTTGTCCACTATGTATCAGCATTACGTGAGCTGGCTAGACTTTGTGATTTTGGGGCTTTGGAGGATGGACTTATAGTTGACCAGTTAATAAGAGAAAACGTCATGTAACCAACTGAGGGAGAGACTTTTACTAGAGCCAGACTCCACGACACTAGCGGACGCTTTAGTAATTGGAAAGCAGTTGGAAATGGCCCTAATGGAGGCGCGCAAGTTCGGCCGCGCTGCGCACGAGCCTGTGACATCATCACCACCGTCAGTTCAGCACACAGAGACTGCAGAGGCGGCTGACTGGGTAAGTGACCGTTTGGATGTACAGAGAGTGGACAGGGGGCCTAGGGAGAGTGGGCACAAGAGCTGTAGTAACTGTGGCTCCCCTAAACATGCAACCAGAGATCAGTCATGCCCTGCCCAAGGGAAACGTTGTCGTAACTGCAACAAGTTGAACCATTTTGCACGCTGCTGTCGCTCTTCCCCTGCTTGCCATGATACTGCGGCTGTCCCCATAAACACTGTACAGACCTCACAGCCTTCGTTCAAGCTCTGCACATGCCGTGTGGGCACAGCTCTCATTCCACTCCTCGTGGACACAGGGGCGAACGTGTCAATTCTAAACAAATGCACATATGATCGTTTTTTCAGTCGCGTGCCTCTGGAAGCAGTGGCTAAACCCCTGTTAGGCTACGGTCATTCTCCCATCTCCACTCTGGGTGTGGCCCGCCTGCCCGTCAGGTATGATCAACAATGTGCGCCTGCCACCAAGTTCTGCATCACCCGGAAGGGAGCTAACATTATGGGCCTAGACTTGTTCCTTGCCCTGGGTTTTAGTGTGAGTGATGCTAGGGGCCTGCATGTCCTGCAAGTTGCCACCTCCTGGCCTGACCGCTACCCACAACTGTTCAACGGGCTGGGCCGCATGACTGGTTTTGTACACCAGCCCACTGTAAAACCATCAGTCTGCCCTGTTATCCAGCCCCTACAGCGCATTCCCCTGGCCCTCCGTGACGCGGTGGAGGCCGAACTGCATCGCCTTGTGGAGGCGGACGTCATAGAGCCTGTTGGCGCCTCGCCGTGGGTGTCTAACCTGGTGATAGCCAAGAAAAAGGGGGGCAGACTGCGGCTCTGTGTCGACCTCACAAATGTCAACAAAGCCATCATCCCTGATAAGTATCCCCTACCTACGGCTGAGGAGCTCACTAGCCATTTCCACGGCTCCATTGTTTTCAGTAAGATGGACTTACGAAACGGCTACCTTCAGGTCCCTCTGGCACCGGCCAGCATGGATCTTATGGCGTTTGTCACGCACGTGGGGGCTTTCAGGTTTAAACGTATGGCATTTGGACTTTCATCAGCCCCGAGCTGTTTTCAGAAGATAATGTCACTCATACTGGCTGGTATCCAGGGTGTATCCATCTACCTGGATGATGTGGTGGTGCATGCGCCCTCCACCGCACTGCATGACGATCGCCTGGAGCAGGTTTTTCAGCATTTCGAACAGCATGGGGTCACACTGAACTCTGAGAAATGCATGTTCGGGGTTGAGGAGGTCGAGTTCCTGGGCTTCAGGCTCTCGAAGGAGGGCATCGCCCCAATAATGTCCCACACTGAGGCCATTCTGTCCCTGCCAGACCCGCATTCACCATCCCAGCTGTCTTCCTTCCTGGGGATGGCCGCTTACTACCTCAGATTCATGCCACACTACTCTGACTCAACGGCCCCCCTCCGCCAGCTTCTCAGGAAGGATGTTCCGTGGGACTGGACCCCGGCCTGCCACGAAGCCGTGTGCATCCTCAAACGGCAGCTCACGTCCCCACCCACACTGTCCCATTTTAGCCTGACCACGCCCACTATGGTCACCTGTGACGCTTCCGGGGTGGCGCTAGGCGCTGTGCTCTCACAGATTCAAGAGGGGGGTGGAACGCCCAGTGGCTTTCGCCTCACGGGCACTTACTCCAGCAGAACAGAAGTATTCGGTGGGGGAGAGGGAAGCCCTGGCCTGCCTGTGGGTGTGCGAACGCTGGCATGTTTACCTATACGGGAGGCCTTTCACCATCCGCACGGACCACCAAGCGCTGACGGCACTGCTGGCAACTAAAGGCTCGGGGCACAGGCCCATGAGACTGCTGCAGTGGGCTGACAGGCTGAACCAGTATAACTTCAGTCTGGAGTTTATGCCTGGGCGGACCAACACGGTGGCCGACCTCCTGTCTAGAGCTGTGTCTGTGACGAAGGAGACGGCCGAGGTGACACCAGACACAGAGAGCAACGAAGACTGGGTCCACATCCTGCACGGCCCCCTCAGTTCAGTAGTCACTCTGGCGGAGCTGCAGCAGGCCTCAGCTACAGACGAGGCCCTCACAACTCTTCGTAACTACGTCCAGGACGGCTGGCCGGCCAAAGTGGATGACAGGTTGCTTCCCTATTACCGCTTCCACAATGAGCTCTCCTGCTGGGGGGCAGTGTGTCTGGCCTGTGGCCACCGTGCGGTCGTTCTGGAGATTCTCATGTCCAGAGTACTAAACCTGACACATGAGGGGCACCTGGGGGTGGTCAAGGTGAAGCAGCGCTGCCGTGACACAGTGTGGTGGCCCCACATAGACTCTGATGTTGAGGATCTGGTGCGTAACTGCGCCTGCTGCCTCCTGAGTGGGAAAACTGGTCAGCCTGCCACAGCCCCTCTCACCCCGACCCCTTGGCCGTCTTCACCCTGGGAACATATTCAGGTCGACCTCTGTGGAGAACTTCACGGGGCACCTGCTCACGCTCGCTACCTGCTGGTTGTGCACGATCTTCATTCGAAATGGCCAGAGGTTTTCCAGCTGAGCTCCATCACTGCACACTCCATCATCGACCGCCTGGACAACCTGTTTGGGCGCTGGGGCCTCCCCAGTGTTGTCACAACGGATAACGGGCCCCAATTTGCTTCGGCAGAGTTCACTGAGTTTCTAACAATACGGTCCATCAAGCACATCAGGACGGCAGTGTATCACCTAGAGAGTAATGGGGGGGGGTGGAAAGACTGAATAAAACCCTTAAAAATGGAATCCGAGCTTGTCTGGAGGAAGGGAAAACCTTCAGCAGCGCACTCGACCAAACTCTCCTGACCATCCGGGCATCCAAACATTCCACCACTGGAGTGTCACCTGCATTGCTCATGATTGGACACGAACTAAAGCAACCACTGGACTGTTTGAGAGCTGAGCCAGCTCCTACACGTGGAAGCCCAGGGCTCCAGAAAGCCAGAGCTCAGGTGAAAGGTTTGCAGGCTCGGATGAAGGCGAGATTTGATGTCATGCACAGAGTGCAAAACCCCTCACTTTCTGCAGGGGTTTGGGTCAGGATCAAACACCTCCACCGCCAAAATAAGCTGCAGTCGTACTGGTCAGAGCCCCTGCGGGTGACTAAGCAGTTGGGTCCTGCCACTTACAGACTGGAGAATGGGACTCGTTGGCACTCAAACCGCCTGCACAGAGTCGCAGCCCCCACAGCACCGGTATCACCTCCGTCCCCAGCAGTGGCTCTAGGTTGGCAGCCCAGGCCAAGAGCTAACCGGTTGGGGGGTATTCCACCAGCACCGCCCGACGCAGCTTCACGGCCAGCACGCCCTCAGAGAATGAGGGTCCCGCCCGTCTGGCATGGGGACTATGTGACGGGGTGATTGTGACACTGGGGAATGGGGGCTGAATGTTATGTTTCAGTTTCCGGGGGGGGGGAATGTTATGTCTGAAAACGTTCAGTATTGTTTCCTGTTGGACTATGTTATGCACTGCGAGTGACAGGTTACGGTGCCTTTAAGGCTTACGGCAGTGATTTACGACAAGGGTCAACAAATGTAATGTTTTTGCGACAGTTCAGTAAACACAACATGAACAGAGCTACACGGTGTGGTTATTGAGTCTTACACAAACACAACAATTTTGTTGACATTTGTAGTTGGTTTGTTTATCCAAGCTATTGTTTACATTGGTATTTTGGTTTAATTATTAGCAATGATATCCACCAAGCAGATGGAACAATTGGTAGTCATCTGGTGCTGTGACATTTCTCTGTCACAAGGCCCGGCTGTGTTCCAAGCATGCAACGTTCCATCGTTCTAGTCAAGCATTAATATTACCAATGCTCCTACTTTGGGTTAGGAGTTTGAAAAAGATACAAAAAAAAAATTATAATATATTTACTTTTTATTCATTTAAATTTGTTAAAGATTACTTAAATTAAAAAGTACTAGTTAATTAGTCCACTAGTTAACATTTTTTAATGCATTAGGTATCATGAACAAACAATCAAAAATATATTATTTACTGTTTCTATTCATCTTTGTTAATTTAGTTAATAAAAATAAAATTATTAATTGTTAGTTCATGTTAGTTCATAGTCCATTAGCTAATATAAACAAGTACAACTTTTGATTTAAAAAAATGTATTAATATATGTTGAAATTAACATTAAACTGCAGTAATAAATGCTGTATAAGTTGTTAGTTCATGTTAAATAATGCTGTTAACGGAGTGGTGGTGGTGTAGTGGGCTAAAGAACATAACTGTTAATCAGAAGGTCGCTGGTTTGATCCCCACAGCCACCACCATTGTGTCCTTGAGCAAGGCACTTAACTCCAGGTTGCTCCGGGGGGATTGTCCCTGTAATGAGTGCACTGTAAGTCGCTTTGTATAAAAGCGTCTGCCAAATTCATAAATGTAAATGTTAACTAATGTTAACATATTAGCGAGATACAGTTATGAGAGTGTGTTGATCTAGAAACCACCATAGCAGCCGCATACATTAGCAATGCACTAACACCCTAGCATTGTGGTGACAAGCTTTGCAAGGAGCAAGAACCACTAACAAGTTTCTTTAAAACATTTACAAATCTAGTTTTACTTTTAATAGATTTTCCTCGCCTGAATTCTACAACATAAAGTAATTATTCATTTGTCTATTCATCTTCACAAAGTGTACAACAATTATTCAACATTTAATTCATGACATAGACATGTTACACTCTGTTGAATTGCAAGTACTTTAGATTAGTACAATTGTGATGATCATACCTTGGAAACAGTATTGTGCTATCTGTTGAAATTCGATTGTAATGAGCTGGGGAAAACAGCTCTGCATATAGACACAGTCGAATGAGTTTGCTTCTGGCAAAATGATCCTCTATGTATGTTTTAGAAGCTGTCAGTATGCTCTTCGGAATGTGCACTAGTACAGTCTGATCCCACTACTCTTTAAAGACAAAGCAACTAAAATGTATTCCTGCTAAATGCATAAATATTGATTGAAAGTTTGAGATGGCTTCTGCAGTGTCAAAATTGGTGGAAACTGTATAGAAGCTGGAACGCTCAAGTCATATGCAGACCAAACATTGCATTAAATATGTATCCATCCTCCATTACTATTTAAACATTTATCATTAATGTTGATTAGCTTCCCTCTCATCCTTGAAAATAATATCTTTATGACTTGTGATGTTCCTCAGGTAGAATGGAAATACATGCAGTCCAACCTATCCATCCATCATCTATTTAGCTTTGAGAATATATTGAATATAATATGATTCTAAAAATGATTTTCTATTCATTTATCTCCATAAATGTGGCATAAAAGTGCAATGTACAATTTAATGTATTCCAGATGTCAGAACAGCATTAAATTATTCTAAAATATGTACAAATTAGAAATGTACGATGCTGTCTCTCTCTTTGTGAGGGATATGCATGCTCGGAGCGGTTTAGACATTCTATTAAAGTTAACGCTAACTGAATTCAATACAGTAAATTAACTTTTTTTTTCAAACGCATAGGCTCAGCAGTGCTATATTTTTTCAATAAGTTTGAAGCAGGTAATTACAGGACACCTGTATAAAGGGATGTCATTCAATTGAATTAGGACCCTAGATAATCTTCACACTAATGTTGCTGAATTTACTTGACAGATGTTTCGTTCGAGTGCAGGGTTTGATTATCCACACATGAGCGATAGACTGTCGTGCATTTGACACCAGTGCTTCTCAGTCAAGCTGGCCTTCTCTCTGTCTCAACCCTCATTTTCTCCACCCGATCTCCATTAATCTCCTTCTGCCTTCACCCTCTCTTTTTATGCATCACGTCCCCACATGCCGGTCTCCATTACATGTTGTTGTTCAGTCAACAGATTTCCTCCACCACTCCTGTCCTTCATTACTTGAGGCCACTGCACAATATTTCATGTCTTTGCATTCAATTTCAGGGTTGTGTCCCTTGAAATGTGCAATTCGTCAAAAGCCATAACTTGTGATTAAGTGATAAGCACTCTTTGATGGTCTGTCAGCTGTGCCATTCCCCATGATCCATGTTTTACCCTCAGGTAGTAGCCTTTCACATGTGGAGAGAACTCTAGTAGCACTATTTGTAAGCATTTTAAGCATTATATATATCATATAATTATTAAATATTACTTTAACTGTTTTTATGTATATATATATATATACTATACAGTTAAAGTCAGAAGTTTACATACACCTTAGACAAATACATTTAAACTCAGTTTTTCACAATTCCTGACATTTAATCGTAGAAAACATTTCCTGCTTTAGGTCAGTTATGATCACTACTTTATTTAAGAATGTGAAATGTCACAATAATAGTAGAGATTTCTTTCAGCTTTTAATTCTTTCATCACATTCCCAGTGAGTCAGAAGTTTACTTTGTTAGTATTTGGTAGCATCGCCTCTAAATTGTTTAACTTAGCCTTCCACAAGCTTCTCACAATAAGTTGCTGGAATTTTGGCCCATTCCTCCAGACAGAACTGGTGAAACTGAGTCAGGTTTGTAGGCCTCCTTGCTCACACATGCATTTTCTGTTCTCCCCACAAATTTTCTATCAGACTGAGGTCAGGCCTTTGTGATGGCTACTCCAATACCTTGACTCCAGAAATCAGCCAAGAAAAAAATTGTCGACCTCCACAAGTCTGGTTCATCCTTGGGGGCAATTTCCTAATGCCTGAATGTACCCTGTTCATCTTTACAAACAACAGTACACATGTATAAACACCATGGGACCACGCAGCCATCATACCGCTCAGGAAGGAGATGTATTCTGTCTCATAGAGATGAACATAGTTTAATAAAAAAGTGTAAATCGATCCCAGAACACAGAAAAGGACCTTGTGAAGATGCTAGAGGAAACAGGTTGACAAACAGCTATATCCACAGTAAAACAAGTCATATACCGTCATAACCTGAAAGGCTGCTCAGCGAGGAAGAAGCCAATGCTCCAGAACTACCATAAAAAAGCCAAACTACAGTTTGCAAGTGCACATGGGGACAAAGATCTTTCTGGAGAAATGTCCTGGTCTGATGAAACAAAAATGTTACTTTTTGGCAACAATGACCATCGTTATATTTGGAGGAAAAAAGGGGAGAAGCCGAAGAACACCATCCCAACCACGAAGCATGAGGGTGGCAGCATCATGTTGTGGCCATGCTGGTGTACTTCACAAAATAGATGGCATCATGAGGAAGGAAAATGATGTAGATATATTGAAGCAACATCTCAAAACATCAGCCATGAAGTTAGGCAGCTGCGTATTTTTCCTATTTTGCCTGTATGGCGGGACTTGTGTAGCAACAAGCCGGCCCAAATTACCCAGCGGCCCACCGGGAACACTCCTGGTGCTCCTGATGGCCAGTCTACCCCTGGCCACCATAGAAATCAACTACGAATTACAAGCTGGAATAGAAGATTTTTTTTTTTTATTTGAAAACATTTGAAAACGAATATACTGACTATGCAGATGTGTGAAAGGGGTTCAAATCAGGGGCTGTACAAGGGTCAATGGACATTCAGGGGGTTAGCCCAGATCTCTGTGGGAATAGGGCCATAATTTGATGAAATATCAGAATATAATACACTTTATAATAAAAATCTTAATACATCTATGTGTCATTTATATAGTAAATAAAAAAGGTCTCACTAACTTTTGTCTCAGATATGCTCGAAGATCAGAAATTGCATACGTTTAACATCTATACTTTAAAATGTGATCAAATAAACACTATTTTGTCCCTTTCGGCTTTCCATAGTTTGACACACATCGTGATCGGCTGAATACAGTTGTCATTTATTCGTTAAATAAAGTTAGTTTACAAGAACGCAGGTTGTAAACAGGCTAAATAGGTACTATAGATGAAAAATAATAGCTAGATCGCCTAAAGCTTGCTATGTTTACTGTATCGTATCTAAATAAAAGAGTTTTGCTAAACTCGCAAATGTCCTGGCTCATGACTTTAAAGTTAGCAAATGCCTTGAATACATCTGTTTTACTCCTTGTTTTTAGGGTTATACATATAAATATGTGTTCCTTACTGCATCTGCATGGACAACTCAACACAGTTTCCAAGACACAGCTGCAATCGCATGGCTCAATCTCTCTTATTGCATGCAAACACAAAGGTTACATAAGAGCTGGAAAGCAGCTGCCAACAAGAAAGCTCGTGGGTACTGAATTGAGTCAGTATTTGGTGTTTTCAATACCATAGAAAGAAGGAATCATTCATTTATATACAGTATATTACCCTAACTTTAAAATGTAATGTTAAAATAATAAAATGTAAGAAGTTTTCATATCAACTTGGTACCCAAGCACTGTACTTATGACGTCACTTCAAAAAGATGATAAAAACATTCAGGGCTTTAAGAAAAACATTCATTGCTTAAGGCCTGGTAGCCCAGCCCTGGAGCCACCCATGTTTCAAATGAATGACAACTCATAAATTAATCACATTAATATACTTATCATGCAAATATGTGTTCAGTGGTGTTAAGTTTATTTTGAAAAAATCTTAAAATGTTTATCTTTTCTGTTTGCTTCTTCCCTCTTCAAACTAGCCATAAAGGGATAGTTAACCCAAAAATGAAAATTCTCTCGTTATTTACTCACACTCATGATATCCCAGGTGTGAATGACTTTAATTCTTCACCAGAACACATTTGAAAAAAAATAGAAAAAAATATCTCAGCTCAGTAGGTACTTAAAATGCAAGTGAAAGGAGATTTCTCTTTGAAGCTCCAAAAATCACAGACAGTCAGCATAAACTGCATCAATACGACTCCAGTGGTTAAATTAATGTCTTCTAAAGAGATACAATCACTTTTGATCAATATTTAAGTATTTTTTAAACTATAAACAATCGCTTCCATTTGGCTTCACAAGAGAGTGGGTCTCTTGTGTGATGTTTTTGCGTTGCCATGGATACAGAAGTAATCTCACATTCTCCACTCGCGTGAGACATCCAGGTTAAGCACACAAACGCAGCATTGTGAGTAAAGAAACCGATAACAACAGATCTAAACCAAAACCAATGAAGCTTCTGTATAGCATTCCTCCTACACTCCGGAAAACGTTGGGTTATTTATTTTACCCAATAGCAGGGTTAAACATATTGGGTCATTCTGTTGGGATATTCCTAACGTTTATTGGGTTGTTTCTATAATAACGCATCCAGTTGGGTTAAAACTGGTCTCACGAGGACATTTTAAATTTCAACGGTCGACCAGTGCCACTGCCAACAGAAGATACAGAGGTAAGTTAATAATATACACATATTATATATATATATATATGAATGCTTTTCGTTTTCTTTATCGACATACAATAATAGCTGATTAATTAAATATTTTCCCCTTAATTTGGGGTCTGCTGTATTGATGCTCACTTGGCTACCGACATAACACTTGCTATAAAGCCGGGCTATTTTGAACTGTGGCATAGAAACTATTAATTGGGATGCTCCCCCTCACTTTCTGTGTTCGTCTCGACAATTTGTTTTGAAAATCATACATAATATTTCATATATTTGTCTGACGCGCGAAGAAATTGTAAGACGCCTCGGCTTTTAGACTCATTATCCGGTGTTGCAGACACAGCAGTTTTTCATCAACTGAAAGAAAAGTATATTGTCATTTTTACTGTGTAACATTAAAATACTTCAAAACTCTCACCACGCACCATGCCTCAAGACACCCCCCCAGGTCCCTACAGAACACTGGACTTATTTCATGTTTACTCTGTTTTTGTTCTTGTGTTGGGGCGTTGGGACCCGCCCCTTAGAGGAGGGGATATGTCATGCTTATTCTGTTGGTTCCTGTTTTTCGTGTCTTTTATTTTGGAAAGTTAGTCCTGTTCATGTCTTCAGGTCCTTCATTTTGAAATTTCTTCACTTCCTTGTCTAGTCATGTGATTATCCTGTTCCTGTCATGTTTCATGTGTTTTTTTCTCATTGGTTTCTTTATTTATCAGTCTTGTCTTGTAATTGGTTCTTGTTTCATTGTCTTGTTATATTGTATTCAGTCTTGTTTTTTCATTGGTGGTCTTGTTAACTTGTTACCCATGTCAATGTATTTTAGCCCTCATGTTTGCCATTGTCCTTTGTGGAGTATTGTTAATGTAACTTTGTTGTAGTTTTGTTTTGTTTAAGTCAAGTCAAGATTTAGTCAAGTCATGTTTTGTTTGTGTCAAGTCTAGTTTAGTCATGTTCATGTTTCATGTTTCTAGTTAGGGTTTTTGGATCTCAATTTGTTTAATAAACTGCACTTCGGTTCATCACTCCATCATCTTCATCATTGCCAGCAATGTTACACCATTTATTACTTATTTATTTGTGATGGTTCTTGTAAATTGAAACATGATTGTAAGTAACTTAATGATAAAAAGGAAGTAAATTGATAACACAATTGCAACCATTTACTTAATTAATGAAAATGTTTGTAACTTTTAATTTAATGGAAATAAAGCATTTTCAAGATATTTGTAACTTGTGCATTATACTTCATTTACACAGCAATAACAATAATACTGATGTCAACAATAATAATAGTACCAATAATACTAGGATGGTTAAAGCAACATTTTGGCCCCCCCAAAAATAAAACCCAACAAATTAGTTATTTTAAACCCCAATTTATTGGGTAAAACTTGCTACCCTATGTATTGGGTTAAAATAACCCAACAATGGGTCACTGCTATATCAACCCACCATTGGGCTATGTGTTGGGTCATTTTTATCCCAACTGATTTTAGTGAGTTAGTGGTTAGCTGTCGCACATGCGTCAGTTCTTTCGTGTTTCAAGTGCCATTGCGATTACTTCACGTGTGCATAACGCTGCTGAGCGGAAGCATGATTTAGAGTTTAAAAAAAGGACTTAATTATTTATCTTTTTCGCACCAAAAAGTGATTGTGACGCTTCAGAAGACATTAATTTAACATCTGGTGTCGTATGGTGACAATTATGCTGAATGTCTGTGATTTTTGGAGCTTCCAACGAGAACCTACTGAGCTGAGATATTTTTCTATTTTTCAGGTGTATGGATATGAGGTGTGACTAAATTTCCGATTTCGTAGACGTGTCTAATATGTAGGCTATAATTATCTATATCCACAGGCCACAGGTTTTTCTTACACGTCTTTTCATCATTGCCACTTAAACGATAATTAGTCTGAAGACATTGACCGTTTATTTAATTAAAATTAACCTGATACAGGACAATCTGGAGTAAAATGAAACACTGCAACAGCCTGAACTTGTTTAGAATGTTGAATCTTTGTGACAACTGCCCAAAGAATGAAACAGAGCGCAGGTGTCTCAACATGCGTTTTTGAATATGTTATGTTCTTTTTAACTTGACATGATGTTTAAAACGAATACGCGGTGCAAATGTCAAAGACATGTCATGCGTTTAAAACCATGGGAATACAGAACAGACCTGCGCAAAAACACATACTGTGTGTACAGCCCCTAACTCGTCAGTTCGCGCGTGTCTGTGAGTGCGAGCGCATGCGCGAAACAAGTTCGGTAGGCCTGTTTATTTTTTTAATTAATACAAACCCGAACCCAAAGTCCTACTTGGAAAAACTGACCCGAGCCCGACCCGATTCTCTGGATCCACCCACATGGAAAGAATCTATATAAACATATATGTTTTAATATAGGTTTTGATATAGGTTTAGAATATATGTGACATATATAAAATTGGCCGGTGTCCTATATTATATGTACATATATGCACATATAGGTACATATATGTCTACTTATATAGGTACATATATGTATACATATATATACACATATGTACCTATATAAGTAGACATATATGTACCTATATGTGCATATATGTACATATAATATAGGACACCGGCCAATTTTATATATGTCACATATATTCTAAACCTATATTAAAACTTATATGTTTATATAGGTTCTATCCACACTCAAAAAAATGATATGTTGGACTAACTCAACTTTTTTATGTCAACAGGATGCACACAACTGGGTTATGTTGCATTTAAGTAACATTATTTATTTCAGTAAACGTAAGTGAATTACTTTAGGTAAATGCAATTTTGTTTAGTTGAATCAACTTAACAGTCTTGGTTTTGTTTTAAACAATAAAGTTCATTAACTACAATTATCCTAAAATTTATATTTTTAAATTCATCCAAAATAAATAATCAATTTTCATTCTGTTCCAGTTTTTTATTGAATCCATTCAATAACAATTCTGAAAATCTGTAATCTCAAAAGACTAACTTTTCTTTTCAAAATGAAAAGAATCTGCTTATTACAAGAAAATAAAAATAAATAAAAGCAAGCTTTTAATTAAAGGATTTATAAAATATTCACATACAAGTGTTATACTTAAAAAATAATAGCGGTCTTCTTTTGCTTCGTGTGCCTCCTTTTAATTGCACAAGAAAAAAAAAACAAAAAAAAAACCGACTCTGTTACTAACGTAACCTCGGTTCCCTGAGAGGAGGGAACGAGTATTGCGTAAGTAGCTTACGCTATGGGAAAACTCCGTTTCTCGAGAAATATTGAAGTCTTTATGTAAAACGCATTGCAGCTGCGTAGCAGACAGCAATGAGCGAGGCAGCTCGGTCATTGGCTGTGCTGCGGCAACTTGCTCAAACCAATGACGGGGCGACTCTGAACGCGCGACCAATGAGCGCTAGCGCCAGCGCTCAGAGCCAGCCAAGATTAGTATGGCTAAGGCTATATATTAGGCGCCCGTCATGAGAGTTCTTTAGGTTCAATCGACTGAAGCGAACTGACCAAGCACAAGCACGGCAGCTTACGCAATACTCGTTCCCTCCTCTCAGGGAACCGAGGTTACGTTAGTAACCGAGTCGTTCCCTATCGAGAGGTCTCTCCTATTAGCGTAAGTAGCTTACGCTATGGGAACACCATGTAAAGCGCCGTGCGTGCTGACTTCAGCTCTATAAAGCCAGAGGCAGATGCCTGAGCCTTAAAGCAAAGTGATTATTCCACGAGCCGACCAACGGCGAGCTACATAATGGGATAGTATAGAGCCCTTCCAAGGTGGTCCATGGTGGGCGCTCATAGTACAAACACAAGCACATATCTTATGTACTGAGTTTTCTATGTACTGATATGCATAAAAATCCTCTAAGTCAGTCAGAGACGGACCTTGTAAGGGAGGAGATAATGCTCAGCATATACATACTCCAGTCCATTCTACAGTCAGGCTGATAGAATGTTGGAATGCATTTTTCTATGTACTGATATGCATAAAAAATCCTCTAAGTCAGTCAGAGACGGACCTTGTAAGGGAGGAGATAATGCTCAGCATATACATTCTCCAGTCCATTCTACAGTCAGGCTGATAGAATGTTGGAATGCAATGAGGGGACCTGTAGGTTATAAAACCTGATAAATGTCGAAGGCGAGGCCCAGCCCGCCACCACACAAATATCTTCAATGGGTATCCCACTCGACCACGCCCACGAGGAGGCCATGCTCCTCGTAGAGTGAGCTCTGACGCCTAAGGGGCATTGAAGGCCCTTGGCTTCATAAGCTAGCACTATAGCATCCACTATCCAGCGCGATATTCTTTGCTTTGAGACTGCGAGACCTTTAGTGCGGCCGCCAAAGCATACGAATAATTGTTCCGTCTGTCTGAACAGGGCAGAACGTTCCAAATATACTCTGAGCGCCCTGACCGGGCAGAGTAAATTAGCGTCGCTTTCGTCTGCTGGGGACGATAAGCTGCCAGAGATATCACCTGTACTCTGAAGGGTGTGGAGAGCACTTTAGGAATATACCCGTGCTTTGGCCTAAGGACAACTCTGCAGTCATTAGGTCCAAATTCCAGGCAAGCAGCGCTTGATGACAGCGCGTGCAGGTCGCCCACTATCTTGACTGAGGCGGCGCCAGCAAGAGCGCAGTTTTGGCGAGAGCTGTTTAAGGTGCACGGTTCGGAGAGGTTTGAGCGGGGCACTCTTGAGTGCGTCCAGGACCGTGGCCAGGTCCCAGATCGGCACCGAGAGGGCGAGGAGGGTTTATCCTCCTAAGCCTCTTAGGAAACGAATGATTAGGTCGTTTTTCCTAATGAGCGTCCTTTATCAGGATTGTGTGGCGCCGCTATGGCAGCCACATAGACTTTGAGCGTGGAGGGTGTGCGGCCCGCCTCCAGCAGCTCTTGCAAAAAGCGAGTACACTTGGTATCTCGCGCGATTTGGGGTTCAAGCTCTTGGTATCACACCAGTCACTGAACACTTTCCACTTTTGGGCATATAAGCGCCTCGTAGAGGGCGCTCGCGCCTCAGTGATGGTTCTCAAAACTCCACTGGGGAGGTTCTCGGGAACCCGTTGAGGGGCCATGCATGGAGGGCCCACAGATCGGGGCGGGGATGAAGAATCATCCCGTTGGCCTGCCTGAGGAGGTCTAGCCTCAACAGAATCGGCCATGGGGCAGATTGCATCATCTGCATCAGTTCTGGAAACCACTTCTGGTTCTTCCAGAGTGGGGCTACCAGGAGCACTGCACATTTCACCTCCCTGATCCGACTGATGACCTGAGGTAGCATCGCGATCGGGAGAAAAGCATACAAGGGACGGCTCGGCCAGACTTGGGCGAGCGCGTCCGTGCTCTTTGAGAAGAAAAGAGGGCAGTGTGCGTTTTCTCTGGAGGTGAAGAGGTCGACCTCTGCCTCGCCAAAGGTTTGCCATAACCACTGAACCGTCAGGGGGTGGAGAGACCATTCTCCTGGGAGAACCTTGTCTCTGGACAGCATGTCCGCTCCCTGGTTCAGGGCGCCTGGCACATGCGCTGCTCTCAGCAAGCGCAGGTGGTGTTGTGACCATAAGATGAGCCCCCTGGCCATAGAGTGCAGGGAGCTCGACCTGAGTCCACCCTGGCGATTTATATACGAAACTACCGTCATGTTGTCCGTTCGGACCAGGACGTGTTAGTTTTTCAGGTACGGAAGCAGGGCTCTGAGAGCCAAGGCGACCGCTTTCATTTCCAGACAGTTTATATGTAGGCGCTTTTCTGGGTTTGACCAAAAGCCGGAGACAGGCCTGCCCTCGTAAAGGGCCCCCCATCCTATTTTGGAGGCATCTGTCGTGATAATTTTTCTCCGTGTTTTCACGCCCAGACTCACGCCGGTTTGATACCAGGCTTTTATACAGCCGTGATTCGCTCTGATTAAAAAGTGGCCCGAGCGCCACGCGTGAGTGGGGACACGGCTCTTGAGCCAGCGCTGGAGAGGACGCATGTGCAACAATCCTAGCTGGAGTACCGCCGATGCCGAGGCCATGAGACCGAGCATTCTTTGAAATCGTTTGACGGGGGCGTGTGCACCCGTTCTGAATGATGTTGCAAGGCGTCGAATAGAGAGCGCGCACTCTGATGAGAGGCGCGCTGTCATCTGCACTGAGTCTAGCACTATTCCCAGAAAAGAGATATTCTGGCTGGGGGATAGCACGCTCTTTGCAAAATTGATTCTCAGACCCAGGCATTCTAGATGGCTGATAATCCATGATCTGTGCGTCGTTAACTGACCCTCTGATTGTGCTATGATTAGCCAATCGTCGAGGTAATTCAGTATTCGCACTCCCCGCTGTCTCAGGGGAAAGTGCCGCGTCCATACATTTCGTGAATGTACGGGGGGCCAATGATACGCCGAATGGTAGTACTGTGTACTGGTATGACTGTCCCTCGAAAGCGAATCTCAGAAAAGGCCTGTGATGAGGCGCTATCGGAATGTGAAAGTGTCTTTCAAATCCACTGATAGAAACCAATCCCCGGGGCGAACTTGCGCGAGCATATGTTTGGTTGTTAACATTCTGAACGAGCGAATCATTAAAGCTTTGTTCAGATGTCTGAGATCTAGGATGGGGCGGAGGCCACCGTCCTTTTTCGGGATGAGAAAATAGCGGCTGTAAAAACCCGCCTCGCTCATAGAGGGAGGAACAGTTTCTATAACGCCCTTCTCTATCAGTTTGAGCACCTCGGTGCGTAGAACATGTGACACATCTTTCCTCACTTTCATCTCGACCACCGCTGAAAAGCGGGGTGGTCTGCGAGCGAATTGAAGTGAGAAACTGTGTTTTATATGTTCAAAACCCATTTCGGCATGTCGGGAATTTTTTCCCAGGATTTTGCTCGCACAGATATGGGCTGAATGCTGGCTGGGGCGTGTCGCAGTGGCGTATGGGCCCCACCGGCAAATTGCCTTGTGCTAACACTGAGTTTACAGCTCTCAGAGGCGCAGGTGCGCGCTGAGCAGCCGTGTTGAGTGCCGAGTGCAGGGGTGCGTGTGAGAGTACAGGCACGCGCTATCTCGAAATGCTTGCAGCATGAGTCGGAGAAATGCTTGAAACTGTATGGACAGAGTTTTCGGGTGGGGGTGCATACATCGTAATAGGCACGCGCGCCACATTCATAAAGCTTCCAGCTCTTAGCGGGGAGTCTCTTGGCTCGCGCATCACATCTGTGATGTTTGCGGCATGAAACAGAGAACTGTTTGAAACTGTATGGGCAGCGCTTATGGGTGGGGGTGCATATACTGTAGTAGGCACGCGTGCCACTTTCATAAAGTCTTCCGCTCGCGGCTGGGGTTTTTTTGGCTATGCATACAGTGTTTGTGTGTAGGGGTGCATGCATGGCAGCAGGCACGCGCGCTACTTTTATAGTATTTCCCGCTTTTACTGGGGAAGTGTTTATGACTGTGGGAACAGTGCTTGTGTGTAGTGGTGCATACATGACAATAGGCACACAATCTACATTTATGGAGCGTCCAGCTGAGCTGGGGAAGTATTCAGCACTGTTTGGACAGTATTGACATGTGGGAATGCGCACTTTAGTGTGGACATGTGACCCCTTAGTGACACAGGCAGAAAATGTGCTAACACTGAGCTTACAGCTCTCAGAGGCGCGGGCGCGCGCTGAGCAGCTGTGTTGAGTGCCGAGTGCAGGGGTGCGTGTGAAATCACAGGCACGCGCGCTATCTCCGTAATGCTCGCAGCATGAGCTGGAGAAATGTTTGAAAACTATATAGACAGTGTTTACGGGTGGGGGTGCATACATTGTAATAGGCACGCGCGCCACTTTCATAAAGCTTCCCACTCTTAGCGGGGAGTTTCTTGGCTCGCGCGTCGCATCTGTGATGCTCGTGGCATGAGCTAGAGAACTGTCTGGAACTGTATGGGCAGTGCTTATGGGTGGGGGTGCATATACTGTAGTAGGCACGCGCGCCACTTTCATAAAGCCTCCCGCTCGTGGCGGGGTTTTTGGCCATGCATACAGTGTTTGTGTGTAGGGGTGCATGCATCACAGCAGGCACGCTCAAACCTTTATAGTATTTCCCGCTTTTACTGGGGAAGTGTGTATAACTGTGGGAACAGTGCTTGTGTGTAGTGGTGCATACATGACAATAATAATAATAATAATAATAATAAATTTTATTTGTAATGCACTTTACACATGAAGGAACATATATCAAAGTGCTACAGGTGCACAGGTAAAAAACAAACAATAAAAATAGATTAAAACACTTAATAACAAAATTAAGAACAATTGGTGACAACAAAACAGGATATGTTTTAAGAAAAAGCATTTAAAAATAAGTGGGTCTTTAATTTATTTTTAAAAACCTCTATAGACTGTGGCGCCCTCAGGTGATTAGGGAGAGCATTCCACATACGAGGCACAGCTACCTGGAAGGCCCTATCTCCCATAGTACGGAGTTTGGACTTAGGAACCTGGAGTTTGTGGCTGTCAGAAGAGCGGAGATGTCGGTGTGGATTATGCAAAGTAATGAGTTCTTTAAGGTACACTGGTGCACTACCGTAGACACACTGATAGGTCAGGAGACAGATCTTATAATCAATCCCGAGTCTAACAGGGAGCCAGTGAAGTTTTTGGAGGATGGGTGTGATGTGCTCAATTTTG
The DNA here is from genome assembly GCF_025860055.1 of Xyrauchen texanus. Lineage (NCBI taxonomy): Eukaryota > Metazoa > Chordata > Actinopteri > Cypriniformes > Catostomidae > Xyrauchen > Xyrauchen texanus. Next base: position 12,638,346 of record NC_068306.1, on the reverse strand, counting down.
CGAACCCCCATCAGGACCCTGGCAGCGCAGTTCTGAATGTACTGCAATCTTTGTATGCTCCTGCCAGGGATCCCAACAAGTAGTGAATTGCAGTAGTCAAGCCTGGAGGAGACAAAGGCATGCACCAGCATCTCTGCATCAGAAAAAGAGAGGGAGGGGCGGAGTTTGGAAATGTTCGGAGATGAAAAAGTGCAGTTTTACAGGTGTGTTGGATGTGAGTGTTAAATGATAGGTGGGCGTCAAATCGAACCCCCAAGTTTATTATAGAGGACGTCAAAGAAATATCATGGCCAGCAAATGAGTAGACTGTCAGGGGGGAAGATCAGAGTTGGTGTGGGGTCCCAATGAGGAGACCTTCAGTTTTGGTGCTGTTTAACTGGAGGAAGTTATCCGTCATCCATGCCCTTGTCTCCTCCAGGCAGGCATTTAAAGTGGAGAGTGAAGGTGTAGATGATATGGGATCCAGCTTGACATAGAGCTGAGTATCATCAGCATAGCAATGGAAGGCAACGCCATGATTGCTGATGATGTGGCCCAGTGGGAGCATATAAATGGAAAAGAGAGTAGGGCCGAGAACAGAGCCCTGGGGCACTCCACAAGTAACTGTGTAGGGCCTCGACCTGGCTCCCCCCAGGGTCACATACTCAACTCTATCAGTCAGGTAGGATCGAAACCATTGAAGTGCTGTATGTGAGATGCCAATGAAGTGTTGCAGACGATGGAGTAAGATGGTGTGGTCAACAGTGTCAAAGGCGGCTGTGAGGTCCAAGAGAATAAGGAGAGATGGAGAGCCCTGGTCAGCAGCCACAAGAAGATCATTTGTGACTCTGACCAGGGCTGACTCTACGCTGTGGCCGGAGCGGAAACCAGACTGAAATTTTTCATAGAGACTATATGAATGAAGATGATTATGAATTTGAGTTGAAACAACTTTTTCAATGACTTTGGAGAGAAAAGGAAGGTTGGAAATGGGCCGATAATTTGAGAAGATATCCGGATCGAGGGATGATTTCTTAAGCCGAGGGTTGATAAGCGCAGTTTTAAGCGAGATTGGAAAATGACCCGATTGCAAGGAAGAGTTAATGATAGTAGTGATGAGAGGACTTAAAGAATTAGTATTTGATTTGATCATGGCAGTGGGAAAAGGGTCCAATGAACACGTTGAGGGTCTCATACTGTGTATGAGAGTCTCAACCTGTCCATGTGTAGGAAGAGTGAAATGAGAGAGTATTGGTACAGAGGTTGGGGTGATGGATGGAATGACATTGCGTTGTATTAGGTTAGCGCGGATGGTAGTTATTTTTGTGGTGAAAAAATCAAGGAATTTGTTACACTGGTCGTCAGTATTGTTTTTATGCATCAGGGCAGGTGGACTGAGAAGATAATTTATTGTTTTAAAGAGCTGTTTTGGATTTCTTGGATTATTGTTAATGATATTGGAATAATATTGTGACCGTGCCTGACTGAGTAATTTGGAATATGATCTTTGGTGCTCTCTATAAGCGATTTTATGCAATAGGCACACGATCTACATTTATGGGGCGTCCAGCTCGAGCTGGGGAAGTATTTGGCACTGTTTGGACAGTATTGATATGTGGGAATGCACACTTTAGTGTGGACACGTGACCCCTTAGTGACACAGGCAGAAAATTTGATTTCTGTGTGTTGCCGTTAAAACGGCGTTTGATTGCAGGTGAGCGAGTTCTGTGACTGGCCCATTGACTGCTGTACAGACATTTCCAGCCACCTGTAACAACGCCTTGAAAAATTACTCTTTTACTCAATCAAAAAGCATCGCAGAGGCGAGCGCTTGCAGTAAAAGGATATAGCGATGCGCGCCGGATGGCGTAGCAGAAGGCTTCGAAGGCGGCTGAAGGCGCCGGCGTCCTCTTAGCGGTCCTGCTGTAGGCTTTTCGACGGCGGGCGAAAGACTCCAACAATCCAGAGGATCCAGCGAAGAGAAGGTCTTTGCTGAAGGAGATTAAATCTAAAGAACTCTCATGACGGGCGCCTAATATATAGCCTTAGCCATGCTAATCTTGGCTGGCTCTGAGCGCTGGCTGGCTAGGCTCATTGGTCGCTGCGTTCAGAGTCGCCCCGTCATTGGTTCGAGCAAGTTGCCGCAGCACAGCCAATGACCGAGCTGCCTCGCTCAATGCTGTCTGCTGTGCAGCTGCAATGCGTTTTACATAAAGACTTCAATATTTCTCGAGAAACTGAGTTTTCCCATAGCGTAAGCTACTTACGCAATAGGAGAGACCTCTCAATAGGGAAACAGTATTATGTACATAAATATATGTACTGCAACAGCCAAACAACAGTGCAACATTATGGAGAAAACATAAGTCCTGGCTCTTGGTCCTGACCTCAAGTTACAGCGTTTCTGAAAGGAGTTTATTTTTCAGGACCTGGACCTTGTTTGACAGCTTGTATGGATCTAGCTCCATAAAAATCTTTTTAAATACTTCAAAAGTGTACTTCAGGTCTTGTGGGTAAGCCAAGTTTAAAGTGTAAATTAGACCAAGCATCACAGAACAAGCATTTGCCACATTGTTCAGGTCTTCAAGTATTTGGACGCCTTCAATGATAATGCCAACATCTTCGTAAGGGTCTGTAGCATCTGCCCCTTCATGTACGACAACATAAATGCCTAGGGTGGTGTTTCGCATTGAAGTTTGGCCTTCATCATGTTCAACGTCCTAAAAAAGTAAAATACAAATAGAAACAATTAATAACAGATCAGGGGTGAAAGTGGGGGTTGGTTTTAAAGAAACATACAATAGGTTTTAAAAAATAATAAGTAAATAATAAATAACTTACCAAGTACTCCTTCATAAGGTTTGAGGGGTCTTCATTCATGTAAACAGTAAGGGCTTTCAAGATGCATTCACGTTTTTTTCGATGGTGTCATTCTGAAAAAGTTGAAATGAGCATTAGTTAGCACTTTGCTTTTTAGACTTGTTACTGTACCTCTAACATTTTATGTAGCATTATACAGATTATCCCACTGTGTTGTTTTCATTCAAGTCAAGATTGTCATTCTTGTGATAACATGAAGAAACAGAAAAACTGAGAAAGATTAAATCCAGAAAAACTGCATCAACATTTCCAAGACACCTGAAGAAACCTTCCTGCAAAGCTACCTGAAAAACTATGCGCAAGTGTACCTGCACCAGGGTTTCCGTTGTCCGGTAATTACCGGACATTGGCCGGTAAAAAAATTAAATGTCCGACAAAATTAAATCTCTCCGGTCAAATTGTCCGATTAAAATTGCCTAATAATCCCGTCCCCCTAACACAATCTGAATTTGAGAATAAGCCTAAAATGTATAAAGCAAAAATACACCGATCTTTTGCTATGTTATAAAGGAACAGGCTCTATCATTTGAAAGTTATGAAACAACATCGCATGCTGCATTTCAAATAAAGCGCACGCCTAAAACGGCTGCAATATAGACCTAAACAACGAACGATTGAGTGAGACATTTCAAATATGGCCAGGCCCAGGCAGACTAGCTTTAAAAGCTTTTTTCAGAGGCCAGACGATGGTGAATCAGGAACATCTCATTATAGATAGCTAGATCAGTGCTTCTAATCCGCGCATACGTGCAGTTTTTTTTCTCTATCATCAAAACTGAATAGCCTATGTTCATCAGTGCATGGTTACAGTCTATATCAAGCAGGGACACGTTTGTGTGCATTTTATTTTGTGATTTCACCGGAATTAATAGAGATTCTCCGCAATGGCGATAGATTGAAACGCGCGTCCTAGTGAAGATTGCACAACTCGCGCAGCGCGTCGTCCATGCAACTGATAGCAGCGGACACGAGCGCTCAGCTTGATTTCAAAAACAACAGATTTTAGCGCTAGATCTCTTATTTAATAACGGACTAAATGAATGATCTGCTAGTTAACTGGAGATGTTTTATTTATTTGTATTAGGTACATCCGTGCCTCAATGTTTCAAAAAGTGAATGTGTGTGAAACCACAGTAAAAAACAATTGGCGTTGATTGACGCCAATCGGACGTTCATGTTTTTTTTTTCGTCTATTTGAAAGTTAAGCTAATAATAATGTGTTGCATTCTATACGGCCTGATTATGTCATTTTTTAAGTTACATAGACTGCCTCCAGTTTTCCTCAACTTGACTAATTAAGAGGCGATATATTTGACCGGCATATCATCAAAATGTCCGTAAAACGAAACCTCTGCCGGTCACTTTGACTGGCACCATTTTTTTCTAGCGGAAACTCTGACCTGCACAAAAGCTTTTTTAAATGCAAAGGCTGGTCACACAGAGTATTGATTTTATGTAGTTAATAGAAGTAAATAAAATCTATTTATGGCATTGTGTTTTAAAGCAGTACAAAAAGTAGCCTACTGTAGCTTCGCAGGAAGGTTTCTTCAGGTGTCTTGGAGATGTTGACGCAGTTCTTCTGGATTTAATCTTTCTCAGTTTTTCTGTTTCTTCATGTAATCACAGACAGACTTGATGATGATGAGATCCAATCTCTGTGTGGATCATACTGGCTATTGTCAGACTCCTTGTGCATATAAAAATGTCACTGGATTATTACAATTAATGGCAAAACAAATGTTTGGAAATGTAAACCGATATTTCGTACTGACACACTGCAGTAAAAGATTTAAATAACTGGCTTAAAACCATTTTTTTGGGTGAAAATATTAACATGCCTAAGACTTTTGCACAGTACTGTATATACCAGACTTTAAAGGGACACTTAACCCAAAAATTAACCCCCTCGATAACATGAGGCTATACATAATGACTGAATTTCCATCTTTGGGTTAAATATTCTTTTAATCTATTATTAATTATTGTCAGATTTAAAATTATGATGAATTTAGAGAACATACCTGATCCATAACTGACAGGATGTTTGTCATCTTCTGTGTTGCCGTTCCTCCTTTCTTTCTGAAGATTCTGAGGAGCTGGGTTGAGAAATGATCCAGCTGACCCATAAATTTGGACACCAAAGGGATAGTTGTAATCCTACTGAATTCTGCAGATACCTAATACAATTTTGAAAGGAAAAATCATGTTGGCTGATAAACTGAAAATGTTTTCGCCTCTTATGTGAATTGAATGTGCTATACACATTTGATTTAAACGAGCAGTCCTTAAAAATACAACTTACTGTCTCATGACTGCACAAATGCTTATTTATGTGGAGAAAGTAATCATTTACTGAAGGAATGTCAGTAACATCACAAACATGACAATTTAGCTTTGTACTTTCGCTAGAATTTTGCTTTTGAGGTTGTTGCTCACTACCATGTGATCTGCATAAGTGGGACCGCAGTGCATTCCAGGTTTTAAAAGCGCAGTGGACAGTAAGAATATGCGCATGGATATGCTTGTCTGCGGCCATAGTGTCCATGTACCAACCTGAAGTATTTTAAAAGCTTTGATCTTGATATGTGAGACGAGCCACAATCTCTGCACAGCCACATGTAGGACTCAGGAACTCCAAAACTCTGTGAGAAAAAAAAGATGTAAGTCACCAAAGAATAATAATAATATAAACAACACTGTAACACTTTATAATAACGTTCAGTTATAAGTGACTTACAGTGAGGAAAATAAGTATTTGAACACCCTGCTATTTTGCAAGTTCTCCCACTTAGAAATCATGGAGGGGTCTGAAATTGTCATCGTAGGTGCATGTCCACTGTGAGAGACATAATCTAAAAAAAAAAATCCAGAAATCACAATGTATGATTTTTTAACTATTTATTTGTATGCTACAAATTTTTATTGTTTTGTTAATTCAGATATAAGTCATTTATAAATTATTAGTTAATAGGTTCATAAATTATTAATAAGTAGTATGCTATACAGTAAAAATCTGTATATATCCATGATAAATAGTTTACACTTTAGATTAGGCCTAACCGCCAAGCTTACATTACTTAGCTAACATCAATGCCATCTTATTCATGTGTCAAATGTGTTTATAGCTGTTATTTGGGTCTTCCAAAGTTTGAGTGTTAACATTTGATATTACATAAAAATGCTCAACACCATTATTTGAGACAGTTATTAAAACTGATAACATTACTAAAATCTGAAAAAGTGCTTCGCTTTATACAGTAACATTACACACAACAATCCGTTAACACATAAATGGAGAAACTCTTTTTAACTCGCAATTTAATAAGTAATTTGTGTCTTTGTGTGGAGAAATTCACATCAAAGTTCAACAAGTAGGCCTATATAAAGATCGAAACACACGAATGTAACGTTACAGGCCTAACTAACAAAAATGCGAAAACCACACGAGGAATGCGGCAACTTCATTAAAATACCATACAAAACACGATATCCGCGATAAACCATCTACTGACAGCCTCTAGCCTATATAAATGCATAAAAAGTAAAATACCTCACCTCTGTGTCCACAAAGACAAAACGTTGGTTGTGAAATGTTTGGCTGCACAAAATGGCGATGAGGGACTTTGAGTGAGCTGAAGGATCAAAGTTGATCGTTGGCTGTGCTTTCCATCTGCGCATGTGCAGATATAGCTCCATCTGCTGACCAAAGTGCGGTACTGCAGAAGCAACACAACTGCATTTCATTCATTTAACACAAGTGAGCTGTGTAAATGGGAAATATCACATTTTCTAATTTTGTCAACACAACTGTTTTAATTTTAATACACAAACGTAAGACCATTATTTAATTTAAACATAATTACATTCTTTGGACCAACAACAACCAATTTTCATTTTTTTGAGTTGGGGCTTATCAGTATAAATAACGTTAAGGAAATAAGACGCAGAGACATTGACATTATCTTCAAATTCATTAACCACAGTGAAATGCTCAGATAGATGTGGGATGATGATGATGATTACTTGAATGTATGTTCTATGCAATTTTTTTTTTTTTTTTTTTTTGCTACATTTAGACTGTAATGACCTTTCAGCCATATTCTTCTAGAAACTGCATTAAGACAATACAGAAAACATTGCATTTTGCATTGCATTTGGTGGATGTAATGGTGAATGTGTGGATGTGTATGAGCTGTAATGTGAATCTGGAAGTGACTTGAAATTGGAAAAAAGGCTTGATTGACAAAATAATAAAAACGACAAACCATTTTATTATTTCCTTCTTTTCCACTATCTTCATACAAGAAAGAACTGACCTTGTAAATGTTTCAGGAAAACATGTAGACATCATAGCTTTCCATCTCCTCTCATTTAATTGCCATAGTTAAATTCCATAACATGCCAATTACATGTGATACCAATTTCATGTGTTCGCATATACATAAGTTCTTGCATAATTTTTTTTTTTAGTTAGTTCTTAGTTATTGCCTTGATAATAGAAAATATGAGCTAGGCATCATGTATGACAATTGCCAAAGTGAGATATGAGCTACAAAATGACCAGATCCTGCCATGAGCTATATAGGAGACATATCTTGTATGCACATATAGGGCTTATATGTGGATATAAAGAAGCAATACAGGAGACCTATATGGCCTGTATATGCACATATATGCACCTCAATGTTGCCTATATGTGGCATATATACGCATATATGCAGCATATATATTATCATATATGTGCATATATGCTATATATGCAGCATGTGCATATAAACTGCATATAGGTTTCATATATGCGCATATATCCTCATATGTTCTTTCCATGTGGGCAGACCTCTAAATCTGCCTAATAAATATAATATCATGTTCCACTGTGTTTTTCTTCTTGCGAAAAAAACAACACCACCACACCGTTCAGTTCTGGTGACTTTGACGTATTTGTTTATTTTTTCACGTATGAGTAGCATTCATGTAACTATTGGCTAATGTATTTCTTCCAGTAAGCCCGTTTGGCCAATTCACTGAAAATAACCGACTCAAAATAATTTTAAAAGCATTGTTAGTTCTTTTAAACAGCCAACAGAAATATGGGGCACATTTCATTATTGGGGAAATATTCTGAGAGTAATAGATCAGTCAGAGCTCTCATGCTGCGCACAGTGCGTAGCCTACGGCCGTACAGCTGCAGGCACCCAACAACCCCTGTTTGGTTGCCACAACATTACTTTAGTCACATTTAGGCAATATTTTGTGACAATTACGTTTTTATTAATTATTTAATGTATTAATTTATTTGTTACCTAAAAACTTGAACTTTAATTTGCACATTGTTGGGTTACCTTAATTTTTGTTATACGAGGGATAGGCTATTCATTGAAGATTCAACAAATATTCAACAAAGAATTAACATTTTCCCAATCAAACCTAGGGGGGTGGAAAGGGCTAGTTATTAATTGTGTGGCAGTCAGTTGTTTTTGAACTGGACGACAGTGCTCCCGCTGCCCCTCCTCCCGTCTGAGAACTATACAAGTTCTCCTCGCGCTTGCCGCGCTTTCAGTCCGTTGTATTCGGCGCGAGGCGCGCGGCAGGTTTTCTCTGACAGCAGACACTCTGATATCAAAGGGGGTTGATTTACCACAGTATGTGATCCTTTTACAACTCAGAACTGAACGCAGACGTTTGAGTTTGGGTCTTTGGAAGTGTATACCACAACGACTCCTCATCAGTCGGAGAGCTTTCAGTTTGGTAAATCGTATTGACCACAATGACTGTCATACTGGACGATGACAGGGATTCCTGAGGATATTTATCGCTCGGTTTTGTCAGCCTTGATATATGTGGCTCAATGTGATATGTGTTTCACGTGTTTGCGCACAACAGTGAGGTAGTTTGACTTTCGAGCTTTCTCGTGGACCGTTAAACGCCCGGGATCTATACGGTGGATGCGGCGGAAGGAAAGAAACCGGGAGCGATGAAAATATGAAGTCTCTCAGTACTCGAAAGTGGAATTGCATCCGGAGCGTTTGGATTATTTACCCAGAGATGATTCTTGTTCCAATTCTCTGGTTTCTATCCCAAACTCGGGCGGCCCCTTCTATTACAGCCGAGCAGATGGATATGGGGGTGGTAGGTGCTCTTTCAAAACCCGTCTTCCGACTAATTTTCGTTTAAGCGGCAATGATGAAAAGACGTGAAAGAAATACCCTTGGCCTGTGGATATAGATAATTATACATATTAGACACGTCTACGAAATCGGAAATTCAGTCACACTTCAAATCCCACACGCCTGAATAGATTCGCATAGGGATTTAGT